>NC_134018.1:54218334-55418334 GCF_040712315.1 Castanea sativa
TGCAATGCCGAATGTGAATGCTCAATTGAATTTTCTCCAATGAGTCACATAATGCAATAATGAGGCTCGATTTTCAACAAATACAAAATTCTGAAGTAAGCTAAATTGTAAATTTTGCTTCAATATGGCATCTGAATTTGCTTTTGTTATTTAAGTAGTTATGTGAAGGGCATTGATGTATAAAACCCCCATCAAATTGTATAAATTATATGTTGTGATGTACCCATGAATTGGCTAAACCTAAAGGGTGTCCAAACTAACCTATGTTTAGGACACTAAAAATTTTGAAGGATTAAAATTTTAATTTTTAAAAAAAAAAAATACTCCCTTGAAAAAAAAATAGTCTCTTTGCACACATATGTCAAAATTTGTCACTCATCCAAATTTGAGGGTTTTACATTTGTGCAATAGTGTTACGCATTTGCCAACTATTCATATAGCCAAGATTGTGATGAGGCTAGATCAAAAAAATGAGCACCAAAATAATACTAAAACCATACATTCGTGTGTAGACGTGTTCATTTATTTTGTGCTAGCTAGCCTTGTCATGGTCCAATTGCCAAAAAAATTATCAACCAATTGGTTGATAATTTCAGTTTTGGGCCCAACTGTAGGTCCAACCCTCTGGCACAACCCATCAGCTCTTATAGCCTAGCCCAAATCCGAAACATACACTTAGCCTAGGTCCACTTTGGATATAAAGATATAAACCCAAGCACACATGTCCAGCCCACATACACATAAAAAGGGGTCCATCAGCTAGCCTTTTTACCTTTAATTGCATTATGTCATCATATTTGCATTTTAATTTAGCAAAATATGGGTTAATTTTATACTAAAGTACTAAACAAAGTTTTTTTTTTTTTTTTTTTCATATAACTCAGCACGAAGGGCAAACAAACTGACAGGATGAAAAGAGTGCATGATTAGTTGATTACCAAAAACATGAATTTATTAACAGAAAATTAAAATGGCTGATACATATTATATATCTTACTAATAAATAGGGCAAATTACATTCTTCCGCTTCTTTTTTCTTTATGGGAAATGTTAACAGTGGTCCTTGTTAAGATTTCCCTTGTGTTAATACAAAGGACAAAAAATTATTAAAAGAGTTACCAAAAAAGGTTAAGAAAAACTGTTAAAAAATTGCCAAAAATGATAAAAATCTATAAAAAGCTATTGTTAACGAGTACCTTACGGTTAGTGACGGAACTATAGTTGGACGGCCCCCCCTAAATTTTTTCAAATTTTTTTTAGCAATTTGTTTCAATAAATGTGCACTTTACCCTCTCAACAATATTATTGATATTTTTAAAGGCTATAAAAAAATTTATTGATCTAAAATTTGAAATAAATTTAACAAGCTTAACAACAAAATTTACTAATAACAAACTTAAGCCCAAACAACGCCCCAAAACACAACCCACGCAAGACACAAACAAAAAATAAAAAATAAAAAATAAAAAATTCTTAAGTCAATTCTAACTAGTCTAAGTGAACACTCACACACATTTGAGAACACATAAGACACCAAAAAAAAAGTAAAAAAAAAAAGAAATGTTAACTTTCTAAATTGAGAAGTGTTACGTCCACAACATTTTCACAACAAATCACATGTGGTAAGTTGTTATTGGTTCTAATTTGAATTCACAACTTAAATTACTTTTTTACTCATTCATAATAAGCAATAATAACCTACCACTTACGATTTATTGTGAAAATGTAGTGAAGATATTGTGGACATAGCATTTCTCTTCTAAATGAATGCTTACTTGGAGTTTCAAAAAAAAAATTGTTTATACTTTTGCCCCATAACTCTAAGTCCTAGCTCCGTCCCTACTTACAGTGTGTGTTAACACAACCCTTTCTTTATATATATAAGATACAAATTTTATTCTACTCTAATATAAACATATATATATGTGTGTGTGTGAAGCTCCCTTTTGGAGACTTGAACTCTCCCATACCCCACAATCACTTATACTTGTGAAATGATCATCGTATCAAGGGTGTATTAAAACCGACAATTGATTTCAATGTTATAATTTTTTTTCAATGTCCCTCTGTCATTTGTTGTTTCAATGTTAAGTATGACATAATTTAACATTGAAAAATCATTTATATCTTCTTTAAAAATAAACAGTTAATGGATTAGTTGATCTTTCTTTGTTAAATTTCTTTGAAGTTAATAACAAAACATATGACAGAGGTTTAATATTTTTAAAATTAGGGGTTGGTTGTGCATTTCGATAGTTAAAGAATTGAAAGTGCAATTTACTCTGATAAATAAAAATAAATTGAAGGAATAAGAGAGGTTTGAATAGGTACCTGCCTCTTTGGACTGCACGACCCACATGGTCCACACTCCACAGCCCGGAAGCACACCACCCGTCTTTCCTGTAGCATTGGGTTATTGACTTCCTGTGTGACACGTTATACAATTCTTTAAATTAACAAACCTCCATACAAAAAAAAAATGTAGCAGCAGAACTCTTTCAAGAAAGCCCATAAAGAACTCACAGCTAAACAGGCACAGCTTAACAACCCCAATTGAAGTCTCAAATCGAAAAAAAGTCATCAAACCCAGTGGCCATGGCGACATTGACCATGGCGAATCTTACGGTCATGATTGCACTACTGATCGCCGCCGCTACAGCCGCATCAAACGCTCCTGCTCCTGCTCCAGTCACCGGTTACACCAATCACACAGTGGGCGGCCCCGTCGGGTGGTTCTTCAATTCCACCACCAACACTTCCGCCACTAATTACTCCGCTTGGGCCGCCACCCAGACCTTCAATCTCGGAGACTATCTCAGTAAGACAACTAAGCATTTTATTTTCCTTTTGACGGATCAAGACTGAGCTTTCGCTGCTTTCACTTTCTGAGCATCCAATCAACATTCTCTTTTTTTTAGTTCTTAGTTAAATAATTAATCTTGTCGTTTTGTTAAAATTTCTGTAGTTTTCATTTCGATTTCGAACACGACGGTGATCCAGACCTACAACGAAACCGTATACCGCAACTGCACCATGGACGAAGCTGAGGACGGTGATACGTACCAGTACGACGGCGGCCAGAACCAGTTCGAGAAATCGTTGACCGTGGCGGTGCCGTTGACCATCGTGGGTACCAACTACTACTTCTCCGACGCCGACGACGGTGCTCAATGCCAGAGCGGCATGGCCTTCGAGATCCAAGTCAATCACGGCCTCGGTTTGCCTCCATACCTCAACCAGCCACCTCCGCCGCCGTACATCGAGCCACCTGGTCCCGACTCGGCTCAGTCTCCGCCGATCACTATCCTCAATTCACCGGCGAACTCTGGCTTCAGAGGCGGTGCTAGTCTGACCGGCGTGTTGTGTGTTAGTTTTTTTATTCTTTTTGAATTGCTGTCTGTTTTTTGAATTTAAATTATATTTTTTTTAAAGGTGGGGCCCGTTTGGGTAGAGGTTTTATTTTGATTGTTGTTTTAGGATATTTTAGTAATTGCATCACACATGTCGGCCAGCTGGAGATAGAGTTGAAAAATACTTGGGAATTTCACATTTGTTCTGTTTTGGGATGTGTTTGGGTGAGGGTATGAGCATGGCCTTTAGAATGGATTACATTCTTTCTTTCTATATGGACTATGAAACAAACTTTTGGATTATTGATTAGAATTGTATTTCTCATTTCTTGTTGATTTTAATGATAAAATACATCAAATACATTGAGATTTTTTTTTCCCTTTTTGTGAAATTTGGTTACTTGTTATATGTCACAATCACAATTTTCTTGTACATACTTTACTTGAAATCTGTGGCAAGGATTGCCTTGGTCTCAAGGCAAGTTTACAGTTGACCAGGTGGTAGGAATGGAGGTTAGAACGCCTTTGGAAGAATTGTAACATAAGATTGTGTGTTTTTTTTTTTTAAGCTGAAAAACAGAACTATAAGAACAAAGCAAAGAAGTTGAATGATAAATATATGTAACGGAAGGATCCCACAAAAGTTAAAACGCCATTTGACGAATTGCAACATCAAAATATTAATTGAAAACGTGTTGCACATCACTGTGGTTTGTGCATGATTGATTTTAAATAAATAAATTGGTTGTGTATTTAAGAGTTAAGTCATTTTAAATATATATCACTGTTATTTTCTTTAAGACATCCTCTCTTTGGGTGTGTTAGCAAACGAAGCTACATATAAGTAGATGTTGAAAATTCAGCCAAAAAGAGAGAGAAAGAAAAAAAGAAACCAAGCAAATAAGTAGCCATGTCTTGTTTATTATGCTTTCCGGAGCATTGGCAATTTGGCAACAAAGTAGGCATGCTTGTCATTGATAATTGATAGCATAAAATAAGAATGAAGAAGAGCAAACGACATGGCTCTATGCCCGGTTTCTGTGGATCCTAAAAAACGCGTAAAGAGGCACATGTGTACACATGACTAAACTTGGTCAAAGGTCAATCATAAACTTTGCTACTTCCATCTTCTTTTGGATCAAATATTGTATATTCGATTCTCACTGCTAAAAACTAAACGAAATGAGGAAAATAAGTGTGAGTTTGGATAGTGTTTTAGGACTAGCGTTGCTCTGCTTTTCAATTTGTAGGTTCTGTGTACTACTTACAAGACCTGTAAGTACAGAATTCAGCAAAATTAATTTTAAAATTAGGTCCTACAGCATAATTTACTCATTTAAAAATTATTTTACTACAGTGTTTTCAATTTTCAGTTTTCAACAATAAGCGGTATTCAAACAGACCTAATAGTAATAAAATTTAGTCAAAAAGGAATCGTTTGATCAGTTTTCATTTAACAATGCCAACGACACCCTCCCTTAAAAGTTTCCATGGCTTTTAAGGAAAATTGTAGTATACCTTTGTATTAGAACCTCTTTCCCTCTCCCTTGTGTGTGTGTTTGTTTCTAAAAAAAAAAAGAACAGTAATTGTCCCACATTACTTTAAAAAGTATATTATGTATAATATAGCTTTTCTTCTCTTTTGCTTCCAAAAAAAAAACAAAAACAAACAAAAAAACAAACAATACCAACAACCAATCTACTCACGAAATGTTAAAATTCTTTAAAAAAAAAAAAAAAATAAAAGATTCTTCCTCTAATGGAGGGCGCAGCGAATCTTATTTGGTACAAACAAAAGGGCTAAAAAGCTGTTTGGATTGCGAAATTGAGATTTCCTGTCAAGTCGGTAACACAAACACACGGGACTCACACGCACTGGAGATGAATAGTAGAAACACCCAATAAAAGAAAAGTTTGTATACTTTTATATAGTACTTATAAACTATTATCCAATTTTATCCCTCGCATATTTGGCTCGCCCTTTGGTTCTTCCGCTTAGATATTGCCACACAAAGTAAAAGAACCCAACGGACGGGCCAAAAATGTAATTGCAAATTACAAATTAATACATACCATACATTTATACATTCTAACGTGTCGGTTGAAAATACTTTCTTGTAAGTATCAAACCGAAAAGTCTGAAGGAGAAGACAGAGAGGCTCTTTCTCTTCTCTTCTCTTCTCTTCTCTTCTCTATGGTATGGCCTACAGGCTTTGAAATTGAATGCAAATGCTTCGTGATATATATAAATTTTTTTTTTTGGTTGCCATAATTGTGGAAGTAGTAATAATAATAAATGCTTACAATGAATTCCCACAGCTCTCTTAGATTGCGACGTTTAGAAGCAGCCAGCCAGTGCCAGACACTAATAAAAAAGAAAACCGATACTTTCTAGAGTGAGAAATACCTCACAATTATTTCTCTCTCTCCCTCATCCATTCCCTCTCCTTTTCGTCAGTTACTCTCTCTGTAAGTTTACGCCTCTCTCTCTCTCACTCATGTATGTGTTTGTTAATTTGTGCTTTTTCTTTTCTTTTTTTGAAATTCGGTTATGAATTTTTGGTGATTTAGTTTTTTTTTTTTGGTAGAGGAATTTGTGATTGGAATCTGAGAAAAAAAGAAGGAAAATGGGGTTGATTTCGGGGGTTTTCATGGGGATGGTGTTCGGGATTGCGTTGATGGCTGGATGGAAACACATGATGCGTTACCGAAGCACCAAGCGAATTGCTAAGGTATGTCAATTTTTACGATAATTGGGATAATCCTAAGCTTCGTTTCGTCCTAATTTGCTGTTGTCGTTGAATTCCTCTTGTTGTTAAACAATTTGCGGTGTGAGTGATTATTTGTTTAGATAGGTTAGAGATATCTTGAGGCTTGTATGAGCGAATTGGTTTTGTAAAAATTTCAAGTTAAGCATTATTCTGTGATGGTTAAATTTCGGCAAAATATGGCAATTTCTGTTAGTTCCGGTATCAAATGCATTTTCAGGTGTATACAAGAATATGTAGTGGAATAATACATTATAGAGTGACTAATGTTGGCTGTCAATTCGGGGCTGTGAACAAAATATATGACACTAAGCACGTACACTGGTGTTTGGGGTACCCTTAGTAAATGATTGCTAAAGGTTTTTAAGCCGAAGTCGGATTACTTGCATAGAAGATGTGCACAATATGGCAATTATCTTGTTAGACCTGTTTCTTGGAGCCAACTAGTTACCTATTTGGACCCTTATGTTCATCTGGGGCCTTTGTTGCTTGCTGATGCTAGTGGGCTTCTTTTCAGCAGCTTTAGCTGAGCTGACATTTCAATTAGAACCAAGAATAATTAGAAAGAAAAAAGAAGAAGAAGGAAGTGAGGAATGAGATCTGCAAACATTAGATCTTTTTACTACGGCTGAAAAGTTTTAAGTTGTTTTCAAGAGCCTTGTAATTCAATGGCATTGATTGGTCTCCTTTATGAGGGGAACTAGGGTTCAAATACCTCCTCTCTCCCGCTAGTAACAATTTATCAACAACATCAAAAAGTTGTTGTTTTACACCTTTAACTTATTAGGAAAGAAAGAGGGATAAATGCACTTAAAGAATAGCAGCAAAAAAGAATGTAATATTGTTGAAATGCAAAAAACTTAAGATTGGGCATGTATATCTAAAGATCGACTTCATATTTCTGGCGGAATTCATTCACTTGGTGCAAAATATCCAGTATGATTCTTTTCTTTTGTAGGCTGTTGATATAAAACTCCTTGGGTCCCTTGATCGAGAAGATCTGAAGAAACTTTGTGGTGAAAATTTTCCTGAATGGATATCTTTTCCTGTCTATGAACAGGTTGGTTCTTGTTTTATTTTTTTATGGTTGTTATTATTTGATTGTCTGATAAGGTTTTAATATATTTTTTCCAACCTTTTGAGCAGAACTTGCCTCTGTTTTGTAAATTATGAAAATTCTCCCCTCTCCTATGTCATGGGTTTGACCTGCCTCCCCCTCCCCTCCCAATTTTGTATTTTATGATGAACAGAAAGGAAACAATACATAATTTGATTTGCTTTTATTTGCAATGTGTTTTAAATATCTTTAGGATTTTAGAAACGTGATCATTTTTGTACTTTCAAGTTTCCAAAAACTCAACTTAGATCCTATCAACTCTAAAAAGAAAAGAGAGAGAGTGAGAGTGAAATGGCAAAAAGTTACATATTTTGCTTTGCAATACCTGTGGCAGTCTGAGTTAAGCTCTTCATTTCCAGCTTTGAGGTTTAAAGCTAATCATGCTTGGCGATGTTTCAAAAAAGTTTGTTCTTTTGTGAAATTATTTTGATGGGGCTTGATGTTGTTGGTCCACTTTATGACATAATTTGGTTGGCATTTTCAGGTGAAATGGCTGAACAAGCAACTAAGCAAAATGTGGCCATTTGTTGCAGATGTAAGCCTTTTCACTTGCTGTCCTTGTCAGATAATATGCATATTGTTGTTGTATACCAAATTGTTGTAAGATATTTTTCTCAGTTAGAATGTAACAATTATGCAGTTATTAAGTTTAGCATCCTTGCTCACTTTGGGCCCTTCATTTTTGTAAATAGTACTAATCAAGGTGGCAGTCAATTGTCTTTTAATTATTGAAGAACATATCACTAAGCTTCCAGTTATCTTGACTGAAAAATGAAAATTGTCTTTTAATTAATGTGTTGCCTATGGAACCACAGGGCCATCCATGGATGAAGAAATAAATAATCCTGTAACTGAAGAAATATTAGGGGCTGATATAGGATAAAAGAATGTGGTCGTGAAAGCTTAAGTGTGCCTCATGCATTTTTATGTGGTATCATGATGCAAAATAGAATTTCTGAGATAGCTTATTGGTTTTCAAGCAGCTTTTCTTTCAAGTGATTGTAGTGGGTACTTGTCCTTCTATTCCCTTCTACTCGTTTATTATATATGAAAGACTGTCTTCTTCTATCTATTACTTCACAGATATGAAAATATCAGTTGTAGATCCCAGGACCAAGTTTGGCTATCGTAAACATTATTGGAGTTAGGAATTAATTTTGAGATGTATATGTGTGTGTATGAGTGTTTGTTGGATAAACTAATGAAATCTGTTCATAGAGGATGAGGCAGACATGAAGGGGGAGGAGGGGGAAAATTATGTATGCTAGAAGAATAGAGACAAGAAATTTAAGCAACCATGCTGGAACCATATGTGTATTATTTATGAAATATTTAAATCGAAGTTGTTGGATGTGTTTATTCTCAGGCAGCAGAAATAGTTATAAAAGAATCTGTTGAACCTCTTCTAGAAGAATACCGACCACCTGGAATTACAGCTTTAAAATTCAACAAATTGTCCCTTGGTAATGTGGCACCCAAAATTGAAGGTATGAATCATTAATTAATTTTATATCTCTCTCTCTGTCTCACTCTCAATGTGTATGTGTGTGTACCTTTTTGTTTGACTGCTGCAGTTTTATGTCATAGAGATACCCTAGACGTTTATTAATGCTTAGTTCTTACTGAATTTTACTGCATTTCTTTAAGAATGTATTGCGAGACATCGTCACATTGATATTTGGAAGTTGGTACCTCACTGCTTGATTTGGTGCATTTGGCGAGAGAGGAATGCTAGAAGTTTTGAGGGTTGCGAACGCTCTTTGTTGGAGATTAAGTCTTATTTCTTACACACCCTCTTCGAATGGAGTGTGGTTTTTTCTCATTTTTCCTTTTCTTCCTTCTCTATTTTTCTTGACCGTTGTTCTCTTGTTTCATGATTTCTGCATCATTAGTACATCCCCTATGTACTCGGTTTGGCAATTCCTTTATTATTATTAATAATACTCTTACGTTATTTATCAAAAAAAATTTTTATGGAAGGAGGTTAATAAGTCTGTTAAGTCCTAAATTTTTTTTATAAGTAGGGTTGAAGTGGACATCACCACCGCCCTAGGAGTATGTTTGCTTGCCCCTTTTTCAGGTGAATGAAAATTTGCTTCTTTTTTGCTAATCAGCTTTTAAGGTGGTAGAGGAAAGCCAATTTCCCGTTTGCCTCTTTCTCCCACCTCTCTTGTTGTTCAGATCTTCTCTTCCATTTGTTTCCTATTTGCTTAAAGCCCATTTAGGTTGTTTGTTAACTCAGCCTCGATATGATAAAAGAAAAGGATCCAGACTTGCATATCCTTATCTCTTCTTCAACTGTATGGTAGAAAACTAAAATGATTAATGTATAACCTTTGTCCACTTTGGTGTAAGATGTATTAATTTTTTTGAACTGGAAATATTTTCAAGGAAAGTGATTTGTTTTCCTGTAATTGATTGCATCCAAATGTTCCTGAAAGTGCACATTATTGTCTCACATAGAAAACCATTAACGGCTCATGTAATTCCATATAATTATATAAAAAAATTTCATTGAATTAATGAATAGTACATAGAGCAACTAGAAAAATCAACCTAAAAATTAATTTTTAAAAACACACATATTCATTAGTTCACAAGCATAAAAAATCATCAACCTTTTGCTCCAAATAAACAAAATGATCTCAACTGTCTGATCTCTCTCTTTTTGGGAGCCATCTACTAAAATTGCATACTCTAGATTTTAGTTATATGGTTGGGAGCTGAACCTGTAATATGATAATATCCTAATTTTGGTTTATCTGGTTGGTTTTTCCGTTTTGACATTTTTAGTTGTAAGGTAGGCTGTGAGCTTTCATTAGTTGCTTATTTCTTCTTCAATTATATTGTTCATAATTCTTATTCTTCTTCTTCTTCTCTTGTTTTTTTTGTTTTTTCGTTTCCTAAGTGCAGAGCTTTCATTAGTTGCTTATTTCTTCTTCCATTATATTGCTCATAATTCTTATTCTTCTTTTTTTTTTCTTTTTTTTCTTGTTCCTAAATGCATTTTAGTAAATCCAGCTGTAGGTGTGTTGTTGTATTTAATTGTGAGGAGAATTGCAAATGCTATTTTATACCATTTGTAATACATCTATTCAAGATTGATTCCAATCGGCTTCATTTCAACTTATTATTACCAAAGTCAACTTTTCTTTCTTTTTGGTTGGATATGTTTATGGTCAACCACTATTGCTTACTTCTGCTAAGATTACTATCAGTGTAGAGAGTGGCAAGAGAGGAACCAATGATTAAGTTTAAGAAAAAATAAATTTGACCGTCAATCCAATATGCGGTATTGGAAAATTCAGGAGAAGAGAAATAATAATAATCTTGATCACGACTGATTACTCTGGCTTTGTTTCTGATTGTTGATCTGATCACATTGGCTTCATTCAATGGATGTGGGTAGATGGCAAATTGGTGGTTATGGGGTGTGTGTGTGTGAGAGAGAGAGAGAGAGAGAGAGAGAGAGAGAGAGAGAGAAGCTTACTAATGATACACAAAGCGATTTCAAAGGTGACAATGTGGGGAATGGATTAAAGAAGAACAACAACACAAAAAGATAAAACTTGGGAGTCAGCACTTAGGGTTGCTTGGAGTTAGCACCAAGTGGTGAAAAGAAAGATAAAAGTCCTAGGAATCAAATACCTAAGGTTGTCTGGAGTCAGCACTAAGCTATTGAGGAAAATTCCAATGCTAGTTTTGTTAATAAAATGAAAACTCACCAATACTAAGTTATGGGGCCTTTGAATAGAGTTACGAAGTTACACCAAGGAAAGGAAATAAATAGTAACCAATTATATTAAATACATGAATAAAATCAATAACGTTAAGTCCTAAAAATAATCCAAAATATCTTAGCATCCATTAGCACCAATCAACATTAATTAAGTCCAAAGAGTATTAGGCCTCCATCATTGAGCCATGTGATTGGGGGTTTTGCATCTAGTGTTTGCACCAATTATTACCGTTGAGACTCGATAACTTTTTAATTTAATTTTTTATCTTTTTGTTGGTAAGGGAAGTTGTGTAATATGGAGAAGCATAAATCATTTGTATCTCTTTTGGGTTATTTTCCATTGATTGCAAGTTATTTTTACTGTTAATTAAGATTTTCAGTTGCACTAACTACCAGGAAATGCAGAAAATATATATTTGGAAATATTTTATGCCAAAAAAAACATAGCGTAGATGATCTTCAAAAGTCTCTCAAAATATATAGCCAATGGTAAATGAGTATCTTTAAGGGAAATATAAATATAATTTTTTTTTTCTGTAAAAATTATCACAATCATTTTATTACAGTGTGCTTTGCTTATTTTGGTGAATATCAACTATCAAAGTGCTCTCTCTCTCTCTCTCTCTCTCTCTCTCTCTGTGTGTGTGTGTGTGTGAAAAGAGCATAGCTTCAGTTCCAATCTTGAAAACAATAGAAAAAGTTTGCAATAAGGGAGAAGTGCTTGAAGTTTGTTCTGTTATGAAGAAGTCAGATTATTTGCTAATTAAAACTGAGATCAGGCCAAATTAACAAGTGAGCCCCCTCACAAGCCAAGTGTTCTTATATAATAAAAAAAATAAAAAATAAAAAAGGAAATCATGGAGTCTGATCAACTATTTGCTCAGGGAGGTCAAAACAAGAAGGACAAAAATGTTCTACATGAAGAAAAGATTTTCTGATTAAATGAGACTTTAATAGGCAATATTTAAGGGTGCCTATTTTATTCAATTGAAGAATCAGAGTAATCCATTCTTCTCCTTAACATCTTTGATTTCCCAAGAATGCTGTACCCTGTAAGGTACACTTTAACTTCACTGTAGGCAAGTTTGCCTCAATGATCTATAGTCTTTGAAATATATTGCTCTTTAAGATACATTTACAGCTTATAGAGTCATCATGTTGTGCTTGTTTTTTCTTTCTTATGATCAATGGTGGGGCATATATATATATATATATATATTAATAAATGAATAAATTTTCATTTTACAAGTATTATCAAGTTTCTGAATTTTTTTCCCTATATATTTCCCGTTTCCCCTTAAATATGTGATGTAACTGTTATACTTTATTGTCCATTGAATATCAATGCAGGTATACGTGTTCAGAGTCTTAAGGAAGGTCAGATTATAATGGATATTGATTTCAGGTGGGGTGGTGATACAAGCATCATTTTAGGCGTTGAAGCTGCTCTTGTTGCTTCAATACCCATTCAGGTTGGTGCATCATCAACTTTGAAAAATATCATTTGTATTGGATATAAGTTTATGTTAATCTCTCCTCGTTAACAATTCAAGTTATGGAATGTAATATTGAATTAAATACTGTTATGGTGTCATCTGCCTCAGTTGAAGGATCTTCAAGTCTTCACTGTTGTTCGTGTTATTTTCCAACTTGCTGAAGAGATCCCTTGTATTTCTGCTGTTGTTGTTGCCCTACTTTCTGAGGTATGTCAGAGAAGATTTTTGAACTGGTTGCAAATATAGAATAAGGTTTTATTTATCTGTCCTCCATTTATTGAATAAGTTCTTTTCCAGAACTCTAGTACAGGTTGTACTACTGTTGAACCTGGTACAGCCGAACAGGTACCTGTGTCTAAAAGGAAGTGGGTTTCATGTATCTGTAGCATACATGTTATTTCCAAATTAGTGTTTATGTATAGAAATTATCATGTACCAAAAAATGTAAATAGCTTTGTCATGTAAGTGAGATTTAAGTTTGACGGAGTAGAAATTGGAAATAGAGAAGATGTGATGCGTGCATAGATTTAATAAACTCTTAAGAGTGATAAATCAATTTTTTTTTTCATTTCCCTCTTTTTTCTCCCTAAGGAACGGTTTGGTAGAATACTTTTTAGGGAGGATTGAAATTGAAAAGTGGAAAAGGGGGAGGAGATTTTTCTACTGCATGGTAGATATGAGTAAAGAAGGATGGAAAAAGGGGTGACAAATTCATTTTACCTCTATCCTCTCGCTTTCCAACATTGTATTTCCAATTTTCCTCCGATTTTCAAATTTTCTTTTCTTATTTCACCTTTTTTTGCTAATACTTCAACTTTTATCAAATGTGAAAACACAATTTGCATGTTTTTTTTTTGTTATTTATAAAAATATTAAGTGGGATCTGAAATTAAATAAAACGACAATAATAGTGCTATACGTTACACAATGAACTACAGTAAGGCAATAATGAACTAGGATAAGGTTTTCAAATTTTATACTTAATACCATATGGTATTACATGATTAATTATTATTATTATAAAACTTCTTGTTGTAAAATAAAATTTCAAAAACTTTTATTTAATGTGTGTAATAGCAAATTAATATAAATTATTATTTCTTTCCTCCTATTCTTTTTCTCAAGCAAACAGAGGAAATTGCCATCAACATTCCATCTTCACTGTCTTCCATCCCTCCGATCAAATGCATATGTCGGAAAATTGTTATCTTATTATCCTCCCACTTTTCTTTCAAATTCAGTCTAAGCAATCAAATTATTACATCTTATGGTTTTAGTGAGATTATATCTAATAAAATGATGAGCATAGTTACTATTTTACTTCTTCTTCTTCTTCTTCTTCAAATTAGTTACTGTTGTTTTAGAATTGTCTAATGCTTATTTACATTTAATCAGCCAAAGCCTAGAATTGATTATACTCTGAAGGCTGTTGGTGGTAGCTTAACAGCCATCCCTGGAATTTCAGATATGATTGATGTAAGTTTTATTTTCATATCTAGCCCTCCTGGTTGATTTTGTATTGTTACTTAGACTCATTATGCAGTTTACACTATATTTGGTAGGATACAGTCAATACGATTGTCACAGATATGCTCCAGTGGCCCCATAGAATTATTGTTCCAATTGGCGGTATACCTGTTGATACAAGGTAACCATGAATCATATTTTTTTTGTTCCTTCCTGTCTGCTTGGGTTTTTTTTTTTTTTTTTTTTTGAGGTTTCAAATTGCTGCAAAACTACTCAAGTGGTTTATCTTAAAAGAGCCAGAGAGTTCAAAATTGGTTAATGGGGTTCTCCTGTGGATATCTCCTCCTTTTCACTCGTTTATGTTCAAATATATGCTGTCTTTAAATCGGTTGTATTTAGATGATTTTTTTTGTGTGTTCAGTTCATCACAAATGTTAAGCTAGTTAAGTGTGCCTTCTTTTCTTTTCTTTTTCCTTTTTTATGCAGTGATTTAGAGCTTAAACCACAGGGAAAGCTTACCTTGACAATCGTAAAAGCAAATGATTTGAAGAACATGGAAATGATTGGAAAATCTGATCCTTATGTTGTTGTGTATATTCGGCCACTATTCAAGGTCAAAACAAAGGTTGTCGATAACAACCTGAATCCTGTTTGGAATCAAACATTTGACTTGATTGCAGAAGACAAGGAGACACAGTCCCTTATACTTGAGGTTTTGATCCACTAATACTTCTTTTTCTGCCTTGCTATACTCTTCTGCCATTTCTCTTAGTATTGTGCTTATGCTAGAATCTAAAAATTCTTGGTTAGTAGGATTCATTTTTAGTGCACCGTGTTTATTTAATTTAACTTGTATGAAAGAGTGCAGATGTTTTTTTAAGAAATTTTCAAACTTGTAGAGTTAAATAAAAGTTAAAAAGGTTTAATAAAAGCTGCTGGAATTTTGGTAGATTATATAAAGGCTTTTATATAGGCTATTGGCATTCTTTTTCCTAGAAACTCTAAATCTCTTGAATAATCTTAAAGAACCACTAAAACAAGTAGGAAACGCTAGAAAAAAACTCTAGGCCCAACTATTATTTTGCTTCCCAAACTCTATATCAGAGTCCAATTTAGCCCCTTCCACACTCCCTTTTTAGGTTAAATTTTGTCCTTGAAGTTTTGAGAACGGTTCAATGCTACCCTTGCCTCCATTTTCTGTTAAAGTTACTTGCTGAAATGATATAAATTGTACCTCTTTTGAACTTTTGGACCTTGTATTAGTAAGGATTAAAGTTAACTATAGGATATATCAGAGTCCAATTTAGCCCCCTCCCCACTCCCTTTTTTTGTTTAATTTTTTCCTTGAAGTTTTGAGAATGGTTCAATGCTACCCTTGCCTCCATTTGCTGTTTAAGTTTAATTGCCGAAATGATATAAATTGTACCTCTTTTGAACTTTTGGGCCTTGTATTAGTAAGGATTAAAGTTAACTATAGGTTATATCACTCGATTTGTATTCTAATTTCAAGTAAATCACTTTATTCTAAATGGAAAATGAGCACAAAGGTAATATTAAACCATTTTCAGACCCTCTAAGGATTAAATTGATAATTCATGATTGAAACTGAACTGCTAATATAGTTAAGGCACTGTAATAGAGTGCCCTAAATTTAATTCAAATTGAACTAGCTGCCTTTTCATGTAAAGGCACTTGATATTTAGACTCAATAGTAACTAAAGTAGGCTAAAAAGGGTGCCAATTAGGTCCTATATCCAAACTAGATCATATTTTCAAATCACTTCAATCTTTGATCTGGTTTTTCTGAGAGTTTTGGCCAGCTGCACCTGATATTTATACTCTTTATAGAAGGAAATAAAAGATATCCATAGATTAAAACTTAAAAAAAAAAAAACATTTTAACCATGTAAGTGTTAGAAAAACAGAAAACAAATTTGTAATGAATTAGCGTTTAAATATCTATAGGATTATGATACGTAAATTGTAAAAGAAAGGGCTAGAATTGGGGTTGTAAGGAAGAAGGAAAAGAGAGAATTTTATAGTGTTTAGGGGTTGTATAAACAGTACCTATGAATAGTATCACAAGAAAGAGAAGAGGAAAAGAGAGTGGAGAAAGGGAGAAAATAGAAAATAAAGGGAAGAAAAGGTTTCGGATCTACTAGAAAATTCTAAACTCGAGTAAACTACCAAAACCCTTAATTTGCAGGGGTTTAAAATTTACAGGTTTGCCCCTTGATATAAAATTGACCATAACTTGTTAAATAAAAACCCAAATTTAAAGATTTGTCAACCCTAGGACACATATAACTAGATCTTTAAAACTACACTTCCAATTGTGTATATTTATGGGATTAAACTTAGCCGGTTCCCCAAATTTTTTTTTTTTTTTTGTGCTCAGCCATTAGCTGGGAGCTGAGGCGTCGTAGGATTTGATGGTGGGAGCTTAGTAGAGATAAAAAGAACAGGCTAGGTAAATAAATTGGACTTTTGAGCTCCTGAAATTTAGCATTTTGGATGAGGGTTGGGAGTGGATTGTGGATATCTTATAAGAACTAGGAAAGCATGGGATGGCTAAATCAAGTTTCAAGAAATGTTTGAACCTATTACAAGGATATTTATGGTACCAATGGAAATTATTTCCCTTGGAAGAATGTATGGAGGGGTTAAGTTCCCTATGAGAGTGGCTTTATTTTTTTGGACTGCAGTGTGGGGTAAAATTCTCACTATTGACAACATCAACAAGAGGGGTTTTTCATTAGTGGGCTGGTGTTGCTTATTTTGTTGTAGTGGAGAAACAGTGGACCATTTACTGCTCCATTGTGACGTTGTATTTGCATTGCAGAATGAAGTCTTTCAGATGTTTGGGGTTCAATGGGTGATGCCTCCATCAGTTTTGTCCCTTCTTTGTGGTTAGAGGAATGGATTTGGAAAACATTCTTTGGGCGTCTGGAATATGGTGCCATCATGTACTTATGTTGATGTGGCTAGTGTGGAAGGAGCAGAATTCTCGCATGTTTAATGACACTGAGAAATCTTTAGAGCAAATGAAATCCTTTTCCTAGGCACCTTTTTGGCATGTGCCTGGGGTTGCACACATTGTGCTTCCATTTTTTGAGTTTCATACCTCACTATTTCTTAATTATACTTATCACTTATCCCCCCCCCCCCCCCCCAAAAAAAAAAGTAATGTTAGAAGAGATGTAATGGACATGCAAATATAATGCACACTATATTGTGGGATCTTTTGAGCTCATGGATATAAGTTTTGGTCATATCTGGTGGAAGTTCTGTTGTTACATACACAGAGACTCATGCTTGCACAGTTACACAAATTTTAGAGGGGAAAATGCATTACCTGTTACCAGCTTACCATCATAGATACAATTTTACGCGTGCCTACTTTGAATTATAAGTGCCTAATTTGAATAATAATAGTTCCTACTAATTATCTTCTGTCTGTAACCTGTAAATCTCATGCCTTTGTTACTAGTAATGCAACTAATGTTCATGAACTCTTCCAACAGGTTTTTGATAAGGACATTGGGCAAGACAAGAGATTGGGAATAGCAAAGCTAACTTTGAATGACCTGGAAGCTGAAACCGAGAAAGAGCTTGATTTGAGACTGCAACCATCACTTGACATGCTGAAAATAAAAGATAAAAAAGATAGAGGGACTCTTACAATTAAGGTAGAAATTGCTTCTCATTTTGATTAGTGATGTGTCTTCTATTGTATGTTAAAGAAAGGCCTGCAATATAATTATAAAAAATTTCTCATTCACATTATATGTATTCTATGCAGGGGGGTCTTGTCCCTTCTTTTCATAAAATTTTATTTTTATTTTTTAATCTAAGGGTATTGTTATTTTTCTAATTTTAGGTCTTATACCACGAATTTAACAAGGAAGAGCAGTTGGCTGCTCTAGAAGAAGAGAAGATGATCCTAGAAGCAAGAAAGAAACTGAAAGAAGCGGGAATTATAGGGAGTACAATGGACGCAATTGACGGAGCTACATCACTGGTTGGGTCGGGAGTTGGATTGGTGGGTACTGGGGTTGGGTTTGTGGGAAGTGGTGTTGGTGCTGGAGTTGGGCTTGTGGGAAGTGGTGTTGGTGCTGGAGTTGGGCTTGTGGGAACTGGCCTTGGAGCTGTTGGCAGTGGACTGAGCAAAGCAGGAAAGTTCATGGGCCGAACCATTACAGGGCAATCGAGAAAAAGTGGCTCTACAACTCCAGTGAATAGTGTCCAAGAAAATGGTGATGCCAAGCTGCAGTAGGCTTCCTGCAGAATTGCTGCTGGAGTATGTGGTCTGACCTCGTGTATGCTTTAATGACTGGATAGAGATAAATTATTTTGCTTATTTTGCAATAGATTTCGATCCTGTTTTATATGCTGGTGTGGAAAATAACATAATGTTTATATTCTTGGTTTCAGCTGTCTCATCCTGTAATCATGATAGTGTTCTGCCTTCCTTACTAATTTTTCAAACGTCATACATGTCTCTATGTTTAATCGACTTTTGGCTTCCACCTTAGTTCACTTTAATTGAATTTGTCGGAATGAAATTATTAATGGATTATTCTTGATTTTTTTTTTTTGCAACATTTGCTACTTAATCCAAATAATTCAAGAATGAAAAGAAAAAAAATACAAACAAACAAACAAAGGCGTTAAGAACTGTAGGCAAAAATAAATATCCATTAGAACTTGCATTGAGATTTCTCATTTTAACCCACTGCTTATCTATTAGCTCTGGTACTTTTCAACGATTTCACTTGTTCTATTGGTTTGCTTGCAAGCCCATTGGTTCCTACTTCCTAAGCCATATATTGAGTTTGCGACTATGCTTCTTTTCAAGTTTGCAATTAGTCTCCCTCATTAAAGGCCTTGTATGTTTTCTACTGAAATTATGATGATTTTTATTTTCTCCTTTAGTATTTAAGCAGCCGGAGAGGGAGATTGAATGGCGAAAGGTGTGGCTGTTTGAAGTTCTCACTTGTACTCATGCTGAGGTAAGCTGAAGTGGACCAAAGAATATTTTGAGAGATTGTAATCAGATAATTAGTACTTCTGTTGGATGATGTGATGGAATTTCAGCAATTTAGATTAAGTAAGAGCAATGTTGTTATGGTTTCTATAAAAGTACTGCATCATCAGTAGGAAGAAGAGATTTATCTGCCTGGATGTTTTTTCGATTCTTTTTGCTACAATACACATCATAAATACAAACTCACATTGTTAGGAATATTAAAATGTGTTTTTTTGTCGAATTGAATTTAGTAGTTCAACATAGGATAAGTTTCTCTTATTGCCGTCAATATGAAAAAGTTTTTTAACAATGAAGTTGGCATAGCAAAGATAAACTTTAGGAATACCACAAAATTTTCACAAAAAGGCATATTCAGGGGATTAAAGTATTGTTGAGCTCAATTACTATTTACTACTAGGCCCAAAGATTTATACACCCTCGTGATTCTTAGTCCATTCCTATATCTCCCGTGAAATCGAGGGAGTCCACAAATGAAAAGCCTGTGACTGCCTCTGCCACCTCAAAGTTTAAATGCATAAGATATGATACCAAACCCAGTGCCTCAACCATAAAAAAATCCTAATAATCCAGCCAAATTTGTTGTCAACCATCTATAACTATAAGTACTACTAGTATTGAATATTCATAACAAAAGGCCAAAATAGATGAGAGAAATTTCCAAAACACATGAAACGTGGTACGTATCGTAGACAATCCCGCAGGGAATATTTCCATGTGATGTGTGAGTGTGTATCTGGGTGGGTGGGTGGGTCATGGGTGTGAGAAACAGGGTGGGACCTGAGAGATAATATCAATATGACAATGTATCAGATAGAAATAAGGCCACCAATAACCAAATTGTTCAACAAAGAAAATAAATATCTTAAGAGTCAGCAAATTCTTGGAGATCATCATCACAAATTAACAAAAAGGGGTTTGGAACCACCGTGGGTGTGTTGATGGTAAGAGTTTTCAAATTGCTTCATTTGATAAGCGATTCGACCAATAATCTCAACAAAACTCTAGTGGTATAAATGATATTATTTATTAGCGTAACATCACTGAAGTTGTTGAGTCCATTTGCTTCATTCGCACAAAAAAAAACAAAGCAGGTCTGGGAAATATCACTCTCACTCTCAGGTAGTCAGCCCCCGACAAGCGTGGGTTCCAACTTTTAGATAGTGAAAAAGGTTGGAGTAGTAGTAAAAATGGTAGTGGAGTGGGACTCACATGATCCGGTTTGAATTCATTACTCTTAACTCTTCTGAACTTTTTCTCTTTGTTTTTTTGCTCTCTTCTTTGACCTTTTCCTCTCGTTTAAGCTGCAAAGCTACTCTTTCTTTTTTGCTTCGTATCTACTATACTATTACTAGACTGTGTAGATTCCTTCAACGAAGCTATATACAAGTCAAAACCCACCTGACAATTACCAACTCGCCCTTCCAAAAAAAAAATTGTTAACTTTTTTAGTTTTTTATTATTCTTGGATTTGGATTACTGATGGCATTTTGTAGATTGGATTTACTTTTTGAACTAAAGGGGGCGTGTTAATATTCCTTTTAAGTCTTTTTTTTTTTTTTTTGGGAAACAAGTCTTATTTTGTTAACTGTGAATAGAAGAATCTAATCTTTCAAAGAAAAATGGTTTAATGCATGGGTTCTTATGCAGATGGTCCTTACAAATTCCACAAAGCTTTTATAACAAATTAAGATATCAATCATATCACAAAGTCACAATACAAAATAAAACAAAATAAGAGAAAAAAAAAATTATAACTCACAATACATGCTTTGTGAGAATGTTGTAAGGTTTTTTTGGTGTGTCTATAGGATTTTTGTTAATATATTATCTTTTAAATAGAAAAAGTCATGAGTTTTCCAACACCTTTTTTTTTTATAACTTTTTAAATAAAGTATCACTGTATCAATTTGCTAATAAATTAAGGAAGTTATAAATATTATATTCATTGGATTTTGAAAGATCCATATTTCTAGAACATTCTAAAATAAAATAGAGAATAAAAAAAAAAGGGATTTGAGTATTATTTTCCCATAAACAGGTGTGTACAAATTTTATTATTATTATTCAATAGTAGAGAGGGTAGATTTGAATATTAAATGTCTTTATTAGAAATACAAATACTAGAAGGTACCAACCTATTCAAATAAGATGCTCATGGAAAATAGATGTGTAAACTAAGCATGCATTTATGTCTTGCTAGACATCTTTTCATCTAGGCACTAGTTTAATTTTCTATTTTCTAATTTGTCTCCAAGAACATCTTTCACATTTTCAACTTCATAATTGGTATTAATGTTCCATTTATTTGGACATTCTGTTGGAGAAATTACCAATAAAATGATATTTTGGTTACAGTACAAATAGAAATATAAACGAACAATGTTGAGACACAAAAATCTCTCTCTCTTTAAGAAGATTCAAGCCCTCTGCGGTTAGAAAAACCTAGAAACTGATGCAGCAAAAATTCACTTTTGACTTGTCCCCTCTACGTTTCAACAACCCAACAATTTGTTGTGTAGCTCGAACCAACTTTGCATAAGTGATTAAGCTCAAAACTCCACCAAAAGAAACACCTTTCTTTGGCCCAAAATTTTGCAGGTGTTTAGGAAAATTGTTGAATTCACTCACTCTCACACACTTCTCACAATTATTATAGAAAAAGAAGAGAGAGCTTTTTGCTTTAACTTTTTCTCTTCCTTCAGTATTGAAATGAAATTAGTCCGTAGCATAGTTATATACATAGTCTTCCAATCATTTTCATAACCTACATGTTATTTATTAGTTTAGATAACTCCTCTTAATTAATTAAATTTAACTTACATACATGTTAACTCTTTCTTTAACAAATTCCACTATAACTCATCTCTTTATTAATCTTCAATTAATTTAAGTTTTAACATAATTTAATTTAAAATGTACTAACACATTCACATTCTTACTCAGACTTTTGCATTTTGCATATAACCTAAATTTCATTGTTATCTTGTTACATCTTAAAAAAACTATAGGTTATTTTATATAGAGCAAAAGTTTCAGATTAATTAATTATTATAGTTTTTTAATCGAGCTATTTTTTATATATATAGAAGTGCCTTTAGAAAAATTATATTCATAGGCTACTCATTTTACTGTTTTTTATGTCAATTCAAAATAGGATACTCTTTTATTGTCTCTATGCAAATCGTTTTGGATTACTTTCCTGAATCTCTAGGTGATGTTTGGTACATGTATTCAAATAACAGTTTTCAGTATTTAAATACTGAAATACATATTTTTACAATACTTTTTAACACACATGTACTACCATAACATTTAAATAACAATGCTAAAAATCTCTAATTAAACGGACTCTTATTTTCTAGTTTAAACTGTGTTTTTTTAAATATAAAATTTTGTAAAAAATTAAATATAAAATTTTAAAAATTTATTCTCAAAAAATTTAAAAATTTATTCTCAAAAAATTTAAAAATAAACCGTACATGTCACATGATAGTTAAAAAAAAAAAAAAAAAAAAAAAAAGCCTTTTCCCAAGATTTTGACACATACACACACACACACACATATATATATATATATATATATATATATATTTTTTTTTTTTTTCTTTCAGGCGGTGGACCAATCTTTTTTTCTAAGCCCCAAAAGTCAGACCTAATGTTGTTTTCTGTTAACCTTAACCATGGGCCTATTATTTTTTATTGGGGTTAACAATTTTTAATAGGATTGACTGTTTTCCTACAGTAAATTATTTTAAATAAATAAATAAGAGAGTTGAGAAATGAAGAATCCTAGAACGAAGCTAGTGAGAGCTACTGTGGGTATGTGTGTAGTAGTACTAGTAGTCAGTCCCATTCAAAAACACTTTACGAAAAAGGAATTAGTTAATTGTTAGCACTTTTTTTTTTTTCTTTTATCAGAATTGTTAGTACTTTTTAATATATATAAAAAAGGTCAAACTCAAACACCACAAAACTCAATATGGATGAGGGCACAACCTGGTCCTCATCCTTTCAGCTAACGTAACTGCTAATCAAACCCAAAACTAATAAGAGTTTGAATATTTAATAAACAAACAAACAAAACTGTGACAAAGACAAAATCCAAACTCAAACTCAACTCAACTCAACTCAACTCAACTCCCACGCGACCTCAAGAAGCAAGTTGGATTGGTGACTGTATAGATTTGTTTTTTATAGACTCGGTATGGACCCCACGAACGTGGCCTAACAGGTGGACTCATAATAAAACTTCAAACAATGCCTGATCCCCACGTGATTTACTTTGGCGCGTGGACTTTGGCCTTTCCCCAACTACACAGTCTACTTTGGCCTTTCTTCAAACTCACAAGGTTAAATTTGGGAAATTCATATAAAATAATAATAATCAGACTCCACTCCAATAAGAGAGCAACACGTGGCCACTAATGAAACCGCTGGCCAACACTTCCTCTGCCTTTATCTCCGCGAGTTTTACCACTTTTTCTCATAATACTAACAATTTTTGTTAATCATAGTTTATAGCTTCACAGTCGCCATTCGGTCTTAATCATCATGATTATGTTAATTATGCTATGAAGAGTCTTGTACATTAATTGAGACTTTTTAGTATTAATTATGTTATGGATTTAAATTCCCTTTTTTCAACCATCAAATTATTATAAAAAAACATTATGAAACTTTGAGATTTGAGGTATGTAGAGGTTTAAGTGAGACTAGCTTTCCCACTATTTATCTATTAAACAAAAACTTCTTTTTTAATTTTTTTTATAGATATACTAGTATAGGGGCAACACAAGAAACTTGACCCAAGTCAAATAAGAATGGGCTGAAATATAAGCCCGATGCAATTTATTCATAGAGGTGGATTGTTAAGGTTAACCATTCGAGCCTTAGTAGCCCGAGTTGGTGAATTTAAAGAAAAATAAATATATGAGTCAATAGTTTAAGAAGAGATAAATAGAAAGAAAAAGTAAGGAGTATTATTTAAGCTTTCTCCTTGGGCTATCCAAGAAACAATTGTTCTTATGATAACAAGTTTTTGGTTATACAATTCCTAATTCCTCTCTATTTTTTCGTTCTCTGTTTCTCCAATCCCCCTTTAGGAGGATTTTTCCTACTATATATAATTATTGGGATTACATCCTTGCCTTCTACTTGGAGGGTTGTTGATCTTTCATTGGATACTTGTCCCACCATTGCTTTACTGATGGTGGTAGAGTAGGATGCAAGGTGTGGAGACACTATTCAGGAGTCATTCTGCTATTAATACAGTTGGTTGAGTTGGTGTAGTGTATTAAATGTGTAGGTGATGAATGCTTTATTTGGAAGCTTCCCCCTTACATTACTTGCATGTCTATACTTTCTTCTTCACTCTTCAGTCATACGACCTTGGTAGTTCGTCTATAGTTTCCTGAGGAGTGTACCTCAAGTTCCTTATACGGGTTGACTTCCTCGGTTTCACTATATGGATTACCTTTATTGTGCTGGACTTGAGATAATGAGTAGTCAAACCCAATTGCTTTGTCGGTCCAAACCTATTTGGTAATATTCCTTCTTTAAGCCCCCTCCTTCCATGACTAGGATTTCAACCCATAGTGTCAACTTCATGATGATTGCTCTTATCATTAATGTAAAACACCAATAATTTTTTTTTTAATTTGTGTTGGTAGAGCTCAAACTTAGATATATTATATATTTGTTCTTGGAGACTATTTATACTAATTTTTTGGTCAAAATGCAAAAAAATCCTCCAAGGTTAGTTACAGTTGCAAAAACACAATTAAGGTTTCAATTCTTTTTTTGATCTCCTTTACGTTTCTATATCTGTCAAATTGACTCATAGGACTAACTTCGATTAACTCTTATACACAGAAAAATCATGTGGCCATCATATGACTACATAATAAAAACACACCAAATGATTAACTTCACTAGTCATGTGATAGTTATGTGATTTTTCTATCCATAAAAGCTAACCTAAATTAGTTTCAGGGATCAATTTGACAAATATAAAAAAACTCAAAGAGCTATAACTATAAGGAAGTGTTGAAACTCTAGGGTGGCATTTTTGGAACTTACTCAAACCGGGGTGTTTTTGTATTTAGACATTTTTGTTGTTGTTGAGTTTACTTTTTAGCAATTAATATTTTTTGTTGTTGACATCATTTAGCAATTAATTTTAAGCTCAATAAAAAAAAGGCAATTAATTAATTTTAAGCTTTTCAACTGAAAATAATAATCTTCCCATGTATAGTCGTATTAGTAATAATGAAAAAGGTAATGTTCCTCAAAAAGAAAAAAAGAAAAAAAGAAAAAAGAAAAAAAGAAAAGAGGTAATAATGAACAAAAGCGACCCTAATAAACAAAACAAAGCAAAACAAAAGTTTGAGTTACGGTGAAGAACTGAGCTGTGAGAGTTCTGATAGATAGCTATCGGTCAGTATCATTCTTCTTCTTCTTCTTCAGTTCTTCTTCCTTAGCCTTAGCCACAAATCTCTCTCTCTCTCTCTCTCACCAAATGAAACTCTCAATTCTTTAACTCCACCCCCTCCATTTCCCACATATTTACAACCATGCCATCCGTCCCATCACCACCGGAACCACCAAACAACCACCGCCACCGCCACCACCACCACCGCCACCGCCTTCCCCTCCTCCCCATACTCCTCCCTATACTCCTAACTCTAACCCTCATCCTTCTCTTCCTCCTCCTCTCTCTCTTCCTCTACCGCAAACTCTCTCGCAACCGCACCACCCCATGTGACCAACAGCGCCGCCGCTTCTCTTACTCCCTCCTCCGCCGCTCCACCTCGTCGTTCTCCCCCTCCACACTTCTCGGCCACGGTGGCTTCGGCTCTGTCTACAAGGCCACTCTGCCTTCTGGCCAAGCCTTAGCTCTCAAGCTCATGGACTCCCCTGGCTCTCTCCAAGGCGAGCGTGAGTTTCACAACGAGCTCTCCATCGCTTCCTCTCTCTCTTGCCCACACATCCTCTCTCTCCTCGGCTTCTCCTCTGACCGCCGTGGCCGGAAACTCATTCTGGTGTACGAGTACATGCCTAACCGTAGCTTGCAAGACGCTTTGCTTGACAAGAAATGTGCTGAGCTTATGGAATGGACGAAAAGATTCAACATTGTTGTCGATATCGCAAAGGGTCTCTCTTATCTTCACCATTTGTGCTCTCCACCGGTTGTTCATGGTGATATCAAGCCCAGTAATATTCTGCTAGATGCTGATTTCAAGGCCAAGATTGGAGATTTCGGTTTAGCGAGGTTGAAGACCGAGGATCTTGTGGAGAAGAAGGACGGAGTGGTCGAGGTTGCTGAGGATAACGGGTCTATTTTGGAGGAGACTGAGAGTGTGGCCACTGGGTTCGATGAAGTTATTGTCGATCGATCTCCGGACAGTTGTGTGGTTAGGATATTGGATTCTGAGGCCTCGCCGGAGAATGTGGCGGTGGTGGTTTCGCCTGAAGGTGGTGTCGATAAGGCAAGCACATCGGAGGGGTTTTTCGATAAGATTAGTCTTGATAGTGGCAAGGATTTGATTGGGAATGGAAGAAAAATTGGGGGTTCGAAGAGGGATTGGTGGTGGAAGCAAGATAATGGAGGTGGGTCTGAATCGGGTAGAGTGAAGGACTACGTGATGGAGTGGATTGGGAGTGAAATAAAGAAAGAGAGGCCTAAGAATGAATGGGTTGCATCGCCGAGCTCGGTTGAGAATGATGGGTCGGGCTTGAAAATTGAGGACAATCAGATTCAGAAGCAAAAGCAGAAACAGAGTAAGAAGAAGCAGAGGAAAAGATTGGATTGGTGGGCGTCTTTGGATGAAGAAAGGACGAGAAGGAAAGAGAAGAATAGGAAGCCGAGGGAGTGGTGGAAGGAAGAGTTTTGCGAGGAGCTTTCAAGGAAGACAAAGAAGAAGCAAAAACGAGCGCTTGGTTCAAGTAGCAATAGAGAAATGTGGTGGCAAAAGGATGATGATTATGATGAGGTTGAGGATGCGGTGGTTGTACAAGGGAGAAAGAAGAGGAAGAGTAGTAGAGGTAGCATTGATTGGTGGTTAGATGGACTAAGTGGAGAGCTTAGAAGTTGTCGAAGAAATAGCCAAGATTGGGGTAATGGAGATATACCCAAGAGTGGTGGTGTTAGTAGCACGCCGAGTATGAGAGGAACCGTGTGTTACATTGCTCCTGAATATGGTGGTGGTGGGTTGCTATCAGAGAAATGCGATGTTTATAGCTTTGGGGTTTTGCTTTTGGTTGTTGTTTCAGGGCGGAGGCCGCTACAAGTCACGGCCTCACCAATGTCAGAATTTGAGAGGGCTAATTTGATTTCGTGGGCTAGGCAATTAG
The DNA here is from genome assembly GCF_040712315.1 of Castanea sativa. NCBI lineage: Eukaryota > Viridiplantae > Streptophyta > Magnoliopsida > Fagales > Fagaceae > Castanea > Castanea sativa. The sequence goes on from NC_134018.1 coordinate 54,245,674, forward strand.
CTCGCAATGGGAAGCTCTTGGACCTTATTGATTTGTCAATTCATTCATTGGATAAGGAGCAGGCGTTGCTTTGCATTACAATTGCACTGCTATGTTTGCAGAAATCGCCAGCTAAACGGCCTACAATGAAAGAAATTGTGGGTATGTTATCTGGTGAGGCTGAGCCACCCCACCTGCCATTTGAGTTTTCACCTTCACCGCCTTCAAAATTCCCATTCAAGTCCCAGAAAAAGGCCCGGTGAGTTATGTTAGTTTGCCAATTTCATTAACTGTAGAGTGTACTGTTGTAGGGCGTTTTCTAATCATCATGTTTTGTAGAAATTGATGCAAAAAGAATGGGAAAAAAATTATTGTTTATATTGATGAATTAGAGCTGTTGTTGCTTCATTAGTTGGATAACTACCCTGGCCTACAAATTTCTTTTCGTTATGAACTTTTGGAGAGCTATCATTTAGGTGCAACCCACTTTGTCCTTTGCTCCCACAAGTTGTTGAATTTTAGGAATCCCAGGTCTACAGTAAAAAGAGGTTTGGAGACGTTTCTTTTACTTTTAAAAATGGTGAGGCCACCTTAACAAAATTTTTCAGTGCCCTGAGACTAGAATCGAATGAGCAGCTTGCCTTTTATGACTTTAGGACCTATGGGGCCCTGGGAAGATTTACCCTTTCTGGTTGTCTGCTTCCTTTTGAAAGTTGGCTGATTTTAATGCCAAAAGAGCATCAATTTCAGTAGAAGGGAACAGCTCTTTGGCCCCAGTCATCTCCTTTACAAAGTGATTATGCTGTCACTGTTGAGCGAAGTGGGAATTCCACTGCCCATGTAAATGGGAAAACGATAATGTGATTGGATTGTACTCATTTCTTTGATTAATTCATGCATATTTGCTTTCAATAAAAGTAGAGGGAGAGATCTACCTATCAAAAAAGTAGAGGGAGAGATCACGGGATCAATTCTGTACAGTATGTGAGTTGCATTTACATAAATTTATTTACTTTTCCTGAAACAAATAAGATAAACAGAGTTGAGAGAAAGGTCAATGTCAATTTCGTGGGTGAAACATTATGCCTTCTGGAGTTCTAAGTTCTAACCACAAGCTTTATATGGCCTTTTCTGATTACAAATTGCTATGTTATTATGTAAAAGACCATAATCCATTGCCTTGTCATGAGGTAAACATATGGTAGTTCTATTGTGCTCACCTATTTATATGCCTAAATAATTCTCTTAAATAGTGGTGGAATTAGATGTTTAATCGTAACTCTCATGTAAGCTGCCATAACGGGCAAAACAAATTTAAACAAGACTCATGTTAGCCCCTATTATTGAGCTTCCAAATTACCTACTGCATAGTTACCCACGGGGGCAAGTATGATTTCCTTGTGTTCTCAATAGCTCAGTAGGATGCAGAAGTAAACGGCCCCCATATATCAAATCAAAGCACCTGGTTTCTCGATATATACAGCAAGCCTGTTTGAGTATTTGACTATGTTGACTCATATTAGCCTGTACTTGGTTGCTAGGATGTGTATTTTAAATTTTTAACATGGTTCTTATCCTTACAATTAGTATGAGGAAAGGTGTAACAACGAAAGTGCATATATTCTTCTTTTCAAAAGTTGAGAAGGAAGCAAGAAATTGAGATCCAGATTAATTATTGTATTCCTTACTCTAGAATGTGTTATGCCTTATGCTATATGTAATGACTTTTAAAATTTCCTTTAATGTGGAGTTTTAATGTGCTTTGTGATTTTTATTAAATTGATTGTGAGATTCTTGACAGTGATGACAGCTCTGGTTGGAATATTTCCATTTTAGAATTGAAAATGACTTCTGAACATCGCCTTTTGCGAGTTTGTGTTACAAGTTTCTGTATTGCGAGGGTGCACTGGATCACCAGATAGTACATGTGACCAATTTTGGACACTTGTGTTACATCTAATTCTCAAATAGTCAAACGCACTTGATAGAATCCAAACCCATGTTGCAATTGATGCAACGTATAGTGTAAAGACTTGTTACAAATTTCAGTACTAATTTTGTACTTGTTCTTTGAACCAAGTAGCTGATTTTGTGCGAACTACACACTGGGTTTTCCTCAATTGTTTGACGTTGAAAATTAGCACACAAAAATCTGTTGCAGAGTCTAAAATTACGAGTCTGCTTCTTGCTGTTTGCATTCAAATATCCGATTGTTGATGCTCAATGTATTCCAATTACACCTTACTATAAGAAGTTCGTACGTTTATTTTAGCTGATATGGATTAAAAGCTGATACGGATTCAATGATTGAATCTTGTAACAAATTGTGTGGATAATGGTATGGGAAGGTAGCAAGAAGAAAGATTCTCTAGGTTCTGACAGTAGGACATGACGCCTGATTTCCAGGAATGGATTCAACCACTTAATTGGCACAAAGTAATACTACTAAATAGTCACTGGTCTGATAATTGAGGTGTCATGGATCTCATGTCTCATCGTTGAGCTCTGAATACTAAGCCTGGCGTGGCATGGTTAGGCTCAAAAGGTCCTTTGCTTTATTTACTTTGGGTTTCCAACTTTCCATCATTATGAAAGGCCTTTATGGTGGAGTCGATAGTCGAGACACTAGTACAATGCACCCTTCCCATTTGTTTCCCACATGGCTATTCAAGTGTGTTGGCTTCGAGAAACACGATTGAGATCATCTCTCACAACCTAGTTAAAAATAAAAAATTTACGTAATTTTTAGTTTTTAACTCCCGGTATAGTTAAAATCAGTTTCACTTGAGTCAATTATAATTAATAATTGAGATTGAAAGTTTTAAAATTTTTTTTTTTGAATCTCAACTATTAAATTAAATAAATTAAAAGCAAGTTAAAAAGTTAAAAATGTAAAAAATTTGTGAGAAAAAGTAGAGTATTGCACTTGCACCTGATTCAATCCCTCCCGATATCTCTCTTTTCTATACCTAGTTGAGGATGTTCTCCACAAAGGAAGCAGGTATTATGTGGCCCTCTTTGAAGGGGTCAGCTAATTAAGTGGTAGTTTATGATTGTTTTAGGAGAGTTTTTTCACTCTATTTGTTGCAATGATAATATTTTCTAAAAAATGAGTTTTTTTTTTTAGAACTTAAAAAAAAAAAATGTTTGGTAGCAATTTTAAATGAGTTGAAAAACAATCTCTTAACTTTCTTTATTTAGCTTGCTGTAAGATAAAATTTTTTCAAAAAAAAAAAATGTAAAATAATCTCTAAAAATAAGTCATTTATTTAGATGGACTAAAGATAGTTTTTTTTTTTACTCATTTTTTTTTGGGTGCTATTGAACACTATAGAATAGTGAAACTATCTTTACGCAAACTTTACCTCAAAAGTTCTTTACCTTTTGGAATGTTTGATAAACTACAGTGATAAATGTTTTTTAATTTGTTATATCCCTTAGGTAATCAAATTGATAATAGAATTTAGATATGAAAAATGACAAAAAGAAAACAAAATAAGTGTTTTGTTATTTAATACTTAAATCTAATTAATCCAACTAATACTTTATGTTTTATCATTATTATTATTATTGAAGATGATAGTCAAGATACATTACTGCACCCACCTAATGTACACCTCACTAAAGCTCAGGCATATGAAAACAGCAAGTATAAAACTTCATTATGTGTCTTTTGCATACCAATCTTCATCCCGACCGTCCTTATTTTTGCTTTCTTATTAAAACTATGAATAATTTATTGGACAATCACCACATTAAAGGCTATCCAGCTTTCCGGCTAAGAATTCGATTTGAGTTGGTGAGATCATTTTGTTTAAGAGGGGTCTCATTCTTGCTACTAGGAATTTTGTAATCACCTTATAGCTGACTTAATAACATTGCACAAACTTATTAGCCTAAACTGGCCACCTTTACGGACTTGAGAATTAAGTGTCCGTTTGACAAAAATTATTTTTGCCAACTTATTTTACTATTCAGCTTATTTTTATTACTATTTATGGGTTTCACTGCGCTTTTTGGTACTATTCATAGGTCCTACTGTACTATTTTAGATAATTTTTATTTTTATTTATAGTACTTTCAATAAAATGCTTTCAGTTTTAGGCTTTTAGCAAAATAAGTGGATTCCAAACAGATCCTAAGCTTTAATTGGCAAGATAGCTACCTTCACAAACTTGGAAGTTAAGGCAATGAACGTGAGATTAAACTCCCTAAGAGCCCTGTTTGATGTTGGTGTGGGTGAGTGTGTTTCAAACACTTTTGCTCTTTGTTATTTGTCCCACATTAGTTAGGAGTGAGTTCTCTGATGTGTTTATAACTTATAATTCATTGGAAAACTTAAGAAATATCATAAGATAGTGAGCCTAATGTTGGATTTGGGTTTGTCCATAATGCATGGTCATGTAAGACCCAAAAGTTTGGCTTTGAGCCTTCATTTTTTTTTTCTCTCCCTTTTGGCCCGTTGAAAGCTCACTAATCTATTTTCTTCCGCTTATTTATAACCCTAACATACCTCATTTTTCTCTCAACCTCTCCTCTCCATTTTTCATTCTGTTGGGCTTGGGCATTAAATGACTAGCCCATTGGGCATTTAGTATGCATAATGACCATTGACCTTTTAGCCCATTGAAAGCCCATTAGTCTATTTTCTTAGCTTATTTATAACCATAACATACTTTATTTTTCTCTCAAATAGGGTGGCAATTTGTGTTTGCTTGTCAGATTCATGTCGTGTCGAGTCATGAGTATTAGATTATATGGGTCAACCCTAATCTAACATGTTTATTAAACAGGCCAGAATTCATCAACCCTAACATAACCCATTTATTAAATGAGTTAGTTGTGTCGACCTGTTTATAAGATTTTATAATAATAATAATAATAATAATAATAATAATAATAATAATAAGTTTAGTATTAAACAAATTGATACGAATTATTTAAAACCAAATAAATGAATATTTTAATATAATATTTAGAACTAACAAGTAACTGCATCACAAATAATAATTCAAAACTAAAGCATATCTCAATATCACATCTAATCAATCATAATATATCAAGAAAATAAACCACAACAATTAATAAGTTAATATACCTAGGGTTTGAAGGGTACATTGGAAAAATGTCATTTAATTAAACAAGTCAAACGGGTTCCATGTGATGGACACTAACCCAACCCATTTATTAAATGGATTAGTTGTGTCAACTCGAATATGACACAAACCCATCAAACCTCAACTCATAACCTATTAATTTCGTGTTGTATCATGTCGGGTTCGCGGGTCATATCCAATTTTGCCACCCCTACTCTCAAGCTCTCCTCCCTTTTCCAGCCTATTGGGCATTAAATGAGGAGTTCATTAGGCATTTATTGTGCATAGTGTTTGTTGACATTTCGGCTCGTTGAAAACCCTCTAGTCTATTTTCTTTGGCTTTTTTATAACCCTAACATACATCTTTTTTTCTCTTATGCTCTCTAGTCTACTCTCAATCTCTACCTCCCTATTATGCTTTTTTGCTATCTTCTTCTCCCGTGGATTTTTATATTTTTATTTTTGGATTTAAGAATCGGCAAATATAAGGTTGTTCTTGGTTCTTTGTTATAGGAAGTGCGTCCATCTCAAAGATCGTTGTTATAGTCTAATTGTGGAGGGTTGTTTGGTAAAAAGAGCCACTCACACCAAATTTTACTCCGAGTGATACGAATCAACCTTTAAGAACAACTTCATTGCGTGATTTTATAGCTTTGTGAAATCTTTCTAAATTTCTCTTTTAATTTTTGTTATTGCTAATTTTCTAAGGTTTGTATTGTTGAATCAAAACTTGTTTTTCATAGCTATTTTCCAACATATGGTTCCTTCAAGTACTCATTTTTTGTATCAATTTTCTGAATTTGAGAACAAAAACACCATGTACCCTATTTGCCACTTAATTCTTACATATGAAAAAAAAAAAAAACTACTTTTTTCACTAATATACTAACAATCTTTTCCCACAATCTTCAATATTTTTACAAAAATATATACTGCGGAACTCATTTTGCTAAAAATGAAAATGCCAAAAAATTGTTTTCATATTCTATTTTCATTTACACATTTTTTGAGTATTGAAAACGAAAAAAAAAAAAAAAATCCTGTGTGAATCCCAAGAAAATAGAAAATAAAAAACAAAATACGTACTGGTTTTCAAAGTTACCAAAATATGGTCATCCACATGGACGAAACCAGGATTCATACTCGAGGGGAGCCAAAGCTTAAAAAAAAAAAAATTATGAAAATAAAAACTAACATATATTTCATATTCAACAAAATATTACATACAAAATAAGTTTTTCTTAAACATTTCATATTATAAAATACATCAACAAAGTATAACATACAAAATAAATGTTTCTTATTTTGTGCATGATTTTTGTTTAGTCTATATTTATTGTTTTTTAATTTATTTTTTTGTAGTTAAAAGGGCATGCATTTTATTTATTTATTTCTTTTCTTGTAGGTCAATATCTAAATATTTTAGAAGAGGGGAGATAAAATATATATATATATATATATACCATTTTTTTTTAAATTTTGGGGGAGGGGGGGCATGGCCCCTTCTGCCCTTATGTAGGTCCGCCCTTGGTCATCCATCCTTCTAATAAATACTGGGTCACTTCAAAAAACGGTTCACATAAAGCTGGTAGAAAATTCCTAACATGTGGTCTGGGTGGGGAGTTTTGCGAGCCAATAAAAAAAAAAGGGAAATATTAATGAATGTCTTTAGGGCATTGTTTAATAATCCATTTAAAGAAAACTTTTATGAGGAAAAAAAAAATTAATGTTTTGATAATTTTTTTTATTTTACATAAAGTAATATCAAAATTTTTTAAAAATGAATTGTTTATCAATGTCCGAGCACTCGTTAGCATGATGAATAAAAAAAAAAACTCTGACACCTTTATCTCCTGAGCTGATGGAATTTCTCCATAAATCTACATTATCTCCGTAACTCTACATTAACTCTCCATACATGCTAGGAAGCATGGCTGCTCTGTTCTCAATCGACCTCATGCCATTACGTGACGCGGGTAGATAGGCCCCACTAGAGACTTTTTTTTATTCAGAGAAAAAAAAAAAATTCATGGCTTTCCTGTTCCTTTAACCAACCGACTTTTCAACTATGCTAGTGAGCCACTTTTTACCGGGACGGATTGTCAGCTTCGTTGGGTGAATTTGTACATTGGAACTCGGAGCTCGAAAGAGGTTGATAATGAGTAATGATGATTCCAGTTGCAATCATTATTTTCTTTATGCATCAGAGAGAGGATTCAGCATGATAGTGTCATCGTAATTGGCTCAGACAGTTCGACATATTTGGAGATACCATCATTAGGAAACACAGACATATGGAAAAATAATTAAAAGAAGAATAATGTCATATTGATTTTTATACTCATCCTACTCATTGTTTACTACATAGATACTAGCATACTGCCACTTTTTCGGAATTTGATATGACTGTGGTGCACCCTTTGTTTATTGAGCTGACTGTACTTTCTGTAGATTAAAATGGATTTCTTATTGTAAAGATCGTTGTTTTCATGGGATCCTATTACCGTACTCCTTTTCCAGAGTCTATTAAACGGGACAATTAATTTGGGGAGATTTTGAGGCCAAAGAAACCTACTAATATTCATGTTGCTCTAGACACAACAGTCTGCCCATATTTAAGAAATTTTTTGTTGGTTAATTATGAATTTAATATGCCGTTGGTAAATGCCATACAAATTAGTATGTGATCCTAAGCATACTTTTGGGAAGAATAAATTTTGATGGTCAGATAATCGAAAATTATTAACAAGATGTGTGTGACCCAATAGTTTGTATATTGAAAATGTTATTTTACCCATTGAGAGAGAGAGAGAGAGCATATTTGATCGGCGGTGTGATTGAAGGGGGACTGTGTGGAGGTGTGGAGAGTGAGTGTGATGGCGCGTGGAGGGCGATGTTTGGCCAACAGTGTGGAGGTGGTTACTGGTTGCTTCGGGTGTGTATAGCATGAGTGTGAGTGTGAGAGCTTCGGCTGAAAATGAAATGCTATAAAATAAAAGTGTAATACATTTCACAACAAAATCAGGTTTTTTTTTTTATTTATTTTTTATTTTTAATTTTTTAGTTAAAGAGAAAATGTTTTCAGGTTGATCAGATTTTCAGTCCAACCAAACACCAGTAAATGTATAAAATGTTTTTGTAAAACTTTTTCTATAAAACAAACACAACCTATATAAGTAAATCAAATGAGTGTGTCTTGATAATTCTCTCCTCAAACTTGAACATCTTAGAATTCTTTTGATAATTCTCTCCTCAATGAATTTTAGTCAAAACCAATTTTCCAAGACTAAATTATTTTTATTTTTGTCAATACTGATAGGCCAAGAATGTATTGACCATTTGTGATAAATTAATTGATTAATTAGCCAAGTTACTTAATTAATCCAATTAACATGCAAAACGCGTGGTAGCATAAACAAATCACCATAACTAAGTTAATATGCAATGGAAAATAAAGTTGACACGGTGATTTGTTTACGAATGGGGAAAACCTCTAAGGCAAAAATCCCATCGGGTGATTTTAAGGTCACCACTTCTAAGAATCTACTATTATCACAACAAGCGGTTACAAGTAAAGGAATTCCTGTACCTTATACTAACTTACAGTTGAACCCTTACCCCAATACACAATTGGACTTGTTCTGTAGTGATAATCTCTCATTTTCAATGCATGACTCCCAACATGTGACTAACCAATAGATGCGCGGATCCTAGTACGCAACTTAGAGCTTGTTTGGATAGCATGATAACTGAGTGATATCACCGTTTTCATGATCCATCATCCAAAACTTGTGGGTCCCACAAATGATGCAGTGTTTGGCTTGGTTTTGGATGTTTGTTTCCATCACTCAAAATTTTAAGTTTGAATGATGGAAAACGAAAACAAGGGTCCGTTTGGTACATGTGTTTAAACACATGTTTTCAGTTTTAGAATAATATTACACATATTTTCACACACTTTTCACCCACACATATTTCCAAAAAATACAAATAATGTTACTAAAGCAACGTTATCAAATGGCCCCACTTTTGTTGTTTTCAAAAGTTAAAAACTGAGATATCAGGTATTTTTGTAAATATTTAATGATTATGAGACTCATGGTCAGAGACTCAAGACCACACATGTGCTCAAACATCATTTTCTTCTTCACCTTTTCTCTCCACCGTACTAATATTTCTTCTCTCCCTCTCCTCTTTTCTCTTTTCTTTCTTTCTTTTCTTCTTCAAGTTGGGTTCTTGCAGCTACTTTTTTTTTTTTTTTTTCATGGCTGGGTTCTTTCATCTTATTCTCTTTTTTCTTTTTTCTTTTCTTTCTTTCTTCTTCACTCTGGTTTCTTTTCTCGGCTTCTTATTATTCTTCTTTAGTCTTTCTTTTTCTTCATGCGACGATGGCAAAGGGCTTCAATTTCAGTTGTGATTTGCGTTTTAATCGGGTTAAGGTGTGCTTTTGGGGCTTGGAGTTGTGGATTTTGTGGGGTAATTTTTCTGGTATTTCTTTTTATTTTTATTTTTATTTTCATTATATATATGTAAAAGAATTTGCTGTGATGTTGAAGGTGTTGGTGGATCTGTTATGGTGGATGGGTTTGATTTTTGGTGATTTGCACGGTGGTGGAAGCAAAACAATGGTCGTAGGTTGGGTTTTTGAAAATTGCAATTAGTGCGTTTGTGGGTTGTTGGAGGTGGTAGAGGCCGAAAATGGGAGGACAAAGGTTTCAATGTTTCAGGCTTTGTGAAAGAGGAGAGGAAAAAAATGAAAGAGATGGAGGAGAGAGACATGTTACCATTTTGATCTACACAGTACATGAGCTCCACCATTTTGTCAAAATTTTGAGTTAAGCTCACCCAGATTTGAAACCAAACAAAAATAAGATAGAGTTAAGGAAAAAGTAGAGATAGAGATATGAATTATGAAAACTAAGTTTGAGTGATGAGAAATGAGAATTGAGTTTTGAGTTAAGAGTAAACCAAACAAGCCCTTAATCACCAACTTGAGAAAAATGTTGGCTGCAAAGTTTTTCAGTTCATCAACACGATGAAGATCACGAAACTCCTTGGTCACAAAACCCAACAGTATACAAACGCAGTAGCTTCTTCAAGAAAAAGATGAACTAGGGCAAATTCTGTCTCCAGTCACAATTTGCATGAACAAAACTTTGCTTCACACTTGTGCAACTGTGCAACCTTTGATGACCCTTAAAATAATCCTTATATATGTTTAGGGTTGTGAGAAAAGAAAGTCTAAACATGTACACACGAATTGGAGTGAAATCAGATTTGAAAAACTGATTTTCATAAATCTCGATAGATAGGGTATCTATCGAACAACTGTCGAGCATCGGGCTAAAGTAGCCTTTTAAACCTCGATAGATGCTATCTGTCGAGTTTTAAAATCCAGCACTTCTTCACTTGTTTCTTGGAAAAATTTGCATGGTTTTAACACTTAGACTTGAAACCTTATTCCTTGAAGTATTAAACACATCCTAGATCTACCCAATTACAAGTAGAGTGCGTTTTGTCAAAGGATTAGCCCATTCTAAATGACATATATTCCGAACATCATTCACATATGTCCTAACAAATACCATAAAAATATGGCCACCATAAGAGGGAGCCTCAAATGGAAAAGGCGTACAGTGTACGAAAAAGGTAGATTGTGAGTAATTTTTTTTAAACCTTAGAGCATTCACATTAAAGCTCTCAAATGCAAAAAATGCTATATTTAGCAGTTTTAGCACCTCAAATGATAAAACACCTCTACATTAAAGTTGCTAAATCTTAAAATTTTTAAGATTCAGCTACAGTACAATCTCATATTTGAGACCACACTGTAGCTAGATTGTAAAAGAAAAAATGATTTGTTTAATAAAACACGTGTGTTTCCTTTTCACTTTCCCTCTCACACGCTTCCTTTTCACGTCTATCTCCTCTTGTTTTCCCTCATTTTTTTTTCTGGTTATCTCTTTCTCCCACTCCAACACCTCTGCCTCCTCTCCTTTTTTTTCTTCGTTCTCCCTCAACCCAAGCCGCGCTTCCCTTCCCTCAACCCACGCCGCCAAACCCATCTCCGCTTCACTACTCCATTTAACCGAACCACTATCACAAACACAGCCTCTGCTCTTCTTCCTCTGAGTGAACCCATAACAAACCCAAGCATTCTCTTCGCTAATCGAACCCACTCTTCTCTCCCTGACCAAACCCAAAAACCCAGTTGTGAAACCCGTATTCTTATCTCAAAACCAAAGATTCAAGGGAGGGGATTAGGGATTTTGTGGCTCTTGTATTGCTGTCACAAGTTCATCACCGATCGGGGCAACACTTCTAGCCGATTCAACTCTAAACAGGTTAGTTATATTTGTCAATCTTTCTATGATTTTAGTTTGAATCTTTAATTGTTTCTTTTTTAAATGTTTTTTTGGAATTTATCATGATGATATATTGGAAAGCATTCTTCTTCTTGTATTTTTAGAGTTGAAAGAGTCTCTGACTTCATTGATAGTTAGGAACACAAACACACTCAATTTCTGCTCAGATTTCAATTATATATAGATTCACTTGTGGCTGCTTACTTGGCCTTTGTGGTAGCAGCCTTTATAATAGTTTTGTGGCAGGTCTTCTATGCACCTGATTAGATCATATTAACTAGTTGGTTCAAGTTGCAGTATCTTGTACTTGCTTCTGTCCATAGTTATGTAACTTGATATGGTTCTATACGAGCCCATTCTTAAGCTTTCCTAGAGTTAGAAGCTGTAGTAGCAAATTGATTTGTTGGGATTTAATTGGTTAACTGAACGTGAAGGTTCTTATTATAGTGTATTATGGAGCTTTGAAATGGTATTGTAATTTAGCATTTCAATCTAGTTGTAATCTATGCATTATATCATGTTCATGTTCTTGTTATAGTTCATTGACTGTTATCACATACTTATTCACTCTAGTTGTAATTATTTACTCTTTTTATTGGTTCTAATTTTATATTGAACTTCAATTGATTGTACATTATCTACTTATGGACCCACAACAATACATGTCGATTTACACTGGTATCATCCAAGGGCGAATTGATGTTAACTCTCCTTTGTTAGGTGTACCCCAAAATAACCCAATTTCTTCCCCCTGAAGTTGAGATCACCACCTCCAATAAACCACCGAGACGGGGTACTAACTTTAGTGTAGAGGAAGATAATATCCTTGTTTCGGCATGGCTCAATACTAGTATTAATGCTGTGCATGGTAATGAGCTGAAACAAGAAAGATTCCGTGAAAAAATTTGGTAATACTTCTGCCAATACAGCCCATCCAGCACCACATGTACTGCTAGCTCCCTATCAAGTCGATGGGGAATGATTAATAGGGAGACAAGTAGATTTTGTGGGTTCATAGCTGCATTTGAAGCAACCCCTCATAGTGGTACAATCGAACAGGATAAGGTATAATTATATTGCAATAGCTTCAAAATAGATATATACTAATTATTTGCATTTTCTTTTAATTTTCTTAGATTGAAAATGCAAAGGCTATGTATAGAGAAAAAGTAAAAAAAGACTTTCCATTTGAACATTGTTGGCATGTATTAAAGCACCAACCAAAATGGAGCATGCCTAAGGAATACTCGAGAGTAGTGCTACCTCCAACTCAAGATTCAATATTTATTGCTGATGGGGATGACTTGTCCTTAGTTGATGACACTACCAACTTTGAGAGACCAATAGGTAGGAAGGCTGAAAAGGCCAATCGAAAGAAAAAGGCTAGTGGGAAAGATGTTGGAGAATACTTGGTAAAGAAAATGAAAGTTATTAAGGACTTACAAGAAAAAGAAAAAGAGAGTCTCCGCATCAACGCGGAAAGGGTTTGATTGGAAGAGTTGAGAGATAATGAAAGAATTTGATTGGAAGAGTTGAGGGATAGGGATAGAGTTTGATTTGAGGAAAAAAAAAAAAAATTCAAATGGAGGAGGAAAGACTTAGAATTGAAAGAGAAAAGTTTCGTATCAAAAGTATGATAGATGATGAGAGAATTATGAGCTTGGATACAAGTGGCATGTCGGAGCACTAAAACTTTTTTATGAACAACTCCAAGAGGGAATCCTTGCAAGACAAGTGTCAAGTAAATAGTTTGGTAGTTGAAAGTTGAAAAATGTAAATGATGTCTTGGATGGATGTATTTTGGTAGTAGTTAGATCAACCTTGTTATGTTAGAAAAATGTTTGATGTATTTTGTTGAAGCCTAGATCAACTTTGTTATGTTAGAAAATGGTTGATGTACTTTGTTATTTTATACTATATATAAAAAAGGAATGTATTAGATCATTGTGTTCTTTGATATTTACTTGCTTCTCTTTAATTGAGCAATTTATCTAGCCCTTTCTATAACTCATATATCTGGCATTGTTAATTTTTGCATATTGTTGTTCTTGGTGTTCTTCGTGCTTTCATTAGTGGTTTGATTCTTTCAAAAAAGAGTAATAGCACATATTCACCTTTTACTATTAAATTTGGGGGATTATACATACATAGGATGTTTTGGCTAAATGAGATTTTGATTTTGTGTTGGTTTTAAGTGACTGGCTACTTGATTAGCAAATTTCATTAGTGGTGTAATAACTGTTGCCAATTGCGTATTTTTGTTAACATAATTGAAAGTTGTTTAAGGTATAGTACCTAGAAAGAGTGAGACTCTAGAAATGGTGAAAGAAATATTTGGTGCCAAACAACCATGGATCTTTTATTTTAAGAACTACTCCTTACCATTCAAGTCTATCTTGTTTTTCAAAGTTGCAATATTGATAGCATTGTAACATTCATTACAAATACAATGGGGTTTGTCAGAAATCTATTTGATGTCAAACTTTTTGATAAACAGCCTGTAGACGACTAAATTCTTAGTTTAAATTCTTAGTTCGAAATAAATCAAACAAGTAAAATAGTTTCACAAATACGAATTTGTATTGATAAATGTGTGGTACAATTCTCTGTAATTACAAAAGAGTGATCCTCTGATTCGATCTCCTTGAAAGATTTATTGATTGGAATTGTGGTAATGTGATTTTGATTTGAACATAAGATATTCTTCAATTTAGCTGAGGAATGGATCGAAGATCTTTGAAACGGAATTACAATGAATCTCTGGCTATGAGCTTGTTAGAAATTTTTTGTTCTTCGTGTTTGAAGGTTTGTGGTGGAAATTCTTCGGTGCTTTAGAGGCTTGATTCCGTAGAGCTTCGTTGATTTATGGTTTGTTGAGGTTTCTGGAGGCTTTTGAGCTTGATTCCAGTGAACTTTGAGATCTGGACGAGTAGTTTGGATGATTTTGCTTCGAATGTTGTTTGTATTCGAGGTTGAAGTTCTTGAAATTCTTGGAGGCTTTGGGGTTTGATCCTGGCAGAGCTTCTGGGTTTCTGAACTCAAGATATCTTCTTCCTTCTCTCTGTGTGTCCTCCTAAATGTCTTAGGAAGGCTTCTATTTATAGGAGTTTAGGGGTAGGTGAGCGACACATGGCGGAGTCTGATTGGTGACACTTGTCACAGCTTGATTGGTCCGCTTATGTCATCGCTTACACGTGTTGGATTGCTTGTGTCATTGCTTACACGTGCAGGGCTGCTTGTGTCATCGCTTACGCATGCTGATGCAGTTTCATGCCATTATTTCAATGACACTTGGCAAATTTCTATTGGAATCTGAATAGTGATGGCAAAACCTAGCAGCAGTACGTGGCGCTTTGTAATTGGTTGTATTTTGTGGACTTGGTAGTATGATGTGTCAGCTTGTGATAGGTCGGGAATTTTCCCTCTCTATACAGCCATGAATATTTTATTAGACGTCAATCAGTGGGAAAGAGCTTCTAGATGCTTAAGGAACCAATGGAAGGCTCTTGGAGTTGGTAGAAAATTTTTTGAAACTAAGATTACTGATTACAAGAATAGATCTTTCCATGATAGGGAATTGGACACAAACTTTTCTATGGCATGAAAATTCAATCTCATGGGTCTTCTAGACATTCACTCTATGTTGTTCATTAATTTGATATACCCAGACATTCACTCAAGATAGTCTCAAATGGAGACCTTCCATGGCCTTGACTTTTGTGATCTTGCATAATAATAGTGTCAATGTAATCTTGCTATTGTGACATTTTTTTTTGGAATAAAAGGTTCACTATACAGCTGTGTTTTTAAGGCAATGTGCAATGCTTTTCATGGTGTGTAATGTTATTTACGAATAAGTGGGAAAAGTAATTGAAATATTTTTGATATTACACTTGGTTGCAATTTTTTCCCCAATTTGTTGCAACTTGCAAGTTTGTTGTGCTTTATTTCCATTGGTGCATTTGGATGATACATGAAAGTTAAAATGCTTTGGTTTCTCTGTCATATGTAAATAATGCAAATTTTTTGAAACCTAACTATAGTTATTCAACACAGTCGAATTACAGCAATCAATAACTCTAGGCATCATGATGGTTATGGTTTTTGTGCAATGGTTTGAATATTGAAATGGAATAATATATATATATATATATATATATATATATATATATATATATATATATATATATATATATATATAGTTAGTTAGTTAGTTTTTATTACTTATCAAAAATATATTTTTGCTTTCCAATTTTGTCTTGAAGGTAGTATTCATGGGTAGCTCTATGTTTCGCAAATAGCTTCTTGATGACTTCGATGAGGATGAAATAATTGAAGAAGTTTTCACGGATTCAAATCACGAAAACGTCGTTCCTATATTAGATGTAACCATTTGGCAGGCCATGAAAGGCTTTACCTTGACTACTTTGCCGACTCACCAGTTTATCCAGAGAAAGTATTTCGGAGGAGATTTTGGATGAGCCGTTCTCTTTTTCTCAATATTATTTCTAAGGTGGAAGCTTATGATCCGTACTTTTTCCAAATAGAAATGGTGGCAAAAAGCTTGGGTTATCTTCATTTCAAAAGATCACTGCTGCAGTTAGGATGCTTGCGTATGAAGTAACAGGTGATTTTATGGATGAGTATGTGCGGATTGGAGAAACCACTGCCTTACAAAATTTGGAAAAATTTGTTACTGCTGTGGTTGATATTTTCCCTTAGGAATATTTGAGGAAGCCAAATAATGAAGACATTGCTAGATTGTTAGCCCATTGCAAAAGGCGTGGATTTCCAGGTATGTTAGGTTCAATTGATTGTATGCATTGGAAATGGAAAAATTGTCCATGTGCATGGAAATGTCAATATTGTGGTTAGGGTTGTCCATGGGTCGGGTCAGATCAGGTCGGGTTTGGGCCTGACTTGGACTTGACTCGACTGAGTCGGGTTTCCAAAAATGTGAGACCCGACGGTTTGAGTCATCGGTTGAACGGGTCGGATTCGTCGGTTTGGTAGGTTTGGGCTTCGAATTGGGTCACTCCTCACATGCCTCACTCTCAGCACACTCTCTCCAAAGCTCAGCTGTGACCACTCATCCATCTCGGCAATAGCATTGCTCCGGCACCACCTCACGCATTGATGCGACGAAGCTCTGCTTCGACCACCCAAGCCGTCTGTTTCCTCCACTCAATGGTGAGTTTTCTCAATCTTTTCTTCCCACTCAACCTCACCGCCATGCTCCACCACTGCATGTCTTCGGTCCACCACCGTTATCATCCACCCTCACCAACATCCAAGCTACCCTCCTCCATGAGCTCCGATCCATATCCAAGCTACCCATCTACGCATATAACCCAATCCTCATTTTGGCAAACCCACACCCACCTTGGCCGATCCACACCCACCATACCCACACCCACCAATCCACATCCCACATACCCACACCCACCAATCCATATCCCACATACCCACACCCACCGATCCACATCCAAGATAAAAATATATTAAGAAGCTGAGAACAAGAGGCTAAGAAGACTTAACCATGGTGGAAAGTGAGGTGAAGCAGTGTCAGGTGTGGTGATGAGGCGGTGGCGGCAGCAGCAACAGCTAGGGTTTAGAGAGGAGTGTAGAGAGACTTGAGATTGAGAGTAGAAAGAACGGAGAGTGATTTTTGAGAGAGTGAGATTCTGCTTTCTGAGAGAGTGAGATGGTGAGATGAGATTGAGGATTGACTACTGAGAGAGGCTTTTGAGAGTAGAACTGTGGAACAGACTTGCATGTGGACTGAGGCTTTGCGTGTGCGTGTAATCTCAGCAACTCAGTGTTTAGCCTTATCACTTATCAGGTCAGCGTCAGTCTTCACGTGTTGGCCTAAAAACAACTGAATTTTTAAAAAAAAAAATCTTAAACTATCGGTCGGGTCGGGTAATATGGGTTTATAATACCTGAACCCGCAACCCGAACTGAAAATTTGGTTTTTGTGAGAGGCAGACCCGAATCCGACCGACCATGGACTTCGGGTCCACCCGCTGGGCCTCTGGTTAGTTGGATCCGGTCGGTTTGGTCAGGTCTTTTACCCGCTGGACAGCCCTAATTGTGGTCATATTCGTGAGCTGACTATTATTTTGGAAGCAGTGACATCATATGATCTTTGAATATGACATGCATTTTTTGGGTTACTTGGATCAAATAATGATATTAATGTGTTAGAATGGTCATCTATATTTTCTGAGCTAGCATAAGGACGTGCTCTTCCAGTTAATTACTCAATCAATGGTAATAACTACAACATGAGATATTATCTTGCTGATGGAATATATCTAAAGTGGGCAACATTTGTGAAGACAATTCCAGCTCCACAAGGAGAAAAAAAAAAAATAAATTTGCAAAAGCCCAAGAGGCGTATAGGAAGGATGTTGAGTGTGCATTTGGAGAACTGCAGGCATGATTCGCAATTGTTCGTCGGCCTGTACGATTTTTCTATTATGAAATGCTTCAAAAAATTATGAAAGCATGCATAATTCTCCATAACATGATTGTTGAAGATGAGCGAGATGAAAATGAAGCAGTAGACTTCAATTATGAACAAATCGATGAAGTGAATAATCCTCCTATACAAGTGTCACGTGAGCATGCAAATGGATTTATGGCATTCATTCAAATTCATCAACGCATTAGAGACCAAGAAATCCATTATCAACTCCAATAGGACCTTATCAATCATTTATGGCAATTACATGGCAAGTCATAAGAACTTCAAGTGTGTGAGTTTTTATTGTATTTTCATATGAGTTATGTATGTGAACTTTTATTAAACTACATTGCTAGTTTAGTGTTGCTGAAAACTATGTGTGCAAGGTATTTGTAAAAGCTTTCTGTCCACTATGATTTGCATGATGTGCTCATCATTGATTTGAGTTGTCTTTTTCTACCGATTTTTTTTCTTGCGTGATTTAGACGGAGATTGAAATCTATCTCCATGATGTGATCTTATACCCTATAATGTTTGCTATGTTATTTCATTTGCTATTCTGTGTGGTTCTACCAGACCAAGTAATCTGCTATCTATAGCTAAGTTCTCACCTTAGAACAGTCTCAAATGAATAGCCCAGATGAGAACATTACTATCACTAAGATCTAAAATTACACTCCCTGTGCTATTTACCTTATTTTGCATGATTTATTCAATTGGCTGCTCAGTTAGCTCTCACAAATTGTCGTCTAATCACAGCTTATAGTTAGAATTCTGCCTTAACATTATGTGGATATAGCCTAGTTAAGACCAAGAAATTTCACTATGATCAGAATTCCACTCTCTGGTTTGAACATTGTGTTGTTATAGTATTATTACATGAGACTTGTGCTTGTTTTTTTATTTTTTTATTTTTTTATATCTATGAACAATTCTAGTTTTATCTTTAACTGTAAATAATATTTTGCAGATAACTTGGTGAAGCATTTGTTGCTAAAGACACCTTCAAAATACCCTTCAAATCTAAAGGCAAGGGCAGGTTCAAGACAGCCAGCTTCAAGTTCAAAGCACTGTCACCCAGGACCAGAATCACATTCTACAGCTCTTTCTACCATACTAGAATTGATGACTTTGGATCTTTTTGTGGCCCTGTGCTTGATCAAGTCTGGGTTTTGACAGTAGCTTAGATGTTAATTCTGTTATCTACTGCCCACATGTAACATGTTATCTTGATAGAGATTTTGCAACGGTTACTAGATCCTGCTTTTTTTTTTTTTGTTGTTGTAAATTAGACCGTTAATGAGGCTCAATCTAAACTGTTTGAATTCTATATTATGGTACTAGTAATATTCTATTGTCACTTGGTATGAATAGAAAGCTATGTGATTTCTATTAAGAGAAAAATGTAATGGGAAGATCTTGTGTATGTGATCCATGTAGTAATGCAGACTTGGCAAATGAAAAATTTTGAGTGACATGCATATGTGTTTATTTTGCGAGTTGTTGCTGGGTACAAAAAACATGGTAGTTAAAATGGTAGTTATTTGAAAATATAAAGAAAGAATAAAGAAAACACAAAGAAAGAATAAAATAAGAATATTTAAATGAAGTGATAAAATAATAGAACTTTTGATGTTGGGTGTATTGTAAAGTGAGATGTTAAAATGAATAAAGTAACTTTTTGAGATGCTAAATGCTAAATTTTTTACAATCTTTGATGAGAATACTCTTACAATCAATAAGCAGCTTTAAATTTCTAATAGTAACTTTATTACAAAGTATATACATTTTTAAATAAGCGGATTATATATTATCACATTATTGTCAAGCTAATTGGCAATTCTGATATTTATTATCATGTTAGTTTGTATAAGTTATATAGTAAAATTTGTAGTATGTTTATAATTTTTCTATATGTGCATATCAAATCATGATAGTTCCCATAAAAAAAAACCATGATAGTTAACTTTTTCCTTTTGAGTTAGTTACAATAAGTTATACAGTAAAATTTGCCGTATGTTTAGAATTTTCCTAATTATGTGCGTATCAAAATTATGATAGTTAATTATGTTTTTGTTAGTTACAATATACTATTAACCCTGTAACTCGAATAATTTCTTTCTAAATCCTATATATAAAAAAAGTTCCAATTAAATTACAATAAAACTCTTGGCAGACAAGATAATTAATTACCTATCTCTATATATTGATGTTGTTACAAATTATAATCCACTCATTTTAGAATAAATGAATAGGATTTTAAAATCTCTACATTTGAATTATCACAAGAGTTTTAGAGTCTCATTACAAAAAAAAAAAAAAGAAGAAGAGTTTTATAGGATTTAATCCAACCATGACCATTTGAAGAGGGATTTGTTTCATATTTCTTTTTGAGAAATAATATGTCCATAACATTTTAACAACATTTTTATAACAAATTCTAAGTGATATGTTGTTACTGTTTGGGACAAAAAAATAATTTTAGTGTTAGATTCAAATTTAAACCAATAACAACTAATTACTTATGATTTGTTATGTAAATATTGTGAATGTAACACCTTCCTATTTTCCCTCTCTGGCTTGTATATTAAAGAAGCGGTATATCATTGACTTGAGTTTATGATCGATTATGAGTTTGTTAATATATAGTTGGCAATAAATGAGGCAGGGATTGAGGTGGTTCAGGTTCTGGTTCATGCATGCCTTTCTCTTAGCTAAATTAATTGAAGAAACAGGGGTCCAAGATCTGGTTGCAACTTCCAAGATCATAAATATAGGGTCAATTTTCTATACACATTTATTGATGCACCATATGGCTCCGCTCAATGCTAATATAATACTCTAATCTTTAAGGGCTGAGTAGGGTGGTAGTATATTTTAATTATGATAAATGATAGGTTGATAAAATTTTTATAATACTTTTACAATAAATTTAAAATGACAGGTTGTTATTGATTGTTATTATTGTGTTAAAAAGTAATCTCAGTGTTAAATTCAAATTTGAACTAATAACAATTAATCACCTGTAATTTTTGTTATAAAAATATTGTGGACGTAACATTTCTCTTTAATTATTTCACAAAAAAAAAGTCTTCAACTTTATTAGTCATATAACTTTTTCCGACTCCAAAAATATATTCTAAAACATTTTTTGACAACTCATAATTTTTTTTTTGGTTGGGACAAAACTAGATACATTTTTCAAATAAATTCAATCGTTTAACTGCAATGCAACATAAAAATTATTATAATTTTTAAAAAAAATTAAATTAAATATTCTATGATTTATTGGTTAACGAAACTATATAGTTTTATCCTATTTTTAGATGTTGTATCCTATTTTCTTAAATTAAAATCAACTATATAGTTATATTAACCAATAAATAATAACTATTTTTATTAATCAATTAATTATTTTAAAAAATGTATAATAATTTTTTGGTGTTTATTATGTGGTGAAATATATGAAGCAAAAACAATACCTTAAAATTATATTATTTGAGTTAATTAGATAAAATGATTTTTATTTATGAATATATAAAAATTAGATTCAACAACATTGATTGTATGATTTAATTTTTTACGATAAAATATGCTATTTATATTAGAGAAAAGTTAACTGATATCCTATGAACATTAGTTTATAAGCTTTATTTTCCAAAAACAATTTATGAGAAAATAAATTGTAACTTCTCAAAAAAAAAAAAATATATTTTGACAGATTTTTTATATTTTCTATTAAAGTTGTATCAAAATTTTTTTTTCTTCTAAAATAGTCAATTAACAAATGTTCTAATACCACCCTTTTTAAGAAGATATTAATATATTATTAATAAATACCACCCTTTTATATTATTAGCATTTTCCTTAATAAATTTCAAATAATAATTTCAAAAATAAATACAAATAAATTGTGCATTAAATGAAATTAAATAAATACAATTAAATGATATTAATATACAACAAAGGCAAATATAGAAATACTTAAAAAAAAAGGGAAAAAATAAATGCAAATAAAGTGTGCATTAAAATGAAATTAATTAAAAAATTTTTTTTACTGAGAAGCAAAGCAAGTCAATGAAGAGTCTCTGCCGGCGCCCCCCCCCCCCCCCCCCCAACAAAAGAAAAAGTTTAAAGTAAATAAAGTACGCATCTACCAAACAAACGAGTCCATAGTGGCATTTCATACACCTAAATTTTACAGCATGTAAGATAACATAATCATTACATACACCTACACTTTCCTGCCTGTTATAATCACTCATTTTCTCATACTATCTCTCCTATGTCCTATCTGTAGAACTCTGTCTCTCCCCACATCTTCTCTTCCACTCAAACACACACAGTGATTCAAGATTCAATCATGGCAGACCAAACAAAAACCTCCAATATTGATCCTTACAAATTTCTCAACATCAGTCCCAACCCAGATGGTTCACTCACTCGACTCACCCCATTCCCCATCGCATCCACAAATCCAGAACCAAGCAAAGACCCCTCAACCCAACTACTCGCTCTCTCCAAGGACATCCCTCTTAACCCAAAAACCAAAACCTTTCTCAGACTCTTCCTCCCGCACCCTGTCCCTCAAAACCAAAACCAAAACCAAAAGCTTCCTGTCATTATATACTTCCATGGCGGAGGCTTTGTTCTCTTCAGCGCAGTTTCACAGCCTTTCCATGATTCATGTTCCAACATGGCAGCTCAAATCCCAGCTCTTATCATCTCCGTCGAGTACCGTCTCGCTCCTGAGCATCGTCTTCCAGCTGCTTACGATGATGCCATGGACGCCATCATGTGGGTCCGGAACCAAGCCAAGGAGGATGAAGATGGTATCAATGGCTGTGATGCATGGTTGAGACAGTACGTAGACTTCTCTCGTTGCTTTCTAATGGGCAGTAGTGCTGGAGGAAATATCGTGTACAACGCAGGTCTACGCGCTCTTGATGTTGATATCAAACCTGTGGAGATCAAAGGGTTGATATTGAATCAGCCTTTCTTTGGTGGGGTACAGAGGACTGGATCAGAGATCAGATTGATCAACGATCGGATCTTGCCCTTGCCTGCTAATGACTTAATGTGGACCTTTGCTCTGCCTAAGGATGCGGATCGTGATCATGAGTACAGTAATCCGACGGTGGGCGGGTCCCATGATGCGAAGATCGGACGGCTACCAAGGTGTTTGGTAAGGGGTTATGGTGGGGACCCATTGCAGGATAGGCAGAAGGAGCTTGTGAAGATTTTGGAGGCACGTGGGGTGCACGTGGTGACTGAGTTTGATGAAGAAGGCTTTCATGCTGTGGAGCTATTTGACCCGACAAAGGCCCAAGCTTTGTTCAAGAGCATTAGGGATTTTATTAAAGGGTGTGAAAGTGTTGTTGGTGAGACCAAATCTTCTTTGTGAGATTCTGTTTTACATATTTTATTTCTTAGTTTTGGTCAATTGTTAAAAGAAGGTAATAAAGCCTTGCGAGAAGCAGTTGGCTCCTACTGGCTTTATATTAAGACTTGATACCTAAGGATCTTTTCCATTCAAATATTGATAGTTACTTTCTTTAAATATATACATACATATCATGACTATATACGGTTCATTACTAACTAGGTAATATTAAGGGTGTCTAACAAAACCGTAAACCTAACCCACCCGACCAGACCTGAACCGTCCGCCGTCTAACCCAATTACCTGGCGGTCGATGATGGGTTCTTACCATCCCAAACCGATTCTAATGTGTCTTTCCTTCCGAAGCCCGATATACCTAACTCGACCGTGATATCTGATCCAAGACTTTACAATCTCAATTAACCCGTTTAGACTTCAGACCCTTACCCTCAGTTCTTCGAATTCACTCGGTCTCTCTCACTCTCTCTATCTCTCAATAGCCAACAATCCCATCACCTCCAATTTAGAACTTTAGATCTTCGAACCTCCATTGATCTACAATTCTTCTCCATTGCACCATTGCCACTGAAATTATCTCTCTCAGGTTTGATTTTCAATCATTTTGTCTCTTTATTTCTTCATTTCAGTCTCTTGCATGTTTAGATTTGCTATCATTTCTCTGTATCTATGTTTGTGTTCTTCGGATTTGTGGGCTATTGGTATTTGGGTTTGTAGATTTGCTCTTTTAGATTTGTGGAATTTGTTCCAAGTTTGGTATTTGATCTTTGTCTTTCAGTCGAATTCAAATCTAATTGCCTTCCACTCAAGCCCGATTTGACTCGACCCATGATTTTTCACGGTCAATGGCAGGTTCGCTAAATAACCACCCGACAAGATCGGGTCAGTTCCGGGTTGAGCCAAAACCTAACCCGTGGACACCCCTAGGTAATATATATATATATATCCAATACTTAGAGAAGTTTTAATTAAATTCAAATTCAAATTTTGCTTTTGTTAACTTTCCATACAAATTAGATTATTTAGATTTTTACTGTTATTTTTTCTCTGAAGTAATGAGCATATATATATATATATATTTTAATATTGTTTCTATTTAGATATTTTGTATGCCAGGATCTTGAACGTAATAAATTGTAATTGAGTTGAACGATCTCATGTACTGATTTCCATTTAATTTAGGAGATACTATTGGATCAATTTATTCTTTTATTTTTGTGTTGTATTTAGTAGAATTTCACGAACAGTGATTGTGAATTGACATTGTATATATAGTATCCAATAGTTATTTTTAAAATTATATACATAATAGTAGTGTAATGAGAAAATTCGTATAACCAATATTATGAAAATTGTTAGAAAAATGTATTTTAGTACCCTCCAAATGTCTTAATCAAGCTAATATTCTATATATTTTATAATTCAAGCTAATATTAATAGCATTATTACAATTCATCATTCTTGTGCGTAAGCACTGATTACATACTAGTAGCTAATAATAGACATGCTTTTAACATACATGTTGAATGTAATTTATGCATAAAAAAGAATGGTTAAGCTAATTACATAATTATATCGGCTTAATTGAGTATAAAAATACTAGCCATTAGTTTTTTTTTTTACTAAACAGTAATATTTATTAGAACACACACAAAAATAGTAATATTAGTATTTTAAACTATGATGATAATATATTATATAACCAGTGTACAATTATAAAATGGTCTAACCTTTGTAATTGTAGATGAGGTTATAAACAGTGGACACTAGACACACACAACCAATGTGGGATAAACATCCCTATTTTTTTTTGAGTAAACAGTAAGACTTATTAGAATACAAATGAAATAAGTAATACTAGTATTTTAAACCAGGTTTATAATACATTACATAATTAGAGTATAACTACAAAATGATCTAATATTTGTAATTGTAGATTGAGGTTATAAACAGCGGACACTAGACATATACGACTAATACAGGATAAACATCCCTACACTATTAACATCACATTTTCATTTATCAATAACTACTCATTATAATAGCAGTTTGTAAATTTTTTTTTTTATAAAAAAGTAAATATCACTAGTATTACTCAAATCCTAATAAAATTTAAATTCAACTAATTTATATATATATATATATATATATATATATAATGAAATGGAAAAATGTGGGCTTTCAACTGTTTTTTTGGTCAATAGAGATTGCCTTTTTGTAATGCTGAGGTTGAAAGTTCCACGCATTTGATTCTCTCTTGTCAGTTTGCTAGAGCCATCTGGCATAGTTCCACTTTGTGCTTTCATACCTCTTCTTTGTCTAACATCTCGGCCCAAATTGGATTTGTTCCTTGCTGATCAAACATAAGAAGTTGAATTCAGAGGATATGAGTTTTCTGCAAAATCTGTTTACAATTTTTTGGTCAATTTGGAACCATAGAAATGTGGTTGTACATGACAATATTAGACCAGACCCTCTTGGTGTGTTGTTAATGGCTCAAACTCTGTCTTGTAGGTACCAGGAAGCTTTTAGCAAGGAAGAGTCTCAACAATTCAAGGAGTACAAAGTAACACTCAAGTGATCCCAATCCTGCTGGGGGTTCGTGGCAAATAGTTCTTAAAGTAGCAGGAGCAAGAAGGAAGGGTCATTTTGGTAGTGCTTTTCCTTATGAGGCTAAGAACAAACAAGGTGAAGTGGTGTTTTGGGGGGTCAGAAGCTGTGCAGCAAGCTCAGCTTCTGGGGCATTGCATGAAACTCTGGTGGAAGCCTCTATCCAGGCAAGGAACCTTGGCTGTCAACAAGTTTTGGTTCTCAGCAAATGTAGAAAGTTAGTCCTTCTCTTTAATGGGTGTGCTAAGCCTGATTGGAGAGAAAGAACAATGATGGCAGATCTTAGCTGCATACAACAAGCTGGTGTAGTGTTTAAGCTGATTTTTGTTCCTAAGGTTGTCCTTGAAAATGTATACCACTTAGCTAGTTAGGCTACTAATGCGCCAATTCATGTTTGTTGGCCTTATATGTCTCCTGTTGTTACTTACCTGTTTGTATTTCTTCCTTTCCTGGTATAATAAAAAAAAAAAAAAAAATTGTTTTTCCGTCATCATTAGAAGAAATTAACAAAATTTCAAAAGCTTCAGTCTTATATATATTATTATAAATTTATAAAACAAAAAACAATTATCAGCAATGGTCCAGCTGTGTGACAGTGGTAGAATGCATGCTTGAGGGTTGGTGGTGGTTTTCGCCGTACGAAATCACTTCTTTTTTTGGTGTCCGTTTGAGAACAACTTATTTAGTTGAAGTTGAAAATTTTTTGTTAAAATTGTAAAAAATAGATTAAAAAATAAGTTGAATAGTATAGTGGGACCCATAAATAGTATCAAAAAGTGCAATAAGATCTATGAATAATAGCAAAAATAAGCTTAAAGTGTAAATAAGCTGAATTTTTCTGTTAAAAATAAGGTTAAA
Source organism: Castanea sativa (assembly GCF_040712315.1). Taxonomy (NCBI): domain Eukaryota; kingdom Viridiplantae; phylum Streptophyta; class Magnoliopsida; order Fagales; family Fagaceae; genus Castanea; species Castanea sativa. Next base: position 54,272,452 of record NC_134018.1, read on the forward strand.
TATGTAATTTTGTTCCACTTTTATGTCTCTCTCCTCCAAAAATACAAGATCAAATAAGATAAAAAATAATCTAGCGAAATACTTGCATCATGGGATTTCAAACCTTAGGTAGAAAACTTAAATTTCGGTCAAATCTCAAGAGGGTAAAATGTCAAATTTCAAATCACAGGTAAGCAACTTAAATTTCGGTCAAAACATATGTGGGTAAGTTGTAATTTGTCGCCCTTGTTTTTTAAGGCGGGCATATACGAATTAGAGAAAAGCAACTGTGCCACTGTCACTCTTACCTTCAACGGCCCTGGTTTGGAATTAGCTGTTGCGCTTCTTCTACATTGTTAGAATGAGAGAAAGGCGAGAGCTAAAAAATGAGGAGGAAGGGTTTATTGGGACACCGGAGGAGAGAGGTAGTTTATTGGTGGGAAGTTTAATTTTTAAGTTAAAAATTTAATTTATTTAAAAATTAATAATGAGGTGTAAGTTTGAGGAGGCTGCAAAACTGAGATGACATACTATAAGAAGATTTAATAAATAGTCAAAGTTCTCGATTATATAGTATTTATAGAGTATAAATTATAAATTATAGACTAGTTGGAAAGCTATGACTTGAAAAGTGGGAAGTAGGTTGTTTAGAATGTAAAGTGGTGTTTGTAAATTATCAACCCAAATCTATCCTTAATCACGGAACTTACAAATTGCTCCATTATTAATTGACGCCAATCCAAATCTAAAACCCAATAAATTGGAGAATCCAGATTTATCCATACGGTGGACCCATAAATCTAAAGCATGACATAAACCCATAAGTCCCAAGTTCAATATACTCATGAATGTTGGGACACCACTTCTTTTTATATATAAAAAGTCCAGGTGAAAATTGACAGTTAAAGCTCCCATTCACCTATACTCCTCCCAATCCCAAATCCCAGTCCCTACAATTATCATCATCACTCTCTCTTCTCCTCCGTCAAAATGAACTGACGGTGGGCCGAAGCTACTGGCGCTGCCAACAGAGAAAAGGTCTACGGGTTGGTTAGGATATACTTGATGACGGGTCCAGGATTTAGGGGAACTAAACATCATTATTATAAATAGTCTGTTTTAGGTCTAGCACAAGTACACATTATGACTGTTAACGTATATTCAGTATTGTGGGCTTGGCCCAACTAGATTACTTACTTGTATAGCACATATTGTATTACACTCTTACTTGTACTGCACTCATATTTACTTGTACAACACTCATATGCCTCCTATATAAAAACACTAATGTATATTGTTTCAGTAAGAAATACAATACTATTGAATTCAGTATTTTTAACAGGAAAAAAATGGCTTGAAAAGGCTGAAAAAGTAACGTTAAAGGCTTAAAGCTATCAGCATACACATGCAACATGAACAAGAGCCGTTGTGCCCCCATACCTTAAAGCTTCCTTAAATGAATTATTAGTCAAATTTAGTTTAAAATGAGCCTTTGTGAAAAAAAAAGCTATAAAGAATTGCTGTTGCAAAATGGAGTTTCAGGTTCAAAAACACTGTTTTTGGCTGTTTAGCAAATAAAAATGCCCAATTTGCAAATACAAAATAATGTTACATAATCTAAGCAATCAAACTATTTATTAATAATTACTAAATAAAAATCAGCCCTTAAAATCTTTGAAACACATTGTATAAACATGCCCAGTCAATCAAACAATGTTGTGTCTATAATCTAAGCAATACTAATCAAATTAAATCATAACCATAAAGAGAGAGAGAGAAAAAAAAAAGGTTTAACCTTGAGTTCTCTATGGAAAATCGACTCTGTAAGAGACAAAAACTCAAAAATTTAGTGAGAGAGATTGGTGGTAATTTACACTAGTTACTAACCCGTGCAATGCACAAGATAGTTAAATAAAAATAATAATTAATCAACCTCACAGTAAAAGAAAAGGCTAAAGGAATCGATAAGAGGTTGATTTCTCCATCAAGAAAAAACCTAAAAGAAGGAAAAAAAGAAAGAAAGGGAAAACTATATGCAAAGAATTGCAACTGTTTGTATGTTGCTTGGCTCAAAGCCAGAATCCAAATTTAATTTTGCAACAATAAAAACATACAACTCCATATTAATTGTAAATCAACCTCACTACATGAATCTAATTTTCGATCTACTGTATTTTTGGAGATCATGCTCCTAAACATTCAATGTGTCAAGAATTCAATAAACACTATTGCCACGTCTATCTCTGCTCTAGACATTTAATTTACACATAAGCCAATAGCAACTGCAATTAGACAATCTTGACCCAAGCATTCTCCTTCTAAAATCTCATTTCTTTCCTTAAACCTGCACATCAAAAGTGATTTCTAGCAAATATTACATTTACACAAAATCTAAGCAACCTAACTCACCTTACATCTTATAATTAAGCTAATAAAATCTTATAATTTCATTTTACAACTATAGCATCTTGCTCATTAAAAGGTCGTACTCAATGCACAAAACTTTTGCTCATTAAAATGCATATGAGTAGGTTTTGCCTTTCGTAGTTGTGTGCTCTTACTATGCAGAAAAAAAGAAAAAGAAAAAGAAAAACACCTTAGACTTTCTTGCATTTTGACATCTTATAACATTGCACATCATCAAACAAAATCAAAATTAGAAAATGTTATTTCTATGAAGTGAACAAATCTGAAACAATTCATGAATTAAAAACAAAAGATTCAAAAGCAGAACTCAAAGCTTTTTGTCATATAAGCAAAATCACAATTTCTCTTTTTAAATAGCTCGCATTTCCTACATTTTTTTTTTTACAATAATTGAAAGAATAATAAGAAAAAAATCTCTAATTTATTTTGATTCAACTGCATGCTAGGAGGATATTATTCTTAGTAATATCATGGTTTACAATTTTGTCAACATGATTCACACACACACATGCAAAAAGAAAGAAGTGAAAGGCTGGTAGTCATATCCATAAAATATAATGTGATCATTCAACTGAGCATCAATAATTGCATGAATTAAAAACAAAAGATTCAAAAGCAGAACTCAAAGCTTTTTGTCATATAAGAAAAATCACAAATTCTCTTTTTAAATAGCCTGCATTTCCTACATTTTTTTTACAATAATTGAAAGAATAAAAAGAAAAAAAAAAGCTCTAATTTATTTTGATTCAACTACATGCAAGGAGGATATTATTCTTAGTAATATCATGGTTTACAATTTTGTCAACATGATTCACACACACACACACATACACACATGCGAAAAGAAAGAAGTGAAAGGATGGTAGTCATATCCATAAAATATAATGTGATCACTTAATTTAGTGCCACCAAGCACCCATTCTCTTGCAATAAATTCATCAAAAAACTGATATGCATCTTCAACTAACATTGTTCTTTTCAAAGTAAAAAAATAACCTCCAAAGACTTTATATGATTTCTCACCAAAGCATCTCTAATGATGCAAACACAAAGTGTGAAGAAATTATGAAAGCATTAAATGATTATAAACCAATTGAAGAATGATGCATACATGCTAAGAATGTCCATATTTAGCTGGGATATTGCAAGCAAAAGAACAGAGACAAAGATCATGAATCCGACTGAAAGACAAAGATCAAAGATCAAAGACCAAACTTGGAACAAATTCCACAAATCTGAAAGAACAAATCTACTCTGAAGAACAAATCTACAAACCCAAATACCAATAGCCCACAAATCCGAAGAACACAAACATAGATACAGAGAAATAATAGCAAATCTAAACATGCAAGAGATTGAAATGAAGAAATAAAGAGACAAAATGATTGAAAATCAAACCTGAGAGAGATAATTTCAGTGGCAATGGTGCAATGGAGAAGAATCGTAGATCAATGGAGGTTCGAAGATCTAAAGTTCTAAATTGGAGGTGATGGGCTTGTTGGCTATTGAGAGATAGAGGGAGTGAGAGAGACTGAGTGAATTTGGAGAATTGAGGGTGAGGGTCTGAAGTCTAAACTGGTGAATTGAGATTGTAAAGTCTTGGATCATATATCACGGTCGAGTTAGATATATCGGGTTTCGGAAGCAAAGGCACATTAGAATCGGTTTGGGATGGCAAGGACCCATCATCGACTGCCAGGTAGTTGGGTTAGACGGCGGACGATTTAGGTTTGGTCGAGTGGGTTAGGTTTGCGGTTTTGTTAGACACCCTTAATATTACCTAGTTAGTAATAAACCATATATAGTCATGATGTGTGTGTATATATTTAGGGCAAAAATGCACTTTTGGTCCCTACATTTTAGGTCAATTCTCATTTTAGTCCCAAAATTGATTTCGTTACTAATGTAGTCCAAAAAAACAAAATTGTTTCCATTTTGGTCCCTACCATCAACCTACTAACGAAGATCTCCTACGTGGCAAATGGAATACCTTGCTGCCTGACGTGGCCATTAAAACAATTTTAAAAACATTATTTGGCATTTTTTAAATGCTAACTCAGCATTTTAATTGTTATAAAAAAGCCATGTCAGGAAATTTAAAAAAATAAATTAAATTAAAAAAAACTTAAATCTAATTTAATTTAAAATTTTAATTTAAAATAATTTCTTAATGTTCTTCACGTTCTTCAACTTGTTCTTCATTTTACAACAAGTTCTTCATATTCTTCCCAAATCAAACCAAGCAACCAAGAACTCAAAAAACCCATCGTAAGAACACAAACCCAACAACCTAAGAACTCAAACCCAGATCACTAGGACATAAATGAAAACAAAAAGAAAAAACCCAAATTCAACACCTCAAAAATCATCAAACCCAGCACCATCAGATCTACTACAAATCAAGACCATCGAATTCTTCATGTTCTTCCCCAAATTCTAACACAATCAACACCGAATCCTCAGTAAATCAAACCCATGAACCCAGTTAACAAACCAATCTAGATAAAACCTAGATCAAGAAACCAATATCAACAAACCCAGACCAACACAATCAAACCCAGATCCCACCACCACTAACCGACACAATCAAGCCACCACCACCCCGCCGATCAAAAACATTTCTCCATAACATGAACTTCAGCTCAAAAACCCACAAAAATTGCAGAACATGACCTCCATTGCCACCGAAAAAGTCATCAAACCCACCGATTAGTCAAAAAACCCACGCTAAGACGGTGGCCAAGACCGGCGAGCGACATTGGGGCCGAGATCAGGACAGAGGCTGAGATCGGCGAGCTCCATTGCGGCCGAGATCGGGACGAAGGCTGAGACTGGCGAGCTTCATTGTGGCTGAGATCGGGACAGAGGCTGAGACCGGCGAGCTCTATTGTGGCCGAGATTTGCTTCGAATCGCCAACCTCATCTCATTCTTTCCCCTTTTCTCTCTCTAAATTCTTTTTTTTTTTTTTTTTGGTGGAGCTCTCTCTAAACTCAGATCGTTTGATGCTTTTGACTAACTCACTTAAATAAAAGCAAATACACTTAAAACTAAAATGATCTAATGATAATTTTTTTTTGAATTTTCTAATTAATTTAATTAGATTAATAAAAAATCGTTTAAAACTAAAAAGGTAAAATTTTTGTTTGTTTTTGATTTTTTTAAAATTAAAATTAAAATTGAAGAATTTTTTTTTTTAATTTTTCCATAATTAAAATGCTGAGTTGGCATTTAAAAAATGCCAAATAATGTTTTTTATGATGTTTTAATGGCCACGTCAGCCAGCAGGGTATTTCGTTTGCCACGTAGGAGGTTTCCGTTAGTGGGTTGACGGTAGGGACCAAAATAGAAACGATTTTCTATTTTTAGGGACTACATTAGTAACGAAATCAATTTTGAGACTAAAATGAGAATTGACCCAAAATATAGGGACCAAAAGTGTATTTTTGCCTATATTTAGAGAAAGTAACTATTAATATTTGAATGGAAAAGATCCTTAGGTATCAAGTCTTAATAAAAAGCTAGTAGGAGCCAACTGCGCCTCACAAGGCTTTATTACCTTCTTTTAACAATTGACCAAAACTAAGAAATAAATTATGTAAAACAGAATCTCACAAAGTAGATTTGGTCTCACCAACAACACATTCACACCCTTTGATAAAATCCCTAATGGCCCCTAAAGCCCTTGAACAAAGCTTGGGCCTTTGTTGGGTCAAATAGCTCCACAGCATGAAAGCCTTCTTCATCAAACTCAGCCACCACGTGCCTCCAAAATCTTCACAAGCTCCTTCTGCCTATCTTGCAAAGTGTATAATGTGATTTGTAATTTTATTTTATAATAACAACTAGCCGCTAACCTGTGCGATACATGGAAAAGCTATTGAATATGAATTATTAATTAATCTTTGTTTATTTTCTACATTCAAAGCAAATATGAAAAAAAAAAAATCAAACAATGAAAGAAGAGTTTAAGCTACTACTTATACAATGTTGTTGACAGTGCCCAGCGGCCTTAAAAGCTTTAGTTTTTTTGCCTTTGTAACCTGAAGGTGCCCAAAACAAAAACATGAGACAAACACATAGAATGGATTTGAATTTTTTCATAAAGAAAGAAAGCATAGGATACCTTACATTAAGTTTGGTGAATGTGAATTGTAAGAACACGAAATTAGGCCGCCCAAGCCTACCAAAAACAGTGATATTGGATTTCCTAAACCCGGCCCAAAACAATAGATAATAGTATAAAGAGTGGGATGAATAAGTGTGGGCTTCGCCCGAGGACATAGATAGGAAAGGAAAGACCAAAAGCTTAAGGTTTTAATATATGAATGGAGCTTTACAAGCTTGCCTAAGGGCAAAGTTCTTGGTTGTTACAAATATTGTTCACTCTCTCTCAACTACTATTCTCTCTGTTACCCCTCATTTTCTTAATTCTTCTTGGATCTTCCTTTATCTGAGAATCTCCTTCCTTTATATACTCTATGACATCTTGCATCCTACCCTTCCCTCTTTAATTTTCCCAAATCTACTTAGGACACTTGTCCTACTAGACTCCTAGTGAAGGTGGTGGAAAGAACTATTGAGTTGTGGATCCACTGTTCAGGTCATTTCCTCATTAATGCAGCTGATAAAGTTGTTGCCAACCATTCAATGTAGAGGAACATGTGGTACTTTACAAGAAACATCCCACAAAGATCCCATTCAACCCCTGAGGTACCCATCTGCATCTATTATATCCCCCACGAGCACTCCGTCACTTCATATTCTATCCTTGAACCACCTTACTCCTCAGGCTGTGGATGCTCCTTCTAGAGAAACAACTGAAGGTTACAACAGTGCTTCCCATCTTCGGTCCTCGGGTCCCTATAATAGCCCCCCTAAAACCTTGCTATTTCCACTGAGATAAAAAGTAAGGTTTTAGTGATACTCCCGCACTCCGTATGTGCCAAGCACGTTCCCACGTGGTGACGTCTCTTCGCTTGTCATCAGCACGCTCCTGACGCTTTGGTATCCACGATCTCACATTTATGGCGTTAGGAGGCTACTTGTCTCCCCGCGTTCTACAGTATGATGATAATCCTACGGTCCTGATTTACTCTCATTTATGAACGGGAATTTTACCGCTCATTTTTCACCTCTATATAAAGAGAGGTTGGAAGGGACTTTACCCCATTTATTCACTTTGCAATCTTTCGTTGAAACAACAGTTTGAGGAGAGATTCTTCCATTGCGAGTAGGTGCGTCCAGATTCCTTCATGCACTTTTTTTTTTTTACTTAGATTACTCATTACTTTCACCATAAATTGCCATGGGTAGATTCATTAAGCTGGTTGATACTCCTGAAGGCATGACTGCCTTTAGGGCCAAATATAGGATCCTTGATGATGTTGAACTCCAACACTATGAGTTAGGAGAGTAGTTAGTTAAGAATAGAGACCTAGAGTTAGTAGTAATTCTGATGATCGCCTTCATGGAAGGTGGGATGGAAATTCCTATTGGTAGAGTCACAAGGGATTTTCTGATGAACTATAGGTTGACCCCTACCCAATGTACCCTAAACGTCTTTATAGTCCTCGGGAGTGTAGATATGACAAAACGAAAAATGGGGACCAACCTCACATGGCATGACGTAAACTGGGTATACAACTGTCAGAGAGGGGAAAAAGGGAAAGAGACCAACTATTACATCGAATGTAGGGTTCATTCCATTAGGTTAATTTCATGCATACCAGAATCAAATAAAGGTATGGACGAGAATTTCCTCATTATCTCGAGAGACTGGCATGATGGATTGCGCTGTCCCACCAAGGAAGGGGAACCAGGTAGGGTTCCTATAGACACTATATGCACATAAGTTTTTTTTTTATATATAAAAAAGATTTTTATAATAATCTTCCCATAACTAATGTCACATTTTTTCTGGCAGACGAACATCACATAACCCCTAGCAAGCACCTCGTGAACTTTCCCTACCTAAACTGCATCCTCAGATTCGAGATCTTCCTCCACAAAGACGGTTAACTCTGAGCAGTGCATGTGATCTTTAGATTCAACCTTATCACCAAGCGCTTCCAAAGTTCTAAGAACGTAATCAAAGCTAAGGCCCCCAGACTAGCTTTTATTGACGTTGCGGTTCCTAGCTTCTTAACAATAGTTACTCCCCCAGTTGGAACTTAGGACGCTTAACTTCTAGCCCCACTTGTAACCAGAATACTTTACTCTCAAGAGCAACCCATACCTTTGGATGAAGAAGCTAAAGAACCTGCTCCTGAACCTGTCCAAGAAGTAACAGACAAGGACTTCGAGGTCTTTTACAGACAAGACGCTCCTAGCACCTCACACCACCCTCTACGTTCTGCCCGAGCTAGCTCCAGTAAAGAAGAAGCTAATATTCCAGAAGGGATGGTGTTTGAGGAGAAAACTCTTGACCTCATGGCCTTATTCAAGGCCCACCAACTCCTGTTCCTGGGCTCGCATCCTCTAGTGATGCCGTCGAGGAAAAGAGAAAGAGGGGCCAAGGAGGTAAGGGCCCTGATGGTACTGAGGAGGGAGAGATCACCCGTTCCTCTCAGTAGCCTCCACCCAAAGAGGCTTGAACAACTAGGGCCTAACAGAAGAAGGATACCTCTTCTAGGTGCTCGAAAGAAACTGAAGGGGAGCAGCCACCCAAACCCTCTGCCTAGAGACCCTCCTTTATGATGAGCTTAGGGGGCCCGATCATGGATGACACCAACCTATGAGACCACTAAAAGGGTAGGTCAGGCCTCGTGGTAGAGTGTTTAGAGAAGACCCTATGCCTGGCCGAGGACATGATGGAGCTCAGGTCCTTTAGGAAGTGTGAGGTCTTCCTGTCTTTGAAGAGAGACCTTGCTTAGGTATGCCATCACTTCCCTTTTTTTTGCGAATTAAAATAGTACATACGTGAGCACTAACTTGCATCAACCTTACAGTCCGTACAAGTAGCCTTTGTGGCCAAAGAATGGGTGGACCAAGCTTTGGACCAGGCTCGTAAGGCTAAAGGCAGGCTAAGCGCAGTGGAAAAGGTCTATGCCGAGACTGACCAAAAGCTCAAAGAGACTCGCCCAACTGACTGAGGCAGAGAAGTCTTGGAAAATCGCTGAAGCTACCATATTTAGCTTCGAAAAACAAGTTGCAGAGTCCCTAGAGGCTCAAAAGAAGGTCGAAAACAAGTTGGCCTTGACCATGGTGGAGCTTAAGCAAACGTAGAAACAACTAGTGGCCAAGGATGCTGAGATGACTAAGGCCGAGCAGGTGGCCTATGATGCAGGTATGACCAAGACTACACAGAGTCTAACTGCCCAGCTTAGGGACGTCGCTCAGGCCTTCTACCTTGAGGTGTGGGGCCAGACCCTCAATGCAGTTAAGGTTGTTACTGAATTAGAGCTTAAGGCTCCTGATAAAGTATACTACCCCCCAGCCTTGTGCCTGGCCCCTAGCTCCCCTCAGTCGCCAGTGGACCCTGGCTCTGCCCCCACCTCTTCTTGGGCCTAGCCTGCCACTACTCCACCTAACCCATCAGCTATTAAGAAAGGGCAAGGACAGCCAGCCCTAGTGAATATGGTGGATGTGGAATCAGAGGAGGTGACTGACGTGGCCTAACTGAAGAGGAAGGAGAAGGAGAAGGAGCAAGAAAAGAAGGGAGGAAAAGAGAAGGAAGTATCAACGTAATTTAGCTATAGGCTTAGAGGCAAACAACCAACTATGTAAAAGGGCTTAATTTCAGTTGATGCCCCCTCCCCCCTCCTTTTTTTTTTTTTTTTTTTCTATGTACTTAAACTCTCCAAATTTAATGAAAATGATTAGTTTTTACTCTATAATCTCTCACTTATCTATGTTGTACTTGTTTGATTATATTTCCAGTTACTTTCCTTTCCTTATAACATTTACAATATTTTAACCTTTGATTAACTAAGTTAAAGAAAGTTACTAGACTGACCCTTAAGGCAATATTTTAGCATTTAATAGAAATTACAAACAACCCTTACCTTAAGTTGGACTTGGAATCCCAAAAAGGTCCATCTACACTGAGCCTGTAACCCAAGGAAGCAAGCGAGCTCCATACTTTCACCCTATACTTGGACAACTCCACACATAGGTTAATTTACTCGAGGTTTGTGACCCGAGATGTTGCATAAGACCGAGGTTCTTGTGTAAACCTTAGAAACTTTTCATACAAAGGTTAATTTGCCCAAAAGTAACTCATGGATATACTTGCAAATGCTTTGAGTGATGCTCATGGGCATTTATGCAATTAGGTCATTATGACAAGGGTCTTAGTCATCTTCAGCAAATAGACCAAGCACTAATTTACCCCATGTACGTGGTTCGAAGAATTAGGCATAACCAAGGTTCTGTTTATTGCTGAGAGAAAAAGAAAAGTATAAATTTACCCAAGGTACGTGGTTTGAGGTCTTAGACATAACTAATGTTTTGTTTAACACTTAGAAAGATATGAAAGCATTAATTTACCCAAGGTACGTGGTTCGAGGAGCCAGGCGTAACCAAGGTTCTGTTTAACACTTAGAAAGATATGAGAGCGTTAATTTACCCAAGGTATGTGGTTCGAGGAGTTAGGCGTAACCAATGTTCTGTTTAACATTTAGAAAGATATGAGAGCGTTAATTTACTCAAGGTACATGGTCCGAGGAGCTAGGTGTAACCAAGGTTTTGTTTAATACTTAGGAAGATATGAGAGAATTAATTGATTAGCCATTAAGCCACAGATACAATAATGCATACATAAATCAGTATTAACTGAAGAGAACATCATATCATTAATAATAATAACAACGTAAGTTATTTACATTCCAAAGACGTGGAACCACATTCTTGTCCAAATCTTCCAAATAATAAGCCTCAATCCATGCTACTGACGTTATTCTGTACGGGCCTTCTCAATTAGGGCCCAACTTCCCCCAGGATGGGTTCTTTGCAGACCCCACCACATTTCTTAAAACTAAATCTCCTGGAACTAGTGGCCTCAACTTCACTTCTTTATCATATTCTTGCTTAAGCCTCTACTGATAATGTGCCATCTTTATTGCAGCCACCTCTCTTCTTTCATCAACCACGTCCAAGCTGTCCAAGAGTAAGTGGTTATTTTCATCAATGCTGAACTGATCAGTTCTTAGGGTCGAGAACCCTGTCTCTAAAGGAATTATTGCTTCTGTCCCATAGGTCATTGAAAAAGGAGTTTCTTCAGTTGATCTTCGGGGTGTGGTACGATAAGTCCATAGCACGTGGAGTAATTCATCCACCCACTTTCCCTTTACATCATCTAATTTTTTCTTCAATCCAGATAGTATGACCTTATTAGTAGCCTCAGCCTGACCATTCCCCTAAGGATAAGCAGGAGTAAAATACTTCTTTCTGACCCTTAACTCCCCACAATATCTTCAGAAAGCTTTGCTGTCAAACTAAAGACCATTATTCGAAATCAAGGTGTGTGGGACTCCAAATCTGGTAATAATATTCCTCCATATAAACCTCTTCGCATCCACATCCCTGATGTAAGCTAATGGCTCAGCCTCTACCCACTTGGTGAAATAGTCTGTCTCGATGAAGAGCCACCTTCGGTTTCCTACAGCTCGGGAAAATGGTCCTACTATGTTCAAGCCCCACTGAGCAAATGGCCAAGGGCTAGAAAGTGGATTCAGGATTCCCCCAGGCTGATGAATATTTGGGGTATATCTCTGACACTGGTTACACTTCCTTACATAATCCTGAGAGGCTTTCTGCATGCTTGGCCACCAATATCCTTGGGTGAGGGCCCTATGAGCCAACGACCTCCCTTCTGTATGACTTCCATATATCCCCTAATGCAATTCTTCCAACAAGGGCTCCACTGCTTCAGGATGCATACACAGTAAGTATGGTCCTGTATAAGAACGTTTGTACAACTTCTGTTCTTTGGATAACCAATACTGGGGAGCTTTCCTCCGTACCTTCTCCACCTCATCCCTGTCCTCAAGTAACATACCTTGTTTAAAAAAAAACCACTAAGGGGTCCATCTAGCTCGGCCCAACCTAGATGCTATATATCTCGACCAAGGGCTTGTTTACAAGGCTAGAACTAGCCATATCTTCAACCATAATGACCCTAGGCAAATTTGATCCCAGAGAAGTTTCCAGCATAGCCAAAGAATTTGCATGAGAGTTCTGTCCTCTCGAGATTTGCTTTAGCATGAAGCTCTTGTTATGGACCTGAGTTAATCTAATTTTAGAGAGATACCCTTACATTCGTTCATCCCCGAGCTTCAAAATCCCTATTGACCTGGCCCACCACCAGATGAGAATTTGAATATAGCTCTACGACCTCGCCTCTCAACTGCATAACCATTGCCATCCCAGTCAACAAAGCCTTATACTCAGCCTCGTTATTAGTAGCCAGGAAACCCAACTATAGTGATTTCTCCATTACCAGCTTCTCAGGGGTTATTAGCACAAGGGGGAATACTAGAGGCCGAGGTGGTCATAGCAACAATTGCGCCTTCCCTCTCACCTTCTACCCCGTCAGTGAACTCCACCACAAAATCTGCCAGTACTTGACCCTTCACAGCAGTACGAGGAATATACCTGACATCATAAGCACCTAGCATGGTTCCCCATTTGGCAATTCTGCTAGTGTAGTCTGATTTTTGAAAGAGGGCTTGCAAGGGAAGTTAGGTAAGCACCACCACAGTATGTGCTTGGAAATAATGAGAAAGCTTCCTAATTGCGTGCACAATGGCCAATACTGCCTTCTCCAGGGGTAAATAACGTGTCTCTGCTTCCTACAAGGACTTGCTAACATAGTATACAGGTCTTTGTACCCCACCATCATTCTTGACCGGAACTAGATTAATGGCATAATCCTTGACTGCCAAGTATGCATACAACACCTCCTCTTTCTCGGGACTAGAAAGGATTGGGGGGCGTGAGAAATATTGCTTGAGTTCCTCAAAAGCCAATACACACTCCTCGGTGATTGAAAGTCTTTCCACTTGTGGAGAAGCTGGAAAAAAAGGACAACACCTATCTACTAATTAAGAAATAAACATATTGAGAGCTGCTGCCATTCTTGTTAACTTTTGCACCTCCTTAGGATCTGAGGAGGATGCAAGCTATTAATGACCTTAATTTGATCGGGATTGACCTTAATTCCTCGGTGTGTAATCATGTAACCTAGAAACTTTCCCAAACTGATCCCAAAAGAACACTTAGACGCATTTAAGCGTAACCCATGTTCCCTCCGCACCGAGAACACCTCCCCTAAATCTACTAAATGCTTTGAAACCTGCTCGCTCTTTATCACAATGTACGCCTCCATGTTCCTTCCTATCTGTGACTCAAACATCCGGGTCACCATTCTCTGATATGTGGACCCAGCATTCTTAATACCAAAGGATATCACTCGATAGTAGTAATTTCCAATAGGGGCGCGAAAAGCAATTTTTTCCTAATCGGATAGTGCCAAAGGTATTTGATGGTACCCTTGGAACGCATCCAAGAAACTCATCCGAGGATGTCCAATCGTGACATCAATCAGTTGATTAATCCGAGGAACGGGGAAAGGGTCCTTCGGACAAACTTTATTCAGATCCGTGAAGTCCACGCACACACGCCACTTTCCGTTCTTCTTTTTTACTACCATGGTATTAGCCAACCACTCGGGATAAAAAATTTCTTTGATCGCCATTGCTTGTTTAAGTTTGTTCACTTCTACCATCATTGCCTTAGCACGCTCCTTTGATGAACGCCGAGGAGGCTGCTTTTGCGAGGTTGCCTCTGGTTTCTCGTTTAATTGGTGACATATAAACTCAGGATCTATCCCAGGTACGTCATAAGTACTCTAGTCAAACACATCAACATTATCTTCTGGAAACTTCACTAGCGCTGCCTTTTCCACCGATAACAATTGGGACCCCACCTAAAAATATCTTTCAACATCCTGTCCAACCACAACCCTTTCCAGCTCTTCAGATAAGACTTTAGGTGCCTCAGTCCCAAGTCGACCTATGGGACCCTTTAACTGCTACGGGATTCGCTCTTTTCCCCACTAGGACAGGATCCATAGGATGCTGTGTGATGGCTGACACCAAACATTGCCTTGCCATTGCTTGGCTACCAACCAATTCCCCTACTCTCTTTTATGTAGGATACTTAACTTTCAAGTGCAAAGTTGATGACATTGCACACAAAGCATGAAGCCATGGTTTAGCCAAAATAGCGGTGTAAGGGGAGTAAGTTCAACTACAATGAAATTGACTTGCACCTTCTCATCCCCTGCCTACACGGGTAACCTTATCATCCTACGAGGGACTACCATCCTCCTGTCAAAGCCCACCAAGGGCGAATCCTATTTTTCTAGATCCTCGGGCTGTAGATTTAATCCTTTGTACAAGTCAGGGTATATGATCTTTGCCTCGCTTCCCTGCTTAACCAGCACCCGCTTTACATCATGCCCACCAATCCTTATAGTGACCACCAAAGCATCAACATGCGGCTGAAGTGTTCCCATTTTGTCCTCTTTCGAAAAACCTAAGGTAGGGATAGCCACCCTCTTCACTTTCTTCGGAGCCCGATTCTTGTCCTATGAATCAGGGCTTCCAACCACAGACAAAACCCCTAAACAGGCCCCAAGATCACTTCTTGGCCTGGCAAAGATCACGCTAATATTGCCCAATGTCAGCCAATGAGCTCCATCCTTTTGAAACCTAGCCCCTGAGTGCCCATACTGACCCGTAGGCCGATACCAGAACTGATCGAGTTTCCCTGCCTTCACCAATTGATTCAAGTGATCCCGTAGAGTTCTGCATTCTTTCGTTGTATATCCTTTGTCCTGATGATAGTTGCAATAAAAACTTTGGTTCCTCCTAGATGAATCCCCACCTATCTTATTAGGTCACTTGAAATATGACTCTTTTTTTTTTTTTAATTTTTTTATCTTATCCAGTATTTGATAGACTTGTTCCTTAAACAGTGAATTAACCACTTGGGCCCCCGTAGGTGGCGCCTGATTGGGGACAATTGTCATTATATCCTCCTCCTCGAGAATCCATTTTCTCCGAGAACATTTTGTCTTTACCCTTTCTTGTATTTGATCATTCTCCACTCGTTTATATTTGTCAATGTGGTCCATAAGCTGACGCATACTGAGGGCAAGTTTCATTGTTAATGACTTCCTCAACTCATGCTCCATTGGGAGCCCTACCTTGAAAGTTCTCACTGCCACGTCCTCAAAGTCTCCATCTATTTTGTTATATGTTTCCTAATATTTGTCCGAGTAAGTCTTGAGAGTCTCTCCTTCCCTTATGGTCATGGATAAAAGGGAATTTATTGGCTTGGGGACTCTGCTACATGTTATAAACCTAGTGCTAAATGCTCTTGTCAAGTCTTCAAAGGACCTTATTGATCCCTCTCCCAAGGCATCAAACCAACGCATAGCCACTAGCTCAACGCTAGAAGGAAAAACCTTGCACATAAGGGCCTCATTACTAGAATGAATTGCCATCTTTTGAGTGAAGTGGCTCACATGTTCCACAGGGTCAGTTCTCCCATTGTAAACAGTGAAAGTTGGCTATGAAAATCGATGGGGAAGCTTGACTTTGTTAATTCTCCTAACAAAGGGTGACTTAGAGATTTGTTGAAGTGCTTTGCTCATGGCATTGTTCCCCATGCCTTGATGAGACAACCTTTTCCCACGCCTGTACCTGCCCTTTTTCAGCCTATCCTGGCTGGAGGAGGCTGAGAAGGATTCGCTGGGTGGGGTCCATGACCTATGGCGATACGAGCAATCCTTACTCTCCCTTGACTCATAACTTGATGGGGGTGATGGGCTCTTTTTGTCTCGCTCCTTGCGCCTCAACTTCTCACGCAGGTGGTCTATCTCATGCTGCAATTTTCGCGTCTCATGATCGTGGGACGCCAGGCTTCCTGACCTTGAATGACTCCTTCTAGGGCGCTCAGTACGGTATAACTCTACCACAATACTAGGTGTACGATGCCTATCTCTTCTTTGTTCCAAATTCACAAATGGGTTTACCCTCTGTGAAGCCATAGATTCTTCCCTATTATGCTCCGGGTTGGCCATGGCATACCAGGACAAGGTCACAAGAAAATCTTGTTCCCACAGATGACGCAAATTGTAAGAACATGAAATTAGGCAGCCCAAGCCCACCAAAAACAGTGATATTAGATTTCCTAAACCCGGCCCAAAATAATAGATATTAGTATAGAGAGTGGGCTGAACAAGTGTGGGCTTCGCTCGAGGACATAGATAGGACAAGAAAGGTCAAAAGCTTAAGGTCTTAATATATGAATGGAGCTTTACAAGCTTGCCCAAGAACAAAGTTCTTGATTGTTACAAATACTATTCACTCTCTCTTAGCTACTATTCTCTTTGTTACCCCTCCTTTTCTCAATTCTTCCTAGATCCTCCTTTTTCTGAGAATCTCCTTCCTTTATATACTCTATGACATCTTGCATTCTAGCCCTCCATCTTTAATTTTCCCAAATTTCTTTAAGACACTTGTCCCCATTAGATTCCTGGTGAAGGTAGTGGAAGGAACTGCTGAGCTGTGGATCCACTGTTTAAGTTATTTCCTCATTAATGCAGCTGATAAAGCTGTTGCCAACCATTCAATGCTAAGGAACAGGTGATACTTTACAAGAAACATCCCACAAAGATCCCATTCAACCCCTAAGGCACCCATCTACACCCATTATATCCCACATGAGTGCTCTGTCACTTCATATTCTATCCTCGGACCACCTCACTCCTCGGGCCGTAGATGCTCCTTCTAGAGAAACAACTAAAGGCTACAACAATGCTTCCCATCTTCAGTCCTCGGGTCCCCACATGAATGAATATTGCACATTAGTAGTATCTAACTCTCATCACAAAGAATGAATGTTACACATTAGAATTCCAATCTCAAAAATCCCTATCCTTGATATGAAACATTCAATTACTAAATGGAAAATATCAATTAAAAATATTTGAATAAAAATTAGGATTCCAATCCCCAAATAGTCAATAAACAATTAAATTTTAGTTTTTAGGATTCCGACTCCTAAACCACATGAACCGAGATAAAATTCACGATATTAAAGTCAAAACTAATGAAAACGCCTAAAAATCAAAAACCTTGTGTAGTAGGCTTGATTGATGACTATTTCATACTGGATCTGTAATTTCAATTCAAGTGTTTATTGAAAATTTTAAAATTTTAACTAATCTTAGGATTGGATTTTTGCATAACTTGCTAATTGTATAGTCACCCTATTTCCAAAGAGTAGAAAATCTAAAGAGAGAAAAAAAAAAAAAAAAACCCTCAGTTCTCATGTGCAACATAAAAAATTACCTCAAAAATTTGTTGACACAAAATTGAAAGATTGGGTGATTTTGTAAAAAAGATGTTAGATGGTGAATGGAGTGTATTTGCTAGGTTTGTATTTGAGTTTGCCATGAGAACTATGTTTGGCTTTGAGGGGGTTGACAAGGAGGTAGAGGTGAGAGGTGAATGCTGTGAAAGAGGGAGGAAGGTAGAGGCAAATCCTAGAAGAGTCAGATTATTTTTTCTTAAAAATTAAACTTAATTAAATAAATAAGTAAAAATTAGTGATGGAGAAAATTGTGGAGGCTTGAAAGCTTATATGGCACAAGCTAAGGAAGTCAACCATTGGTCAAGCGTTTTCGGTTTTATAATATATATAGATAAGATTGTTACATCAGAAAACATGCAATGACATTAATTGCACTGATACACACATCGTTTTATTTATTTATTTATTTGGATAAACAAGAGTATCCATACCCATGTGTGTTGCTCATGCACTCAAGGAGTGTATAATGTGATTTGTATTTTTATTTTATAATAAAACATGTAATGACATTCGTTGCACCTTTAGGTACATCGTTTTATTTATTTATTGAATAAATAAATCGATGTGTGTAGCTCTAAACCATCTTGCGGTGGCCCCAAGATGGGAACAAGACCTCATGAGGGTAGCTCTAAAATAGAGATTAAAGGTTTTGAACTTAGAATTTTATGAATATCGTGAGGCTTTATGAACCACTAAACCAACCTTGGAGTTTATAAGGCACATTGACAAAGCCTAGTAGTTCTGAAATGTAATAATTACATATGATGCTGCACACCTTATTTGACTGCCAACATTGACAGAAAACCATATATTGTGGGAAACCCAAAATCATCGAAACATGAATTCTCTAACAATATCTAAAAGTTTAATGGCCCTCCGACGGTCCACGAGATCAATATTGTGGAAGCCATAATCATCGAAACATGCCTCGACCTGGACC
Source organism: Castanea sativa (assembly GCF_040712315.1). NCBI lineage: Eukaryota > Viridiplantae > Streptophyta > Magnoliopsida > Fagales > Fagaceae > Castanea > Castanea sativa. The sequence continues at coordinate 54,291,183 of NC_134018.1, forward strand.
CCACACGCCACTAACATCTCCACAAACTCCTGTTGCCGATCGATCATCGGGTCCCCACTAAACCCAATAACCAAACACCTTTCTAGCGTACTGATCATCTGCTTCTGTGGGCCCTGCACCATGGGATTACAATATCGATGGTCCCGATTAGTCGATTTTGGCAAAACAAGTTCCCACAACAAGTCGAGCACAGGCAAAGGAAAAATCTCATCCGTAGCATATCGCAGCTCTGATTCAGTTCTTTGTATACCTCCAAACATGGGTTGGTTCATTATAATCCCAGCAATCTTCAATGGCTCCATTTTCATCAAGTCTATCTTTAAACCCGAATATAGCACGATGTTTCCACCACATCCATCACCGTAAAGATAACACTTCGAGAAGTCTCCGTAGTCTCTGAGCCACTGCTCACCATTGGGGTTTGTGGCTTGTTCTTTAACCCAGTTGATAGCATCGACAGCATCTTCGTACTGCGCTGGGAGTCGACTCTCTGGTGCTAGACGATAGTTCACAGAAACAATAATGGCGAGAAGCTTGCTCGCAATTTCCTCACAGTTTGTGTGGACATCAAAGTCAGCTGCGCTTAAGAGAATCCAGCCACCACGGTGGCAGTAAATTACAATGGGAAGTCGAGCGATGGTGTTGTCACTATTGGAAGGCAAATTTGTTGGTCGGAAAATACGAACCCATGTCTTAGTTTTGACGTTGAGAGTGACGTCTTTGGAGACCACAGGGTCCCCATTGGGGTTTGCCTCGATTGTGGGGCGGGCTTGGCCTCGATTGAGCGTACCGTCTGGGTTGAGCTCGATGTTGAGGTGGTCGTAAGGGTCAAATCTTGACATTTGTGTTTTAGTATTTTCTTCTTCTTTGGAAAAGTAACTGTGATTGGAAGAATTTCGCATATTGTTTTTTGCATATAGCCATGAACCCATGAAGAAGACGTATGTACGAACAAGTTTGATTTTTTTTTTTCTTTTCTTTTCTTTGTATTTTGAAAATGGTTATTATTATTATTATCTTTTTTAATTTTTATTTTGTCATTGTAATCACGTTAACGAAAACATCGGATATGCGTTGGATTTAATAGCTGGACCATCAAAGTTGGGTAATATGTGGTGCTTTCCATTGTTGAAAATGTCAAAGGTGGGTTGTTAATTTCCTTATTCGGAGCAAAAAGAGTAATTTAGTAGCATTATATCACATGGCTTCTTGTGTGATTTTTTTTAGGGGTCTTATTTTGTAGAAAAAAAAAAGTGTTTTTATTTTATATATATAATTTTTATTTTAAAATTTTAATTTTGGTAACCTGGTATAGCAGGTTGACTACTAGTGGGTACCATACCCCCAAAAAAAAAGGGGGGTACGCTAGAATTACCCTTTTTTAAGTGATCCTACTTTGTAGCCAAAAAAAAAAGTGTTTTTATTTTATACATATGATTTTTATTTTGGAAAATTAATTTATAAGTTGATAAATCAATTTGAAAATCAACTGACCCTATTTTTTAAGCAAATGTTTTAGTAGGAGTTAGAGTTGTATTTTTACCGAATTATCCTTTAGTTTTGTCTCTACCGGGTTGTATTTTTATTTTTTTAGTGGTCTTATTTTGTAGCAAAAAAAACTGTGTTTTTTATTTATTTCTTTTATATATATAATTTTTATCTTGAAATTTTAATTATAAATGGATAAATCAATTTGAAAATCAATAGGAGAGTGACCCTATTTTTTAGGTAATATTTTAGTAGGAGTTAGAGTTAGAGTTGTATTTGTACTGGATTGTCTTTTAGTTTTTTCTCTACTTAAATATAGGGATGTAGGGGCATTTTAAAACAATGAAAATGAGAAATCCAAACAGAAGAAATCTCTTAAATAATAGTATAGATAAAATTATATAATTTTTGTTACAACTATCTTTCCTTGTACATTGTGATTGATTACAAGTCATTTTATCAGAATGCAAAGTAGAATCCTGAGGAGCATGAGAGGCATGAAGGTTACTCAGCAACAAGGCAAACTGCAGAATTGAAGAAAGAAAAGAAAAGCAACAGTTATACAGCAGTAGTTTTAGTTTGTATTTATCAGTTGTAGAAGTTAGTTATGACACGTGAGAGTGGTTGTTAATATGTGGATTCACACGTGTGAAGTTTGTTAGTTTTTACTCTTAGCAGTTAGTTTTCGTTTCTGGTTTCTTTTTTTTTTTCTCTTCTCTGGTTGTATATAAGATGTACATTCCTTTGCTTAATGCAATTGAGAAAGTTTTCCCGTGTTTTCTGATACATTTTACATAAACTCATTACTATTTATCTACCGGTCATTGTTACATGGATAATTGTGATATTTTATCTATACTAATATTTAAGGGGTTTTCTTTGTTTAAATTCTTCATTTTTTAGTTCAAAAATGCCTCTACACCCCTATGTTTAAGTAGAGACAAAACTAAAAGACAATTCAGTAAAAATAAATGTCTAACTTGCACTAAAATATTGCTTACAAAATAGGAACACTCTTCCATTAACCCATTTCTTTAAAGTATCTATACGTTTTCTTCAAAGTAACTATATGTTTATTGTTTTTTTTAATTAAAAAAAATAGAAAAATAAGTTAACTTCTACTAAAATGTTGCCTACAAAACAGGATTACTCTCCTAATAGTTCTCAAAATAAAAATTATATATATATAAAATAAAAAACATTGATTTATTTTTCTACTACCACCAGAAAAAAGAAAAAAGAAAGTCTCATCTTACGTGCGAAGCGCGTGTGATAAGGCTAGTATGATCTTAAATATTTTTACAAAAAGGGATAATGTGGTGGACTAGAGCATGGAGGTATCGAACTTTTGAATCCGAAATTGGTTAAGAACTTAGTCAAATTCGTGCGGTTGATGGTAGTTTTTATAAAACAAGATTCCGGTACATTAAGGTGGTTTAACGGGGCGGATTCAGATCTGCATCATACAAATCCAATGAATAAGATTGAAAGTTAAAATTAATTGACCTCTAAATATTTTTTTTTTCAAAAATATATTTCAAACTTTTATATCTCACATATTGAATCATTTCAAGAGATAAAGCAGACTTCACTGGAAAAACCTAAAAATCCAGTTATGAATGTAATTAATTACAATATATTTTTGAGAGCGATTCTCAATATATATATATACTAGCCTCATCACACGCGCTTCGCATGTGCAATGAGGCTTTTTTTTTTTTTTTGGATTTAGTATTATAATTTTTCTTTCATCACAATTTGAAAAAATAGATAGGATTTTTTTTTTCAAAGAGAATAAGACTCATTTTTCAATTAGAAGCTTTTGCGTGTTTATCCAAATCCAATTGATGATGTAATAGTTATAAAAAAAAATTGATAATGTATAAAAAAAATGACAATATAATAGTTTAAAAAAGAAATATGGGATAGTTTAGTCTGACATTTTTTTTAAAAAGTGGGATAGTACTTTTTCCTTATTGTGTTGGAGGGGTAGTTATTTTCTTTCAAACATGAGTAGTGGGAAGTTCGTTTTTTGAGAAGAAAAGTGGGGAAGTTTTATTGTACACGTTTCTTTTTTTATGAGAAATTTTATTTAGAAAATGTGGAGAAGATAAATACTTGAGGAGTTTTTTAAGGTATTGAGTAGAAGTAGGAATTAATTTATTAGAAGTAGGAAGACATTTTAATGTAGAAATAGGGATTTGTTATTTTGTCAATTTACTATTTTAACCTCATTTATAAGTTTTAAATAGGGGTATTTTTTACTATAAAAAAAAACAATAACTAACTTTCTTTTGTCAATTTACTATTTTAACCTCATTTTAAAGTTGTTGGTTAATTAATGTAGGGGTATTTTTGTCAGTAAAAAATCAATAATTAACTTTCTGAATCTTTTTAATATATATATATATATATATATATATATATATATATATATATATATATATATATGAATGGTTCAAGTTACACCTGGTATAACTCGACAAGACTTATACCTTTTTATGACCATTAATTTTTATTAGATCTAATGATTAGAAATCTCTTATATCCACCTCATCTTGCATAATTAATAGTAGCATTTTTTTTTTCTCTTTCTCCATATTTATTACATTTACGGTCATCTAAACGTAGAGAGGAAGAGGGAAAAAAACTGCAAATTCGATGCCACCCTCTTCGACGGTGAATATGGAGCCAGTTGCGATATTGTGGCATGAATGAGAAGGAGCTCGAGGAGGCAGACCCAATCGCAGTGGCCTTAAAAGAAACTTTTATTCATTTTCTCTAAGATTCGTTTAAAGAGATCAAAGACTTCTTTGATTTAGGCATGGCTATGATTTTTCTCATTTTAACTTTCCAAAATTACTCATACCCTTACCCTTTATTAACTGACTGCTACAATTAAAACCATAGAAAATGCATTTTGCGTGGAGGAGTATTTTGATAGATAAATTTGTCCTTTTATATCTTTTACACTATTCTCTTTGATCACCATGGCCTTTCATATATCCTAAATAATGAGGTTGTTGTGCCATGCATGTCCCATGTGTGGCTCTTATTCTTAAAACAATGCAACTCTAAAATCATCATACCAATTAACTTTGACCCAATTCTTACTGAACTTCAATTCTTTGAATTTTGGTCAAATTTTCATTCAGACTACTAGAACACCCCTATTTCATTGTTAAGTGACAAAGCACTCTAACCAGTAAAAATATTTAATAGATCGGTGTTAGACTTATATCTAAAATTAAATTATATTTCTGAATTTAACCAACTAAATTTAATGCGTAGCTCCAGTGAGTTGAGTGGGTTAGCGGAGGAGGAGGTGAGCTCAAAGAGGCCTAGGCAAATGAGAGGAGAAGAGAAGAGAAGAGAAGAGGAGAAGAGAAGAAAGAGAAGAAGAAGACGACGACGACGACGACGGGGAGAAAAAGTGGAGCTTAATGACTTTTTTTAAATATATATATATATATATATATATATATATATATATATATATATATAAATAAATAAAGGAATTAATGACCTTTAATGCTTTGACATCACTTATTTTTAGAAAGTGGATAACATGGCAATTAGTGTTTCAATGGTCAGAAAAATGTGTAATTCTTATTAAGTTATACCAGTTGTAACTTGAACCTTTTTATCTATACTACTATTTAAGGGGCTTCCCCTGTTTGGATTCCTATTTTTTTAGTTCAAAAATGCCCCTACAGTCTTATGTTTAAATTGAGACAAAACTAAATGACAATTCGGTAAAAACTCTTTTTTAGTTCAAAGATGCCCCTACAGTTTTATGTTTAAGTAGAGACAAAACTAAAGGACAATCATATATGTATATAAAATAATTAAATACAGTTTTTTCCTACAAAATAACACCACTAAAAAAGAAAAGTCTCATCACACGTGCGAAGCTCGTGTGATGAGACTAGTATATATATAAATTTTTTTTTAAAAATTTGTTAAGGGTCTTGGCCCCTTCTCCTAATATAGTTTCCCTCCTTACTGGATACCGTTAGAAAATTCCAGAATTTCAAAATATTCTATTTTCCGTGGTTGCAAACTTGGATTTGTTCCCGTGTTACTGTTACATATCCAAGTTCACCACCGATATTTATGCTTCTGAGAAATTTATTATTCAACTACGTACATTTATAACCCTGAATTCTTATGAATTATGTGCCAGAAATGAGCAATCATAGTCTCATAGATTATCTGATTATGTCGTCAGATCCCTACCAACACTTACAAATTGCTCACAATACTGATGGCACTCTCACTCAATATATGAGGTTGCCAAAGACCAAAGCAAACACAGTGGCCTCTCCCGGAGACCCTGTGCTCTCCAAGGATCTCACTCTCAATGCCCAAAACAAAACCCGTGTCCGAGTCTACATTCCGACACCAAAACTTTCTTCATATGATGGCATAAGGATTCCCATTATAATTTTCTACCCTGGCTATTACAAACTCATTTGGAGAAAAAATGATTGAATTGCATTACACAGGGCATACATACAGAGTATTTATACAATAGGAATGGGAAGTAACTAACTCTCCCCTGCAAAAAACTAACTACACTAACCACTATAGTACAGCTGTCAACACCCACATCCAAAACTACATGTAGTATTCATAATATTAATTTAAACGACTTGTAGCTTTTACTATTTCTGCAGCTTCTTCTTCTTCTTCTCTATTTCTGCATATGCCCTGTTGCTGTTAGACTTCTTCTTTGTATCTTTGCTTGACTTCCTCTTTATATCATTACCTTCCAAGGTCTGAAGCTCACTTTTACACTGGTTCTGCATGGGTTCTTTAAATTGGGACACTACCCTGGTCCAATTACAAAGCTCAATAAAAGTTGCATACCAAGTTTCTGCCATTGTTATTAGCGTTGAATATCGCGTTGCCCCAGAGAATAGGCTCCCAGCGCAATACCATGATGCAGTGGACGCAATTCTTTGGGTGAGAGAACAAGCATTGGATCTAAATGGCGAGCAATGGATTAGAGATTATGGAGATATTTCAAGGTGTTATCTACATGGAGCGCTAATGGTGGGAATATGGTATTTTTCGCTGCGTTAGAAGCAACGGGAATGGAGTTGGAGCCCTTGAGGATTTCTGGGAATATAATGAACCAGCCCATGTTTGGTGGCATGCAAAGGACGAACTCAGAGGTACAAAGCTATGGGGACGTTGTCTTGCCCTTGTGTGCACAAGATTTGGCTTGGAAGCTCTTGTTGCCAGAAGGTGAAGATCGAGACCATTGGTATTGTAATCCGATGGTGGAGGGCCCCCATACGAGGGACATTAGTAAGCTTGGTAGGTGCCTTGTGATTGAGTCTCGTGGGGACCCATTGATCGATCGACAGCAGGAGTTTGCAACCATGTTGATAATTAAGGCATGAGGTCCAAACTGAAGTGCAGTTTGACCCTTTGGGGTGCCATGATCGAGATCATAGACCTGGAATGGGCGAATGCTCTTGTGGAAAGGATTAAACACTGTATTGTAGAAGCGGAAAATAAACACGAGTCGCAAGAGCCTTTTAGCTGAACTAATTGATATATATTTGTATTTTTAACAGGGATATCTACCACAACTATTAAATTATAAATATATAAATTAATTTAAAAAAGAAAAAATTTACTTTTTGATGAAGTAGTATCTCGTCGGTTTGCTAGGATTCGTCCAGATGGCTCCTAGCAGTGCTCTGACGACCCTGCGAGAGCAAGAACTTGTTCAAGTGGTCACCGGTGTGGTGCCTGCCACAACGCCTCCGATGATAAAGTCAGTATTCAAGAAGACAATAATTGAAATATCAAGAATGTATTCAGGTTGTGATGCTATTTTCTGTAACTTGTTTTGGTGTTTGTGAGGGCTTTTATATACCCTTGGGGATTATACCCGTTGGGATTAATGACTCTTCTTGTAACGTATTTAGGGGAGTAATGGGTGTTAATGCCTTCCCGTTGGTTTGTCCAGCTGGTCCTGTAACGGCCGAGGCTTTATTGGCAGCATTTAGTGACATTAACTCTTCCTCCGATGACGCCGATGACTGGTCATGTTCGTCTGTAAGATTGCCTCGTCTATGTATAACTTCGTCAGTCCCATCAGATGCCCCCCGGGTTTCACGGTCGTCAGTGACGATCGTGGAAACCGAACAGTTTCTTTTTTCTTTTTCTTTTTTTTTTTTCGGATTTCGTGCCGCATTGAATGCGTGGTGGCGGCATTTCGTGGGTCGTGGCCACGTGGCGTGATGCGGTTGGCGGAGAATTGTGTCCCTTGGGTTTCCCGCCGATTTTCAGTTTCACCTTCATTTGGTTTTTAAACTTCTTCTCCCTTACTTTATCTTGCATTTTTTTCTACTTCTCAGTTTGTCCTTCCTAGTTTTTTTTGCTTTCTTACCTATTTCTCCATTTTTCTCTGAGCTGGTGCGTGTCGGACTTCTTGTTTCTTCTCTTCGAGGTATGCTACCCATTCCATTTTTCTTTCTTCCCCTTTTTTTTTTTTGGCAAACGTTTGATTTTCTCTTTGTTTTCTGCTTTTTTGGTTTGTTTGTTTTTCAGTACTTTCCTATTTACCTGTGTTTTATCTGGGTGTCCATGGTCGGTAGTTTAGAAGTTAGAGAAACTTGCCCTTCGATTTCCTTTCTTTTTGCTCGTTTAGGAGGGTCCTTAGGCGTTTTTCCCAATTTGGAGGGTTTCGTTTTTGCGGGTAATAGCTTAGGCGTTGTTTTGGGCGATTTGTTTCCCCTACTTTGCCGGTCAGTTGATTGGTTTGAGGGTTTAGTGAGGGAGCGACGGCAGATGTCTGAGGTTAGGTCTAGTGATCTAGAGACGGGGTTATCGTCTAGTGGCGACCTTATGGAGGGGGATACTGCCGCTTCGTCGTTTAGGGAAATTAAGGCTTTACATGCCCTCGTGGAGGCGTGTGGTCTAGATTCCGAGGCTGTGGGTAGGTTTAGAGATAGGTTTCAGTTTCCGGAGCGAGTTCGGGTTCGTCGGCCTACTGACGAGGAGAGGGCTTGTCAGTTTTTTCCAGGTGAAGTGTGCTTCTATGAGGCCGCTTTTACTTGTGGATTAAGGCTTCCCGTCCACCCTTTTGTAATGGAGCTTTTAGCATATTTGGGCATTGCCCCTGGGCAGCTCATGCCCAATTCGTGGAGGATTGTAGTCAACTGTATGGAGATATGGTTGGCTGCTAATGGGGATATGATTAAGGTAAACGAGCTTGTTTATTTGTACCGTTTGAAAGAGTCGAAGGAGTCGAAGGAGTATGGGTATTATGAGCTAGTACCTTGGGAGAGAAGAACCAGAATCGTCAAGGGCTTACCCTCGTCCTTCAGATACTGGAAGTCCAGATTTGTGTTTGTGTCAGGGGACGACTTTGAGACCCCCTCTAACCAGGATTGGGGAGATATCCCCCGATTGCTTCGTCGGTGGGGAACCCCGACTTTAGGTGCGTCAGTATCCTTTCCTTTCTTTTCCTTGTTGAGTCCGGCGTTATCGTTGCTAAATTCTCCCTTTTTTTTTTTACAGTCAAAAGGAGACCGAAGTTAAAAAGCAGGTACAAGGAGCGTGTCGAGGCAGCCATTGTGTATGCTCAGTCTATCGAAAACTGGGACGACTTGGTAGATCCTCGGACTCTTGCTTTCTACAATTTAGGCCCCGATCCATCTCCCTTCGTCCTCCGGAGTCTCGATATTGAAGGGAAGAAGAGTAAGTGTTTGGGTTCGTCAGATCTACATTCGTATTTCCTTGCTCTGTTTTTCTTTTTAACGCTTTCTTCTCTCGCAGAGATGACGACTAAATTCAATAAGGGTATGTACGAGAGGATGCGGTCCAAGAAGGACGAACCTCTGTCCGCCATCGGGAAGAAAGTGGTTCGAGTAAAGGGTAAAGTTTCCTCCGTCACACCGATTACTTCGTCTGCTCTTGTGGTTTCTGGAGCCGATACAACGAGGACGGCCTCGCCGGCTACTTCGATAGAGGAGATCCCGACCCCCGCTTCGAAGAGGCCACATACCGCGGAGGGGGGTAAGGAAGCTACTTCTTCATCGACAATTTGGGATGACGAAAAGCTGGCGATGGACCGGGCTCGTGGAGTCGTGACTGCAGAAGACCTAAGGGTGTTCTCGGGTACGCCCACAAGTGAACTGATGGGTCGTCATCTCCAGAAGCTCGTCCAGGTAACATACATTTCTTTTACGCTGGTTTGATTTGAGCTAAATGTTGCCGTGTATAAACTAACATGTGCATTTTTAGGTGCTGGGAGAGACTGTTCACCTCTCGTCTGAGTATCTTGCTCAGGAGGTTAGGATTGAGTCTTCGCTAGCCCGGATCAAGGCCTTGGAGATAGAGAATTCAAAGCTGAAGAGGGAACTAATTGCTTCAATGGAGAGCGCCCAACAAGCCAGGGAGGAAGCTAAGAAGTTGGGTGACGAACTGAAGGTAGAACAGCAGCTCGTGCTTGAGAAAGACGGGGAGCTGGCAGCTGCGAAGGAGAAGATCAAGGTTGTCGCCTCCAGAGCGATTGAAGGATTCCAGCAGACGGAGGAGTACAACTCTGTACTCTTCAGCTGGTACTTCAAAAGTTTCGAGCTTCTAAGGAGGTATTGCCTCAAGCATCCTTCTGGGATCGACCTGGAGACGTTGGATATGGAGGAGGTAGACAGGGAAATCTCAGCTGACGAGGCTGCTCAAGCCGCGACTGCTGACGCTCCTGAAGGTCTTCCTACTGTTGAGGTCCCAGTCGTTGAAGCTGCTGCTCTTGAAGTCCCCGCTGAAGACGATGTTGATCTGGACACTTGAAGGTGTCTCGCAAAAAATTATCTTCCTCTTTTTTTTTTTTTTTTTTTTTTTTTTTTGTGCCCTTTGTTGTAAGGCTTGCTTTCCAGAACATTTTAAAGGTGTATTTTTAGCCCAGTGTTTATGGGTTTCTCTTTTGTTTTTCGTACAAACAATGGCCTTTGGTTTTTAGGCTTTTATAATATCATATCTGCTTTCACATGTTCTGCTATGAAAATATATATTCTCCTTTTTTTTTTTTTTTTTTTTTACCCGTCAGTAATGTTCGTCCACGTGATGGGAACGTTATTACTGTACTTAGGTGCCCCTTTTTTTTTTTTGGTCTTCGTCAGTAACGTACACCCGTCTACGCGGAATCTCATTACTTAGACAAAAGTTCTTTGCTTTTGTATTCGTCAGTAATATACTTCCGTCTATGTGGAACCTTATTACTTAGACAAAAGTTCTTTGCTTTTGCCTTCGTCAGTAATGTACATCCGTCGATGCGGAATCTTATTACTTAGACAAAAGTTCTTTGCTTTTGCCTTCGTCAGTAATGTACATCCATCGATGCGGAATCTTATTACTTAGACAAAAGTTCTTTGCTTTTGTCTTCGGCAGTAATGTACATCCGTCGATGCGGAATCTTATTACTTAGACAAAAGTTCTTTGCTTTTGCCTTCGTCAGTAATGTACATCCGTCGATGCGGAATCTTATTACTTAGTCAAAAGTTCTTGCTTTTGTCTTCGGCAGTAATGTACATCCGTCGATGCGGAATCTTATTACTTAGACAAAAGTTCTTTGCTTTTGTCTTCGTCAGTAATGTACATCCGTCGATGCGGAATCTTATTACTTAGGCATTTTTTTTTTATTTCTAACTCTCCGATACTCGGTACTTGTATGAACACATCATTTGGACCATCATTTCATTAATTTTGAGTAATTAGTACATTCTTGATCTATCTCTGTTGGTGGTATTTCTTCAAATTTTCTATGTTCCAAGGTCGCGGGAGTTTTTGTCCGTCCAGGGTCTCCAAGTGATAGCTGCCTTGTCGGGAGTAGTGTACGACCTTGTAAGGTCCTTCCCATGTGGGGCCAAGTTTCCCGTGGGCAAAGTCTCTAGTTGCAGTCGTCACCTTACGTAAGACGAGATCGCCAATTTCTAGTCTTCTGAGCCTGACCCTTTTGTTGTAGTATTCAGTCATCTTCTGCTGGTACTTCATCGTCATGTTCGAGGCTTTGTCCCTCACCTCATCTAAGCAATCCAGATTGATTCGAAGCTGGTCGTCGTTGTTCTCCTCGCGAAAAACTTCTCGCACAGTGCGCTATACCCACCTCGGCGGGATTGCGCCGGTGCCATAAGTGAGCCTGAAAGGCGTCTCTCCCGTGGGAGTTCTTGCTGTCGTCCTGTAGGCCCACAAAACATGGGGCAATTCTTCTGGCCAAGCGCCCTTAGCTTCGTCTAATCGTGCTTTTATGATCCTGAGCAATGTTCGATTAGTTACCTCCGTTTGCCCGTTAGACTGTGGGTGCCCAGGCGACGAGAACTTATTCTTGATACCTAGCCCCGAGCAAAAGTCTCTAAATCCCTGGCTGTCGAACTGTCGGCCATTGTCTGAAATGATCGTTTGCGGAATCCCGAACCTGCAGATTATATTTCTCCACACGAAGCTACGGATTCTCGCCTCTGTGATCGTTGCTATTGCTTCTGCTTCAACCCATTTGGTGAAGTAGTCGATAGCGACGAGCAAGAATCGTACCTGTCCTTTTCCCAGGGGTAACGGGCCGACGATATCGATCCCCCATTGTGCGAATGGCCAGGGGGAGGTAATCGTCGTCATCTTCTCTGCTGGCAGCCTCTGGACGTTCCCGAACCTCTGGCACTTATCGCACCTCTTGACGAGCTCCATAGCGTCTGCCTGCATAGTTGGCCAGAAATACCCTGCTCTAATAACCTTACTTACCAAGGATCTGGGCCCGGCGTGGTCCCCGCAAATCCCTTCGTGGATCTCGTGGAGGACGTACTTAGCTTCTTCCTCGTTGATACACTTCAAATAAGGCGAGGAGAACCCTCTTTTGTATAAGGTATCATTCAAAATTGTGAATCTGGCCGCCCTTGCCTTAATCTTCCTGGCCTCCATTGAGTCATGAGGGAGATGTCCGTCTTGAAGATATGAGACGATCGGTGCCATCCAACCACCTATGTTCTGGATGGGGAATATCGGGACTTCCTCGATGCTAGGGTATTTCTGAACCTCCATGAGAATCTCCTTGTTCGTTGGTTCTTCTATAGACGAGGCCATCTTGGCGACCTCGTCTGCCTCTGCATTCTGGCTTCTCGGGATTCTGACGAAATTCAACTTGTCGAACCCGCGAGCTAGATGTCTGACCAACTTGAGGTACTTCTGCATCCTTTCTTTCTTCGCCTCATACTCTTCCCTGATTTGCCCTATCGCTAGTTTTGAGTCACTCTGGATGAGCAAGTTCTTAATCCCGAGAGCATTGCCAAGTCTTAGTCCCGTCAGTATGCCCTCGTATTCAGCCTCGTTGTTGGTTGCTGGGAATTTTAATTGGACTCCATATTGGAGTTTTTCTCCATTGGGGGTGTTTATAATGACCCCTACTCCTCCCCTCTTTTGGGCTGACGATCCGTCAGTCTGAATCGTCCATTGTTCCGCCTCGTCCATGCCGTCACCATCGTCTGGGAGGGTGAATTCTGTTATGAAGTCCGCTAGAGCTTGTGCCTTGATGGCCGTTCTGGGGTGGTATTCGATGTCGAACTGGCTGAGTTCGATTGCCCACTGGACCTGTCTCCCGCGAGGGCTTGCTCATGGATTTCTGATGGGCTGATCCGTCATTACAAGGATAGGGTGTGCTTCGAAGTATGGTCGTAGCTTCCGCATGAAGCCACTTATTAGGCGAAGACAATTTTCTCCAATCTGGGGTATTTGGCCTCACTCCTTGGAAGGCTTGGTGACATAATAAGCGGGGCTGCTTCTTGTCTTCTTCTCGGATTAAGGCCGACGGACGTGTGGATGAGGCGCCGAGGTATAAATAAAGGCTCTCTCCGGTTTTTGAGGGACTCAAGACGGGCGGGCTGCCTAGGTAGCGCTTGAGTTCTTGAAAAGTTTTGCCTCACACTCGTCGATCCAAGCGAACGCTTGCTTCAACGTTTTGAAAAATGGGAGACATTTGTCCGTCGCTTTAGAGACGAACCTATTCGATGCGATTATTCTTCCCGTGAGCTTTTGGACTTCTTTGATGGTTTTGGGGGATGCCATGTCGAGTATCGCCTGCACCTTCTCCGGATTTGCTTCTATTCCCTTTTGGGATACCATGAACCCTAAGAATTTTCCCGAAGCTACCCCAAAAACACACTTACTAGGATTGAGCTTCATCTGGTATTTTCGGAGGGTATTAAATGTCTCTCCCAGGTCGTCCAGGTGAGTCAACTCTTCTTTGCTCTTGACGAGCATATCGTCCACATACACTTCCATATTTCTTCCAATTTGCTTGCTGAACATCTTGTTTACCAATCTTTGGTACGTTGCCCCTGCGTTCTTCAGTCCGAAGGGCATTACCTTATAGCAGTAGAGTCCTTGGCTTGTGATGAATGCAGTTTTTTCCTGATCTTCCTCAGCCATCTTTATCTGGTTGTAACCTGAAAATGCATCCATGAATGTTAGTAATTTATGTCCAGCCGTGGAGTCTACCAACTGATCTATCCTCGGCAGGGGGAAACTATCTTTCGGGCAGGCTTTGTTTAGGTCTGTGAAGTCTACACACATTCTCCATTTTCCATTTGCTTTCTTCACTAACACGGCGTTGGCCAGCCATTCGGGATAATAAACTTCTCGGATGAAGTCTGCCTGCAACAATCTGTTAACTTCTTCCATGATTGCTTGGTTTCGTTCGGGGGCAAAGACCCGTCGTTTCTGCTGGACGGGTTTCTTCTCAGGATCTGTCTTCAACTCGTGCTCAACGGGGGTTCCATATGGACACTGTTTACTTGTCTCTGGTATGCTTTCTTGAGGGACCTGTATGATCCCCCTATGAAAGGTCCTCCTGCTATCGTGCTTATCTCCCCGATTACTTCTTGTGGCTGAGATCGGCGGCTCTCGTTTTTGGACGAGGGCTCTTGTTGGCTCGTGTTGCCCTCTCTGAACCTGCTGGAGTCCCCCTTCTTGACAAACTTCTGAAGTTTTCCTTTCTGTATCAGTTCTTCTATATGTCCCTTCAGATCTCGACAATCTTCTGTGTAGTGGCCGTGGTCCTTGTGGAATCGGCAGTATTTGCTCTTGTCCCGTACACTTGGTGACGAGTGCAAGGGTCTTGGCCACCTTAGGTGGTGTTGAATTTTACCGGTCGTGGAGCTTTCTCATCTTTTCGTCTATCGGTGTCACCTCCCCGGTGGCTCGGACGCTCCCTCTTTTGTCCCCTGCGTTCGTCTTCCTTCCTTCCCTCCGTCTTTAGCTTCCCCTCGTCTACGATGGCCGCCAGTGCATCCTCAGCGTTCATGTACTTTTGAGCTTTCAACAACATCTCTGCCATCGTCCGGGGCGGATTCTTTGCTAACGAGACGACGAATTCTCTGGACTTAAGCCCTGCCTTAAATGTCGTCAGCTGGACCTTATCGTCTGCATCGTCCACCTCTAGCGTCTCCCGAGTGAAGCGTTTTACATACGATCGCAAGGTCTCCCTCTCTCCTTGCTTAATAGTGAGTAGGTGATCCGCTGGTCTTTTGGGACGTTGCCCCCCGACGAAGTGGCGCGGAAAGCACTACTTAGCGCTCAAGTTGTCGATGGACGAGGTGGGCAATCTCGTGAACCATTCTCGTCCGGCTCCGCCGGCGTAGTGGGGAATGAACGACACATGATTTCGTCGGGGGCTGTTGCAGGCATAATGTCGTATTATAGGTTTTAAGGTGATCTTGGGGGTCCTTGAGCCCGTCAAAAGGCTTTGCGGTAGCGAAATTTCGGCCGGTCGTTCAGGGGCTTATGGTAAAAGGGGAGTCCGTCGCTCTGACCATTTTATCCAGGCTTCAATCAGTCTTCTCTTTGATGACGTTTCGTAATTCATCCATCTCTTTCCTCATCTCTTGGAGGATGTCAAAATGCTGCTCTTCTGGGGTTACCGTTCTCCGTCGGTCACTCCTTCCATGGCTATCCCCTTCGTCTTCTTGAATAGCTCTTGACCGGTTCTCTTCTTGCTGTAACCTTTGTCTCATCTCTTGATTCTGTCTTGTAAGTTCTTCGACGGTGGCCGCGAGGTTTCGCACTTGCTGCGCCAAGGCCGCTGAGTCTTGGTTAGATTCCATCTGGAGCTGGTAGGAACCACGTTACGGTTGTATAAGAGAGTCGATTCCCACAGACGGCGCCAAGCTGATGAAGCAGTATCTCGTCGGTTTGCTAGGATTCGTCCAGATGGCTCCTGGCAGTGCTCTGCGACCACTGGCGGGAGCAAGAACTTGTTCAAGTGGTCACCGGTGTGGTGCCTGCCACAACGCCTCCGATGATAAAGTCAGTATTCAAGAAGACAATAATTGAAATATCAAGAATGTATTCAGGTTGTGATGCTATTTTCTGTACCTTGTTTTGGTGTTTGTGAGGGCTTTTATATACCCTTGGGGATTATACCCGTTGGGATATTAATGACTCTTCTTGTAACGTCTTTAGGGGAGTAATGGGTGTTAATGCCTTCCTGTTCGTTTGTCCAGCTGGTCCTGTAACGGCTGAGGCTTTATTGGCAGCATTTAGTGACATTAACTCTTCCTCCGATGACGCCGATGACTGGTCATGTTCGTCTGTAAGATTGCCTCGTCTATGTATAACTTCGTCAGTCCCATCACTTTTAATTTGAGAGAATGTATGAATGTGTGATCAGATTATCATGTAATATATATATATATATATATATATATATATATATATATATATTACAAATAAAAAAATACTCTATACTTGTATGCACACATTTATATATGCATAGATAAAAAAGATTTGAGTTTATTCCAAATCAGGTGAAAGAATCTCTAAATAATTTAGTAGTTGTTGACATGTATGTATTTTACTCGGTTGAATTAATGAAAGTGTTCCAAGTAAGTCACATTAAATTTATAGTGAGTCACTAATTAGAAGGAAAAACCCAAAATAGATTTCATTATTATTAGCTTTCTTATGAAATGCATGTTTTATATTAATTAAAGTCAGACTCGTAGTACAATGAAAATCAAACTAAATCCACATTTAACTTTTAATTGTAGTCTAATTTGGTGTCAAGTGTCTATTTTAATTTTATTAACTTTGGTAAGCTGGTTTTGTGCATATAAAATTATCCTAATTAATACAACTTTTATCACCATACACTTTTTGTACGATGGTCACTTCACAAGTTTAGTGTTTATGGAGTGTGGGGAGATAAGAGTCATAGCTTAAGTCTCTAACAAGAAACTTTATATACATATATATACCCTTGTATCATGCTATTATGATCCCAGACTATGGTAAGCAACAAAATTTTGCCTCAGAAATAAAACAAAAAGTATCTAACTACGTTGTGTGGCACCGTATGACTCTTCTTCGTTATCAAGCTAAAAAAAGTAGGAGCTAACGTATATGCAACAAGCATGAAGGGAAAGCTGCTGTAAATTAACCAAAAATGAAAGTTACAGAAAAAAAAAAACATTGTTATCCACATAGTACCGTGGAAAATTTCGCACTGAATTTCTGGAACTACATTATTTTCATGGTTACAAAGTCTGGATCTGGGTTTCTGTAACATATACCCAGATTCACCATCAAAATTTTCATGCACCTAGAAATTTATTAAACGAAGTAGGAAACCCAAAATTCTTCCACCGAGATGTTATTAAACAAGCAAAACCGATATTATGTCGCCTGATAGAGATCCCTGCGAGACTGCCTTAAAATTGCTCTAAATCCTGATGGTACTCTCACTATATTTGTGACATTCCCAAAGAAAAAAGCAAACCCCATGGCCTCTAATGGCGACCCTGTGGTCTCCAAGGATCATACTCTCAATGGCCAAAAGAAAACCCACGTCCGAATCTACATGCCATCAAATTGGCTCGAAATGATGACACAAGGTTTCCGATCATAATTCCTACCCCCTTTCGAGTTGGTACCTTTCTTTATGGGATACTGAAATGATCTACAAAGCAACCTCGAAACTCCCATCCCAGGTTCCTGCTATTGTTGTCTCCGTTGGCTACTGCATTGCCCCAGAACATAGGTTGCCAGCGCAATATCATGACGCCATGGAAGCAATTCTTTGGGTGAGGGAACAAGCATTGAATCCAAACGGTGAGCAATGGATTAGAGATTACGGAGATATTTCAAGGTGTTATCTACATGGAAGTGGTTGTGGTGGGAACATAGCATTTTTCGCAGCATTAGAAGCAACGAGAATGGAGTTGAAGCCCTTGAAGATTGTTGGGAATATAATGAACGAACCCATGTTTGGTGGCATGGAAAGGAAGAAGTTAGAGCTGCAGAATCGTATGGACCCTGCCTTCCCATTGTGTGCATATGATTTGATGTGGGAGCTCTCACTGCCAGAAGGTGAAAATCGAGACCATTGGTATTGTAATCCTATAGCGGAGGGGCCATACACAAGCGCCATCAGCATGCTTTATAGGTGTTTTGTGATTGGGTTTTATGGGGATTTGGTGATCGATCGGCAACAAGAGTTTGTAACTATGTTGATGAGGCATGGGGTCCAGAACGATGTGCTATTCCACCATTTAGGGTTCCATGCAATCGAGATGGTAGGCCCGGAATGGTTGAATGCTATTGTGAAAATGATTAAAGACTTCATCAATGAAATGGAAAACAAACCATTTTGTTCAATACTTTGTTACTAATGTAGTATTAATGTTACTAGAAGAGTTTAAATTCGGTTTTGAATTGGCATAAAACACTGGTTTTACACCAAACAATGAAAGCGCGCCACGAAGTCTAATGAGACCTTACTGCAAATACAATAACAGCACCATTAAATCCCAAATCCCAAACACATATCAGATTAAATAAAATCTCTTTTGCTTCCTCTTGCCCGAACCTCCACCACCACACACCGACGCATGCCACCACACAAGTCGCCAGGGAGCTTGTAAACATGTCGGAGCTGTCATGAGCATGGTGTCGCGATCCCGAGGTTTGTTTCCATGATTTGCCATTTTTCCCAATTTGGATTTCG
Source organism: Castanea sativa (assembly GCF_040712315.1). Classification (NCBI taxonomy): domain Eukaryota; kingdom Viridiplantae; phylum Streptophyta; class Magnoliopsida; order Fagales; family Fagaceae; genus Castanea; species Castanea sativa. The sequence goes on from NC_134018.1 coordinate 54,309,679, forward strand.
AATTATTGATGGGTTTGGATTTTTTTTTGGGACGTTAATAACTTGATTTGTTATGGTTTTTCTATATTTTGGTATTTTGATTTGTTTTTATTAGATTCCTAAGTGTTAGGGTTCAACCCCTAAACGAATTGGATTGTGGTTCTTCAGTGATAGAAAGGAGGATTGATATTTTTTGATAGAGGCATAGAAATGGCCATTACCTAATTAACTACCTTAAGAAAATTTAAAACGATTTTTGTTGCTTGTATGATGGAAGTTTTGACTGGTGAGTAATGTGGGAAAAGAGAAATCAATATGAAATCGAAATTTTTTATTTTTCCAAGGGTGCAATGTAAGATTTTTTCCTATTTTTTGGCTACAATTAAAAGGAAAATGGTTGATATATAAAGGAAAATCTTGTTTCTTTGTCTTGCAGCTATTTTAGGATTCTACACTTACTCCCATATTAAAGGAATTATTGAATTTTGAAGAAAATAAGTTTGCACTCTACTGAATATAATAGAACTAACTTAGTCATTTGAAATGAGAACATAAGATGCACAACGTATGAAAAAGGCAAAAAAAATTGCTATGAAAAATTTAGTTTTGGTGGTTAGAAATCATGCAAAGACCAAGAAGCCAAATGGTCCTTGCTCTATATAGTTGGGGGTCCTTTCCATTGATTGTATTTTGTATTTTGTCCAAGCCTCAAGGATACTAGCTCATGACTTGTGGATTTGATATACTTTATCATTTTTCATATCTTTCATTTTGGTTCATCTATGTAAACTGAAACGATTACTAGCTGTGCATCTTTCGTTGTGTTTATAGCTCATGACTTGGAAGTTATTTTTTTTTTCTTCATAAATTTAAATTTAACTTTTGGTTAGCTGCTAGTTTTGTGGGTCATAAGAGGCTTCCAACTATTGCATTTACATGTAAATTAAAAAAAAAAAAAACTATGTCTCAAGGGATATCTAGTAAGTGTTTGGATCCAACTTATTCACGGTTGCGTTTTCTACTTGCGTGTTCTCTTTATTTTTTTTAATTTTTTTTTTCAAGCCGCAATTGTTGACTTTTCTCTCGTGAACAGTGCACCCGTGTATTGTTCACAAGATCCACAAACTTCACTTTTCAGCTACTTTTCCATTAAAAAAAGGTTCCACGGCACTATTCATACATTTAAAAGTTATTTTGCTGCAGTGTTTTTAATTTTCAGTTTTCAGCAATAAGTTTTATCCAAACGGACCCTTAGTATTAATGTTTGGTATACTTAATTTACAACCCAATGAGATGGTTTAGAATTTCTACACCAACATATTGGCATCCTTATTTTACAACCCAATGACATGGTATAGAATTTCTACACCAACATATGTTATGACCTTTTGGTCTTGGAAACAATTGGTAGCCATCTACTTTTATTAAACTCTAGACTCCTTTGTAGCATATAAAATGTAAATTGTTAGAAAAATGAGCGTTTCTTTTTCTTTCATTTGGTAGTTTTCTTCTTGGTGAATTTTTGCTTATAAGTTTCTAGTTTTGATGAAATGATACAATATATAGGAATTTGTTGGTTTGTTGCTCTTTTCTTTGTGGCCTATTATAATTTTAGTTTTGTAACAACCCATCGTCTAGTTTGGTTTTGTTTTTCTAATACTTATATTTTAATATGCATTTCCCAACAGGTACCAAACCAAAAGAAACCATGGTAGTAGAGGGGGCAACTTGACTCAACTTGGTAAAGTGGGTGCAAGATTAGTACTAAGTAGTAAGAAAGATGGCCAACAAACGTCTTAGTGCTCGTACAAAGATCATGCTCCCTAGTTTGTTGTCATTGCTGATAAACCAGTAGATGCTTCTTTGATTGGTTATGGAGCCAATATCATAGCTTATATGCCTCCAAGTATGAGAGCCACTGTAGTGGATCAAATATAAGGCCAATGCAAAAATCTCATATGCAATTTACAAATAGAATTTTAGCTTTTCTAGAGGCTAGTGAGGAGAAATTAGATCTTATTATTATGTCAAATTTTAGTTTGTATGGTACATGAGTATTAGTTGGCTTGTATTATTTGAAAATTCATGACCCGTTTTTGAATATAAATAAGTATCCATGTAATTTTGATTCTATAAAAGAATTGTTATAATGCCTTTTATTTTGCTTATTTAATTAAAAGGCCTTTTAGTTTTCCCATTTGAAAATTGTTTCAAGAAGCTTTTGGTTGAGTCCTGGCGGCATGGAAGTATATGTTCTAGCTACAATTTTCTTTAATCCTCGTATGTGATCGCTGTTCTAACCATTACATTTACATTTAATTCGGAAAAGCATTTATGATTAAGATGGTAAGTGATTGACAACATGAAAGTAATTCAAGGAATATCAAATTCTTCTTATAGAGATAGCCAACCTTAATTGTTACAATGTAACATGACTACAAAATTTAAAATTTAGTTTTTAGCTAATAGAAAACCTAAAAGGTGTGAGAGCAGAATCAGATTAGCAAGTCATAGTAAGGGGAACCAAAATCTATTGAAGAGCAACATAAAATACCCATCTCAATTATAACAAAATACACAAGAAATTTAAAACCTTTCACACACATTCATACTTTAAAAGCACAATACACGAAAGAAATTTAAAACCATTCACACACATTCATACTTTAAAAGGAGTTGAAATACTAATACAATTAGAACTTCACACATTTCCCACCACGATAAGCTCAAGTTCCCATAGCACATAGTACTATGAGAAGCAAACAAAATTAGACAAAAGTAAACTCTTTTATCCCATATAACGGAATAAGAAAGAATCTTATTTGTGTTGAGCTGATGTTGAATCTCCTTCTTTCCAACCTTGGATATTTCTTGAACAAGAGTTTAAGGCGTATAGCCAAAAGAAACCTTAGACACAACCTTCTCTGCTATAATGTAAAATGGTAGGATGCTAGAGATCGCCCTAGATATGGTTGTGGGTGGAAGGGCTGGTCCAAGAGCTGCCTTGTAACTAAACAGGAATCTTATGATCCTCATGCCAATTCTATGATCCGATTCCCAAACCTTCTCACCAATACTGTGTAGGATCTCGATCCTAAACTACAGAAGTGAGAATAAGAATGAATAAAAAATAATACAAACTTGCTACAATAGTTGCTATAAATACAAGCTTACTGTTCACATTTGCTGAAAAAACTACTTTAACAATAGCCAACATCCAATTTCTTATTTTCACATAGAATATAATGAAATAATATAAAATGAGAGAGAGAGAGAGAGAGAGAGAGAGAGAGAGAGAGAGAGAGAGAGAGAGAGAGAGGTGAGAATAAAAATGAATAAAATATAAATACAAACTTTCTACAATAGTTGCTATAAATACAAACTTACTATTCGCATTTGCTAGAATATTTTAGCAATACACACCTAGGTAAAGCTTACGCTTTTAATCCAATATATTTTGAAAATCTAATTATTGGATTGCATGTTCTTTACGCTTTTAATACATATGTCAAATTTTGTGATAATCAAATATTATTTACTATATGATCTATAAGATTATATTTTATGCATAATTTTAAACTATAAAAACTTGCAATTTAAATAATTTATTGATGACATAACTATTGATCTTTAATTTTCTAGAAATTTGGCAAGCATGGAAGATATAAAAAGAAGATGTAATCAAATGGTAAATTTGTCAAAATTCACATTTAATAAAAAGATATTGAGTAAGGTTGTATTCTAAGGCTACAACCAATTTTATAGCTAAACTTTGTCATTTTTCTTATCCCTTGTATAGAAACGAGCCAACCAAGAGGAAGTAAAATAACTATGAGCTAAATTACGTGTTAGCTATTAGAGAACTATTTCGTTAATGATGCAAGATGAGATCAATGATCAAAGCAGGAACTCAAGGCTGAAGTCACTATTTACTCCATATGTCTTTAGACCACATGTAGTTTCAGTATTATGTGTTGTTAAACCTTGAGTAGCTTAGTGTAGTTGTGGGTTCCAGTTAGCTCAACTAGTAAAGTTTTTAATGATTGTATAAGAGATATAAAGTTCAATCCCCACCTACACCAAAAATTGATTGGTGTCTTAGTCTGATGATAAAGAACTATTATCAAGAGCAGACGCCATAAGTTAAAACTCTCTTAAAAAAAAAAGTAGCTGAGTGTAATCTTATTTATTTATTGAAAAATACTACGATTACATAAAGTGACGCATTATGACAAAAGTTATGTAACTTTATGTAGTCCTAATACTACTCTTATTGATTAGTTATAGCTTGAGCTTGAGACACATGTTAATGTCGTAATTAGTTACTTAGTGCCTTGTTGCATTGGGATTCCGGTTATTACGAGGCGTTGGTTAAGTTGTTAGTTCTCTAATTGTTTCAACATTAATGTTTTTTAGAAAATAAGTTATTTTTCATGTTCTGTTTGTCTCGATGAAAAACCCTATATGGAGATAACTTTCCATATTTTACCGTGTTTGGTAGTATAAAAATATAGCTAGGTCAAAGGAAAACCATCGCTCAACTTCCTTTATTTAACAATTAACATATAAAATAGTTGTTTTCCAACAAAATTTTGTGGGAACAACTATAACGTAAAGCTAAACGCAGAAAATAACTCTAACTTGTACAAAACTAAATAAAAGAAGTTAAGAGAGACAGTTTTACAACTCAAAACCCAGCTGTCATTTCTTATATCTTATAACTCAAACTTATCTATATATTCTCAGATCTCATTTCTTTGTCTTTACTTTTTCCAGAACTCCCAACAGATTTTTGTTTGGGTCTTGTTCAAAGGTACATATCTCACTTCTTAAATTCAATTTTTTAATAAGGTAGTGGAGCTCACACACTGTGCTCGGTCACAATTAATGGTAACAAGAAGCACAATTCCCGCGTATGCCCAGCAGAAACTCGGTGGCATAGCTCAAATAAGAATCACAATACCCACATATTTTTCAGCTGTGAATTAGATAGCAAAAAGGAAATCGAAAGAGAAAGAGAGCACAAAAAATCCAAAGCCTGGATTTGTGTTGTACCCAGATTCACGACCAAAATTTTCATGCACCTAGAAATTTATTCGAAAACCCAAATATTCTTCTACATCATCTACCACTAATTATTAAACAAGCAAATCAATATAATCCAAATTTATGTCGTCAGATATAGATCCCTACGACCACCTTTGCATTTTTCTGAACCCTGATGGCACTCTCACTAGATTTCTGGAGCTCCCAAAGAAAAAAGCAAACCCGATTGCCACTAATGGCGAGCCTGTGGTCTCCAAGGATCACACTCTCAATGCTGAAAAGGAAACCCACGTCCGAATCTACATGCCGACCATCAAATTGCCTCCCAATGATGACACAAGGATTCCGATCATAATTTTCTACCCGTTTTCGAATTGGTACTTTTCTATATGGGACACTGAAGCCAACGACAGGATGGCCTCAGAGCTCGCATGCCAGGTTCCTGCTATTGTTGTCTCCGTTGACTACCGCCTTGCACCAGAAAATAGGTTGCCGGCGCAATACCATGATGGCGTGGACGCAATACTTTGGGTGAGGGAACAGGCATTGAATCCAAACGGAGAGCAATGGATTAAAGATTACGGAGATATTTCAAGGTGTTACCTGTATGGACATAGTAGTGGTGGGAACATAGCATTTTTCGCTGCGTTAGAAGCAACGAGAATGGAGTTGGAGCCGTTGAAGATTGTTGGGAATATAATCAACCAACCCCTGTTTGGTGGCATGGTAAGGACAGACTCAGAGCTGCAAAGTTCTACGGATCCTCTCCTCCCCTTGTGTGTACAAGATTTGTTTTGGGAGCTCTGTTTGCCAAAAGGTGAAAATCGGGACCATTGGTATTGTAATCCAATGGTGGAGGGCCCGCACACGAGCGCCATTAGCAAGCTTGGTAAGTGCCTAGTGATTGGGTTCTGCGGGGACGTCTTGATCGATCGGCAGCAAGAGTTTATAACATTGTTGATAAGGCATGAAGTCCAAATTGAAGCACTGTTCCACGATTTTGGGTTCCATGCAATCGATCTGGCAGACCCAAAATGGGCGAATGTTACTGTGGAATCGATTAAAGACTTCATAGCAGAAGCCGAAAACAAACCATGAGTTCTATACTTCAGTTGTCGCCAATATATTTTCCTACTATTTTACGGTTTGGTTAATTAAGTTTGTCAAAGGTAACCATTTGCTTAAGCATTTAATAGAAATGGCTAGGAGTTATTTGTTTAGGCATTCGAACAATTTTGCCAATTGAAGCAGAGGTCAACACTATAACCATATTTGGACTTGTGATCAAGTCATAGTACGTTACCGATAGAAAATAAACAGGTACTCACAATAAGTACATGTTCAAGCATCATTGAACATAGCATATTTGGCAACGTTAGAAGCAACGAGAATTGAGTTGCAGCACTTGAAGATTCTTGGGAATATAATGAACAAACCCATGTTTGGTGGCATGCAAAGGACGAAGTTAGAGTTGCAAAATCATACGGACCCTTCCATGCCATTGTGTGCAGGGATGGAACTACCTTGGGGGGCCATGGCCCTCCCAACCTTTGAAAAAAAAAATTCCCTAGTAATATATTAGCATAAAAAATATACTTTTGAGTCTAAAATTAATATACTTGGCCCCTCTCTCTCAAACAGTTTACGAGCTGACCCATGAAACAAAAATGAAAAAAAATTATCAAATCATCCCTTGTCTAGTTGTCTCAAATATATCAAGAAAAACATTTAGCTAAACATTTAGACAATTTACAAATTCGGACAATAAGAAAAATCTACCAAACAATTCACATATTCAGATAATAATAAAAAATTCTTTGGACACGGTCTAAGTTAAAACAAAAATATAACAAATCAATTATAAATTCTAGCAAAATAAATCACAAAAACCCAATAACCTTTACTCAATTTCTATCTCTCATTTGAGAGCTTTTCAAGTAACTCCATCCATAGTCACAGAGACAACTCTTAAGCTGCTAATCACTCCATCCGCACACCAATTAGTGTCATCATTTCCATTTTACATATTTGCTAATTAAATACTCTATAATTGTATGCACCATGCACACATTTTATATATAGGTAAACAAAATAGGCAGAAATACTTTCTCTTTCCTAAATTTTGGAGATACTTTCAATTTGGTGTTGGACATATTATGAGCTTTTTTCATTCTATTTATTTGGATTATTGCTTGAGCTTAAGACATGTGGCAGGTTTTAATAGGCATAAATGCTAATGTGGGTTAAAAAAAGAAGGTAGAAATGCTATTATGGCATGTCATAATATCAATTAATTTGTGAGTTCCAGTTAGCTCAATTAGTAAAGTCTTTGATGGTTGAATAAGAGATCTGAAGCTCAATCCCCGCTTATACCAAAAACCGATTGGTGTCTTGGTCTGATGATAAAGAGCTATTATTAGGAGCAAACGCCCATAGGTTGAAATTCTCTAAAAAAAATCAATTAGTTTTTTTAAATATTATTTTATTAGTCACTTAGGTTTTAAGTGTGTCATTTATGCAATTAGTTTGCCACAATTAGAATCCAAATCAGTTCCTAATTATTGTCTAATTTTGTGCCACATATCCATTTGAATTTTCTTAATTTTAGTGCTAAGAGCAATCACACCAATGAGCGCATAATAGAAAAAGATATAAAATTTACACAATTTTGTCTAAAATTAACCCACATCATATAATGTAAAAATGTGTAAATATACAAAGTAACTACAGTAATTGTGTATATTTACACGATTACTCTAGCTTTGTATCCTAATATTTTATTAATTTATATATTTTTTCACATTTTTATTTTTCCCCTCTCTCTCTCTCTCTCTGCTTCCTTTGCCAGCCATCAGATTAGGAACTCAATTTGGTTTTTTCTTAGCAGCGTGGACCGGGCTAGATCTTTGATAGGGGGTTTGATTTTCGCTTTTGGGTTTATCTATTGGGCAGTGCTGATCTTCTCCTCAAGGTGATGTTTTCCTTGACTTTGTGTCTCTATTAGGCAGTGTTGATGGATTTATACAACTTTGAGTCTAAATTTCAATTTCAGTAGCCCCATTTTTTTATTGATTTATTGTTGTGATTTTTTTTTTTTGGTTAGCTAAACAAATTAATGGGGTTCGCTATTGGAGATTCTAAAGAATTGGATATGGTCGGGTGTGATATGGAATGGGCATTGTTGATTTGGTTTGATTTATTTGCTGATGTTGTTTGGTGGAGGGGAAGGGGAAGGGAGAAAAAAAAAAGGGATAGATTAAAATATAATAAAAATATAACATTTTTATAGAATATGATGTATAATATGTAATTTGGTGGAAGTGTTTTGGAAAAGTGGTCGTGTGAAATAGAAAACATAGGTTTTTATACTAAAAGAAATAACAATTTTTACATTAGTTGATGTGAATTCTCTAAGTGACATAGTCATAATATTCAGAGCAGGGAAGTCAGTTTTGTACCGTACCGGCCGGTACGGACAGTATTTACCGTTCCGGCACCTTGACCGGTATAGAATCAAGGTTGTTTCGTACCGAAAAATATACTGGCCTATACTGGGTTATTTCGGCCATACCGCAGAAAATATTGAATTTCGGTCAGTAAATGCATATTGGACTGGAAAAAGAAAAGTGTTTTTTTTTTTCTCACTCTCACCTTCCACTGGCAACGTTCTCTACATTCTCGGCCGGCCTCAAGTCAGGGCCGTGGACTGATTTTGGCTGCTACTACTTCATCTTCATCTTCTTCTTCTTCTCCCCTCCCCCCCCCCCCTCTCTCTCTCTCTCTCTCTGTGTGTCCATCTAACTTTCTCTTTCTCTCTCTCTTTCTCAGTTTTCAAAACTCTCAAATGATATTTGCACGCCCAAGAAATAAAATTTACAGCTAGCATGTTTTTAAAAACCCTTCAAAGTTCAAACTGACATTTACTGATAGTTTGGTACTTTACAGCTAGCATGTTTTGACTTTTGGTACCAAATGAAGTGAAATTTTAAAAGCTCCATGTGATGGCACTGGTAGAGTTCTTATTTTTAATAAAATATAAAATTAATTTGATTATTATTATTTTTTAATAAATGTATCTATTACTTTTTATTGGGCTTGGATTAGAATTACTGGTTAAGAATTGAGTCATTGACAATATGGTTATATAACTTATATTTATGATATTTAATCAATAAAATTTAAATTAATGAATATATATTTATTTATAGCGGTAAACCCGAAACGGTACACGGGTATTGACCGGTACCCGAAATATATCGTACCGCTGGCTAAACCGGTATAGCCTCCGGTACGGTATTGACTTCCTTGATTCAGAGTGAAAGTTGAGATGACCACCTCACTCACCTAGGTAAAAACTACCTCATTATTACTAGTGTTCAATGATTCCACGTGTAAGAACATGTTACAACTTACAACATACTATAGTTACATTGTAAAATTGGAAGTAGCTTTAGTGTTTTTTTTCCCTTTAAAATTGATTACTTAATTCTGACATATTTTAGAGGCGTTTTTAGAAATACTAAAAGTTTTACATAACTTTTATAAACAAAACTATCATATATTTAAAAAGAGAGAAGAAAAAAAAAAGATGGATTTGTTGGGCGGTTTGATTTTCAGTTTTGAATTTGTGTATCTACTGGGCGACGCCGATCTTCTCCTCAAGGCAATGTTCTTCTTGAGCATTGATGGATTTGTACAACTCTGAGTCTAAATTTCAGTTTCAGTAGCCCTTTTTTTTTTATTGATTTATTGTTGTGATTTTTTTTTTGTTAGCTAAACAAATGGGGTTTACTATTGAAGATTGTAAAGAATTGGATATATATGACTAAGTTTGATAATGAAATGGTTTTGTTTTGGTTGTTCAGGTTCGATTTATTTGTTGATGTTGTTAGATGTTTTTTGGTAGAGGAGAAGGGAGAATATAGGAGAGAGAAAAAAATTGGGATAGATCAAAATATAATATTTTAATAAAATATTGCGTATAATCAAGGAAGGACTTAGAATTATAAACTAGCGGGAGCCAGAGTATGAAGAAAAAAAAAACTCCAAATAGGCATTCATATAGTATTAAAAATTATAGATACACAAAATTGTTGTTTCTTTTTTTTTTTTTTTTTGAGAGAGCAAAATCGTTGTTTCTAAATATATTAAAATACAATTATCTATCAACAAATACAAAAAAACAAAATGATTTTTTTTTTTTTTATAATTCTAGGCTGGCTAGGATTTTTATTTTTTTTTTGGTTGAAATTAGAGCATTCATAGTAGTGGTGCTAAAATTTTGTATTTTAAGCACCTCAAAAATCTACTTTATCTATTTTACCAACTCACTTTACAATACACCCAATGTCAAATGTTCTATTTTTTTTAACACTTCATTTAAAATAATATAAACAACTCATTAAAATAATAAATGAATAAAGAAATTTGAATTTTTTAATTAAACGAAAAGATATAATCTTAATAAAAATATGCTATTTTATTTTTAACAATTTGCTACAGTCAATTGGTATTTATATCAGTTTATTGTAGTTGCAAAAAATTTAGTTTTAGCTTCTCCAATAACACATGATTTTTTGGTTCTTTAGTAGTAAAATAATTTTTTTTTTTACTAAAATACAATCACTATTGTAAATGCTTTTATTGTTTTTGTTAAGATTTTAGGTTAAATAGTTGCTGTTTGGATTAGGCTAATTGAGGAGAAGGGGAGCCTAAGGTTTTTAAAAGCGGGCCCAAACTACAAAAATGAAATATATAATTTGATGTAGGTGCTTTGGAAAAGTGGTTATGTAAAATAAAAAAAAGTAGATTCTTATACTAAAATAAACATAAAATTTTACGCAAGCTAATAAAGATGCTAAGCCTATTCATAATACTTAAAGTGAAAGTTGAGATGACCACCTCACAAGCCTAGGTAAAACTAGTGTTCAATGATTCCATGTGTAAGAACATGTTACAACATACTATAGTTGTATTGTAAAATTGGAATTAATTTTAGCATTTTTTTAATAAATTGATTCCTAAATTTGACATATCTTAGAGGCATTTTTAGAAGTACTAAAAATTTTACTACATAACTTTTATAAAAAAAACTATCATAAATTAAAAAAGAGAAAAAAAAAGGTAATTCATTCCTATTATCTAAACTAGCTTGTAACCCCATGTATATATATTGATACACTTAAAGATATTCAATAAGATGCATAATATACTTCCTATTGTAGGGACACGATTTTGTGCCTAACCCCAAAAGAAGAAAGGGAATAGGCCCAAAAAACCCAATACAATGAATTTGTAGAGAGTGGATTGGAAAAACTAGGTTTTAATGAATTTAAACAACCATTGTAGTGGGCCAAAATCACAATAGAATAAAGATGAACTGAATTTAGCTAAAGAAAATCGTCCTCGAACACAATCTGAGGTGGTTGGTTCTTATATTTTTCTCTTTTGGGACTAATTATAGATATTTATCTTCACACTACAGTGTTTTTCTCTCTTTTTCCTCTGATCCCCTATCCTCTGGGTCCTTTCTCCATTTTATGCTATCTTTCCCATCTATCTCTACCTTCCACGTGTAGATCAGACTGCTAATGTTGATTCTTATCCCATCAGCACCCTTTTGAAGTCTTGGGCAGTAGCTATAAGGCTGAAAACTACTATTCAGATATCACTTCTTCATTAATGCAGCTAAAGAGTTAGCTACAAAGTATTCAATGCGGTAGTAGCAGCTTTCTCTTAGATATTTCATAGCTTTCCTTTGTACTGTGCTCTCACGAGGCATATTCTTATCAATAGAATCTCTTGAAACGTTGCTTCTGGATGGCAAACCGTACTTTCTAACCTTTGACACCCCTAGCCAAGGAGGCATCTCTTCTCGGCCCCCTTCCTTGGACCATTATAACTAAACCCTGTTCTCTATTCATCAATGTTGATCTCTATAACATTATCTACCCTATCCTTAGACATTTAGGCATCCTCGGATTGGGTCCCCAGCCCAGCATACACTATTGGGCCTATCCTCCCTACACTTATATATATAATTTGAATACTATTGATAGTAATTTTTATATTTTGTTAATTCTTTAAAAAAATTTGTAAGGATATTATTTGGTATAAAAATGTAAATTGTCCATTTAAAAAAAAAATTATTGTGAAACACTTTATTTTTTTACGATTCATTTATTCTGGATTCTTTAGTTTTTGTACTTAATAACTCACTTGGATGAATATTTATGATGTAGTCCCACATTTGATTCTAAAATTAAAAAATGAAAATTTTTAAGAATAAATAATTTAGGATACATGATGCAAAATTGAAACTTTAATTTAGAATTCTAATTTGAATTTCTCTTAGTTTCACCCATTATTATATAATATAGGCGAAAATATATTTTTGGTCCCTACATTTTGGGTCAATTCTCATTTTGGTTCTAAAATTGATTTCGTTACTAATATCATCCCTAAAAAAAGAAAATCGTTTCTAAAATGGTCCTTGCTGTCAATAAACCAACGGAAAAATCCTACGTGTCTAACGGAATGCACTGTTTGCTGACATGGCGCTGACGTGGCCATTAAAATATTATTAAAAAAGATTATTTGGCATTTTTTAAATGCCACGTCAACATTTTAATTAATAAAAAAAGCCAAATCAGAGAATTTAAACTAAATTAAAAAGCAATCCTTAAATCTAATTAAAAAACAAACCTTTAATTTCTTAATTTTAATTTAAACTGAAAATATAAATTTGATTTAAACTGAAATTTTAATTTCTCAGTTTTAAAATTTTTTATCACAATCCTCTCCAGTCTACACCAATCCCCAGTCCCAACCCCGCGAACCCAAGTTACCCAACCCAACATCAAATTTTTTTAGTCATCAACATCATAGCATCAATTTAATCCCTCTCTCTACCCATTGTTCTCTCACTCTCTATCTCTTTTTAATTTCTTTAATTTCAATGATTTCTTTTCATTAGACCATTTTTTTCATTAGCCCATTTTGAACCTGTGATCTGGGTTTAGAGAGAGAGAGAACCCGTGATCTGGGTTTAGAGAGAGAGAGAGAGAGAGAGGGAGATGAGGAGATAATGAGATGTGGTGGTTTGGAGCAGATCAGGCCCGATCGAAGGAGGCCGGCGGTGGTCTGGAGCAAATCAGGCCTGATCGAAGAGGCTAGCGGCGAAACCTCTCTCTACCTCACCCTCTCTTTTCCTCTCTCAGGCCCGATCCTAGCCATGACCAAAACCCCAGACAGTGGCTCTCAAACCCATATGATTGGGTTGACGAGGGAGATGGTGGGTTTCGAGTGATGCGGAGCTTTTGATAGCGGTTGTTTGGGTAATTTGGGTTGTGGATCTTGGACGATGATGCCGTCGGTGTTCTTGTGTTGTTCTCGTGTTGATCTTGGACGATGATGTGGATCTTGGATCTTGGAGCAGATGGTGTTCTTGTGTTGTTCTTGTGTGTTTGAATGCGAAATTTATGAGTTTATGGGTTTGCTGGAGATTGGTTGGTTTGTTGGATTTATTTCTTGTTTTCCTGGCATTGATGGAGATTGAATTTGGTTGCTGGAGATTGGATTTAGTTGTTGGATTTGTTTTTGGGATTTGGAAAGAACATGGAGAACAAATTGTTATGTTCTTACCAAAAAAAATTAAAAAAATTTAAGGCTTAAATTAAGTTAGATTTAAGGCTTTTTTTAAAAAAATTAATTTATTTTTGTTTAAATCTTCTGACATGGCTTTTAAAAAAACTTAAAATGCTGACGTAGTATTTAAAAATGCCAAATAATCTTTTTTAATAATATTTTAATGGCCACGTCAGCGCCATGTCAGCAAACAGTGCATTCCGTTAGACATGTAGAATTTTTCCGTTGGTTGACTGACGACAATGACCATTTTAGAAACGATTTTTATTTTTTAGGGATGACATTAGTAACAAAATCAATTTTGGGACCAAAATGGGAATTGACCCAAAATGTAGGGACCAAAAGTGTATTTTGGTCATTATAGATTGCGTGTTGGCTATTAGAGAACTATTTTCATTAATGATGCAAGATGAGATCATTGATCAAAGATGGAACTCATGGTTGAAGTCACTGTTTATTCCATATGTCATTACACGATATGTTGGAATTATGTATTGTTAAACTACTAGTAGCTTAGTGTATAGTCTTATTTATTTATTTGTTTTCACCTAAGCTTTTATATTATATATATATATATATATATAAAGTTTCAACCTATGACATTTGCTATTGAAAATTGTGTTCTTTATCATCAAACCAAATTGAGTCTCAATTCTATCCTTTCATCTTAGTTTTAATGCTGACACATGATTTTTTTTTTTTTTTTTTTTGGTTATTTTACTCTAACCTTTCATCTCAGTTTTTATCGATGACCCATGATTTTTTTTGGGTTATTTCATTTACTACTTTTAGAAAATGTTGTTGCTAACGTACATGGAAGCATGAAGTAAAAGTTCTCTTCTATTTTTTTTGGGTAAATGAAGTCAAAGTTGTTGCAATCTATGGGCCTGTTTGGTAAGAGATTTTTAGCAACGTTGTTGTTGTTTTGTGAAAATACGTATGAGTAAAAAAGTATGTAAAGATACGTGTAATATTATTTAAATACTGAAAATTGTTGTTTAAACGACAGTAACAAACACCCCTATATTACTGCAAAACTATATTTGTACGGGTTTGATTCATCATCAAAATTTTCATGCAGCTAGAAATTTATTAGAAAACACAAAATTCTTCTACATCATCTACCACAAATTATTAAACTCGGAAATCAATATAACCATAACTTATAGTGTCGCCAGATATAGATCCCTACGACCACCTTAACATTGCTCTGAACCCTGATGGCACTCTCACTAGATTTATCAATTTACCAAAGAAAAAAGCAAACCCCATAGCCTGTAACGGTGACCCTGTGGTCTCCAAGGATCATACTCTCAATGCCGAAAAGAAAACTCGTGTCCGGATCTACATGCCGACCATCAAATTGCCTCGCAATGGGGACACAAGGTTTCCCATCATAATATCATACCCCTTCTCGCATTGGTACATTTCTTCATGGGACTTTGAAATCAACTACATGCTAACCTAAAAGCTCGCATGCCAGGTTCCTGCTATTGTTGTCTCTGTTGACTATCGTGTTGCTCCAGAAAATAGGCTCCCAGCGCAATACCATGATGGTGTGGACGCAATTCTTTGGGTGAGGGAACAGGCAAAGAGTCAAAACGGGGAGCAATGGATTTAAGAATAAAGATTACGGAGATGTTTCAAGGTGTTACCTTTATGGATATGGTAGTGGTGGGAACATAACATTTTTCGCTGCGTTAGAAGCAGCGGAAATGGAGTTGGAGCCGTTGAAGATCGTTGGGAATAAAATGAACCAACCATCGTTTGGTGGCATGAAAAGGACAGAGCTGCTAAATTGTGCGGACCCTTTCCTCCCCTTGTGTGCACAAGATTTGGTTTGGGAGCTCCGTTTGCCAAAAGGTGAAAATCGAGACCATTGGTATTGTAATCCGATTATGGAGGGGCCGCACACGAACGCCATCAGCAAGCTTGGTAGGTGCCTTGTGATTGGATTCTGTGGGGACATCATGATCGATTGGCAGCAAGAGTTTATAACCATGTTGATGAGGAATGAGGTCCAGATCGAAGTGCTGTTCTACGATTCTGGGTTCCATGCGATCGATTTGGCAGACCTGGAATGTGCGAATGCTATTATGGAAAAGATTAAAGACTTCATTGCAGAATGTTGAAGACTTCATCAACTCAGTTTGCTCAAAAATGTTGAAGAATGGAGGACAATCTAACCAGAATTGATGTCCTTCATGAACATGAGCAGACTGCACAAGGATTCGGATGCCTACATTTTGTAATTGTTGGTTTGAAATGCATATACACCGATTAAATTAGGGTAAAATTTCTATCTTTTATAAAAAATAAAAACTTTGTCAACTGTCATCAACTGAAGCAGATGTTAACAATGGGTGGTGTTCTATAATCATACTTTGACTTGTGATCAAGCCATAGATATCGATAGAAAATGAATAGGCACACACAACAAGTACATGTTCGAGCATTATTGAACAACCCAATCAATTTTGATTCCTTTCAAGATGAAAACAAATTTTAATAGATTCAATTAAGTAGCTAGAATATTAAAAAAGTTTGGAACATAGGAATATTTTAGTATTGGTAATAGAACGAATAAAAAAATTTCTATTTTAGATAAAAAATTACTTCAAATAAAATGAAGTGGATGTGATAGCATAGAATATTTTTGAATTTGGAATGATTTATTATTGACAAGCCACATCAATTCAATATTGAATGAAGTTGTTTAAGCATGGATGGTCATTTTGCCCCGCTCTACTTGACTCGCCCCACTTTGCATGGGTTTTCCTCGCCTCGCAAAGGTGGTGAGGTGGGGATGAGACGAGATTTTAGTCCCGCACTATGAGCCAGGGCGGGAATGAGTTTAGACTTTTTAGACTCACCCTGCCTAAACTCATCCCCGCCTCGCCCCTCATCATCCCGCGTTGATAATGGTTATAAATGTAAATTTTTTATACCCTAAAACCTTATTATTTAAATAAACATATTGATATTAGTTTATTTTATTCTACCCATTGTGATTCTCTGCCTCTATTTTATTATGTGTTATACTATGAATATATATATATATATATATATATATATATATATATATATATATATATATATATATATTTGTGATTGTCTTTGTAAGTGCACAATTGCACCTGGACCCAAAGAAGATTATGGGCTCAGGCTCAATGAGCCTTAAACAATAAAATTTGTAGAGTGTGGGCTTGAAACCTAGGTTAGAAGTACTAGGAGCTTGATAACAGGCTTTTATAAACAAACACAAGTAAATAACGAACGATAATGACAGATGGATCTCCTCGGACTCGAGCCGAGGACTACTTCTTTATTATTTCTCTTTCTTCTTTCAAGATTACAATTTCTTAATTTTTTTTCTTTGTTTTTCGATCCCCCCTTTTATACTTCCTTCCTTGATACTTTTTGAACAGTGACTAGAAGTTTCCACCTCACTGTTCAGGGGTCACTTCCCCATTAATGCGGCCAGGGAGGTAGGTGCAGAGTCTTTAATGCAGAGGTGGCAGCCTTTACTCTTGATATTTTCTTTAATATTGGTGCATCTAGAAGATTCAGGATGTCCCCTTTTAACCACTAGTCTTTCCAGAGTTGTGCCTTGACCTTTATAATGAAATCTTGAGTTCTCTTGGATCTGTCCGAGGTGAAACTCTCCCTCGGCTGTATCCTCGGACCCTCGGCGTATGGGCCAACTCATAGAGTTTAAACCTGGAGCAGGTCGGCCCTCCATGTTACAGCCCAAAGGCCCATATGCCCACTTGGGTCCTTTTACTCCCCACAATAGCCCCTCAAAACTCTATTTTTCATCATCCGAGGAGAAAAATAGGGTTTTGATCCAACGAACACTTCTTCCACACTTTCTGTAAATAACCACACGTGCGAAAACCATTTCGCATTCCGGAGGGTGACACTTGGCGGTTTTATTTTCAAAAACGCGCGAATTTATTACTGTAAGTTATACCTTGTCTCCCACGTTCAACGGTGAGATGAGCATCCAACGGTCCTTGTTATTCCATGAAAATTTGGGCGGGACAAATACAATTTCGAGGCCGCTTCCCGTACGTCGTGACGCTTCGGGAACCTGCGCCTTCATTTATTTCTCTAGAGACTAATTCCATCAAAACATCAGCAATCACCTTTTGTCTACACAAATCCGTGGAAACTCGCACAACTTCAAGTCTGTAAGTTCTTATCCCTTTTTTCTCTTAACCCTTTCTCCTCGGACTCTGTCCTCGGCTCTCCTTATAATCATTCCCCCTTTTAGAATTTAGCCTTTCGTTCATATTTGATGGGAAGGTTCAAGTGTCTAGTTGATACCGCCGCTGGAATGGAAGGCTTCAGAGCCAAGTATCACATTAACGGCGATGTAGGTTTAAAATATTGCCCGGCGAAAGCCGTGGCCGGCTCTAGAAAGACTAGAGAGGTTATCATCCCAATGGTAGCCTTTGTAGAGGGGGGGATGACCCTCCCAATGAAGCCTGTAACTAGGGAGTACCTCCGCAACCACCGGTTGTGTCCCGATCAGTGCACCTCAAATGTTTTTAGAGTTTTGGGTAGCGTCGATGCTCTAAACGAGAAAATGGGTCTAAACCTCACCTGGCACGATGTCGTCTTTCTGTACGAGTGCCATAAACTCACCAATGTAGGTTACTACATTAAATCCCGCTCCAGCGTCGTTAGGCTAATCTCCTGTCTGCCCAAATCCAACAAAGGCATGAAGGATGACTACCTGATCATCTCTGGGAACTGGCACGACGGCCTCTATTGCCCAGTTGAGTGGGGAGATCCAGGTGCGACACCTTAGGATTAACCCCCCCACCGCACAACTTCCTCTAACACTCACAAAAATTTGTATTCGCATGTATTCATGTTTATTTAAGTTTATTATATGTTGTGTGAATCTGACCATGTTCGTTTGCTTTGATGTCTTTCTTTGCAGATAAGCAACACGTGCGCCCACGCTTGAGCCACTGCAACGTTGCAGATCTAAACCGAGTACTGCGCTCCGAGGTGTTTATCAGTGAGGACCTACAACTCAGGACTGCTCACTTAATTCTAGGGTACGATCCCGTATCCTCGGACTTCCAGGCAATAGAGAACGCCATTATTGCAGGTGACCGGCGGCGTAGGAAGATCAACGTAGCCAGACCTCACTTCCTGGACGATCACGACCTCCCTGACAGCCCTAACACCATACTGTATTTACAACTGATTGCTGCGATCCCTCTAGCTACACACTCCCAGGAAATTGTTGTCCCAGAGGAGCAAGTGTCTTCTTCAAACACTTTGGACGAGGAGATAGACCAATTTCGGCCCGAGGACTCCCCACGACCTCGCGGAAACCCGTTTGTTATCCTTTCCGATGAGGAAGAAGAAGAAGCCGAGGCCTCTGGGATCGCAGGTCTAGTGATAGCGCATCCAGACGACAGTTCCATTGAAGAAGATATGGATAAGCTAAAGGATCTTATGACCGATAGAGGCGCCCGAGTGGCAAAGAAAGGGACACGGGGGTCCTAGGTTCCCCTTGCTTTACCACTACCTCCTCCTCCTCCAGCTGACCCTAAGCCTCCAGCCGAATATCCCAAGAAGAAAAGGAAAGCGGAGGTTGAGGGGGCTGGAGGTGAAAAGAAAAAGAAGATGAAACAGCCTGTGTCGACCCAGCAGCAGAAGTTGGACAAGGGCAAAGGGCGCGCCCGCTCAGTTGAAAGCGGGGAGATCAGAGACGTGGCCGAGGTGCGCCGAGCACCAGCTACCTGGTCTCCTGACTTGAGACTAGACGGCGCTCCCGTTCCCTGCCATTCCAGTATCAGGGCGGTCCAGCAAGGCCACGCTCACCACCTAGCCGAGGTGCTGGAGCGCCCTCTTCTGCTTCCCAAGGACATGGAAACCTTGGAGAAGATGGGCCAGCCGCAACTGTTCCTCTCGTTGAAGAGGGGTTTAGCTCTGGTAAGTTCCATCTTACACTAACATTCTATACTGGTTTGTAAACACTTCACTGTATTTAACCTCCTATCCTTTTTGCAGTCCATCCAAGAGGTTTTCGCTGCCGAGAAGTTCGTGGACGACTCTCGGAAGCGCGCTGGGATGGAGCAGGAGCTAAGGCAAGAGGCAGAAAGATCTCTAAGCCAGGCCCTAGCAGAGAATGGAAAAATCACGTCCCAGCTGGCCGACTTGAAAAGAGAAAGAGATGGTGACAAGGCCAGCTTGAAGACGATGACAACCCAAGTGGAGGGGCAGCGTAAGCTCCTTCGTCAAAAGGATGACGAGCTCGCCCAAGTCCAACAGGCACGCTCTGACTTGGAAAAGGAGCTTACGCGGGCTAAGGAGGAGGCTCGCGCCCACCAGCACGCACTGGAGGCTGCGAAGAAGGCCAGTTATCAGGAGGGGGTGACCAGAACGCAAGAAGAGCTGACAGAGGCTTTTGCGGCCTTGTGCCGAGAGTACTGTCAGCAGGTCTGGGAAGAGACCATGAATGCGGTAGGGGTTCCTCAAGCTTCCGAGCTGAGGAAGCCCGAGAACATCTGGCTTCCCCTAGACATACAGGAAATTGAAGACCCTCCTGTTGCTGCCTCTCCTGCCCTTCCTCCTGTAGTGGAAGAGCTCGTTCCTACTCCTACAAAACTTGAAGGTTCCCACAAAGAGAAGGACGAGTGTGGTGGTGCCGAGAAGGAGCAGATCCAAAGCGTGGAGCCCCCCATGCCTTCAACAGACAAAGGGAAACAAGCCTTGTCCACCTTTGAGCTGGAATTGAAGAGTACTGAGGCTGACAGCAGCTCCCTTCAAGACCCCCCTTCCCTAGTTTAGGGCCTAGTATAGGAATTTTCTGTACTCCCCTTCTTTGTATGTAATTAATGAAGAAGATTTTTATTCAATTTTTGTTCACATTGTCTTGGTTTTACTTTATTCTTTTTGTGCTTGCCATGGGAGCTTTTAATAACAAACAGTTAAAGGGGAAGCAGAATAAATAAGTACAACTCCACCATGCAATTAACTATGACTTCAAAACTGCCGCATAACTTAATTTAGACATCAAATAATACCAAAGTTAGACAACTCATATGACAGTTAAACCTTTGTAATCTGATATATTGCTTAAAACTTAAGAATGAAGAACTTGAGATCCAAATTAATAAATGATGAGATAATGATTTCCATAAAAAGGGTGATAAGATTAAGAACAGTGACAAAATATTAAGAATAGTGACAAGGTTTGGTCCGAGGACTATGCTTAACCAAGTTTCTATTTGATTTTTAAGAATAGTAACTTCAAGTGTTAATTTCCCCAAAGTAGGAGGTCCGAGGACCCGTCATAACTAAGGTTCTGTTTAACAAATGACAAGACATCAATTTCCACAAGGTTTATGGTCCGAGGACTGCACTTAACCAAGTTTCTGTTTGATTCTTAAGAACAGTAACTTCAAATGTTAATTTCCCCAAAGTAGGAGGTCTGAGGACCCGGCATAACTAAGGTTCTGTTTAACAAATGACAAGACATCAATTTCCACAAGGTTTATGGTCCGAGGACTGCACTTAACCAAGTTTCTGTTTGATTCTTAAGAACAGTAACTTCAAATGTTAATTTCCCCAAAGTAGGAGGTCCGAGGACCCGGCATAACTAAGGTTCTGTTTAACAAATGACAAGACATCAATTTCCACAAGGTTTGTGGTCCGAGGACTGCACTTAACCAAGTTTCTGTTTGATTCTTAAGAACATTAGCTTCAAATGTTAATTTTCCCAAAGTAGGAGGTCCGAGGACCCGGCATAACTAAGGTTCTGTTTAACAAATGACAAGACATCAATTTCCACAAGGTTTGTGGTCCGAGGACTACACTTAACCAAGTTTCTGTTTGATTCTTAAGAACAGTAACTTCAAATGTTAATTTCCCCAAAGTAGGAGGTCTGAGGACCCGGCATAACTAAGGTTCTGTTTAACAAATGATAAGACATCAATTTCCACAAGGTTTGTGATCCGAGGACTGCACTTAACCAAGTTTCTGTTTGATTCTTAAGAACAGTAACTTCAAATGTTAATTTCCCCAAAGTAGGAGGTCCGAGGACCCTGCATAACTAAGGTTCTGTTTAACAAATGACAAGACATCAATTTCCACAAGGTTTGTGGTCCGAGGACTGCACTTAACCAAGTTTCTGTTTGATTCTTAAGAACCGTAGCTTCAAATGTTAATTTCCCCAAAGTAGGAGGTCCGAGGACCCGGCATAACTAAGGTTCTGTTTAACAAATGACAAGACATCAATTTCCACAAGGTTTGTGGTCCGAGGACTGCACTTAACCAAGTTTCTGTTTGATTCTTAAGAACAGTAGCTTCAAATGTTAATTTCCCCAAAGTAGGAGGTCCGAGGACCCGGCATAACTAAGGTTCTGTTTAACAAATGACAAGACATCAATTTCCACAAGGTTTGTGGTCCGAGGACCGCACTTAACCAAGTTTCTGTTTGATTCTTAAGAACAGTAGCTTCAAATGTTAATTTCCCCAAAGTAGGAGGTTCGAGGACCCGGCATAACTAAGGTTCTGTTTAACAAATGACAAGACATCAATTTCCACAAGGTTTGTGGTCCGAGGACTGCACTTAACCAAGTTTCTGTTTGATTCTTAAGAACAGTAGCTGCAAGTGTCAGAGGTACTCATAACTTTGAAATATTAACTGACTAAAACCCATTTTATTAATAATAATACCTTCTAAGATTATTTACATTCCATGGGCGTGGTACAATTCTTTCATCTAGGTCAGCTAGTCGATATGACCCTATGCCTGCTACTGAAACAATGCGATAGGGGCCTTCCCAGTTGGGTCCGAGCTTACCCCAAGCTGGGTTCCTTGAAGTGCCCACAACCTTTCTTAATACGAGATCCCCAGGCGCTAGTGGCCTTAGCTTCACGTGGGCATCATATCCCCGTTTAAGTTTTTGTTGATAATAAGCCATCTGGATCATGGCTGCCTCGCGTCGTTCTTCAAGTAAGTCAAGATCTTTCTCCAAGAGTACATCGTTGTTCTGGGGGTTAAAAGAACTCGTCTTCAGGGTGGGAAATCCAAATTCTAAGGGTATCACCGCCTCGGCTCCATAAGTCATAGAGAATGGTGTTTCTCCAATGGACCTACGCGGTGTGGTCCGATACGTCCACAGGACGTGTGGGAGTTCTTCTACCCATCTGCCTTTCGCATCGTCCAACCTTTTCTTGAACCCACTGACTATGACCTTGTTAACGGCCTCGCCTTGTCCATTTCCCTGAGGATAAGATGGGGTGGAATATCTGTTTATGATGCCTATATCACCGCAATACTTCCTAAAAGCTTTGCTGTCAAATTGAACACCATTGTCTGATATAAGTGTATGTGGTATTCCAAATCTAGTGACGATGTTCTTCCACACAAACTTCTTGGAATCAACGTCTCTAATGTTTGCCAAGGGCTCCGCCTCGACCCATTTAGTAAAGTAATCTGTTCCTACAAGCAGCCATCCTTTGTTACCTGCTGCCCTCGGAAATGGCCCCACTATGTCCAATCCCCACTACGCAAAAGGCTAAGAACTGGAGAGAGGGTTAAGAACCCCTCCAGGTTGATGAATATTAGGGGCGAACCTCTGGCATTGATCACATTTTCTGGCATAGTCCTGAGCCTCCCTCTGCATGTTGGGCCACCAATAACCCTGAGTCAGGGCCCTATGGGCTAAGGACCTTCCCCCAATGTGGCTTCCACAAATCCCTTCATGCAGTTCTTCGAGAAGTGCTTCCGTTGATTCAGGGTGCACACACAATAAGTACGGTCCTGAGAAGGATCGTTTGTACAGTTTTTGATCCTCGGATAGCCAAAAATGTGGCGCCTTCTGACGCACCTTCTCTGCTTCAGACTTGTCCTCAGGAAGGATGTCGTTCTTAAGAAAAGATACGACTGGGTCCATCCAACTAGGTCCAAGCTTTATTAGATGGATGCGAGCCGCCTTGGCGGGGATAAGAGTTGGCTCCAGCAAATCCTCCACAAGGATAATCCTGGGCAAATCCTGAGCCGAGGACGTTGCTAACGTAGCCAAAGAATTGGCATGAGTGTTCCCACTCCTAGAGATGTGAGCTAAGACAAAGGAGTCAAATTATGCTTGCTGATGTTTGACTTGGGCCAAATATTCCTGCATTCTTGGGTCCCTGGCCTCCATGGTCCCCATGACACAGCCGACCACTAACCGAGAGTCCGAGAACGCATGGACTTCCTTTCCACCCATCTTATGTAACATGTTCATGCCTACCAGAACTGCTTCGTATTCGGCTTCATTATTAGTAGCCGAGAATGACAGCCTTAGAGGTTTTTCGAAGATAATTCCCTTTGGGGATATGAGAACAAGTCCCACACCAGACCCTCTCTGATTAGCTGCCCCATCCACATACATTTTCCAAGTCGAAGGCCCTGCGGCCGTGATCACACCAACTGATTTTCCATCCATGCGTGCTTCTTTTAGAGTCTCTTCTGGCAATGGTTCAGTAAACTCTGCCACCAAGTCAGCGAGGACCTGGCCCTTCACCGAGGTGCGAGGTTTGTATTTAACGTCAAAAGCCCCCAGGATGGTCCCCCACTTTGCTACCCTGCCCGAGTAATCAGCGCTACGTAGCACTGCCTTGAGAGGCAATTGGGTAAGAACCACCACAGTATGGGACTGAAAATAATGAGGAAGCTTTCGTGTGGCATGAACTACAGCCAGAAGCGCTTTCTCCAAGGGTAGATAACGCACCTCGGCATCATTCAAAGACTTACTAACATAGTAGACCGGTCTTTGCACCCCACTTTCATTCCTGATAAGGACCAGGCTGACCGCATGTACGGCCACTGCTAGATAAGCAAACAAGACCTCGTCCGCCTCAGGGCGAGACAAAATGGGTGGCCGAGAAAGATATTGTTTAAGCTGCTGGAAAGCTAACACGCAGTCCTCAGTCCATTGAAACCCTTTCCACTTATTCAACAATTGGAAGAAGGGACGGCATCGGTCAGCTGACCGAGAGATAAACCTATTCAATGCGGCAATCATCCCGGTCAATTTCTGGATCTCTTTTGGGTTGCGAGGAGGCTGCAAGTCCTGAATAGCCTTTACCTGTGCTGGGTTTACCTCTATGCCTCTATGAGTGATCATGTACCCCAAAAACTTTCCCGACCCAACGCCGAAAGAGCATTTTGAGGCATTAAGGCGCAGCTTGTACTTTCTTAACACCTGAAAGGTGTCAGCCAGGTCTCTCATGTGTGAGGGTATTGTTTTGCTCTTAACCACCATATCATCCACATATACTTCAACGGTCTTCCCCAGTTGCTGTTCGAACATTCTAGTCATCATCCTTTGGTAGATAGTCCCAGCATTCTTCAAACCAAATGGCATGACCTTATAATGATAATTCCTCGTCGGAGTAATGAAAGCAGTCTTCTCTTGATCCTCCAATGCCAAGGGAATCTAGTGGTAACCCTGGAAGGCGTCCAAAAAACTCATCCGAGGATGTCCGACAGTGGCGTCCACCAGTTGATCAATACGCGGCATTGGGAACGAATCTTTGGGACAGGCCTTGTTCAGATCAGTAAAGTCCACACATACCCTCCACGTTCCATTCTTCTTTTTAACAACAACTGTATGGGCCAACCACTCGGGGTAGAAAACTTCTTTGATAGCCCCAACCCTCTTGAGTTTAAGCACCTCTTCCTTCACAGCCTCGTAATGTTCTCTGGAAGAACGCCGAGGTGGCTGCCTTCTCGGAACAATAGCTGGGTTGACATTTAAATGATGAAAAATGAAGCTCGGATCGACGCCTGGAGCTTCGTAAGGATCCCACGCAAAAACATCAATATTGTCCTTCAGAAATTCTAACAATTCGATCTTCTCTTGGTGTGGCAAAAGTATGCCAACTTGGAAGAACCTCTCCGGGTCATCGGCCACTGGAAACTTCTCTAACTCCTCACAATGTGTCTCCTCTCCTGTCACCATACCAGATGAATCAGGAGTTGTTAACTGCTATAAGTCTTTGGTGATTAAAGCCGAAGACTCGGCTTCTGTTTGATGTAGTACTGCAGCCGATATGCACTGCCTGGCCACCAATTGGCTGCCGAGGATTTCCTCAACACATTCCCCCGAGGGGAATTTAACTTTAACATGCAAGGTAGAGGAGACAGCCCCCAGAGCGTGCAGCCAGGGTCTGGCAAGGATGGCCGTGTATGGAGAGTACGCATCAACGACAATGAAATCCACTTCCACCGTTTCTGATCCGGACTGAACGGGCAAACGGATCTGTCCCCTCGGTATAACAACTCTCCCTTCAAAGCTTATAAGCGGCGAGTCATAGGGAGTAAGATCCTCCTGCTTCAGTCTTAACCCTGTAAATAGATCAGGGTACATGATATCTGCACCACTGCCCTGATCTATCATCACCCTCCTCACATCATAATTCCCTATCCTAAGAGTGACCACAAGAGCATCATCATGAGGTTGAATGGTACCAGCCTTATCCTCCTCGGAGAATCCCAAGACGGGCAAAATGGCCTTCAACCTCTTTGGCCTGCAGCCTGCCTCCTTGGCCTGAGAATGGGAGACTGCCATCACCCTAGTGGGAGCCGAACCGGTCCTGCCAGGTGCAGCAAAAATAACATTAATTGTTCCTAAAGCCGGCCGAGATGAATTATTTCTCTGATTGTTTGAACCAGATTGACTGCCTTGCCCGCTAGGTTGGCACAGGTGCTGCTTCAGTTTTCCTTCACTGACAAGCTGCTCCAAGTGGTTCCAAAGGGTCCGACAGTTCTCAGTAGTGTGGCCCACATCCTGGTGGTACTGGCAAAAGAGGTTCTGATTCCTCTTCGCAGGGTCTCCTGCCATCTTATCAGGCCATTTGAAGAAGGGTTCCTTACGAACTTTCTCCAGCAGCTGATGTACTGGTTCTCGGAACACAGTGTTCACGCCCTGAGGTGCTGCTGAGGCGGACTGCCAAACGTAATCTCTCCTCTGCCTGTTATTGTGGTACCTGTCCGACCTGAAATCCCTTCTCTCCTGCGGGATAACCTTCTCCTTACCCTTTCCTTGTTGTTGGTCTTCTTCCACTCTCTTGTACTCGTCAATACGGTCCATGAGGCGACGTACACTGCGGACGGGCTTTTTAGTCAAAGACTTTCTCAGGTCGTGATCAGTAGGAAGGCCTACCTTAAAGGTATTAAGCGCCACCTCATCAAAGTCGCCATCTATTTCATTAAACATCTCCCAATAACGGTCGGAGTATGCTTTCAACGTCTCCCCTTCCCTCATGGTCATGGATAACAGCGAGTCCAATGGCCGAGGTACTCTGCTACACGTAATGAACTGTGAAGCGAATGCTCTAGTAAGCTCCCCAAACGAACCTATAGACCCCGATTTAAGGCCGTTAAACCACCTCATAGCAACAGGTCCCAGGCTAGAGGGAAAAACTTTACACATCAGGGTCTCGTTGTGAGAGTGCACCGCCATCCTCTGGTTAAAGTGACTCACGTGCTCCACCGGATCAGTCCGGCCATTGTAGATGGTAAAAGTGGGCTGGGTAAACCTCCTGGGAAGCCTTCCTTTCTCAATCCTCCGTGTAAACGGAGATTTGGAGAGTTGGTGCAACGCCTTACTCATAGCATCGTTGCCTAAGCCCCTAGAATGAAGCTTCTTACGTCTACGAGTTGGCTAGTCGCCCTCCTTACCAGAGGACGTTGCACTGGTGGGGGAGCGCGACCTCGAGCTGTAGCCACCTCCCCTATCCTCCTCTGAGGAAGGATTAGATGAGGACGGTGAAAACCTACGTTTAGCACGACGTAACTTTCTCTTCAAACGATTGATTTCCTTTTGCATGGATTTAGAACCCTCCTCGTGGGTGGTGCTACTCCCACGATGAGTATGGCTAGCGCCTGGGTATTCTGTATGGACACTTCCCTCACGATCCCTTCGACGTTCAAGACGTTCGAAATGATCTTCCGGTTGTGATCCCTGTGACTCTGCATGGTGAGAACCTAGGCCTGCCATGGTATCCCAACCTTTTCTAGACTAGATTTCCCACAGACGGCGCCAATTGTAAGTACACAATTGCACCTGGACCCAAAGAAGATTATGGGCTCAAGCCCAATGAGCCTTAAACAATAAAATTTTTAGAGTGTGGGCTTGAAACCTAGGTTAGAAGTACTGGGAGCTTGATAACAGGCTTTTATAAACAAACACAAGTAAATAACGGACGATAATGACAGATGGATCTCCTCGGACTCGAGCCGAGGACTACTTCTTTATTATTTCTCTTTCTTCTTTCAAGATTACAATTTCTTAATTTTTTTCTTTGTTTTTCGATCCCCCCCTTTTATACTTCCTTCTCTGATACTTTTTGAACAGTGACTAGAAGTTTCCACCTCACTGTTCAGGGGTCACTTCCCCATTAATGCGGCCAGGGAGGTAGGTGCAGAGTCTTTAATGCAGAGGTGGCAGCCTTTACTCTTGATATTTTCTTTAATACTGGTGCATCTAGAAGATTCAGGATGTCCCCTTTTAACTACTAGTCTTTCCAGAGTTGTGCCTTGACCTTTATAATGAAATCTTGAGTTCTCTTGGATCTGTCCGAGGTGAAACTCTCCCTCGGCTGTATCCTCGGACCCTCGGCGTATGGGCCAACTCATAGAGTTTAAACCTGGAGCAGGTCAGCCCTCCATGTTACAGCCCAAAGGCCCATATGCCCACTTAGGTCCTTTTACTCCCCACAGTCTTGTTAAGCACTTGGATAATATTATTCAATTTTTGTTAAAATTTAATTTGATTCGATAGGATAAATTTAGTTGTAATTTCAAATATATTTTTATTAATGAAATATGTTTTATTAAAAAAATGTATTACTTGTAGGAAAAATTAACAAAAAAGTAAAGATTTACGGGGTGAGACAGAGATGAAGCAAGACAAAACTATGTGGGGCGGGGGTGAAAACCCCATCCTTCGGCCCTGCCCACCCCATAGCCATCCATTTGTGCCTACTAACTGGTGAAGCTCATGGTGGAATTCTTTTACTAGTATGGAGCAGTAGGAATGGTCATGATTTTTATATGATTCACTAATGTTTTACATAGATTTTTTTCTTTTTTACTTTTTATGATTATTACTTTGAAAAATATTTGCATCATAGGGTTTCGCTGATTAAAAGAAAAAATGACTAAAGAAGCTTGATGACAATGAGTTTATTCTTTGCTCTTTTAAAGGATTTTGCTTAAATTTTTATTTAATAAATTGGGTGAAAGTTCTCATTTCCATTCCTCAAGATGTGAAATAGGAAGATGGGGAAGACTAAAAGTAGTTGAGACAGGTCTGGCAAAGGACAAGAGATCTTGGTGTAACGTGGTTCAAATCTTTTATTCTTCCTTTAAAAATTATGAATGTAATGTGTCATGTCTTGTACACATCTCAATTTGTTAAGCTTTATTTCTTGTGAATGAATTGGTCCGATTCATTTCGCAAGAGATAACTAGAGCTTTGAAGACCAAGAGCCGGTTTTGGTTAACATGATGGTTCATGATTTAAGAGATTGAGTTTTTAGCCAATTTTCCCTATTTCATATTGTGTGATTTATTCATAACTCATTGGTGTGGTTCATGAAGATGATGGTTCATAGTTATTCCTTTAGCTAGAGTTTTGAAGGTCGAGAGCTGGTTTTGATTTTTGAATAAGGTCTCATTTGTTTTGGAATGTTTCCTAGAAACATTAATATTTAATTTCACAATTATCTCAATTTTGCATTTTTTAAGTAAAATTTACTGTTTTACCATTTAATTTTGTGTTTAACGTGAATTAGAGGTTTCAAGGAGTTTCTTAGCTACACTAGGATTTCTTTCGGGTATTGTAGCCTCCAAGAGAACTTAGATTATAGTTACTAATAATTCAAAGTTTTCTTTATTTTATGGTAGATTTCATACTCTCTCTCCTTGTGGATTCAAGGAATCCTCAAAGATTCAAGGTTATCTTTCAAAGGTAAACGTGTTTTTGTTTCTTATGGTTTTTTGCCTATGTGGAATCCCCTATGTCCTAAGTGGACATGAGATCTTGAAGACTCTAAACGATTAATTGGTTGAGCCTAAGCATGATGATAATAAAAACATCAACGTAATCTTACTGCCTATGAGAGTTAGCATAAGAAAAATCAAGTGCACACATGTAGCACGAGATTGAGTCGAGTAGACATATTAAAGTGGGGAACATAGCTAGTATGGAAGTATTTTAAATTGGTACTCAAAAGCTAGAGTTATAAGATGGTCAGTGGTCACCGTTGTTGCTTCATCTATCTATCTATCTATAAATAATATCTAAAATATATTATAAAAGTTGGATCCTTACAACGATGTATGTATAAAATGGTAACAGTGAGTTTCAGTTAGCTCAACTGGTAAAATCTCTTATGGTTATATAAGAGATCTGGGGTTTAATCTCCGCCTACACTAAAAACTAATTGGTGTCTTAGTCTGATGATAAAGAGCTATCATCAGGAACGGACGCCATAGATTGAAACTCACTCAAAAAAAAAAAAAAATGGCAACACATATTTCTTTGACAATGCACAAGACAATGACACATCTCAAACTCCATGTGGTAGACAACTATTGTTATATGTCAATATTCTCAAACACAAGGTTTCTTGCTATGTGTCACCAATAAATAATAATAAAAACTTAAACATGTACTTTAAATTCCACTATCTTAAAGGTAATTATTGTGTACTTTCAGAGTATTATAAATGCGTACTCTTCCCTCTCACATAATTGTAGGTGCCATTAATTAAATTCATGGTAAAACCAACATGTGAGAGAGGGGAATATGCATTTATGATACTCTTAGAATATTCAATAATTTCCCCATCTTAATATTATTTACTATATATTAATTCCTTAAATTACTCTGTTAATTTTTCCATTCTTAACAACCGATTTTAGCCTTGGAAACGTAAAAGGAATGTTCTTAAATAAATTCCTTAAATTACTTCATTAATTTTTCCATTCTTATTCCAAAACAAATTTTAGCCTTAGAAACGTAAAAGGAATGTTCCCAAAAAAACATGTTCTGAAAAAGGATGATATATAACAGCCTACAAAGGGCATGATCCGTAAAAAGGAATATTTAAATTACGTTTGGTTTGCTGTTAAAAGAACGTGGTGAAGAATCTGAAATCAAGCATTTCAAAAGTCAACTACTTATTCAAAACCGTTTATGTGAGGAATCTGAACCGGGAACAACTAATGCAATACCATTGCATCTTTGAAGAAAAAAAAAAAAAAAAAAATCCATGCAGAAAATCAAGTGCTTATTCAAATGGAATATAAAACGAAAAATTAGTAAACCTTGCATTATTATATATTAAACACATTATGTTTAGTCATTTGCAGCAAACCATTAACCTTTTTCGTCTCCTATTTTTCACTTTTTACTTTGACACAGTTCATAACATTAACCTATGGGTAAGATGATAGGTCATTATAACTTACTTCATGAGCTCAATGGTGACAAAGAGGATTGGAAGACTAAAGCACGAATCACACGACTATGGGATGTATAAAATCTCAAGAATAATAAAGACCTTTATGAGCATGGGTATGAGTGTTGCTAGATGAACAAGTGAGCCTCACATTAATATTCATTTACTGAATGATTGTTTTTCTTATTTTATATATATTAAAAAAAAAATACTCCTACAATTTATAATTAAATAGGACAATCACATGCGTGCAACAATCATGGATGCATTCGTTCATCAATTTAAGGAATCATTACAAGAAGGAAACATTTATTTCATAAAGAATTTTGCTATAATTCCTAACAAGAATAATTGCAAAATAGTCACCACTTAACAGGTTCTACGCAATAAAACAAGGCGAAAATGGGCAAATGCCCATTTCGCACAAAAAAAATGGGCAAATGCCTCATTTCTCAAACTAATTAGGGAAATGCCCCTCTTTTGAAACTCGATTTTTTCAAAATCGAGTTTTAAAAAAAAAAATTCTGAAGCCCTACAGCGATGTTTTAAGGAACATATAGTGACGTTTTAAGGACCTATAGCGGCGTTTTGTAACTCGACCTCCATAAAATTGAGTTACATGCAAGTTTTTTTTTTTTTTTTTTTTTTTTAACCTATAACTCAACTTCATGGAGCTCGAGTTACAAAACACCGCTATAGGTCCTTAAAAACATCACTATAGGCTCCTTAAAACGTCGCTATAGGGCTTAATTCAATTTTGAGAAAATTGAGTTTCAAAAGAGAGGCATTTCTTTAATTAGTATGAGAAAGGGGGCAATATGCTGATTTTTTTTTTTGCGAAAAAGGAAAAAGCCCATTTTGGCCCAATAACAATAGGTAAACCAGCAGGAGCAAACCACCATTCCTAAGTCATAAATTTGAATTTGTCCCATTTGAACATTTGAGTGACCGATGTGACAAAAATTTCCACTTAACAGGTATTGATACAGAAAAAATTCGGCTATTGCAAGTATGATTAGGGGGGAGGGGGGTGAACTATATGTGCTAAATTTGTGTGATCATGTAAATTATGTAGATGTCATTGGAAAAGTGTTAGTCATTTCCCCTTTGTATGAGAAAGACATAAATGGAGAGCAATTGAAGAGAAGGATCATTGAGATTTAGGACAAAAGGTTAATTGAACTTAATTCTTTTTAATACTTAGAATGGAAAATTTTTCAAATATTGAAAAAAAATACCAAATATGCAGGAATCATAAAGTTTGGGTTACATTGTAAAAAGACCTTCTAGAAAATATTACAAAAGATGTATGCATGGAAGGATCGAAATCAACTATTTTGATTATTTTGATTATTACTTCAACAACTATGAAATGATTCATGAGTAAGAATTTATGTGACAAAATTTAGTTCGTTATACTGTTTATAAGGTTTAATACTAACTTTTTCTTTTACGTGGAGTAAGACCAACTTTCACTGTCCTCCACCTTTGCAACAAAGGTTTACATCAATTTGGATAATACAAAGATGATAGAATTAAGAAAAATGTAAGTATACAATTAGCAGATACAAGTCTTATAATTTGTCTCACCCTCCCTTAAAAGTTACCATGACTTTTAAGTGGAGTTGTAGTGTGCCTTTGTGTTAGAACCCCTTTCCATTTCCCCTGTTTGTGTGTGTGTTTGTTTCTCTAAAAAAAAAAAAAGAATGGGTAATTGTCCTACATTACTTAAGAGAGTGTGTGTTATGTGTAGTATAACTTGTCTCATCCTCCTTTAAAAGTTACTGTAAGGACACAATTCAAATTCCCAATTTACAACCGAAAGGAAAATGGCTTGAAAGACCTTTTTTACAATAAATTTGTAGAGAGTGGGCTTGTAATCTAGATTTCAAGGATGGTTTAAATAACAAAGAAAAGAAATGGGCTCCGGGCCCAATGGCACGAAATAAAGAGTTATTGTAAGAGTATCAATGAAAGCTCTTCCTCAGACACAATCCGAGGATAGTTTATAATATTACTTCCTAAGGTTGATTACAATTATAGATCGTCAGATTATCATATACTATTGTCTTTCTTTTGAAAAGAAAGAGCCTCTTCTCTTCCGAAGGTCTTTTCCCTTATTTATACTTCCTCCTCTTCTCTTTATCATCTTCCACCTCATGGTTGTAACACTGACTTTGGATACTTGTCCCATCAATTTTTCCCCGAAGTCCGCAGGGGTCAAGGACCAAGTTCCGAACCTCATGCTCAGGTCCAATCTTTCCATTAATGCAGTCAGTATATCAATTACAGAGCTTTTAATGGGTGGGCGGTGGTAGCAGCTTTACCTTAGGTATTCCACCGCTCTTTCTATTGTCCTCCACGTGTGCCGCGCCTTCCCGTAGTCATAGGATTTCTTATAACATAGCCCAGGGACATTAAACTTCTCTTCCTATAATCTCGGCTTAATTATCCGAGGACAAATCTATTACTCGGACGTTATTGGTCACTCGTTTATCACCTCTTGCTTGGCATTTTCTTTATGAGGTACATTTACGCACTCCTAGATCATTTGATGTCCTCAGATTTGGGTTTTTAGCCCAAAAGACTTTGTTGGGCCATCCTTTGTAAATTACTGGGCCCAATGTCCCTACAGTTACCGTGGCTTTTGGGTGGAGTTGTGGTGTGTCTTTGTGTTAGAACTCCTTTCCCTCTTCCCTTTGTGTGTGTTTGTTTCTCAAAAAAAAAAAAAAAAAAGTCTTATATATAAAACTACAATTTAAAATTATAGTTATTACTTTTGACATCCTTACCTAATTAAATACATTTTTTTTCTCTTCTTATTTATTGCTTTCCAAATTCCTCCTCATTAAAGGGCACATTTTGAACGTGTTTTTTTTTTTAATGAAAATATTAGAATTTATTAAAATCTTTCACATAGTTAGAGAGAGAGAGAGAGACTAACTTCTTTAACATGTTTTTTTAGAAGAAGAAACTATCAAAATTTTCCTTAGTTAGTGATTAGAGTTTGTTTTTAATTCAAACTCATCTTCTCTACTTATTGGTTTCTCAAAAAAAATCTTTTCTACATATTGATTCTAATATTTTTATAATTAAAAAATAATCATTTTATCTCTCTATACATTTATACATGATGGTAATAAATAAGGTAGAGATAGCAAAAAAAGGATTGCGACCAGGTGCAATTGCTATACCACTTCCTTTACAAATATTTTTACATTTTTATCTTTTTACTTCTTTTTAATTTTCTTTTTATTTAATGGTTGAGATTGAAAGTCATTTTTTGCAACTTTCACTCTCAATCGTTAATTCATTGCAATTACACCTGGGTATTGCACTGAATCTTAATCCGTGAAAAAAAAAACTTTTGAATTAATTTAGATGGCGTGGCAATCAATAAATGATTAATGATGATATAAATTGCTGACTTTTTTTACCATTAAATATTATAGAAATTTACGGCCTAAAAAGAGTGTAACTCTTGCGAAGTTACACCATTTGTAACTTGATGACATATATATCAAATGAGTTCCAATTACACCATGAAAATCTTATAAAAATTCACTAATCAAAATCTTGTTAAAATTCACCGATCACATTGGTTTGTTATATTGGTTTATAAAGGTTATATAGAAATTTGTAATGTCTTTCTCATTATTAAATTCCACCCATCACATTGGTTTGTTATATTGGTTTATAAAGGTTATATAGAAATTTGTAATATCTTTCTCATGCCTTGGCCTTGTATGACAACAAGCCCAAGAGGAAGTAAAAAAACTATGAGCTAAATTGCTGTTGGTTATTAGAGAACTGTTATATTAATGATGCAGGATGAGAACACTGATCAAAGCTGGAACTCATGGTTGAAGTAATTGTTTACTCCATAAGTCATTACACTAGATGTAGTTTCAGTATCACATATTGCTAAACTACCAGTAGCTTAGTGAATGATATATATATATATATAAAAGATAAAAATTCTATTTTAGCCTAATCTAATTGTATATGGATATAAAACTTCTTCCGAGAGACTTGAATCTCGTCTCTTGTCTCCTTATACCCCACAAGCAATTGATTAGTGCCTTGTTGTAGTGTGCTCCCTGTTATTACTGTTTTGTAGGTGTTAGGAGATTGTTAGGTTGTTGGTATTAGTTGCTTACTCTTTATGCATAAACAAACAGTGCATCAATTACTTCATTCCAATGAGAATTTGGATCAATTCGAGTCTCAATTCTGTTCTTTCATCTTAGTTTTAAGTTTAAACACTGGCACCACAAGATTCTTCTTTGTTAATTTAATATGCTACTTTTAGAAATTGTTGTTGCTAACGTATATATATGGCAGCATGAAAACAAAGTTGTTGCAAATTAACCAAAAACCAATGCGAATTAACAAAAAAACAAAGAAACAAAATGACACTTTTATCTTATCCACAAGGAGGGGGAAATCCTACTGTGTAATTCTGGAACTACCTTGTATTCCAAATTCCAGAGCCTGGATTTGTACCTGGGTTCGTCATCAAAATTTTCATGCACCTAGAAATTTATAACACCAAGTAGAAAACTCAAAATTCTTCGACATAATCTACCACCTATTATTAAACAAGCAAATTATTGATATCATCATAACTTATGTCGTCAGATATAGATCCCTACGAACACCTTCACATTGCTCTGAACTCGGATGGCACTCTCACTCGATTTGTGAAGTTACCAAAAGCAAACCCCGTGGCCTCTCCTGACGCTGACGACCCAGTGGTTTTCAAGGATCACACACTCAATGCTGAAAAGAAAACCCGCGTCCGAATCCACATGCCAACAATCAAATTGCCTCCCAATGATGGCACAAGGATTCCCATCATAATTTACTACCCCCGTTCGATTTGGTACCTTTCCTTCTGGGACACTGACATGACCTATATACTAACCTCGAAGCTCGCATGTCAAGTTCCTGCTATCGTTGTCTCCGTTGAGTACCGCCTTGCTCCAGAAAATAGGCTCCCAGAGCAATACGATGATGCCATGGACGCGATTCTTTGGGTGAGAGAACAAGCACTGAATCCAAACGGTGAGCATTGGATTAAAGATTACGGAGATATTTCAAGGTGTTTTCTGCATGGATGTGGTTGTGGTGGGAACATAGCATTTTTCACTGCGTTAGAAGCAGCGAGAATGGAGTTGGAGCCCTTGAAGATTGTTGGGAATATAATGAACCAACCCATGTTTGGTGGCATTGAAAGGACGAGCTCAGAGCTGCAAAATTGTGCGGACCCTGTCTTCCCCTTGTGTGCACAAGATTTGGTTTGGGAGTTCTCGTTGCCAAAAGGTGAAAATCGGGACCATTGGTACTGTAATCCGATAGTTGAGGGCCCGCACACGAGCGCCATCAACAAGCTTTGTAGGTGCCTTGTGATTGGGTTCTGAAGGTGATAAAAATAGGAGACGGGTATTCTTATAAATCTCGAAGGGACGGAGAGCATGAAGACGGATCGACACCGTAGGTGACTCGGCTGTGACGGATAAATTTGCTGAGTACCCGTCATGTACGAGTTAATTGAAGATTTCAGGTTGTGTCATTTGATATGCCTTAA
Source organism: Castanea sativa (assembly GCF_040712315.1). Lineage (NCBI taxonomy): Eukaryota > Viridiplantae > Streptophyta > Magnoliopsida > Fagales > Fagaceae > Castanea > Castanea sativa. The sequence goes on from NC_134018.1 coordinate 54,346,430, forward strand.
ATCAACTTTTGCTTTATCCCCACACAAACGTGCACACTTAGACTTCTTGCGACACACGTTTGAGAAGACTCCTATATGGAAAGGAACTTGAGAAGGAAGTTGTATCCTCAAAGAAAGGTAACTCCACTCAATATAAATACCCCAGAAACCCTAAATATGAAGGTATGCACAATATTCTTTGACTCTGGCACTCTAGGGTTAAAGGAACGAGATTCTAACTTGACCTTCGGAGGGTTTTTGGCTGGCACCACACCGGTGCTCTCTCTAGGTCCATTATTTTCTTTTTGCAGGTGTTGCTTCGGCTTGAGGGGTGCTTGCAACTCACTGATGATTTTTTCGGCATCATCAATTGGCGCCGTCTGTGGGAAAGAAGAAGAAAATCTTCTGATTATTTTAGCCTCGCTCTATTCCTGAGACAAAGAGTTGTATGGCACTCACCCGATCGATGGCAACGAACAACAATCAAGGCGACGAACCGCGCGCCACCGCTCTAGAGAGGCAGGTCCAAACGCTCGCGGCGGCGGTTGAGCGCCTCACTAAGCAGAACCATGATTTGGAAGAACAGTTGCGGCAAAGGACCGCACACACGAGTACACCACAGGAAGACCAGGAGGGCGCTAGTCTGGAAGGAAGGAACGCGGAAAGACCTGAGGGCAGTAACGCTCCAACTAGACCCGAGCGACAAGAAACCAATCAACCATTTGCATTAGACGCTGCACCGACTCCCATAGCCGCCGAACTACAGGAGATGAGGGAACGCATGGATATGATGATGAGCGCCCTTAAAGGACGGGTATCCAGCAACTTGGACGACCTCGTCCATAGGAGGGATTCACCATTCACAGCGTTGGTGAATTCATGTCCCCTTCCTCCAAAATTTCGCATGCCCCATATGGAAAACTACGACGGATCCAAAGACCCGTTGGATCACCTGGAGTCTTTCAGAACCCTAATGCATCTTCAGGGTGTACCAGATGAAATCATGTGCAGGGCTTTTCTCACCACCTTGAAAGGGCCTGCGAGGGATTGGTACAGCAGGTTGACGCCTAATTCCATCGGCACTTTTAAGGAACTAGGCGCACAGTTCGTATCACATTTCATTGGAAGTCATCGACACAAGAGGTCTATTGCATGTATACTGGGAATTAAACAACGAGAAAGCGAGACATTAAGGTCTTATATAGCCCGCTTTAACAAGGAATCCCTCTCGATAGACAAGGCAGATGACAAGACACTTGTGGCAGCATTCACAAACGGGTTACAAGAAGGTAAGTTCTTGTTTTCCCTATGTAAAAATGACCCAAAGACTATGTCCGATGTATATTACAGGGCGACGAAGTACATGAACGCAGAAGATGCCTTGCTGGCCAGAGAAGACTATAAACCAAGAAAAAGGGAAAGACAGGAAGATACGAAACCAGATAATGGACGAAAAATGGCAAAAACCAGAGATCGACGAGAAGACCAGAGGTCCAAACCACCTTCGGGGAGGTTTACAAGTTTCACCCCCCTCACAGCCCCAATTGACCAGGTGTTAATGCAAATCAAAGATGAAGGAACCTTGACGTTCCCGGGCAAGTTGAAGGAAGATCCGAACAAGAGGCCACGAGATAGATATTGCCGTTTTCATCGTGACCACGGTTATGATACGACGGATTGTTATGACTTGAAGCAACAGATCGAAGCCCTCATCAGACAAGGGAGGTTACAGAGGTTCGTGAGGAAGGAAAGAACGAATCAACCCCAAGAACAGAATCCCAGACGGGAAAACGAACGTCCCAGACCACCGGTAGCAGACATACGGATGATAATAGGGGCAGTACTTCAACGGGGTCGTCTAAAAAGGCCAGAAAGACCTATTTACGGACGGTTCAAAGTGTCCAGTCAACGGGCTCTTCTCTAGAAAGAATACGACGGAACGGTTCCAGTATCGAGTTTTCTGAAGAAGAGGCCTGCCGCCTTCACCACCCCCATGATGACGCGCTCGTGGTTAGTATACAGATAGGAGACTTCAACGTCCACCGAGTTCTAGTGGACAACAGGAGCTCAGCAGACATCCTTTACTACCTCGCGTTCCAGCAAATGAGGATTGCAAAAGAGCGCCTGATCCCGGCATGCACGCCCCTCGTTGGCTTTGGGGGATCCTGGGTCCATCCTTTAGGATCCGTCACATTGGCGGTGACAGTAGGAGACTACCCACAACAAATAACCAAGGATGTTTCCTTTCTAGTGGTTGATTGCTCTTCAGCGTATAATGCCATACTTGGACGACCCACTCTCAACGCATGGAAGGCCATCACCTCAACCTACCATCTGATGATCAAGTTTCCCACTGAACACGGAGTTGGAGAATTGCGCGGAAACCAGGTAACTGCACGGGAATGTTACGTGGCCATGATGGAGATGGATGACCATGTACAGGCAATGAACATCGAAGAACAGAGAACAGCAGCAGAACCCGTGGAAAAATTGGAAGAGGTACAACTAGATGATTCGAGGCCCGACCGGACCACCAGGATAGGGACCTCGGTCGAACAAACGGTTCGACATGTGCTCCTACTATTCCTCAAAGAAAACCAAGACGTGTTTGCATGGAGCCATGACGACATGCCGGGAATAGATCCAGCAGTCATAGTTCATAAATTGAACGTATCACCTTCCTTCCCTCCAGTTCAACAAAAGAAGCGCGTGTTTGCCCTCGAACGGGATCAAGCCGCAGCAGAGGAAGTGCAGAAGCTATGAGAAGCGAACTTCATACGAGAGGTGTACTACCCAGACTGGCTGGCAAATGTGGTAATGGTCAAAAAGTCAAATGGGAAGTGGAGAATGTGCGTTGACTTCACGAACCTAAATAAAGCGTGCCCTAAAGACAGTTACCCGCTCCCGCGCATTGACGCATTAGTGGACTCCACTGCAAGACATGAGTTGTTGAGCTTCATGGACGCCTTCTCGGGGTATAATCAGATTAAGTTGGAGAAAACAGATCAAGAGAAGACATCATTTGTGACGAGCCAAGGGCTTTTTTGCTACAAGGTGATGCCATTCGGGCTCAAGAATGCAGGAGCCACATACCAACGATTAATGAACAAAATGTTCGCGCACCAAATTGGCCGGAACGTCCAAGTCTACGTAGATGACATGTTGGTGAAAAGCGTAAAGGTGTCGGATCATCTGAGGGACCTCCAGGAGACTTTCAACACTCTTCGAACGTACAAAATGAAGCTGAATCCAAGCAAATGCGCATTCGGAGTAACCGCTGGAAAATTCCTAAGATTCATGGTATCCCATCGGGGCATTGAAGTCAACCCCGAGAAAGTGAAAGCAATTATGGAGCTATCTCCTCCAAGGACGGTGAAGGAAGTACAAAGCTTGACAGGGAAGATAGCAGCCCTAAACAGATTCGTATCGAGAGCAACGGACAAGTGTCTACCTTTCTTCGGAACACTAAAAATATCTTTCGAGTGGACGGACGAATGCCAAAGGGCATTTGAGGAGTTAAAAGCTTATCTCTCTGCCCCGTCGTTGCTTAGTCCGTCTACGCCGGGGGAGGAATTGTTCCTGTACCTTGCTGTCTCATCAGCAGCGGTAAGTGCAGCTCTCATCCGAGAGGAAGGGAAGATACAAAAGCCCGTATACTTTGTAAGCCGGGCGCTAAGAGGCGCAGAGGAGAGATACCCACGGATGGAGAAACTCGCCTTCGCACTCTTAACTGCAGCTCGAAAACTGAAGCCCTATTTTCAAGCATATACAATAATAGTCCTGACGGATCAGCCCTTGTGGAGAGCAATGAACAATCCTGAAATTGCCGAACGGATGGCATTGTGGGCTATTGAGCTGAGTGAGTATGATATCCAATACCAGCCACGAACAGCTGTGAAAGGATAAATACTGGCAGACTTCATCGCGGAATTCATTACACCTGACGGGTAGGGGGCAGAAGAGACGCCCACATGGAGAATTCACATAGACGGATCCTCCAATAAGCATGCAGGGGGAGTCGGAGTTGTACTCCACACCCCGGAAGGAGATAAGGTTGAATGCATGATCCGTCTGGAGTTTCCCACTACAAATAACGAAGCGGAGTATGAAGCCCTGGTGGTAGGATTGGAACTTGCGATAGCGGCTGGGGCTAGGAAGGCAGTAGTCTACTCTAATTCTCAAATCGTAGCCAGCCAAGTTAATGGGAGCTATGATTGCAGGAATGAACGAATGAGAAGGTACCTCGGAGAAGTGAAGGGTCTAATGAGTGACCTCCAATTCACGATAGCTCAAATCCCAAGAGAAGAGAATCAAGAAGAGGACCGACTCGCCAAGGCTGCTTCGGCCGAACCCATGATCGCTCCAGAACAGGTATTGTCCTTCGTCCAACGTTCATCGCTATTAGATAATGTTCGTATGCAGGAATTAAGCACTAAGGACGATTGGACGGCTCCAATCGTGGCGTACCTCAAGGACGGCAAGCTGCCGGACAGCAAGGTAGACGCAAGGAAATTGAAGGTTAGGGCTGCCCGATTCGTACTGATTAAAGGCATCCTCTACAAAAGAGGATTCTCCCGACCGTATCTAAGATGCCTTGGCCATGACGAAGCAGACTACGTGATGAGGGAAGTTCACGAAGGAATTTGTGGAAACCACTCAGGGTCAAGGTCTGCGGTGCACAAGCTACTTCGAGCGAGGATACTGCGGCCGACAATGCAAAAGGATGCCCATATGTACGTTAGAGCCTGCGATAAATGTCAACGGTTTGGCAATCTTATTAGACAGCCAACGGAAGAACTCACACCCATGACGGCCCCATGGCCGTTCGCGCAATGGGGGTTACACATCATGGGTCCGTTTCCGATAGCGGCAAGACAATTGAAGTTCTTGGTGGTTGGAATCGACTACTTCACCAAGTGGGTGGAAGCAGAAGCTCTCGCTACTATCACGGAGAAAAATATTCGCAACTTTGTGTGGAGAAGTATTATTTGCCGATATGGGATCCCGAGAGTACTCGTTTCAGACAATGGGAAGCAATTCGACAACGATACATTCCGAGATTTTTGTTTTCAGTTGGGAATCAAGAATCACTACTCGTCACCCGCCCACCCACAGGCCAACAGACAAGTTGAAGTCACGAACCGGTCCTTGTTAAAGATTATCAAGACCCGGCTCGAGGGGGCAAAGGGCATATGGCCGGACGAACTACCAAGTGTCCTATGGGCGTACAGAACAACGGCAAGAACGCCAATGGGAGAGACACCGTTTCGATTGGCGTTTGGTGCTGAGGCCCTCATACCGGCAGAAGTGGGAATGACGAGCTTCCGCGTGGAAAACTATGACGAGAGCAAGAATGTTGAAGCATTACGTCTAGAGCTTGACCTTGTCGATGAAGTCAGGGCAGCAGCAGCCCAAAGACTGGCACGGTACCAAGACATGATGGCGAAACACTACAACTCCAAGGTCCGGCACCGAGACTTCAAGGTTGGAGATCTAGTGTTGCGAAGAGTGTTTGGCGCTACGAAGGATGCATCCCTAGAAAAGCTGGGTCCTAACTGGGAAGGCCCGTACAGAATCATCTCATGGCACAGGTAAGGAACGTACTACCTGGAGACGTTAGACAGAAAGAAGTTGGGTCATCCCTGGAACACGGAGCACCTGAAGAAGTACTACTAATAGTACAGCAGTCAGAAGATGATACCTACTGCCTTATTTTCAATTTAATTTTTAGACAGTCATAGCTTTTACTTTTTAACTCATGTTTTCTTTTCCATTGACAATTTGGTTTGTTGAACTTATGAGAGGAATTTTTATTTAGAAAATACGGAATGCATGCTGTTGAAAAACCTACAAGTCCACAAAGTGGACGGATCACCCAAAAAGGTGAGAAATCTACAAGTCCACAAAGTGGGACGGATCACCCAAAGGGTGAAAAATCTACAATTCCACAAAGTGGACGGATCACCCAAAAGGGTGAAAAATCTACAAATCCACAAAGTGGACGGACCATCCAAAGGGATGAAAATCTACAAGTCCACAAAGTGGACGGATCACCCAAAATGGTGAAAAATCTACAAATCCACAAAGTGGACGGACCATCCAAAAGGATGAAAATCTACAAGTCCACAAAGTGGACGAATCACCCAAAAGGGTGAAAAATCTACAAGTCCACAAAATGGAACGGATCACCCAAAGGGTGAAAAATCTACAATGCCACAGAGTGGACGGATCACCCAAAGGGTGAAAACTTACCAATCCACAAAGTGGACGGATTGTCCCAAAGGGATAGAAACCTTTTAGGTCCACAAAATGGACGGATCACCCTAAAGGGATGAAAAATCTAGTTCACTAAGTGGACGGGTCTTAAAAATACATTTGAAAGTCCAGTCCGAATAAAGGACGGACGCTTAAAATTTTCTTTGTAGACAGGTTATTTGAATAAAATAAACAAGCATACGATATATGACGGATAGTAAGCAAGCAACAGGTAATAAAAGATTTGATAAGCTGAATTTAATAATTACAAACGACGGTTCAAAAAAGTTCTCTTACAACGGTAAGAATTTTTTTACAAAAAACAAGTATCCTATTCATTCTTTGGAGAAGAGTTCCCGACCAATGGACCGCCGTTTGGCTGACTAGGAGGAAGAGCTTCGCCTTCGTCAGCTGGAGCAGTGACGGCAAACACTTCGTCTGTACTTTCTGAACAGACGGACTGTGCAAGTGTTTGCCCTTGAGCGTCAATGGATATATGGGATACGTCCAGGTCAGGGTACGATGACTTCACCTGACGGATGGCGTCATCGAACCCGTCAGCAAAGGAGCTCCCAAGCTCCGTCAGAAGGAGTTCAGAATCGCGATATTGTTGAATGGCTATCTCCTTTGCGTTGTCAAGTTTGGACATTGTTTCCGTCAACTGCTTCTCCTTGTCCTTCAAAATCTCGCGCAGATGCCCATTCTCCTTTTCCACCTCCTCTCTGACCTGCTCCGAGCATTTGAGCTTTCTGTCCACATTGATCTTGTGGGTCTTCAGCTCATGCAGCTCATCCTCCATCGTTTGGTTCTTCTTTCTCAAACGGTCCATGAATGTCTCATGATTGAGACAACGGCCAAAGAGCCCTTTCATCATCACCATGGCCTGGAAGCGAAATACAATGTCGTGATAATGACGGGTGTGAAGGAACTTAGCAACAATACCAGACGGATTCAAATTTACCTGTGCAAGGGTGAAAAGGCCCGTCTCACCCATCGCCTCCGTTGAATGGTTGCCGAGGTCTGCGTAGTCGTCAGCTGTCAGCATAGACGACATCTTCTCGAGGGCATAGCTTGAATCCTCCCGGAAGAGAATGGGTGGTTTCTTCTCGGAAGGACCCTTCATCAAACCTTTGCCCTTTCCATGCTTGACGGCCATCTTCTCTGCCTCCAAGGCCACGACGGGTTCAGTGGTGGTCTTTTGCTTCTTTGGAGGACGGTCCGTTTTCTCAACTTGAGTTCGTTTTGACGGAACAGGTGGGACCGTCCCCTTTGTTTGATCCCCCTCCTGCTTTTTCTTTGCTGCCTGTTGTTTAATGAAGGCTCTCCTCTTAGCGGCATCCATCTCTGCAAACCAAAGACGGATGAGAAAGGCCAGGTAGGATAAAAAAGAGAGAAGAAGAAAGACGGATAGAGTTTCGACGAACTTACGTTTTCTAACTCTTGTATCGTAACGACGGGCGGAAGGTGAAGGATCAGGACCGTCACAATACCAGTGTAGAGTATCGAGTGTGACGAGTTGAGCCCAAGTCCTCTCTTGCAGTTTTGTCTTGTTAAAATTTTTTTCAAGGAAACTCCACTGCTCCAAGTTAACTTGTGGACGGTCCCGAGCTGCAATCAAAGACGGTTAGACCTTAAAAAAAAAGAATCATCTTCGAGACTGACTGGACGGAAACAAAAGGGATACATACCCGACGGAGGCATTATGCCCCATGTTGTGTCGACGGGCATATAAGTTTTATCTCCTAGACGACACATCCATTCGTCCCCTTCCAAAAAGAAATAACGACTCTTCCAGTCTCTATTTGAGTCTGGAGTATCACTGATGAGCCTCAATAATGGGCTTCTAGCCGCAAAACTATACATCCCCTTGGACTTGACAATCTCTGATGGACGATAGCAATGGAAGAATTCTTCCACCGTCAACCTTCGAGCACCGTTTGACATTGCCCCATACAAAACTTCAACCCCAATAAACACCCTCCAGGCGTTTGGGGAGATTTGAGTGACGGATAGGCCAAGGTACTAAAGAAGGTGACGGTGAAGAGAACTTAATGGAAATCTGAGCCCCGCCTTTAAAGCTTGCTCGTAGATCCCAACACCGTCTACCCCCCTATAGTAGCATTTTTCTGATTTTTCAGGAAGACGTAGACAGATGTTGTCTGGTATTTGGTACTTGGTCCTAAGCGTGTTGAGTTAAGATTCAGTCATGGATGACCTAAAATCATTTACTGTCCAAAGAGGCAGCATGACGAACTCTCTAAGTCCATCTAGGCCAATTACTGACTGGACGGGAGGTCCACACCGTCCAAGCTACTACTGGATGACTCTGAACTCTCCGTCTCTAGACCACCATCAAGGGAAGAAGAGGTACTGGACGGATTCCTCTCTTCACTTGAAGTGTCAGGATCTCTTGGACCTGACGGAAACTTTTCATCGTAGCCCGCCCCCTCGCGGACAAACGACTGGTTACTTGACGCACTAGACGTTACCTACATTTATGACAGTATAACCTAAGACACCGACGGATCTAAAGAAAGTGCATATATGTGAAATAATGAAATTAAAAGAAAGACGGAGAAAGGTTTGGAATACATATCGGATCGAGATGGTTTCTGACGAGTATTGACGGATGGATCTGCTGAACGACAGGAAGGCGCGATAGCTGTGACGGTTGCGCTTTGCTCGCCAATTTTTGATAAGAAGATAAAATGAAGAGAGAAAAGTCTGGCTTTTTATAGAACAGAGGGCGCGGGATACGAAGCGACGCCTCGTTTTGGGGAAATAGCCAATCCACAAGGACCACGTGTTCTTCGTCAGAAATGCAGGCCACGTGTCATCCGTTATGGTACATTAAGACCGTCCCCTCTCAATACATTGCTTTTAGTCATTCCATGAATCCGTCAGGTTTTAAAGACGGATCCAAGGACTAAAGGGGGCAACTGAAGGTGATAAAAATAGGAGATGGGTATTCTTATAAAACTTGAAGGGACGGAGAGTATGAAGATGGATCGACACCGTAGGTGACTCGACTGTGACGGTTAAATTTGCCGAGTATCCGTCATGTACGAATTGATTGAAGATTCCAGGTTGTGTCATTTGATATGCCTTAAATCAACTTTTGCTTTATCCCCACGCAACGTGCACACTTGAACTTCTTGCGACACACGTTTGAGAAGACTCCTATATGGAAAGGAACTTGAGAAGGAAGCTGTATCCTAAAAGAAAGGTAACTCCACTCAATATAAATACCCCAGAAACCCTAAATATGAAGGTACGCACAATATTCTTTGACTCTGGCACTCTAGGGTTAAAGGAACGAGATTCTAACTTGACCTTCGGAGGGTTTTTGGCCGGCACTACACCGGTGCTCTCTCTAGGTCCATTATTTTCTTTTTGCAGGTGTTGCTTCGGCTTGAGGGGTGCTTGCAACTCACTGGTGATTTTTTCGGCATCATCAGATTCTATGGAGACGCCATGTTAGATAGGCAGCAGGATTTTGTAACCATGTTAATGAGACATGAGGTCCAGATTAACGCGATGTTCCACGATTCAGGATTCCATGCGATTGAGATTGTAGACCCGGAATGGATGAATTATATTGTGGAAATTATTAGACACTTCATCGTAGATACTGAAAACAAACCTTGAGCTCAATGCTTCAATTGTTGCTAAAATATATTTAATTTTGGTGTTAAACGACAGTGGTATATCAAATTACCAACTCAGTTTGTACAACAGAAAAGTAGGGCAATCTAACTAGATTAGAGTCCCCTCCTGAAACTCTGAATCCTCTCCATTTCATAATTGCCGGTTGGAAACTCTGAATTAAAGCAAGTTTCTATTTCTATTGTGCTGGAGCAGAAGTTAAAAAATCATTCATCTTGTCGTGCATTTGTTTAAATTTCGTATTACTTTATACTGGTCTTATTAAAGTTTGTAAAAGGTAGCCATTTGCTTAATAATAGGTATGGCGGGAAATTTATTTGTTAAGGTATTTGAACAATTTTGTCAACTTAAGCTGAGGCTTAACAATGAGTACTTCTTTTTTTCTTTTTCTTTTTTTCTTTTTTTTTATTTATTTTATTTATTTTTTTATATACAACGAGTTCTTTTCTATAAGCTTCAAATTGAATAGGAAATCATTTACTACACATTAACCTTGGAAGTTAGATATTGAAAGAAGTTGTTTAAGCATTGTGCCTACTTGTGGGTGAAACTCATGATGTTGTTATTATTATTATTATTCTTATTATTATTATTTTATACCAGATATAATTTCTACTCTAACTTAATCTAAGTGTATGTGTGTGTGAAATTCCCTCATGGAAACTTGAACTCCTGCCCTTACCCCCACATCTCACAAACAAATATACTTTTGGAGTGACCACCGCACTTAGGGTGCACGATGATGGTCATGTTGTTATTCTTTTACTAGCATCAGGGATACTGGAGTCAAGACTTGGAGTTAGAAGAGGCAACTCTGCTGCTAGCTGCATGCAATAGCTCTGGCCTCCAGTTTTATTGTTGTAGTGTTGTTGCCTCTCCCACCCTTCGAGCTTCAAGTTTCTCGGTTAAGCTGCTTAGCTGCTTAGGGGGGTTTTTTTTTCCTCTTTTTTTGTGTGTTTGCTGGGTAAGAGCAAAATTATTTTGTTTATAATTATTTAAAGGATTAGACTGTTTATTTATGGGTAAAATTAGTTAATTGGACTTAAATTTTTTTTAGCTTTGGCATTGGTAATTTTTGTTATTAGGCAAATTTTTTTGGACTTGTTAATTTTGTTTTAGATTTTAAATCGATAAATTTTTTTTATTACTTTTTAAGGGGGGTAAATGTAATTTCATTGAACAAATTGCTATATAAGAGAAGGGGGGGGGGGGGGGGGGGGACCGGAGTCAAAGAATAACATAGTAGCATGAAGGCTGGAGTAATATGAATGTTCATGATGTGCTAATTTATTTCTTCTGATGTCACGATAAGCTTGCTATATGATTCACTAATGTTTTACATAGATTTTTTTTCCTTTTCACTTTTTGTGATGATTTCTTTCAAAAATATTTGCATCATAGAGTTTCGGAAACGCCTATAGATCGAAGCTTGATAGCAATGGATATATAGAGATTTTTTTTAATGTTTATTGTTGTGTTTGGTTAATAAGAAAGTAAGAAAAAAGAAAAGAAAATCTTGATTCTTTTTTTCATTTTATTTATTTAGTTTTTTTTCCAAATGTTGATGTGGCATGTTTTGATATCAATTAATTTTTTTATTATTATTTTATTAGCCATGTAGGTTTTAAGTGTGTCAGCTATGCAATCAGAATCCAAATTGTTAGGACATATGTGTTTCACTTATTAAGATCATATGTCATTCATTCATTTATGTAATTGGCTAATCCTTTGACAAAATGCACTTTACTTGTAATTGGGTAGAATTAGGATGAGTTTTATACTTCAAGAAACTGTGTTTCAAGATCAAGTGTTGAAGTCATCAAGTCTGTCCAAGAAACAAGCTAAAAAGTGCAAGTTCTTAAAGCTTGACAGCTAGCATGTGTCGAGGTTTAAAGAGCTGTTCCAGCTCGTGGCTTGACAGCTTCTCGACAGCATCTCGATACCTCTATCTGTCGAGGTTTAAGAAAAATAGATTCTAAGTTCTACTTTGATTCCAATCCGTGGATGTGTCTTTGGGCCTTCTTTTCTCCTAACCCTAGACATATAAAATGATTATTTTAAGGGCCGTCAAAGGTATGCAAGTTGCACAAGTATTGAGAAATCCTTATTCATGCAAATTGTGACCTGAGACGAAGTTCTTGCCCTAGTTCATCTCTCTTGTGAAGAAGTTGCCGTGTATTTGCACCGTAGGATTTTGTAACCAAGCATCTTCTTGATCTTCATCGTGTGGATGGATTGAAGAACTTTGCAGCCAACAATCTTCTCTAGTTGGTGATTGAAGTCGCGTACTGGAATTCGCGCAATTGGTTAGTCACGTACTTGGGAGTCGTGCATCAAAAGGAGAAATTGTCACTATAGAACAAGTCCAATTGGGTATTGAGGTAAGAGTTCAACTGTAAGTTGGTAAGGTACTTGAGATTCCTTTACTTGTAATTGCTTGTTGTGATAATAGTGAAATTTCGAGAGTAGTGACCTTAAAATCATCCAGTGGGATTTTTGCCGTGTAGGTTTTTTCCATTCGTAAACAAATCACCATGTCATTTAATTTCCGCTACATACTTAGTTTAATTAGTGATTTGTTTGTGCAACCATGCGCTTCGCATGTTAATTTGATTAATTAATAACTTGGCTAATTAATCAACTTAATTCATCACAAAGAGGTCAATACGTTTTTGGCCTATCACAAATTAATTTCTAATTATATATTGTCTAATTTTGTGTTACATATCTATTTTAATTTTCTTAATTTTAGTGCCAAGTGACTTATTCATGATACTCAAAGCAAAGTTAAGATGATCAGCTCACTCACCTAGGTAGTATTTGTATCACCTTCTCATCATCACTAGTGTTCAATGTTTTTATGTGTAAGAACAGTTTACAACATAGTTGTATTGTAAAAGTGGTAGTAACTTTAGTTTAAAAAAAAAAAAAATTGATTCCTAAATTTGACATATTTTAGAGTGGTATTAGGAATACTACAATTTTTACTATATAACCTTTATAAATTAATGAAATTATCATAAATTACAAAAAAAAAAAAAAAGTAATTCAAACCTACATTTATTATGTTATAAAAACAATCACAATTGCTATATTAGTTTATAAAGTTTATATAAAAATTTGAAATATCATGATTTCCTGTCAGACTAGCCCATTGGGCTTTCCTTCCTTTTTTTTTTTTTCCTCGGACTTTTGTGGGCTGTCGGCTTCTACCTTACTTTTTACTTCTTATTGTGCATGTGGGTCTGCCTGCTGCTATTTCCTGCCATGCTGGCCCATGGGCTTTCTTTCTTTCTTTCTTTTCTCCTAGGGCTTTAATGGCCCACTTGTTTCTATTTTGCTTTGCTTTTACCTTTTCTTCTTCATTTTTTACTTGCTATTGGGTCTTTCTATTGTTGTACTATTTTGATCAAAAACAGGTATCAACAAGAGGAAATCCAATGGTTTGAGAGACTACACAAAGTGCACCCCTACTAAACATAGAGATTTTCATGCATTGGCTCAATTTTGTGCTTAATTAATGCTACAAAATAGTCATTATTAACCTAAATTATTAGTATTTGGGGCTTTGAGTCACATTAAAATATGTGAAGCCAGTGCCAAGCATAAATTAAAAATTTAACAATAGTAAATTACGTAGGACACATGCATTGGGATAAATAATAAACAGTGTATTAATAATTTCAATTTTGACATAAACTAGATCTTCTTCTTCTTTCCTTTCAAAACATTTATGTTAGGTTCCGGCTTTAACAAACTATCGCGGCAAATAGTGAGAAAGTCACAATTTTACAATTAAAATGTAAGAAGTTTTTACTTCTTCACAGCAATATAAATATTTTTATTAAATCATTTGCATTGTAAAACAAAAAAAAAATTTGAAATTGAATTAGTTTGACTGACCTTATACTATGTTTTTACATCTGAAGAAAAACGGGTCAATAGTCAGATAAAGACAATGAGAGGTTCACAAGGATTTTATAAACCGTTTGGGACTTTTTTTATTTTTATTTTTTTAAGGTAAACTACATGCATGGATCCCCACTTTTATACTAAATGTTAACTTGATTCTTAACTTTTTAATTATATCAATTTAATTTTTAACTTTTTAACGGTATGTCGTTATGGTCTCTACCATTATTTATTGATTGAAAAAGTCTAGTATGTCAAATGATTAATTTACTTGATATAACAGCTGTACAATCACATCATATTAATAACATCATATTAATTTTTTTTAACTAAATAGTTGTTTGTTGGGGGAAAAAAATTAAAATCACTCTCGTAAGACCCTCTCACCACCCTTACTCTCACTCTCATTTGTCCCAAATCCCTAACTATCTTTGCTAAAACAAAAGTTGTAGACGGCAGCGGCAAGGACCAGTGGTTGGTTGTAGCAGAAGTTTCGGCTCCCTCTCTGGCTCTCTCTTTGTCCGAAGGCCCTTTACTTACGGAAATTGACTCATACTCTTTCCCAATGAATCCCCAAGTTGGGTCTTCGCGTAAATTGGCTAGTTATCAAAATCTTGAGCAAATAGAGCTTGAGAACCTGAAAAACAGAGACCAAAATGTCCATAGTTTCAAGCACTTCTTTTCTAGAAATAGTCGAACTCCCAATAAGCCTTCAAAGATCCCAACTGAGAACTTAACAAGACAAAAATAGCTTGCAAGGTCAGCCTTCTCAAAACCCAAGTCAAGGTTTGTAGAACCATCTTAGGGTGGTAAAGCAAATTTGGCAGCAGAGAAAACCCAGTTGGGGAATACACATACCAATAGCTCTAATAGGAATTCAACCAGTGTGGCATCCCCAGGTCATAAAGTTAGTGTTGGTAATCCACAAGAACTTGAATTTGTTAACTTATGTGACAACAATTTTTTTTTTTTAAATTTTAATTTTAATATAATGTGATTGTAAAGTTAAGGTGATAACTAAATTAATTTTTTAATTATTCCATTAGACTTTTTCATTCAAAAAATAACGGCGAGCTCAAAATAACACAATATTAAAATGTTAGAGGTTAAATTAATACAATTGAATGATTGAGATTAAATTGACGTATGGTATAAAAGATAAAAATTATTTATGTAATTTGCTTTCCTTTTTTTTTAAATTCAAATTCAATATAACTTAAACCTAATAAATAAAACCCGTTTGTCCGGTCTAATTGGGGATTACAAACAGCAACCAACAGGATTTCAATTAGAACACTCACACCCCATATGGGATCGGAATACTTACACCAAAGATTCCCCTATGATTTTTTTAATAGTTGCAAATCTATTAATTCATGGGAAATCACTGTTCATGTTATAGATTTCTTTGCTCCAAAATAATAATAATAATAATAAAAATAAAAAGACTTCAAGTACAACTCGAAAAAGTTTTAACAAAAACAAAAAAGAAATACAGCTCAAGAACACAAACTGACAAAAGTATTCCATTTCTTAATAAACTCTCTCTCTTTTCTATCTCTCAATCTTTGAAGTCTTTTTACTTTGGTCTCTCTTCTCTCTCTCTCCAGTGTAGAGGCTACACTAAAGTCCACGCGCAATGTCCGGCGCTGGAGGTGACGCGCCGCCTCCTCCGGCAGCGAACGGCGGCGAATTCCTACTCTCCCTCCTTCAAAAGCAGCACCACCACCACATCACCCAACAACAACAACAACAGCAACCCCAAGCTCCGCCACAGCAGCAGCAAAAGTCTCTGACCGTTGATCCAGCCGTGGCAGCGGTGGGCCCCACCCTCCCTTTGGCACCACCACCATGGCCGTCGAATTCCAACGGTCCCGATCTTCCGTATCCTCTTCCGCCACCTTGGCCCCACTCTTTCTCTCCTCCTCCTCCCCAACCTTTCCTCTCGAACTTCCCTGGGTTCCCACAAAACCCTTTCCCTCCTCCTCGGAATCAGTTTCCCGGAAACCACAATCTCTTCGGCGACGATTCAAGAAGATTAGGAATCGAGAGTTTCATTCTCCACCAGCACCAGCACCAGCACCAGCAACAGCAACAGCAACAGCAACAGCAACAGCAAAAACAGAATCAGCAAGAACCCAAGCTCAAGTTTGGTACTTTGCCCAGCGATATTCTAAGCCCTGAGGGTTTATTATTATCTGGGAATTCTCAGAATTCTTTCCATAATTCAAAGCTCACTGCTTTCAACGACCGGGAACCGGGTTTGGGGACCAGGACCTATAATGGGTTGGAAAGGAATTGGCAATTCGAGCCCCGGGTGAATTCCAATTCCAATTCCAGTTCCAATCCAAATTCGAGTTCCTTTCAGCTTGGGAATCATGATTCTCGAGGGGGTGAGTTGGGAAAGCAGTTGCAGGGTGGGAACTATAGGTCTACGCCTCCTCCGGGGTTTCCAAGCAATCCAAGGGGAAAAGGGAATTGGGATTCAGGGAATAGGATGAGAGGGATAGAGGTAGAGCACAATGTGGGTAAGGAAAGGGCTAATTACAGTGATATGAGTAGTAGTGATGTTTCTTTAGAAGCTAATAATGAGAGAATAAGGACATTGTCATTCGAAGAATTGGGGCTCAGTAGACGGCTTGATCACCCGGGGCCGCCAACGGGGAGTAAGCTTCATTCTGTATCTGCTTTGGATTTTGAAGAGTCCATGTCCACTTTGGATAGTGAGATTGGTGAATTTAGGGATGGCAATAGTTATCGGGGTCGAAATAAGTTGAAGGAGGAGGGAAGTCATGAAGTAGAGGATTTTGGCGAAAAGCTTGTGGATTCTTTGTTGCTTGAGGATGAATCTGATGACAAGAATGAATCAACCCCACTTCGCAGTTCCCGTGAGAAGGTTGACTATTTGTTTTTCCTTCTGTATCTTTCTATTGGTAATATAGGTTTTAAGACTTTGTGGAATTTACAGGTTAAGTTTGAAGAAACTGATATTTGAATAGAGATCAATGATATAAATATGGTGTATGAATGATTAAGGTTTTGAATTTTTAGCTTCCATTAACTTCTGTGGAATTTTTACTGTTGTGCAAATTAGCAATTTTTAGTGACAAAAGTTGTAAATCATAGCATATTTCATTGTAAATCATTGTATATTTGAAGAAACTGATATTTGAATAGAGATCAATGATATAAGCATGGTTTATGATTGATTAAGGTTTTGAATTTTTGGCTTCCATATAACTTTGTTCTGCAAGTTAGCAATTGCTAGTGATAAAAATGTAAATCATTGCATATTTCACATGAGACACTTTAAGGGAAAAGAAGTTGAAGTTGTTAGTGCCTGAAAATTACATTTTGTGTGGAAAGTTGATTAAAAGAATTAAAGGGTTTAAATGTGGAATTGACTTGCAGTTTTTGTTATCAGGATGTCAGGTCAGATAGCAGAGGTCAACGGCTACTTAGCCAAAGGATGAGAATATTAAAAAGACAGATGCTATGTCGTAATGACATAGACAGATTAAATGCTCCTTTTCTTGCAATTTATGACTCACTAATACCTCCAGAGGAAGAGAAGGTGAAGCAGAAGCAATTGTTAAAGTTATTGGAGAAATTAGTTTGCAAAGAATGGCCTAAAGCTCGCCTCTATCTTTATGGATCGTGTGCAAACTCATTTGGAGTTTCTAAAAGTGATATTGATGTGTGTCTTGCAATTGAGGATGCAGATATTAACAAGTCTGAGATCTTATTAAGGTTGGCAGATATTTTGAAGTCAGATAATCTCCAGAATGTGCAGGTATTTCAGATTGCTGTCTTTCTGACTATTAAAGAATAGGGGCTTTTAAGATTTACATAACGGAAACTATTTTGCAGTATGTTTGTCATTGTATGTGGTGTTACATTTGTAGCCCAGTTTTTAGGCAACTTTGTTGTAGTAGTTTGCTACATAGGCCTTGATTTTTAACTGAGATGATGAAAATACTCTTCAGGCGTGGTAAAAGAACCTGAATTTAATATTACCTTCTGAAGTAAAATTCTTCATACCCTATTTTCATTGTCCATTTGTTGCTGGGCAGAAAAGAATAAAGTATATCTTTTTAGTGCTTTCTCATATTAGAATTGATTAATTTTGACGATCAATTCACTCTTCTTGGACCTTTGGCAATTACCTTCATGAATATTGTTTGGCCATTCAACTTCGTGGTGGACTGGATAAACGCAAGTGTGCAAATTAGATATAGATTTGAAGCCTTTTTTGGATAGATTTCATTTGCTACATGAGCTGTGCCTCTTTAGATACATATGCTACTTTTGGATTTCCTTGCACGTCTAAACTCTTGCGTTTCTTTGTGCAAATTTGTATGTGTAGAATAAGTACATAATTGCTGTAATTACTTACTTCTAGAGTTTTGAATGGTGTTTCAAGTTTTTTCTTTTGAATATATGTAATAAAAAATTTGTATAATTTGATGCACGCTAAAAGTCATGTACTATATACTAAAAGTTGGTGTAAAACCCTTTCCTTGCACATGTAGTTGAATGTAAATATTACACATCATACTTTTGCCATGTAGCACGCCATTAGTTACATTAAAATTATTAAGAATTTTTAATCTAAGTTAATACTACCAAAGTTTTTAATAAATTTAAAATACTAGATTAAAACTCAGTCTTGAAAAGTTTCAAGAAATTAGAAACAAGTTTCATTATTTATTTTAAATTATTTATGCATTATAACTTTCGGTTTTGATAAAAGTTCAATCTTACATTATTTTCTTTTGCAACATAACTTAACTGGGGGCAATGGTCTTATACTCTTGGTGGTAAATAATTATCATGACAATGTTTCCATAGAAGCTGCAACTTGCTTGACTCCTACTTGACCAACTTGCTTAAAGAAATTTTTTTCTGGCTATGAGTGATTTAGTTTTTGCCCATCTGTTCATCAGTTTTTAAAATCTCAACTCATTCCGCATGCCCTTAAGGCTTTTAAATTCCATAAAGTGCTTATTTTGGTATTGTTTCATAGACATGACAACTTTGTTACTTTCATACTTGGCCAATCTTGGGACTTTTCCCTTTATTCTCTTGGCTGCACTTGATTTTGATTTTTGTTTGGTTACTGCCGCTGCTTTTTGGGAATTGGGTTTTCTATGTGATTGTTTCAGGGAATAGTATGCTAAAGCAAGGATTAAAAGATCCCCTTGGGGAACTAAAAGATCCAAAGGGATTGTTATATCCAATCCTAATGGTCATGCTGAACATTGGATATGTATAATTCTATCCAACCTAGACTCTATATACAGTGCCTAAACACAAGCCATATGTAGCTTCTCAAAGTAACTCATAATTTCCAAGGCCAACTGTGGAAACATCTACAAGACATGTAGATGTTTTTTTCATATCTTAATGAACACTGTTTATCCTGATGTGGAAACATCTACAAGACATGTAGATGCTTGGGGAGAATACAGGTTATAGTGATGAGCTAAGTGATGGCTGAACTCTGAATATATAAACTGCCATATGGTGTTGGTGGCATGAAATTGCATGAAATGTTGAAGATGCTGCTATTAAGACGCAGGACAACCAAAAATATTGAACAATAAAGTTGAAAGACAAAGAAAAATAAAAGGATAGGGAGTATATGTTAGAAATCTCTCTCTCTCTCTCTCTCTCTCTCTCTCAATGAGGGTAATGGTGATTAGTTTAAGTTAGTGGTTTTCTTTCTTTCGGTCATGGGTGGCTCTTTATTTTTCTTTGTTGAGTCAAAATCCTTTGAATTTTCTGTGGAAGAAGGGGGTTCTTTCTTCCTTCTTCGTATTTTCGAGAGAGGCAGAGGTTCTCTACAGTCTGTTTTCATGGGCAAAGAGTCTGCTAAGAGACTGTTATCTTTGTTGGAAGACTTTATTTACTCCAAACCCCCTGGACACTTTGCAAAAACTGTGAGAGATGGAGAGACAGTTTTTATTCTTCAACTGGGTCTCAATGCACATGGCTCTTTCCTTATGATCTCTGAACTCCTTCATGGCCTGCGTAAAGGCTTCATTGTTGTGCCGGAAGGTAAACTGGGCTGTGGTTGGAGAGGTTTTGGTTGTCACTTGAGAAAGGCAATAGCTCCTGAATCTCCTGCCTTTAACCAGCCCCCCAAGTTCTTACCTGGGTCTGAATTCTTAGCCTCCAAATCCTTTGCGGCAGCTGTGGAGCAAGGCTGTTGTAAAGAACCCCTTACTTTCAGGCAGGTCGTGGCGGCGAATCCTCCTCTGTCCCAGGATCCCCGCGGAGCTGCGAATCCAACTCATTTAATGTTGGACCCTCGAAAGTCCAACTTTGCAAATCTGAATTCTCAGACCCAGGATTCTCACAGGAACAGTCTTGGGAAGGTGGATTCTCCTGACAGAGAGAAGATCTTTTCAGCTGAAAGTGATGATGGGATGAGTTTGGAACTCTCTTTTAAGCTGGTCCGTGGGCCCAGTGGTAAGTGGGAGATCTGCTGGTCCAATGTCAATGAAGTGGTTCCTTCTATGGGCCTAGCTTCTAACTTCAAGCCCACCATTTCTTTTAAGCCCAACTGCCTCCCCCTGATTAACCATATTCCAAACCCATTACCATCTCAAGCCTCTAACCCAAAGCCCATTCCTAACCCAAACCCCCTGCAATCCTGTCCTACCCGTGGGCCTAACTCCAAACCCAAAACACATCCTTCCCAGCCTAACTCCAAACCCAAACCCGTGGGCCTAACTCCAAACCCAAACCCAAACCCAAACCCAAAACACTCCAAACCCAAACTGAAAACTGCCTTTAAATGGAAACCCAAACCTTCCCAACCCCCCGTGTTTAAGTCTCAGACCCACCCACTGGCTGTCTTCTCCTCGCAAGCCCCTCACTCCCACCTTATTTCGTCGGCGACAGCAAATACAGGTTGCGCTAAGCTTGTTGGCGTGCCTGTCTCTTCTTGGAGCCTGTCGCGCTTGGAACCAACGTGCTCCGAGAAGTCTCTCTTAGTGCCCGACAACTTCGAAGCCTCTGTGACTGAGTCCCACTGCTCCGATGCCTCGGTGGAGGAGTCCCTGTGCTCTGATAATGAAGTGGGTGAGTCCCTGTGCTCCGATAATGAAGTGGATGGGTCCCTGTGTTCCGATAATGAAGTGGATGGGTCCCTGTGCTTCGATAATGTTTTGGATGAGTCCCTGTGCTCCGATAATGAAGTGGCCTTGCATCGTGACATCCAACGGATCATCCACGAGCACACAGACAACGCCATCAGGAAATGGGGTAATTCTGAGCAGTGGGTTCTTGAATTACGAGACGGTAAGAGAGTGGCTGTCCCGATTCTTATTTCTTTGCCACCGGATGCTGCGGTTGTTGGAACAAATGAGTCGAACCAGTTGGTGTTGGTTCCAGAGGAGTCATCGGAACCTAGGGAGATTAATTCTGATATGGATAAAGGGGTTGAGGTTAGTGTGGAGGATTGGGTTTCAGATATTGGTTCAAAGAATTTTTCCCAGTTCTCTGATTTTTCGGCTCCTCTCAATGTTGAACCCCTGGCCGTCTTCTTACCTACGGGTATCAGGGATATTCCTGAAGGGTCAACAACTTTGGCGGATAATTTGCTGGGAAAGGACAAGTTCTCAGTGTGGTTTCAGGAAAAATTCAGTGGCTTTGATGATTTTCTTGGGACATCCCTCAAAGGTTTGGAAGAGCCAGCTACCAAATTCCTGTTGGCTGTTGAAGCTGAGTTACAGCAAAGGGATTTTAAGGTTCATTCTGATAAAGCATTGAAGAGCTCAGGGAGGAAAGGGATTAGGGAATTGAGGGGTTTGTTTAGCTCTGTCAATTATGGTCCAGCCTCTTATAGGCGCAGTGATAATGGTAAGGACAGGGCTCTTTTTATTTCTCAATGAATCTGAAGATTATATCTTGGAATGTCAGAGGTCTGAATGGCAAGGAAAAACGACTCAAGGTTCGTAATCTTTTACGCTCTTGGAAGGCTGATATAGTTTGTTTGCAAGAGACAAAACTGGAATGGATTACAAGAGGCCTTGTTAGAAGTATCTGGAGTTGTCCTTTCATAGATTGGCTTTACTTGGGTTCTGAGGGAGCTTCCGGTGGTATTCTGCTCTTGTGGGATAGAAGGGTGGTTGAAAAAATTGAAGAAGTAGTGGGGTGTTTCTCAATTTCGTGTAGGTTTAAAAACGTTAGTGACCACTTTGAGTGGGCCTTCACAGGTACCTATGGCCCTAATTTTTATAGAGAGCGTCAATATTTGTGGGAGGAATTGGCAGGCTTGATTAGTTGGTGGAATTTACCTTGGTGTTTGGGAGGGGATTTCAATGTCACCCGCTTTCCTTCGGAGAGGTTAGGGGCGGGAAGATTCACCCGCTGCATGACTGATTTTTCAGATTTTATTTCTCTTCATGGGCTAATGGATAACCCTTTGGAGGGAGGCCTTTTCACATGGTCCAACTCTACCTCGGCCTCTAGAATTGATCGGTTCCTCTTTTCTCCGGCTTGGGCAGATCACTTCTCTCATTTCTCTCAAAAAAGGCTTCCTAGAGTGTTATCCGATCATTTTCCTATTCTATTGGAGAGTGGGAATCTTCGTAGAGGGCGAACCCCCTTTCGTTTTGAGAATATGTGGTTGAAGGCGGATGGGTTTCTTGATAAGGTGCAGTCTTGGTGGGATAATTACCATTTTCAAGGGTCCCCTAGTTTCATTCTTGCCAAGAAATTGACTGCCCTAAAATCTGACCTTAAGCAGTGGAATGAATCAGATTTTGGCAATATCTCAGTTAAGAAACAGTTGTTATGGAGCAAGTTGAATGCTCTTGATGTCAAAGCGGACACTCAACCTCTTTCAGATCAAGAAATGTTGGAAAAAGCTTCCCTTCGTGTCGATCTTGAGAAGGCAGCCTTGTTAGAGGAGATTAGCTGGAGGCAAAAGTCCAAAGTGTTGTTTTTAAAGGAGGGAGATTCCAATACGAGGTTTTTTCATAGGATGGCGAATTCTAATAGAAGAAGTAATTGTATTGAAAACCTTAACATCGATGGGGTTTTGTCTTCCAACCAGGATAGAATTGCTGACCATATTGAACAATTCTATTTGAACCTTTACTCGGAGCGACAAGAGCAGCACCCTTTCCCAGATGTTTTGGATTTTCCTAGGATTTCTAGGGATAATGTGGATTGGTTAGAGAGACCTTTCGAGGATTCTGAGATTTTTGATGTCATCATGGAGTTTAATGGGGATAAATCTCCTGGGCCTGACGGTTTTTCGATGGCTTTCTTTCAATCTTGCTGGGGGATTCTCAAATCAGACATCATGGCAGTGTTCCACCACTTCCATGATACTAGCCAATTTGAAAAAAGCTTGAATGCAACTTTCATTGCTCTCATTCCTAAAAAAGCTGCAGTGGAAGTAAAGGACTTCCGACCTATTAGCCTCGTTGGGGGGATTTATAAAATTCTTGCCAAAGCTTTGGCTAATCGTCTTCGCATGGTTTTAGGAGAGATCATCTCAGCTCCTCAGAATGCCTTTGTTCTAAATAGGCAGATCCTTGATTCTGTTCTTATTGCCAATGAATGTCTTGATAGTAGATTAAAGTCTGGTCAGCCAGGGTTGTTATGTAAACTGGACATAGAAAAAGCCTTCGATCATGTGAATTGGAGATTCCTTAATTACTTGCTTGAGCGTTGCGGTTTTTCAGTTAAGTGGAGATGTTGGATTTCCTTCTGTGTATCAACGGTTCGTTTCTCTATCCTTATTAATGGTACTCCTCATGGGTTTTTTGGAAGCTCAAGGGGGTTGCGGCAAGGTGATCCTTTGTCCCCCTTGTTATTTGTTTTGGTTATGGAAGCCATTAGTAGAATGTTGGATAAGGCTGCCCTTGAAGGCCGTTTATCTGGCTTTAGAGTTGGTGTTTCTGATGGTAGACCTTTGATGGTTTCCCATCTCCTTTTCGCTGATGATACTCTTATTTTTTGTGATGCTAACATTGATCAGCTGCTGACTCTCCGTATGGTGCCCATTTGGTTTGAAGCTGTGTCGGGTCTGAAGGTTAATTTGGGTAAGTCTGAGCTGGTGGCAGTGGGGTCAATGCAAGATATGGATCTTTTAGTGGCTGTCTTAGGTTGCAATCATGGGTCCCTCCCTATGAAATACTTGGGTCTTCCTTTGGGGGCAAAATTTAAGGACAAGTCAATTTGGATTCCTATTCTTGAAAGGATGGAAAGAAAATTAACAGGTTGGAAAAAATTATATTTATCCAAAGGAGGTAGAGTCACTTTAATTAAAAGCACTCTCTCCAATCTTCCTACTTATTTCCTCTCCTTATTCCCTATTCCTGCTTCTGTGGCCAACCGAATTGCTAGACTTCAACGTGACTTTCTTTGGGGTGGTCTAGGAGATGAGCCCAAATTTCATCTGGTTGATTGGTCTTCGGTGTGTTCTCCTCTCTCTTCAGGTGGGTTGGGGATCAGGAATCTGAGAACCTTCAATATTGCCTTATTAGGGAAGTGGTTATGGAGATTTGGGCAAGAAAGGGATGCTCTTTGGCGTCAAGTGATTGCGGTGAAGTATGGTTGTGATTGGGGTGGCTGGTGTTCTACCTCTTTCTCTGGTCCTTATGGTGTCAGTTTGTGGAAAAACATTAGACGGGGGTGGCACTCCTTATCTCGTTTTATTATGTATGATATTGGAGATGGATCAAAGGTGCTGTTCTGGCTAGATCATTGGTGTGGTTCTTCTTCTCTTGCCGTTCGCTATCCGGAATTATTTAGGATTTGTCGTAGAAAAGAGGCTACTGTGGCGGATCTTTTGAGGTACACCAATGGAGTCCTCCATTGGGAGTTTCAGTTTTGTAGGGATGTGCATAATCGTGAATTGGAAGCTTTCAGGAGCTTCATCAATTCCATTTATAGCACTCCTGTAAGGGGGATTGGGGAGGACAAGTCCTATTGGCTGCCCTGTAAGAGTAAGGGGTTCACGGTTAGTTCTTACTACCATCTTCTTGTTGGCCATAAGGAGCAAATTTTCCCTTGGAAAAGCATTTGGAAGCAGAAGATCCCCTCTAGAGTAGCTTTCCTTGTTTGGACCGCGGCTTTGGGGAAATGTCTGACTGTAGACAATTTAAGAAAAAGAAAGATTTGCATCCTGGATTGGTGTTATATGTGCAAGTGCAATTGTGAAAGTGTTGACCATCTCTTTCTTCACTGCCCAGTTGCCATGGAATTGTGGGACATGGTCTTCGGTTTATTTGGAGTTTACTGGGTTATGCCAAGGTCTGTTGTGGGGCTTTTGGCTTGCTGGCAAGGTCGTTTTGGTCGCCATCGTAATGGAGATATTTGGAAGGCCGTTCCTCATTGCTTGTTGTGGTGTATTTGGAAGGAGAGAAATAGTAGATGTTTTGAAGACATCGAGAGTTCCATGCCTGTTCTTAAGTCTCTTTTTTTCCGAACCTTACTTGATTGGTTCTCCGTGTGAAGAAGCCTTCCTTTTCTTTCTATTTTGGATTTCCTTGATTTTTGTAATGTTCGTCTTTGATTTGTTCTCCCTTGTATACTTCCTGTGTACTTGGGTGACTCTCTTTTTTCAATAAATTTCTTTATTGCTTATCAAAAAAAAAAAGAAAAAAAAAAGGATAGGAACCTAGGAGTTAGCACAAAGTGAGGAAAACCACTAGGAGTCAACATGTTAGGAACCCATGGGTAGAACTCACCGTCGAAATTTGGCTTGCAAGGGGAGGGTGCCCAAGAGCTTATACACACATTGTTAAGCTTATACTTAATCCATGTGGGACATTAGGATCATATCATACCACCACGCTTCGTTGTCGACGTTCACGACGGCTCATTCTAACGACACTGACCCGAAGGTAGCCATTTTTTTTTTTTTTGGGCGGCTCCACTCACCTATCAGTAATTTTAATCTAGCCTCTAAGTGACGTGGTGGTTGGCTCTGATATCAAATGTTAGGAAACCATAGATAGAACTCATCCTTGAAAACTGGCTTGCAAGGGGAGGATGCCAAGAGCTTATAAACACATGGTTAAGCTTATACTTAATCCATGTGGAACACTAGGATCATGACACAACACCAAGCGAAGAAAACTACTAGGAGTCCGCACCTAGCGTTGGCTGGAGTCTGGAGTTGGCACCAAACCAAAGATGCCAAAAGGCAACTTTTTATGCATCTCTAATTCATCTCCCAAAGGAGCACAATAGTTTGCTTGTATAAAAAAATTGAACCCTAGTCTAATTGGCATAGGAAACCCTAATTGCCTTACTACAATATTAACTTTGCAAGAGGAGGGTGTCTAAGAGCTTATAAACACATGGTTAAGTTTATACTTAATCCATGTGGGACACTAGGATCATAACACAACACCAAGCGAAGAAAACCACTAGGAGTTAGCACCTAGGGTTGGCTGGAGTCAGGAGTTGGCACCAAACCAAAGATACCAAAAGGCAACTTTTCATTCATCTCTAATTCATCTCCCATAGGAGCACAATAGTTTGCTTGTATAAAAAAACTTAACCCTAGTTCTAATTGGCATAGGAAACCCTAATTGCCTTACTACAATATTAACCTTGCTTCCAAATATTAAAATACTAATAGCCTAATAAACTACTAGGACCTAAAACATAAAAATACAATTGACTTGCAAAAATGAATAATACTAAATAAAAATAAAAATCTGTGTCTCCGGCATCATTTCATTATTGGGAATCTTTATTGCATTGAGTGGCTGATAAAATACCACATTGGCCATTTGGGTTAGGTTGCATCAATCAATTTGTCTTCAATTTTTGATGTTTTTAGATGAGCCCATTAGGCATTGACACTATATGCAGATGCAGGGTGCATTAGAATATCTGGGCTTTGGCTCACTGATGAAGTGACCCTTTAATGCCCTGCGTCACTCATTGTCTAGTTTTTCTTGTTTATTCTACAAAATTGTTTAGTTTTTGGTTTCAAGCCTACATCCTATTGTGTCATTAAAATAAGACTCATTTTCATCTTTTCAGTGATGGTAGTGTAAACGCAATAGAATGTAAATTGTTTTATGCTATTTTTCCTTTAAAAATTCCTCTTCTTTGGCATGGTCTTTCCATCAAAATCTTTTTTTATTTTTGTATGATTTTTCCAAAAAACTCTAGCTTGGACAATACCATCGATTGAGAGTAGCTAATACAAAATGGACTAGAAAAGTAGATTATAACAATATATTTGTCTCAAGTGCAGGTTGGCTGGTGCAATCAAATTTAATACATTATTTGTTGGAATCATGATCTCATTTATTTTCAATTTAAAGTAAATATCTTTGTGGGTGCTTAATTCAGGTTTTGTTTACAGGCACTGACCCGTGCTAGGGTCCCCATAGTAAAGCTTATGGATCCAGTGACTGGAATTTCCTGTGACATATGCATTAACAACATTTTGGCTGTCATAAATACTAAACTTCTTCGAGATTACGCTCAAATAGATGCGAGATTACGGCAGTTGGCTTTTATTGTGAAACATTGGGCAAAGTCAAGGGGAGTCAATGAAACATACCAAGGAACCCTATCTAGCTATGCGTAAGTTAGCTGTAAGATTTACATGTATTTCTGAAATTTACCACTTAAAAATTGAGCAACTGTTGTGTTATGAGTGCACGTGTGGGTGTTGATTCTCACGAGATAAAGTAAAGAGACTAATTGACATTCATAGTTGGGGCCAAACCCATTAGATTAACCTTTCGGGTTGGAGTAATGTTCCGACATGTATATCAACAGATTCATGGTGGACTTTCTAGGGATCTCTCTCTCCTAACAAATTGGTATTAGAATTTATGGTTCATCTTCATGTTCCACAAGTGTCTTGGTCCTGACATGTTTGGGCAGTTACAGCACATTGCCTTTATTGGCCTTGCATTTGGTGCAACTCTTGAATGTGTCAAGGACTCTTGCGCAAAGGGGGAAGTAGAAACTCACACGTGAGGAAGGGATATGTTGCGAGCGAACTTGAGTGTTGAGTCCCACATCAAGGAAGTTTTAAAGTGAGTAGTTGATATACATAGTTGTACCAAAACCCATTGTTTTAAGCTTTTGTGTTGTAATAGTGCCCCAACATGTATATCAGCTCTTGGTGGATTCCCTAAGCATTTCTCCACCTCAATCAGTTTTATTATTATTATTTTTTTAGTGGGTAGATATATACATAGATGGGTCCAAACCCATTGGTCATTGTGAGACTACTTGGCCCTCTTTCAGTATGATGAAAAGCACAAGAACTTACCAATTTAGGTAGGATCTAGACAATCACAGTTTCTTTTTTATATCACAGTCAATAGACACAGCTGTGATGAAAGTTATTCTTATTTTTATGTGCCCTTTGCTACATTTTTAAAGAAAAACTCTTATGCTGTTTTCATTTCAGGTATGTCATAATGTGCATTCATTTCTTACAACAGCGCAGGCCTGCTATCCTTCCCTGCTTACAGGTGTGTATTCTTAATTAGTTCAAGTACTCAACGCATATGTTGTACCATATTTATTTACTGACATGTTTCTATTAGCGTGCTTTATGTTTTAAAAATTTATTATCATGTCTTACTAGTTACCAAATAATAAACATGAACTGATTCTTTTTTTATTGGTGATTTTTTTTATTTCTTTTTCATTATTTTTTTTATTTC
Organism: Castanea sativa; assembly: GCF_040712315.1. Taxonomy (NCBI): domain Eukaryota; kingdom Viridiplantae; phylum Streptophyta; class Magnoliopsida; order Fagales; family Fagaceae; genus Castanea; species Castanea sativa. The sequence goes on from NC_134018.1 coordinate 54,374,917, forward strand.
TTTTTCATTCTATAATTAGTTTTTGGACTTCAATGGAGGTGTTACCTATAAGTGTCTCCAATCATTTGCTAAACTCCTTGTTTGGCCTTATTATGTGCTGATTAAATCTTAATACAAGAAAAAGGAGACTTTGACTGCGTAGCAACAAATGTAATTATGAGAAACTAAACTGCATGATGTTAAGTAGAGGCTGAAACCTGTGAACCTTCTCAACTCATACTACTGTGTTCTGTTCAGACAATCTTCTATGTTTGTGGGACGTTGCTTCCATGTAATGAACAATACCCTGTAAAGATTGTCTTGTGCAAAATAATAAAGTTTTTGCCATAAATGAGCTTATGCTTCTCTGTTTTAATTAATAATTTCTTTTCTATCTGGTATACCACTGTTATTTTATATTCAATTACATTGCTGAAATAATGTCTTTTTTTTTTACTCAAACCAAAAGAATTTTACTTTAGACAAAGTTTTTGTCAGAATTTTTAAACATGAAGCCTTTATTATCATGCCACAGAAAACAAAAGCTCCCCTCATGTGCATTTCTTTGTGCAACTGGTGGTTGCTGCATCATTTTGTATATTTTGTTGTATTGCATTTCTTTATTATATTTTAGGCTTCCATATGACTAAATAGGGGTATCCGAGAACTGGTTTTGAACATTTTGTTACTCATTTGCAACTTGCTACAACCTCAAATTCCAGTAAACAATATGTTAGTTACAAAAAGGGACAAACTGTATGGTATTTGACATGTTGGCTCCTCCTATGTCAAAAGTACTTTCTATTGTGGACTTAGTCACCCAATTCTCTAATTTGTTGCTTGGTTTATACACTTTCAGGAAATGGAGACTACATACTCTGCAACCGTAGATGATATTGAATGTGCTTTCTTTGATCAAGTTGAAGTACTACGCAATTTTGGATCTTGTAACAAGGAAACTATCTCTCAGCTGGTGTGGGCGTTTTTTAATTATTGGGCATATCGTCATGATTATGCAAATTCTGTCATATCTGTTCGTACAGGAAGCATACTCAGGTTAGATACAAATTATGGTAGCTTGTATATTTTAATATATATATATATTTTTTAATCTTGTTGTGGCTCTGTGTTTACAAACAAGAATCATTTCATATATTCCTCCACCATTTCCCCAAAGCTCTTGCAGCCTGTTGCCCCTAAATTTAATCCTTTCCTTGAGTTCTTTCTTACATGTGAAATTGTGATTCATATATATGCTTTTGAGTGTTTATCTATGATATATACACACACACACACACTATTGATGGCTTTTGCAGTCACTCTATTAACGTTTTAGAAGTGGATTGGATATATTAAGGAATTAAGTTTCAGTTTTTGCCATTTTGGCATTAATGATGCTGGTCCTGTTACTGTCAATGGGGTGATTTGAATATAAAAGATAACTGAGGTTTTTCAAAGGCTGAACATTTTGAAATGGCTTGTTAATAGCTGATTAAATTTATTGAATCTAACATCATATCTAATTTCATTGAAGTTAAAACTTTAGTTTGGACTGTTCCTCTGACTCACCAAGTGTTCTTTCACTATGTAAATGTGTTCAGCAAGCATGCAAAAGACTGGACAAGGAGGATTGGGAACGATCGTCATTTGATATGCATAGAGGATCCCTTTCAGACATCTCACGACCTGGGTCGAGTGGTGGATAAGCACAGCATAAAAGTTCTGAGAGAGGAGTTTGAACGTGCTGCCTACATTATGCAGTATGATCCAAATCCGTGTGTGAAGCTCTTTGAGCCTTATGTTTCAAGTTGATTTGTCTTGTTTGCTCATAATTTAGATGTAATTATGGTAAAATAAACAGTGTAAAGTCCCTATCTTTTACCTTCTCTTCCTCATTTTAGTCCCTGCGTTATTTTCTTAGAATGTATTTAGTCTGTCAGGCTTTTATTTAAATGTAAAGAACTTTCTGTCAATAGACCTCTGGTCTTTGCTCTTCCTTTTCAAGATCAGAGGTCATTGAGTGAACCCACTGTAACTTCATTTCCCTTTTGGGGCTGAGTTGCAACGTGCATGTGGTGTGTGGAATTTTGAAGAAAGTGGGTGAGATTGTTGATTTCAAAAATAGTGTACATGAATTCGAACTTGGAAGTATACATGAAAGAAACTAATTTTTTTTAGAAGAAAATCTTTTAAGACTTTTATTAAGAAGGACCGGCTACATCAGCCTAAAAAATACATTGGAATTGTAGGGAAACATCTTTCATTCACTACATAAGATCTGGGACATCTACTGAAAAAAAAATTAATTGATATCTCCGTGTGATTAAACAAGATAAAATCAAGTAATGTAATATTAGAAAAAGTTATTATGCGCAATTAAATAGTTGTCAAATGCAGTGAACCTTATGGTAATAGTGCAGTAAAATAATGCAGTAGGACAGAAATTGAAAGGGAATTAATGGAGAAAGTGAAGAAGAATGTTGGCTGGTTCGAGGGAGTCACCCCCCAAGAACGTAGAGAAGGAACATGGAGAAGAAGAGGAAACAAATTGTAGTCTTATTTCTCATAGTTCTCTAAAAGGTCCATCACAAGTATTTAAGCTAGGCTCACCTTTACAACTACCAATAGGGAGCTAGATTTAGTAACTAATTTCCCAATAGTCTAGCTGTACAGTTAACCCCACTACTAACTAACTAACTAATACTCTATTAATGGAGACAAACCACTTGCATCATACGAAAGGATGCTTTTCATTGGGATGCAGCTAATCAATATTCCTTTGATCAACTTAAGGCAGCGGTGGCTAGTGCCCCAGTTCTAGCCTTACTTGATTTTTCAAAAACATTTCTTACAGAATTTTGGGAGCTGTCTTGATGCAAGAAGGTAGACCCATAGCTTATCATAGTCAAGCTCTAAAAGGCAAGAATATTCATTTATCTACCTATGAAAAAGAGCTTCTAGCTCTAGTGGTGGCGGTAAAAAAATGGAGGCCTTACCTATAAACCAAGATATTGTCAAAAAATACCAAGACAAATTTTCTTAAAAATGGTTTAAAAATTGCATTCATTAAGCTTTGAAAGGTGGATGGGGCATTGGTGAGTCCAAGGGGCATTGGTGAGTACAAAGGGTATTACTAAGAATTCATAATGACCCTCATGTGTTCTAAATGCTGTCTTATGAATATCCGATTCTTTCATTCTAATTTGATGATAGCTAGACCTTAAATCTAACTTAGCTAAAATTTTAGCACCACATAGCTCATTTAAAAGTTCATCTACAACAGGAATAGGAAACTTATCTTTCACTGTTTCCTTGTTGAGAGCTCTGTAATCGATGCACATCCTCCAGGAACCATTTGCCTTTCTGACCAAGAGCACAGGTGAAGAAAATGGACTCTTACTAGGCCTTATTGCCCCCGTCTCCAGCAAGTCTTTCACAATTTTCTCTATTTCATTCTTCTAATAAAAGGATATCTATAAGGTCTGACATTGATAGGTTGAGTGCCCTCTTTGAACACTATTTGGTGCTCATGCCCCCTGCTTGGTGGTAATTCTTTTGGAGTGTTAAACACAGAGTTAAAATTTTGCAACAACTCTTTCAAGGCTGAATTGGTTTAAGGGTGATCTTGAAGTGAATCCAGCATCATGACTTGGAGTACCAGACCTTTCTTAGGAGAGTTCTTGAAGAATTCATCCCCTTCTTAGAAGCTAGGCCCTTTTGATTGCACCCCTCTTAGTAGAATATGTTTCCCTTCATATAGAAATCTCATAATAAGGTTCTGGAAATCCCATTGAATCAAGCCCAAAGTTCTAAGCCAATATATTCCTAATACCACATCATAACCATCCATAGCTAGAGAATACAAGTCAACTTGGAACACATGCCCTTGCATTTTTATCATTACCCCATGACAAATTCCCTCACTTCTTATCACGGACCCATCTGCAATCTTAACTTCCAAAACCGATTGTTGCTTCGTTAAAGTAGCCTTGGACACAATAGTAGGATCATCATATGCACTTGGACCAAATCTAGTATGGAGTAATTTTAGAAAAGATTCTCATCCATCAAAATCATGCTCAGCATCTTGAAACCAAACTAAGGTTGGGCCTTCCATATAATAGGAAGCCATGAGAATTCTTTCATGATTAGGGATCTCATAGTACTTAAAGTACTGATTTGCCTTATAAATCCATTTAGTGGGATCTTCTCCATCAAATTTAGGAAATTCTAATCTTACTTGCTTAGGGATTGGAACCTTACCTCCATTAGATACAGAAGATTCAACTCTGTTATTGTTGTCGAGAGGCTTGGTGGGCAAAACTGCTAGAATTTCCTTGACAGCTTTAGACAATTGGGCAAGCTGCTGTGTAATGATCTCCATGGATTTTTGGTGTTGATCTTGCTGTAGCTTAACCCCAGAAATTGTATCAGCAAGTTGGGAATACCTTGTATTAGGACCATCAGCCATTGTAAGATCAAAACTGCTCTGATACCAATTGCAGTGAACCTTCTAGTAATAGTGTAGTAAAATAATGCAGTAGGATAGAAATTGGAAGGATATTAATGGAAAAAGTGAAGAAGAATGTTGACTGGTTCGAGAGAGTCACCCTCCAAGAACGTAGAGAAAAAACAAGGAGAAGAAGAGGAAACAAATTGTAGTCTTATTTCTCATAGTTCTCTAAAAGGTTTATCACAAGTATTTAAGGTAGGCTCACCTTTACAACTGTCAATAAGGAGCCAAATTTAGTAATTAATTTACCAATAGTCTAGTGGTACAATTAACCCCATTACTAACTAACTAATACTCTATTAATGGAGACAAACCACTTGTATCATTACATCAAAATTGAATAGTGTTATGAATCGAAATTTTATTATTATTATTATTATTATTATTATGTCTTGTATCTATTTGTATCATATTATATATTGTAAGGTATAGAAATTAATGATTAAGTTGGCTGAAGACAGCCACAAAATCGAATATATTATATATGTCAACGCACAGTACTTTTTTTTTGAAAATTTGTCAACGTACAGTATTTGAAGAAACGGTTTGTGCAGTAGCTGAAAGAACGCGAAGGATGATGCGGCCCAAGTGGGGTGTTCGTGTTCTCAAATATCATAGCTTTCACATGGATTAAGATATGCAATAGATTCTCAAAAAAAAAGAAAAAAAAAAGAAAAAGAAAAAGAAAAGAAATGCAATACCTTCTCAACCATTCAAATCAAAAGTACTGTAAGGTGGCAAGGATTGAGATATCGAAAGTACTTTGATATTAACCGATGAATCAAAGAAGTTAAAAAAAAGTAAAAAAAAAGTTTATAATTTTGAAACGAATCCCAATCCCTTTCACATATGAGGTGGCAGAGGATTGAGATCTAGGCAATTACAGGCAGAGGTCCAGAACTACCCCAGATGAATCTTTCTCTTACGAGGAAGACAACCTGCATGGGCGGCAGGGTAAAAAGTATTCTTCTAGGGGCTTGGGAAATGATGCTATGGGTAGGGCGTTGCATCAAATCTCCAAGTCACCCTTCACACGTAAGTTGGAGAAAGGAAGGCTACCTCGGCGCTTCACACAACCGGCCTTTACTATTTACAATGGCCGAACGGATCCTGTGGAGCATGTAAGTCATTTCAGCCAAAGGATGGCTGTACATTCCAAGAATGAGACTTTGGTATGCAAGATATTTCCCTCTAGCTTGGGACCCGTGGCAATGAGGTGGTTTGTTGGCTTGAGGGCAAGCTCTATCAATTCTTTCAAGGAACTTACTAGGGCATTTGGCTCTCGTTTCATCACATGCAGTAGAGTTCTTCGGCCTTTGGATTCATTATTGTTCATGGCCATGAGAGAAGGGGAAACCCTGAGAACGTATTCAGACAGGTATTGGGAGATGTTCAATGAGATTGACAGAGATTTCGATGATGTGGCGATAAGGACCTTCAAGGTCGGCCTACCTACGGAGCATGACTTGAGGAAATCTTTGATCAAAAAGCCTGTCAAGAGTGTGCGTCGGCTCATGAATCGCATCGATAAGTATAAGAGGGTTGAGGAAGATTAGCAGCAAGGAAAGGGTAAGGCGAAGGTTATCCTTCAGGGGATGAGGGATTTCAGGTCGGACAGATACAACAACAACAGGCCTGGGAGAGATTTTTCCAGATAAGCTGGTTTTACCGTCCCACAGGTGGTTAACACCGTTTTCAAGGAACCAGTGTAACAGCTGTTGGAGAAAATCAGACATGTGTCATACTTCAAATGGCTCAATAAGATGGCAGGAGACCCTTTGAGACGCAACCAAAACCTCCATTGCCATTATCACCAGGAGAGGGGTCATACCACTGAGGATTGTCGGACTCTGTGGAACCATTTGGAGCAATTGGTTAAAGAGGGAAAGTTAAAGTAATTCCTGTATCAGCCTAGTGGGCAAGGAAACCACTTAGGGCCGGCGAACCATAATGGCATTTCATCAAGGCCTCCTCTGGGTACAATCAATGTTATTTTCGCTGCACCTGGAAAGACTAGCTCAAATCCTTCTAGAGTGACGTCTATAGCTCGGACCTTAGCCGAGGAATCAAGGGATCAACCGAAGAGGATTAAGGCGAATGTCCTACCAGTTTTGGGTTTCTCGGAAGAGGGCAAAATCGGGACTATCCAACCACATGATGATGCCTTGGTTGTTACCCTAAGATAGGGGAATACGATGTGAGGAGGGTGATGGTCGTTTAGGAGAGTGGCGCAAATATCATGTACCCTAACCTGTTTAAAGGGTTAAACTTAAAGCTTGAAGATCTTACAGCTTATGATTCACCCTTGATAAGCTTTGAGGGAAAGGCTGTCATACCAAAGGGGCAAATTAGGCTACCTGTATAATCAGACCCAGAAGTAGTAAATGTAGATTTCATTGTGGTAGACGCTTATTCTCCCTATACAGCTATTGTGGCAAGTCCTTGGTTGCATGCTTTGGGTGCTGTTTCCTCAACCTTGCAAGTCAAGGTTAAATTTCTTTCTAGGGATCAAGTGGTGGAACTGCTTGGAAGTCAATCTGTGGCTCGACAGTGTGTCACGGTTGCAATTCTGCGTCAGCCTGAACCGGAGTCCTCGGCCTCGGCTAACGGAAAGTCGTAGCAATCAAAGTCTCTGGCCACAACCGAGGTACCATTGGTAGAAGAACCTGCATGTGAAGAACTAAAAAGGGTTCTTATAGATGATGACCCTGAGAAATTCTTTCAGGTGGGAGTTCAATTGCCACAGGAGGAGAAGACTGAGCTGATTATGTTTTAGAAGAAAAATGTGGATGTATTCGCATGGAATGCTTACTAAGCCCCTGGGGTTGATCCAAGTTATATTTTTCATCATTTAAATGTCAATCAGCTGTGGTACCGAGGAGGCAACCACCTCGGCGCTCCTCTAAAGAGCATTCTGAGGCTGTTAAGGAGGAGGTGCTCAAACTCAAGAAGGCGGGTGCTATCAAAGAAGTTTTTTTTTATCCTGAATGGTTAGCTCATATAGTGGTGGTAAAAAAGAAAAATGGGAAGTGGAGAGTTTGTGTGGACTTCACAGATTTAAACAAGGCTTGTCCCAAAGATTCTTTCCCAATGCCTCGGATTGATCAGTTGGTGGATGCTACTATTGGGCATCCTCGGATGAGTTTTTTGGATGCTATCCAAGGTTATCACCAAATACCTTTAGCTATGGAGGACTAGGAAAAGACCGCATTTGTCACTCCCACAGGAAATTATCATTATAAGGTAATGCCCTTCGGTTTGAAGAACTCAGGAGCTACCTATCAAAGGATAATGACTAGGATGTTTGAGCCACAGCTGACTATCGAGGTATATGTGGACGACATGGTGGTGAAGAGTAAAGCGGTTTCCATGCATCTGGAAGATCTGAGCAACACTTTTCAAACGCTGAGAAAGTACAAATTGCGACTCAATGCCTCTAAATGTTCTTTTGGTGTGGGGTCGGGATAATTTCTAGGCTATATGGTAACTTACCGGGGAATTGAGGTTAATCTTACCCAGGTCAAAGCCATTAGCAACTTACACCCATCTCGGAATCTTAAAGAGGTTCAGAGGCTAACAGGAATGACTGCTGCCCTCAACCGATTTATTTCTCGGTCCGTGGACAGGTGTAGGCCTTTCTTTTAGTTATTGAATAAGTGGAAGGGATTTGAATGGACCGAGGAGTGTGCGGTGGCTTTTCAACAGCTTAAAGAATCTCTCACGACCACCCGTTATGTCTTGACCAGAAATTGATGAAGTTCTGTTCGCGTATATTGCAGTAGCTAATCATACAGTTAGTCTGGTTCTTATACGGGATGATGATAATATACAAAGGCCAGTTTATTACGTAAGCAAGTCTCTACATGAGGCCGAGGTGAATTATTTACCGTTGGAGAAAGCTATCCTAGCAGTGGTGCACGCTACGCAAAACACGGGAAGGATTGCCAAATGGGGTACTATTCTAGGGGCTTTTGATATCAAATATATGCCTTGCACCTCTATAAAGGGGCAAGTCATTGCGGATTTGGTGGCGGAGTTTTCTGAGCCCTCGTTAGAAGAATATATTAAGGGATCAAGCATGGATGAAAAATCAGTTGGCATGATTTCGTGCAAAGAGCCTCCATTATGGAAGGTGTACATTGATGGAGTAGCAAATCAAGAGGATCTGGTGTGGGGCTAGTTTTGGTATCCCCTGAAGGAATTACTTTTGAGAAATCCTTGAGATTGGGGTTCTCGACCACCAATAATGAGGCAGAATATGAAGCTCTCCTCACCGGAATGATCTTGGTTCATAAAATGGGAGGAAAGATGGTACAAATGTTCTCGGATTCACAATTGGTGGTAGGCCAAGTGGAAAGGAAGTTAGAGGCAAGAGATTCAAGAATGCAAGGATACCTAACTCAGGTCAAGTATATACAATCCAAATTTGAGTCTTTTTCTTTATTACATGTATCCAGGTGTGGAAATACCCATGCTGATTCCTTGGCCACACTCGCAACATCCTTGGCGCAAAGCCTACCTCGGGTTATCCTTGTTGAAGATCTGTGGAAACCCACAGGGACGAGTAATGACGCTATCCGAATTCATCAAATTAGGATGGGGCCTAGTTGGATGGATCCAATTGTGACATTCCTCAAAGATGATGTCTTGCCCAAGGAAAGGTCCGAATCAGATAAGGTACGCAGGAAAGCACCTCGGTTCTGGCTGTCCGAGGACCAAAAATTATATAAGCGCTCTTATTCAGGACCATATTTGCTATGTATCCACCCAGAAGCAACGAAGTTACTTTTAGAAGAGTTGCATGAAGGAATTTATGGAAGTCACACTAGAGGAAGGTCTTTAGCTTATAGAGCTCTTACTTAAGGATATTGGTGGCTCAATATGCAGAGAGAAGCATAAGATTATGCGAAGAAATGTGACTAATGTCAAAGATTCGCTCCTAGCATACTCGTTGGAACGGACTATTTCACCAAATAGGTTGAAGCTAAGCCATTATCAAATATCAGAGACATAGAAGCAAAAAAGTTTGTATGGAAGAACATTGTTACCAGGTTTGGAATCCCTCATACTCTTATTTCAGATAACGGTCTACAATTTAATAGTAAGGCCTTTAGAAGATATTATTGTGATCTGGGCATCACGAATAGATATTCCACTCCAACTTATCCTCAAGGGAATGGGCAAGCCGAGGCGGTCAATAAAGTGATAGTCAATGGGCTCAAGAAAAGGTTAGATGATGCTAAGGGAAGATGGGTGGAAGAACTGCCACACGTCTTGTGGACATATCGAACTACACCACGAAGGTCCACAGGAGAAACACCTTTCTCCATGACTTATGGAGCTGAGGCAATAATACCTCTAGAAACTGGGTTCCCAACACTAAGGACGAGCTCCTTCACTCCAGGCAGCAATGATAATCTATTGGAGAGAAGTCTAGACTTAGTTGAAGAATGAGAGGAGTCAGCAGCTATCCCTTTTCCTTTTGGATCTTCCTTCAAGGTTACAAGAATTGTTGCTAGCATAAGCTCCATTGTTTGGCCAGTCTATTTGTCCTTGGAGGATTCCTTGGGATCACTTAGGGGCTGTATATCCTCAGATGCCACCCCTTCTATTAGTTTAGCACGCGTTGGAAACTAACTTTCAATAGAGACAGGTTTTTCGACTACATCACTTTGTTTATCCTCGACTCCTTGAACAACAACACCATCCTTGATTTGGGGAGGTGCAAAGGTTCAGATGGCTGGGGGGAAGCAGACATTTTCTGTCTTCCAAAGAGTGGAAGAGGCATCAATCCCAGCTCGGGAGAGTGCCTCATTCCATACTTGAAGGCAGTAATCCCTACACACCTTAAGGACTTGGGCTTTGAAGGTTTCAGTGGTCTCTGCCACCCCGACCTCATAACACTCTTGCTCAACTTGATCCTTTGCCTTCTCAGCCTTCTCTTTAGCCTTGATGGCCTCCTATTTAGCCTTGATGGCCTCCTCTTTAATCTTGATGGCCTCCTCCTTTGCCCTCTCAGACTCCTTGAAGTCTTTTTTAAGATCCTCAATCAGCTTTCTCGCAGCAGCAAGGTTCTCATCAGTTTGCCTGAGCAGCAGTCTTTGGTCCTTGGTTTGTTTCGCGTTTGTTTTGAGTGTGGCATCCAAGCTGGGCTTCTCACTCTCTGGACTAAACAGCCTACGCGTGAAAGACAGCAAAATAATAAGGCAAAGTTAAAATTTTTATAAAGGAATAGAAATAGAAGTAAACAAGACTTGGACGAGATGCTTACCATGGCAAGCTCCTTCTTCAAAATCATGAAGACATTTTGATCTCTCATTTTTCTAAGCTCACCCATATCCTCGGGTAACAGCAAAGCTTGCTCCAATGCGTCTGCTACGCAAGCAACTGTTCCCTCATCGATATTTCTAATGGATGCGTCAACAATGACTACGTGGTCATCAATAGTCATGTCAGGGACCCAGATTGGAACATGTACAGCAACGTGAGATTCAGTCCGTCTATCTAATCTCGTCTGCATGGTGTAGGCTTGTTTTCCTCCTTTTTCGAGCTCAAGCTCCTTAGGAAGAAAGTCTTTCCCTCCCTCCATCACTTCTTTCCCTTTTTGCTGGTCCCGTTTTCTTTTGTGGTCAGCCTGGATGGTGCGCTGAGATTGGGTAGGAGGGGGAGGAGAAGGGAGCCTGGATTCAAGGCCTTTCTTAGCGCCTTTATCTTGGACCTTGGTGCAAGGTACATTAGGAAGCTCTTGAGTCCCTACTTGAGCTTCCAGTACATCTTTGAGACTTGGCTTTGGCTTGCGTTGGATGCCATGGTATCAGGTTGTTGGGTGATGTCTTGTAGGGTTAGAGAGGATGTGCCGAAGGCAGAAACTTGGTCTTCGGGGGAGTAAGGTTGATTAAAAACCTCGAACTCGTCCTCATAATTGGATACTTAAACAATCTTTTCTTCTTCCTTTATGCCAGGTTTGGAAGAGGTTGCTTCACCAGATGTGTGTTGTGTTGAAAGAGGGATTAGGGGAATACAGTCCGGAATGGGTTGTGGGGGTTGTATGGGTTGGGTAACCAAGGTACCTTGAGGAATAGAAGCCCCCTCTAGTAGCAGAAAACCTTCAACGACAACGCTTATCCGGGGAAGACGTGGGTCCTTGGCTTTGATCACACACTTCAGCGCCTGAAAAACTTTGGAAATGAGATCGTAACCGATGATTAAATGAGCTGCTCGGAGTTGGCCGTCTGTATGCACAAAGACTTTGGCTTGTAAAATTCTGTTTAATCTCCCAAAATTAACGAGGAGAAGGTGACGATCCGCTGCGTGTGGGTCTGCAAAATTGACCAAAAGAAAGAAAAACGAGGTAAGAATAGATAAAAAGGTAAAAGGGATGGTTTTAAAGGGTTTTAGATAGATCCAAAACTTCACCTGGGGCCCTTCCCTTGTCGGACAGGGTACGCCGTCGTGCCAATCTCCTGATATGATTAGGAAGTCATTTTTTAGACCCTTATTGGATTCAGGGAGGTATTGAATTAACCTAACTGCTGGATGCCTAGATTTTAAGTAATATTCTTCTTCTTCTTTTTCGTTAGGTAGTGGAGGTTATAAACCCAATTCACATCGTGATGAGCGAGTCCTAGGTTCATCTTCTCATTTAGGGCATCTATGGAACCTAGAATCCTAAACACATTTAGGGCACACTAGGTAGGAGCTAGTCTAAAAGCCCTAAGATAATCCCTAGTGACGGTCCCCATGAGAATTCTCATCCCTCCTTCGATGAATGCAATCATCGGGATTACTACCTCTCCCGTTTTTCTTTTTACGAAATACTCCTCTTTTGTATAGTACGTAACAGATACCCCTGAGGGAATTCTGTATTTAGCCTTAAATTGTTCTATTTTTTCATTTGAATCCACTAGGGATGCAAATGTACCCATTTTTGGGAAACAAGGTGTAGGTATATTAGAAGAACTAAAGAAAATAGATGAGCCGAGGATGAAGGAGTAAAAGAAAAAAGAAGGGAGAAAAAAAAAAACAGAGCTGATAAGAAAGGGAGAGAGTATGGGAGAACTTACTTTAACAAAAAAAAATGACACAGTCACCTTGGCCAGATATTTGGTAAAATGAGAAAGCACGTGTAGATTGCAAAGTGTGGCAGATACGTTATACGAGCGTTTTGATGTGTGAGAAGGTTTGAAAAAATTGGTATTTATATATCATTGGGAATTATGAAGTAGGAGAATTCCCACCTCTGCCCAAAGGCAATCCTCAACCGTTGGATGCGTGTCACATCACTGAACGTGGGAGACATAAAAACGCCAGAATTTAATTTAGGGACGCTTTGCATGCCGAAGCATCGGGAACATGCGATGGGCAGTTCAAAAATCATCATCCTTGTCAGCAAGATTGCAAATATCCGCAGGTCAAAAGGGGACAGATGTCGAGATCCTCCTTTCATCTTGAAATAGAGAAATAAGAATCTCGAGGGGCTATTGTAGGGTCATTGGGCCCAGTGATTTATGAAGGGTAGCCCAAGAATATCTTTTGGGCTAAAAGCCAAATCCGATAACATCAAGTGATCTGAGGGTGTGTGAATGTTAACTCATAAAAAAAAAATATACTAGGTAAAGTAGTGATAATGTCTGAATAAATATGTCCGAGGAAGATTGTGTCCTCGGCTAGTGAAGCTGAGGTAAGAGAAAGGTTGTTTGATATCCCCAGGCTATGTTATAGAAATTCCTATGGTTAAGGGAAGACACAGTACACGTAGAGGATAAGAGAAAGGGCGGTGGAATATCTAAGATAAAGCTGCTACCACCACCCCCGTATTAAAGACTCTACAACTGATATTTTGGCCGCATTAATGGAGAAATGGGACCTGAACATCAGGTTTGAAACTTGGCCCCCGTCTCCAGAGACTTTAGGGAAAATGGATGGGACAAGTATCTAAACCAGCGGTCTAACTAAAGTAGAAGATGAGAAGGGGAAGAAGGAGGGAGTATAATAGAAAGAAGGGACCTTCTGTAATAGGGGGATTGAACAAAGAAAAGAAGGAGGGAGTATAATAGAAAGAAGGGACCTTTTGTAACAGGGGGATTGAAAAAAGAAAAGAAGAAAGAGGAGATTGTAGATTTGACTATTCACAATTGTAATCTATCTTGAGAAGCAGTATTATAAACTATCCTCGGATTGTGTCCGAGGAAGAGTTTTCATTCAAATTCATATAAACAACACCTTATTTGTGTCATTGGTCCCAAAGCCCATCTTTCTTTGTAATTTAACCGTCTTTAGAACCTAGATTTCAAGCCAACTCTCTACAAATTTATTGTAAAACGGCCTTTCAGGCCCTTTCCCTTCTAATTGTGGGTCAAGGGCTCGAATGCATCCTTACAATCATCATCCCGTATAAGAACCAGACTAATTGCATGATTAGCTACTGCAATATACGCGAACAAAACTTCATCAATTTCTGGGCTGTTGAAAAGCCACCGCACACTCCTCGGTCCATTCAAATCCCTTCCACTTATTCAACAACTAATAGAAAGGCCTACACCTGTCTGCGGACCGAGAAATAAATCGGTTGAGGGTAGCAGTCATTCCTATCAGCCTTCGAACCTCTTTAGGATACTGAGGTGGGTGTAAGTTGCTAATGGCATTGACCTGCGCAGGATTAACCTCAATTCCCCGGTTAGTTACCATATAGCCTAGAAATTTTTGCCCGACCCCACACCAAAAGAACATTTAGAGGCATTGAGTCACAATTTGTACTTTCTCAGCATTTGAAAAGTGTTGCTCAAATCTTCCAGATGCGTGGAAACCGCTTTACTCTTCACCACCATGTCGTCCACATATACCTCGATAGTTTTTCCCAGCTGTGGCTCAAACATCCTAGTCATCATCCTTTGATAGGTAGCTCCTGCGTTCTTCGAACCGAAGGGTATTATCTTATAATGATAATTTCCTGTAGGAGTGACAAATGCAGTCTTTTCCTGGTCCTCCACAGCTAAAGGTATTTGGTGATAACCTTGGAAAGCATCCAAAAAACTCATCTGAGGATGCCCAACAGTAGCATATACTAACTGATCAATCCGAGACATTGGGAAAGAATCTTTGGGACAAGCCTTGTTTAAATCTGTGAAGTCCACACAAACTCTCCACTTCCCATTTTTCTTTTTCACCACCACTGTATGAGCTAACCATTCAGGATAAAAAACTTCTTTGATAGCACTCGCCTTCTTGAGTTTGAGCACCTCCTCCTTAACAGCCTCAGAATGCTCTTTGGAGGAGTGCTGAGGTGGTTGCCTCCTCGGTACCACAGCTGGATTGACATTTAAATGATGACAAATAAAACTCGGATCAACCCCAGGGGCTTCGTAAGCATTCCATGCGTATACATCCACATTTTTCTTCAAAAACATAATCAGCTTTGTCTTCTCTTCCTGTGGAAATTGAACTCCCACCTGAAAGAATTTCTCAGGGTCACCGTCTATAAGAACCCTTTCCAGTTCTTCACATGTAGGTTCTTCTACCGATGGTACCTCAGTTGTGGCCAGAGCCTTTGATTGCTACAACTTTCTGTTAGCTGAGGCTGAGGACTCCTGTTCAGGCTGACGCAGAATTGCAACCGTGACACACCGTCGAGCCACAGATTGACTTCTAAGTAGTTCCACCACCTGATCCCCAGAAGGAAATTTAACCTTGACATGCAAGGTTAAGGAAACGGCACCCAAAGCATGCAACCAAGGTCTTGTCGCAATAGCTGTATAGGGAGAATAAGCGTCTACCACAATTAAATCTACGTTTAGCACTTCTGGGCCTGATTGTACAGGCAGCCTAATTTGCCCCTTTGGTATAACAACCTTTCCCTAAAAGTTTATCAAGGGTGAATCATAAGCTGTAAGATCTTCAAGCTTTAAGTTTAACCCTTTAAACAGGTCAGGGTACGTGATATCTATGCCACTCCCCTGATCGACCATCACCCTCCTCACATCGTATTCCCTTATCCTTAGGGTAACAACCAAGGCATCATCATGTGGTTGGATAGTCCCGATTTTGTCCTCTTTCGAGAAACCCAAAATTAGGAGGACATTTGCCTTAATCCTTTTCAGCTGATCCCTTGATTCCTCGGCCAGGGCCCGAGCTACAAACATCACTCTAGAAGGATTTGAGCTAGTCCTTCCAAGTGCAGCAAAAATAACGTTGATTGTACCTAGAGGAGGCCTTGATGAAGTGCCATTATGGTTCACCGCCCCTAAGTGGTTTCCTTGCCCATTAGGCTGATACAAAAATTGCTTTAACTTTCCCTCTTTAACCAATTGCTCCAAATGGTTCCACAGTGTTCGATAATCCTCAGTGGTATGACCCTTCTCCTAGTGATAATGGCAATGGAGGTTTTGGTTGCCTCTCAAAGGGTCCCCTGCCATCTTATTGGGCCATTTGAAGTATGACTCATGCCTGATTTTCTCCAACAGCTATTGCACTGGTTCCTTGAAAACGGTGTTGACCACCTATGGGACGGTAAGACTAGCTTGTCTGAAAAAATCTCTCCCAGGCCTATTGTTGTTGTATCTGTCCGACCTGAAATCCCTCATCTCCTGAGGGATAACCTTCACCTTACCCTTTTCTTGCTGCTGATCTTCCTCAACCCTCTTGTACTCATCGATGCGATCCATGAGCCGACGCACGCTCCTAACAGGCTTTTTGGTCAAAGATTTCCTTAAGTCATGCTCCGTAGGTAGGCCGAACTTGAAGGTCCTTATCACCACATCATTGAAGTCTCCGTCAATCTCATTGAACATCTCTCAATACCTATCTGAATACGTTCTCAGGGTTTCCCCTTCTCTCATGGCCATGGACAATAATGAATCTAAAGGCCGAGGAGCTCTACTGCATGTGATGAAAGGAGAGCCAAATGCCCAAGTAAGTTCCTTGAAAGAATTGATAGAGCCTGCCCTCAAGCCATCAAACCACCTTATCGCCACGGGTCCTAGGCTGGAGGGACATATCTTGCATACCAAAGTCTCATTCTTGGAATATATTGCCATCCTTTGGCTGAAATGACTCACATGCTCCACAAGATTCGTTCAGCCATTGTAAATAGTGAAGGCCGGTTGTGTGAAGCGCTGAGGTAGCCTCCCTTCCTCCAACTTGCGTGTGAAGGGTGACCTGGAGATTTGATGCAACGCCTTACCCATAGCATCATTTCCCAAGCCCTTAGAGGAATAGTTTTTACCCTGCCACCCATGCAGGTTGTCTTCCTCGTAAGAGAAAGATTCATCTGGGGGAGTTCTAGACCTCTGCCTGTAATTGTCATCCCTGGAACCCTCTGAAGAGGGATCAGAGACAGAAAGAGTTCGCCTTCACTTTTCGTGACGCAGCTTCCTTTTTAGGCTGTCAATTTCTTTCTGCATGGCCTTGGTATTTTCCTCGTGAGGAACTCTGCTGCCCCCTCGTGAATGACTCCTACTTCTGGTAGTGTGCGTAGTATGTACACTACCCTCCCGGTCTTCTTCATGCTCGAGATGCAAGGAGTGATCCTCGTGCTGGGACCCCACAGACTCCTCACGGTGTTGTGGTCCTAAGCCCACCATGATGTTAAACCTGTTCAAACACTAGACTTCCTACAGACGATGCCAATTGTAAGGACATAATTTGAGCCCCTGACCCACAATCAGAAGGGAAAGGGCCTGAAAGGTCTTTTTACAATAAATTTGTAGAGAGTGGGCTTGAAATCTAGATTCTAAAGATGGTTAAACAACAAAGAAAGATGGGCTTTGGGACCAATGGCACAAATAAGGAGTTGTTTATATGAATATTAATGAAAACTCCTACTCGGACACAATCCAAGGATAGTTTATAATACTGCTTCTCAAGATAGATTACAATTGTGAATAGTCAAATCTACAATCTCCTCTTTCTTCTTTTCTTTTTTCAATCCCCCTGTTACCGAAGGTCCCTTCTTTTTTTTATACTCCCTCCTTTCCCTTCTCATCTTCCACCTCATGGTTAGACCATTGGTGTAGATACTTGTCCCATCCATTTTCCCTAAAGTCTCTGGAGACAGGGGCCAAGTTTCAAAGCTGATGTTCAGGTCCCATTTCTCCATTAATGCGGCCAGAATATCAGTTGTAGAGTCTTTAATGCGGGGGCAGTGGTAGTAGCTTTATCTTAGATATTCCACCACCCTTTCTCTTATCCTCTACGTGTACCGTATCTTCCCTAAACCATAGGAATTTCTATAACATAGCCTGGGGATATCAAATAACCCTTCTCTTACCTCGGCTTCACTAGCCGAGGACACAATCTTCCTCGGACATATTTATTCAGACATTATCACTTCTTTACCTGGTATATTTTTTTTTATAAGTTAACATTCACACACCCTCGGATCACTTGATGTCCTCAGATTGGGTTTTTAGCCCAAAAGATATTCTTGGGCTACCCTTCATAAATTACTGAGCCCAATGACCCTACAATACATTATTGCTATTTCTAAATTTATACTGATATTATTCATATTATATTTTTATCTCAAGTATATCGAGGAAAAAGGAAGAAAGTAGATGCTATATATTATGATGAGACAACATTTAGTAAAATTATTATAATTATGATAGCGACTTTTTATCCTCTTTGGAAGAAAAATTATGAGAAATGCTAGTGTTACAAAAAAATATCATAACTTTTGTAATAACTCGCCATGAAGAGAGTTGTGAATGATGGAAATATAGACCTATTATTTTATTTTGGGTCCGGTTAATGTGTGCCCTTGGGCACACATTAATTGTCTATTTTATGAAATTTTTATGTAAAATTGAAGAAAAAAAAAGTCAAATGAATTAGTTATTTTTTTATTTTTCCATAAAAAGTTTCTTAAAATGATATATTAACATGAGTTTTACTAACGTATGCCCTTGGCCTAAGGACATATGTTAGTATACTATAAGGGCGCAATTTGACCCACGACCCAAAAATAACTCGGATAGTGACCCAATAAGCCCACCACAATAGATTTGTTAAAGAATGGGTTGGATATTGATCTATCAATAAGTTAAAGTTAATCACAATGAGATAAGAAGCAAATGAAATGACTAAGGCAACAAATTATGAAGAAAAGAGGCTTCTCGGTCAGGCTCGAGGAATGTCTATTTTATATATGTGTATGTGTCTCTCCCTTATACAAATATTTCAGTTCTTGGTTACCAAGTCTTTTCTTTCTTTCTTTTTTTCCGACCCCCTACATATGGATCTTAATTTTTCTTTTAAATTTAAACACAAATCATCTTAAGTTTACACTTGGAGGGCTGAGATTGCATTCCTAGGGCTTCTGTCTCATCCGGAACATACTAGTAAGCTTTTACCTTGCAATCTTAGCTGTGCCACCATTGTTCATGGTCATTTCCTCATTAATGCAGCCAAGGGAGTGGTTGTCTTGTATTTAATGTGGAGGAGATGGCTTCTACACCCTTCTTCCTTCATCCTTCTCGTATTTTGTGTCGAGTTTGCTTTCTTCTCTTTGTGATATTTTAACTTCATGCATCTCACACAACTAATGCTCGTCCCCGAGGTCCGAGGTGTATCCTCGAAAATAATCTTGGCTGCCTATCTAAATCGGATTAGGAATCCTCGTCCTCACAATAGCTCCCCAAAACCTCATTTTCACTCCCAACCAAGAAAAGTGAGGTTTTGGCCAATAGAAAATCATTGACAAGGGTACATTCGTAAATAGGTTCCCACACGAACACTTCTTTTCAACTGATTGCGACCCGCTCCTGATGCTTCGGAATCCCCAACTCCGCATACGGTGAGATCATGATCGAACGGCTCAGAATTCACCATTAGAAAGGGCGGGAAGATTACCGCTTCTTCTTTTTCCAGCCTATATATAGAGAGATGTGAGACCCTTCTCTCCACTCTATCTCCCTAGAAGCAGAAAAGAACATAAATACGCTCCTTTCACTTGATAACCTCGCCCGATAAGTCCTTCTTCCCTGAACTCATAAGTGTATATTTTTGTTAACCAGAGTTCTTCCCTTATACTTTCATACTAGTAGATTTTTTCTTTTTCCCAAATGGGTAGATTTTTTAGTTTGGTTGACAACCCTGAATACCAAGAGGAGTTTAAGAGGTATTATAGGATTCCTAGCAATGTGTCTATACAACATTGCAACTCAGGTGAGTGGCACGAGAGGAGGCCTACTGGTGCTGTTGTAATTCCTATGATTGCCTTCATTGAAAGGGGTATGAGGATCCTTATAGGTAGAGTTATCGGGGATTTTTTAAAATCTTTTTAGACTGTGTCCTACTCATGCATTCCAAATATGTTTAGAATATTAGGTAGTGTAGTTTCACTAAATGAAAAGTTGGGTATACAACTTACCCATCATGACATGAATTGGGTGTATAGTTGTCAGAAAGGTGCTGATAGGGGGGGTTATTACTTAAAAACTAGGGTTCCTGCCATTAGGCTAATCTTTTGTCTCCCTACGACGAACAAAGGCATGGATGAAGACTTTCTCATTGTTTTAGGGGAGTGGCACGATGGACTCCATTGCCCTACCAAGGATGGAACTCCAAGTGGGATGGCTTAAGGACAATTAACAAATATCAATGTTGGCTTAGGAAACTATAAACAGTCTTTTTACATACCATTCTTTTGTTTTACCTTTTTATATGTATATTTTTCTTTTACTTGCTCAAATTTGGGCTTGTCCGACCTGAAAACTAACGTGAATTCTTAACTTTTCTTCTTCAGAGAAAAGAGCCACCACCAAGAGACGAAGTTTGGTGAACTTCGAATTACTGAATTGAGTCTTAAGGTCTGAAATCTTCCTACATCGGGACGGTCAGCTTTGTGCAGTTCGTGTGATCCTAGGCTTCACCCCCATATTCGATCGCTTCCAAACATCTAAACACGTGATCAAGGCCCGAGACTCTCGCCTTGCTCTGGTTGATGTGGCCATCGAAGACTTTGATAGGCCAAAAACGTATTGACCCCTTGTAATGGATTAATTAATTAATTAACCAATTTAACATACAAACACGTGGTAGCACAAACAAATCACCAATAAACTAAAGTGCAGCGGAAAATAAATTAACACGGTGATTTGTTTACGAATGGAGAAAACCTTTAAGGCAAAAATCCCACCGGGTGATTTTAAGGTCACCACTCCCGAGAATCCACTATTATCACAACAAGCGGTTACAAGTAAAGGAATCTCAGTACCTTATACCAACCTACAGTTGAACCCTTACCCCAATGCCCAATTAGACTTGTTCTGTAGTGACAATCTCTCATTTTCAATGCACGGCTCCCAGTACGTGACTAACCAATTTGCGCGGATCCTAGTACGTGACTTCAATCACCAACTTAAGAAAGATGTTGGCTACAAAGTTCTTCAGTTCATCCTCACAATGAAGAACGAGAAGATGCTTGGTTACAAAATCCTATGGTGCAAAGACACAGCAGCTTCTTCACAAAGAGATGAACTAGGGCAAACTTTGTCTCTGGTCACAAATTGCTTAAACAGACTTTGCTCAATGCTTGTGCAACTTGTGCTTACTTTGAAGGCCCTTAAAATAATCTTTTTATATGTCTAGAGTTATGAGAAAAGAAGGCCCAAAGACCTGTCCACGGATCAGAATCAAAACAGTACTGAAAAACTGTTTTTCCTTAATCTTGACAGCTAGAGGTGTTGAGGTGCTGTCAAGCAGCTGTTGAGCCACGGGGCTGGAACAGCTTCTTAAAACTTGATAGATGCAGCTGTCGAGCCAACTGTCGAGCTTTAATGAAGAGCACTTCTCAGCTTGTTTCTTGGACAAACTTACATGGTGTTAACACTTGATCTTGAAACCTTGTTTCTTGAAGTATCAACAACATCCTAGATCTACCCAATTACAAGTAAAGTGCGTTTTGTCAAAGGATTAACCAATTACATAAAATAATGACATATATTCTTAACAATTGAACCACATATGTCCTAACAGGCTTCATAAGCAAACCTCCTCCAGAGGGAACACAAGTAGTCGAACTCTTTACCTTCAAGGATCCTCAACCCGTTGAGCTCCCTGCCTTTGAGAATCCTCAATCTATCATAGAGGAGATTACATTTTCGAAAGAAGAAGATGAGATAGAATCTAAGGATAACACTTTGAAGGACGATACTGAAAATCCCGTCCGAGACGAGGATTTTGAAATCTTTTACCATACCCACATGTCCGAGAAGGAAGGACTTAGCCCCCAGCTAACCACAGCCCTAGTTAGTGAGGACCAAGAGGATACCGAAGTACCTGAAGGGATGGTGATAGAAAAAAAGCTTCCAGACTTGCTTTCTCTACTAGAGTCCCATGCTAGGACCACAACTCCTGAGGTCCCAGTAGTTCCCATGCCTCCAACTCCAATTCCTTCTGCCCCCTATATAGACTAAACTAGCTAACAAGAAATGGAAAAAGGGACAAAAAAGGGGGTAAAAGAGTTGTTGAAAAGGGCGAAGTCCAAGAGGAAACCCCTCATGAGCCCACCAAAGTGGCCAATTTGACCTACACCCAACAAAGAAAGGGAGTGGAAAGCTTGAGCACTGCCTCTGAGTGAAGGTCTCAAGTTCCAAACTAGAATCCTATCTTTGAGTTGGATAACTCGCCTCTTCGGGAGGATGCTTCCATCTGCGATTTTGATGATGGAAGAGCAGGTTATGTAGCCAATGTCATGGAACAAGCCCTTCTTCTCCCAAGGGACATGGATGAGCTTTGAAATTTAAAGAAGCATGAGTTTTTCCTGTCCGTGAAGAGGGACTTAGCTCTAGTAAGGTTTCTCTACATTCACTTTTTTTTTCCTTTAATATCCCTTCTATGCATGCTCTTCCATTAACTTTTATGCTAATTGTTCATACACAGGCTACCCAAGTAGCACATGTAGCAAAGGAGTGGGTAGACCAGGCTTTCTAAGACTTGAAGGAGGAGGAATCCAAGTGCTTTGCTACGCAGAATTCTCAAGCTCTAACTGATAAAAAGCTAAAGGAGACTCTCCTCAAGCTTGCTAAGTGTGATAAGGCCAGAAAGAGTGTTGAGCTTTCAATTGAAAGTTCGGAGAGGCAAGCTCGGGAGTAGCTCTTGCACTTAAGGGAGGTAGAGAGACAGCTTGCTATTGCGCGAACAACTATTTCCGAGCTGAAGAAGGAACTTAGCCAAAAGGACAAGGAAATGGACAAGGTAGAGCAGACTGTGTACGACCTAGGGCAAAAGAAGCCTTCTACCCTCTAGCAATTAGAGCTCATCTAGTCAGCCAACCTTCTGCTAACACCTCGACCTCAACTCCAGCAAGCTCTACAAAGAATCCTTAGCCCAAATCCAGCACTATTGTCCTACACAAGCTAAACCAACTGAACAGTAGCCCAAAACCATTGCTCCTGCCAAAGCCAAACCCATTGAGCAGCAGCCCATCACCATTGCTCCTACCAAGCCTAACTAGACCGAGCTAGCCA
Organism: Castanea sativa; assembly: GCF_040712315.1. NCBI lineage: Eukaryota > Viridiplantae > Streptophyta > Magnoliopsida > Fagales > Fagaceae > Castanea > Castanea sativa. The sequence continues at coordinate 54,397,876 of NC_134018.1, forward strand.
TCTCCATGCCCAACACAGTTACTGCCCAAAGAACTAAGGTGGCAACCAAGGCACCTCCAACAGCAGGAGATTCCTCCATAAGTGCTCCACCAATCATAGTGGCTCCTTCTGTCCCAACTTCAACTCCTAAAGTGCAACCCACTACAGAGACAGGGATGCAAAAAACTCCCAAAGCTTAAGGAATATGGTAGTGGGTCCTCATGCTACTCTTGTTGTTTTGATTGTTTGTTTTTTTTTTTTTTAATAAAAGGCCTTTTGTCTTTACTTTCCTTCTTTGTCACATGTATCTTTTTGAACTTGAATTAATGAAGAACTCTTGCTAAAACTTTGTTGTTTTAATTTTTTACCTACATTTTTATGATTTAATCTTTGCTTACCATGCTCATGTGTAAGGAAGTATTTATACCGAGGTTTTAATTTCCTGAAGTAGGTGACATAAGAAACAGAACATAACCAAGGTTAGATTGAATACCACAAACATAATTTAAGTACCATTTTGCCCAAGGCAAGTAACCCATGGAGTGGAACCTAGCTAAGATTCTATTCAACATAAAACAACCTAAGTGTTAATTTACCTAAGGCAGGTAACCCGAGGAGTTGAACCTAGCCAAGGTTCTGTTTAACATAAAAATAAACCGAGTGTTAATTTACCCAAGGCAGGTAGCCCGAGGAGTTGAACCTAGCCAAGGTTCTGTTTAACATAAAAATAAATTAAGTGTTAATTTACTTGAGGTATGTAGTCTGAGGAGTCAGACATAACCAAAGTTCTATTTAACACTTAAATTAACCAAGTGTTAATTTACCCAAAGCAGGTAACTCGAGGAGTTGAACCTAGCCAAGGTTCTATTTAACATAAAAATAAATCAAGTGTTAATTTACCTGAGGTATGTAGTTCGAGGAGCCAGACATAACCAAAGTTCTGTTTAACACTTAAATGAACCACTAAAATAAAACATACAATGATTGAAATAGAAAATGGCATGACTGCCTTTCATTAATAATAATACCATCGTAGATTATTTATATTCTATGGACCTGATACAATATTTTCGTCTAGATCTTCTAAAAAGTAGGCACTTATTCTAGCCACCGAGGTGATGCAATATGGCCCTTCCTAATTGGGCCCTAACTTTCCCCATGATGGGTTCTTTGTAGTACCCACTACTTTTCTTAGCACTAAGTCTCCTAGGGCTAATGGCTTTTCCCTCACACTAGTATCATACCCTTATTTAAGCTTTTGTTGATAATATGCTAGTTGAACTATGACTGCTTCCCTTCATTCATCAACCAAGTCTAAACTTTTCTCCAACAGCTGATCATTACTATTTGGGGTGAACAAGCTCGTCCTTAAGGTTGGAAACCCATACTCTAGAGGGATCACAGCCTCGGACCCATAAGTCATTGAAAAGGGTGTTTCTCTTGTTGACCTACGAGGTGTGGTCCGATATGTCCAAAGAACGTGTGGTAGCTCTTCTACCCATCTAACTTTTTCTTCATCTAACCTCTTCTTAAGCCCATTAACTATGACTTTATTGACTGCTTTAGCTTGCCCATTTCCTTGCGGATAGGATGGGGTTGAATACCTATTTCTAATACCCAATTCATAGCAGTATCTCCTGAAGGCATTACTGTTAAATTGGAGCCCATTGTCCGAGATCAGGGTGTGAGGAATCCCAAATCGAGTAACAATATTCTTCCAAATGAACTTTTTTACGTCTATATCTCTGATATTGGATAAGGGCTCGGCCTCTACCCACTTCATGAAGTAATTAGTTCCAACCAAGAGCCATCTTCAGTTTCCCACAGCCCTGGGAAATGGACCTACAATGTCCAAGCCCCACTGAGCAAATGGTCATGGACTAGACAAAGGATTAAATGCCCTACCGGGCTGATGAATATTTGAAGCAAATCTTTGGCACTAATCACACTTTTTAACGTACTCTTGTGCTTTTCTGCATACTCGACCACCAATACCCTTGAGTAAGGGCTCTATGTGACAACGACTTACCCCTCGTATGACTTCCACATATCCCCTCATGCAAATCTTCTAATAGTGGTTCCACCACCTCAAGATGAACACAAAGCAAGTATAGTCCAGAGAAAAAACGCTTGTATAAATTTTGCTCCTCGGACAACCAAAATCGAGGAGAATCCATCCAACTAGGCCCGACCATGATCTAGTGAACTTGGACTTTCCCCTTCTTCTCCTCGGCAGGCTTATGTAGATCCTCAACAAGTATAACTCAAGGTAGGTCTTGTCCAGAAGAGGTTGCTAGAGTTGCCAAGGAGTCAGCATGGGTATTACTGCTTCTTAGGATTTGTTGTATGGTGAAAAACTCAAAACTTGATTGCAAACGTTGAGCTTGATTCAAATACCCTTGCATTCTCAAATCCCTAGCTTACAGCTCTCCCTTACCTGTCCTACAATCAACCTTGAGTCCGAGAACACTTCAACAACCTTTCCTCCCATCTTCTAAACCATAGCAATCCCTACTAGCAAAGCCTCATACTCGACTTCATTGTTCGTGGTCGAGAAGCCTAATCTTAAAAATTTCTCAATGGTGATCCTGTCTCGGGACACTATAACCAGCCACACCCCAGATCCCCTCCGATTTGCTGCACCATCAACATATAACTTCTAGGGTGAGGGCCCTTGTAGAGAAATTTCTTGAACTTGCTTTCCTCCTGGGCTATATTCCTCCTCTTCTCCCTCTATTGAAGACTTAGTAAACTCGGCCACCAAATCTGCAAGAACTTGCCCTTTAGTGGAGGTCCAAGGCATGTACTTTACGTTAAATGCTCCCAAGATCATCCTCTACTTGGAAATTCTCCCTGTATAATCAGCCTTTCTGAGCAACGACTGCAGAGGGAGTGAAGTTAAAACCACAACTGTATGAACCTAAAAGTAATAAGGGAGCTTTCGTGTAGCATGCACCACTGCCAAAATGGCTTTTTCTAAGGATAAATAATGAACTTTTGCTTTGTGTAGTGACTTACTCACATAATAGACTGGTCGTTGTACTCCATTCTCTACCCTCGCAAATACCAGACTAACTACATGAGAAGCCACAACAATGTAGGCAAAAAGAACTTCTTCCTCCTCGGGTTTGGACATAATAGGTGGCCGAGAAAGATAATCCTTCAATTGTTGAAAGGCTAGGGCACATTCTTCATTCCACTCAAACCCCTTCCACTTGTGCAAGAGTTAGAAGAATGGCCTACATCTATCTACGAATCGAGAAATAAATCTGTTCAAGGCTGCAGTCATTCTTGTTAACTTTTGGACCTCTTTAGGATTTCGTGGAGGTTGTAAATCATTGATTGCTTTAATCTGATCAAAATTAACTTCAATTCCGAGGTAGGTAACCATGTAACCCAAAAACTTGCTTGAACTGATGCCAAAGGAACATTTAGAAGCATTAAGGCATAATCTATGCTCTTTCAACACCTCAAAAATACTTCCGAGGTCATTCACATGCTCGGTCTTTGCTTTACTTTTCACCACTATGTCATCAATGTAGACTTCAATATTTTTGTCAAGCTGGGGTTCAAACATTCTAGTCATCATTCTCTAGTAAGTAGACCCAGCATTCTTCAATCCAAATGGCATCACCTTGTAATGATAATTCCCAGTTGGCGTTACAAAAGCAGTTTTCTGGTCAGCCAGAGCTAATGGTATTTGATGGTACCCCTGAAAGGCATCCAAAAAGCTCATCCAAGGATGATCAACCGTCGCATCCACTAACTGGTCTATCCGAGGTATCGAGAAGGGGTCCTTAGGGGAAGCATTGTTTAGATCTGTGAAATCCATACACACTCGCCATTTTCCGTTCTTCTTTTTTACCACCACTATGTTGGCCAACCATTCCGGGTAAAAAACATCTTTTATTGCCCCTGCGTGCTTAAGCTTCACCACTTCTTCTTTGTCAGCATTAGAATGTTCTTTAGAAGAGCTCTGAGGTGGTTGTTTCTTAGGAGTGACAAATGGATTAACATTTAGATAATGAAAAATGAAACTTGGATCCACCCTAGGAACTTCATAAGCACTCTAGGCAAACACATCCACGTTCTTTCTAAGGAAAGCAATCAACTCTTCCTTCTACTGAGGAGGTAGCTGAACTCCCACTTGAAAATACTTATCGTCATCACTATCAATAGTGATCTTTTCCAACTCTTCCCATCTCGCCCCTTTAGCTATAGTGTCCGAGGACATTTCTGTTTCCTTTGGTTGCTATAAAGCCCTTTCTGCGGTTGCCGATGATTTACCCTCATACTAATGTCTAATTACCGCCACTAGGCATTGCCTGGCCATATTTTGGCTTCCAATCAGCTCCTCGACCTAGTCCCTTTAGGAGTACTTCACCTTCAAGTGCAAAGTTGAAGAGACAGCCCCCATGATATGAAGCCAAAGCCTTGCCATAATAGCAGTATAAGGAAAATATGTGTCCACCACGATAAAATCTACCTTGACCACTTCTGACCCTGCTTGAACAGCCAATCTGATCTGGCCCTTCGGGGCAACCGTCTTCCCATCAAACCCCACCAAAGGGGAATCATAACTAACCAAATCCTCAGGCTTCAACTTAAGCCCCTTATACAGATCATGGTACATGCTCTCACCCCACTGCCTTGATCCACCAAGACTCTCTTCACATCATACCCCCTATTCGGAGGGTAACCACTAAGGCATCGTCATGCGGTTGAAAAGTTCCAACTTTATCCTCCTTAGAGAAGCTTAGAGATGTTGGACTTCCATTCTTCCCCATTTAGAATCAAGGATCAAGTCCTTAACATGCGGCCTTGCTATGGACATTACCCTTGATGGATACGAACCCGTCCGACCTAGGGCTGCAAGAATAACACTGATTGTTCCTAAGGGTGGTCTTGAGGATGCATCCCTTTGGTGTACTGATTTGACCTGACTCACTTATCCAGTGGGCTGATACAGGAATTGCTTCAACTTTGACTAACTGCTCCAAGTAGTCATGTAGAGTCCTACAATCTTCTATAGTGTGTCCTAATGGCACTGGCAATGAAGACTTTGATTTTGCTTCATAGGGTATCCTCCCATCTTATTTGGCCACTTGAAATATGGCTCATTCTTTATCTTTTTTAGGATTTGGTATAAAGGCTCCCTGAACATTGTGTTAACTACCTGGGCAGTAGTAGGCCCAGCATGTCCAGCAAAATCTCTTCTGGGACGATTACTGTTATACTTTTTTGACCTGAAATCTCTTCGGTCCTGGGGAATTACTTTCGCTTTCCTCTTTCCTTGTTGATGATCCTCATTCACCTGTTTATATTCATCAATCCGATCCATTAATTGACGCATACTTCGGGCGAGCTTCCTAGTCAAGGACTTCCTTAAATCATGCTCAGTGGGTAGACCGACCTTGAACGTCCTTATTGCTATATCCTCGAAACTTTCATCTATCTCATTAAACATCTCCTAGTACCTATCTGAGTAAGTCTTCAAAGTTTCACCTTCTCACATAGTCATAGATAGTAAAGAGTTTAGGGAACGAGGAACCCTGCTACGAGTGACAAATCGGGCTCCAAAGGCCCTAGTAAGCTCTTTAAAGGAGTTAATTGATCCTTCCTCCAAACAATTAAACCACCTCATCGCGACTAGCCCTAAGCTAAATGGGAACACCTTGCACATCAAGGATTCATTCCTCGAGTGAACAACCATTCTTTGGTTAAAATGACTAACATGCTCCACTGAGTCCATTCTACCATTATACATGGTAAACGTGGGTTGTACGAACCGCCGAGGAAGGTTTGCCCAGTCAATCTTCTGAGTAAACGGGGACTTCGAGATTTGACTCAAAGCCTTGCTCATAGCATCATTTCCCAAACCTTTTTAAGTTGGACTTCTATTTCCTGGCTTATGATGACACTCTTCATTATAGGAGAAAGACTCACTAAGAGGGGTAGGGGTGCTTGTGGTGCGGTGCGGTATGGTTTTGGGCCATTTTTAGCACTGCACTTTGCGATGCAGTTTAGCTAAAACCATAACTGCATCGTACCTTATATTTGTGGTCACATGTGTGGTGTGGTGCGGTGCGGTTTAAAATTTAGCTAAAACCATAACCACACTACACCTCATTTTTGCGGTTACATATGCGGTGCGGTGTATAAGATGCGGTTTGAATGATTTGAAGTTGGTATATTTTTCAAATTTTGGGTTTTTTCTACCTAACCCAAAATTGATTTTTCCCTTTGTTTTGGTCCAAGTTTTAAACTATTGAGCTAGTTTTTCTTTATTTTGGGCTAGCTTTCTTAATAAACACTTGCTAGGGTTATCAAACTATTTTTTATTTTGAAAACTAGGGTTATTAAACTATTAATAATGTATTTAATATTAAAAATAATTAAATATATTAATATATAGAGAGGGTGTGGTGCGGTGTGTTTTCTTATTATTAAATCGCAAACCGCACTACACCATGCGGTGTGATGTGATGCGGTGCGGTGCGGTGCATTATTACTTGCGGTGCGGTGCAGTTATGTCATTTTACGGGCGGTTTTGGTGCGATTTTTGCGGTTTTTGCGGTTTGGTGAATACCCCTGGAGAGGGGTCCTTGATCAGGGTCTATAACTGTCATCATCATCAGACGAAGATTCTGTGCTTGATGGTGACCCTCTCCTCTGCTTCCGACGTAACTTCCTACGTAAATTATCTATCTCCAACTGCATGTTTTTGGTATCCTCCCCATGAGACACATAGCTCCCACTTCTAGAATGACTCCTACTGGTATGAGTTGTGTGCACACTAAGTTCACAATCTCTCACTCACTCAAGATAAAAAAAATGATCTTGACGTTGCGATCTCACTGACTCCTTTGATCCCACCATGGTTGAACTACTCAGGTATGTTCAATATTCCCACAGACGGCGCCAATTGTAAAGGCGCAATTTGACACGTGGCCCAAAAATGACTCGGACAGTGGCCCAATAAGCCCACCACAATAGATTTGTTAGAGAATGGATTGGATATTAATCTAATCAATAAGTTAAAGTTAATCACAGTAAGATAAGAAGCAAACGAAGTGTCTAGGGCAACAAATTATGAAGAAAAGAGGCTCCTCGGTCAGGCTCAAGGAATGTCTATTTTATATATGTGTTCGTGTCTTTCTCCCTTATACAAATATTTCAATTCTTGGTACCAAGTTGTGAGAGACCGCCAAAATTAGGGGTGCCTCTCCAAAAAGAGAGAGATCTTTGAATGCTTTTTAGGGCACCTCTCTTTTTGGGTAAGTGGTGTAGAGTTGCCACTTATTTTTTATACAAAAAAATAAGAAAAACTAAAAAAAAAAAAAAATACATGACTGAATTGTTTCCTTTCATTGATTGAGGGAAAAAAAAAACATTTGGTAAACTGAAAATTACATGGCTTTGGGTCCTAGTTACAAATTATTAAATAATTACATGACTTTTTATTATAGTTACAATCTACCAAAAATAAAGCAAAGATAAGACCTAGGTCTACCTATCCAAAGACACTAAATTCGGAGGCTAGATTACGGAATGGGAAGGTGTTAGGCACCCATTCCGCCATTCTGCCCAGACAGAGTTTGGTCTTCTAGACTCTTGTGACCTATGTACCCATTTTATGCATGCTATGAATGATATGTTATACATGTGAAATAAACTAAATCACACAAATTTATTTATGAATGTATCCTTTTCTTTGTTAAAAATTCGGATATGTTTTTGTGATTAAATTTTTTTTGATTTTGTTTAGAAAAATCAGATCTATTTTTTGAGAACTTAAAAAAGGGTTTGTTAATGAAAGAAAAATCAGATCTGTTTTTATCAAACAAAAAAAAAATCCTTTGATTTTAAAAAAACATTAGATCTGTTTTTAAAAACATAGAAAACATGGTTTTGTTTTGTAAATGATCAGATCTATTTTTGTGATAAAAAATTGAGTATATAAAAAAAAAATTAGATCTGTTTTTGTGATAAAAATTTGTGTATATAAAAAAAATCAGATCTTTTTTTGTATGTTCAAAAAATATGAAAAAGATTTTTTGACAATAGGATTTCATTCATGAAATAAATTTATGCTACATAAATTAAATAAAACAAACACAACAGTTCATGATCTTTTTCTTTATTTCAAAATCCGCAGAAGGTAGAAAAAAAAAATCAAATCTGTATTTAAGGAAGATACAAATCAATTTTTTGTTTTAAGAAAAATTCAGATTTGCATCTAATGAAGATGCAAATCAGTTTCTTTGATGAAAAAAAATTCAAATCTAAATCTAATGAAGATGCAGATACGTTTTATTTTGAAGAAAAATTCAGATCTACATCTAATGAAGATGCAGATCCATTTTATTTTGAGGAAAAATTCAGATCTACATCTAATGAAGATGTAGATCCGTTTTTTATTTTAAGAAAAAGAATTGATTACATGCAGATCTTTGAAATTATGAAAGAGATCATAACAATTACAAAAGATTCAAGATCATGCTTTAAACAAAACAATAATTAACAATTCATGTTATGGATATTTGAAACAATTAAACTAAAAAACTATACGTGCATCATCACAAAAGAGAAGCATAAAGAAAAAAGGGTTATCAAAAACAACCTCTTGCATGAAACACTTCTTCTTCTTGAGTGGATATTTTAGGGTTGAAAGAAATTTAATTAATTATCTTTGAAACCTAAAAACCCTAGTTTAAGAGAGAATATCAGAAAAGGGATGTGAGAATTTTGATAGTGTGAAAAGGTGTCTCGCCTTGAGCGTAAAAGAATGTGCTAAATTTTGAGATCTAGTCCTTATTTATAGAGGCTGGAATGCTTAAAAAATAAGCAATGATGGGTAGAATGCAAATTGGGACACGTCTTTCTGCGAAAAAGTCGAAAAGGGTGTGCCTTATCGGCACCCGAAAAGAATTGGGCCAAAGCCCAAAAGAGTGCAATTCGACACTCCAAAAGTGTCGAATGGTACTCTTGGGTACTGATCGCACTTTCGTGTTCAGGTGCATTTTGGACTCATTTTTTAGGTTTTTTTGAGCAGAGCCTTGCACTTAGACGTATTTTCAATCTGTATTTTAAGATTTTTATCTATTTTCTGGATAATTCACGTCTTTTCTGTAACAATTATCTTGTAGATAAATACCCTAAAATAGATTTTGATAAAGTTTAGATTACCCACAATTTTATTGTTATCCAATTATCTCTTTTATTCCTATGCAAGCAATCCTATTTTAAACACTAATTGTCAACCAATCACAAAATTATTTAATTAAATTTGATTGTTTAACTAATCAGAATTAATTTAAATCAATCATGCATGGTCGACTCTACCTAGACACAATGCATGCTGATCGTGCAAACTTGATCATGCGATATCTTTCGATTCAATGGTCCGATTTGGAAACCGGACACACTGTTGTGACCGTTAAAATCTCAAGATCATTTTTATGATATGCAATGAATGAATTAATGTATGTCATGCAATCATGATTTTCGGGGTACATGAATGGTCATTTCAATCATCTTCCTTAATTAAATTATGGGTGCAAAATCGAGTGTCTATACAAGTCTTTTCTTTCTTTCTTTTTTTCCAATTCCCTACATATGGATTTTAATTTTTATTTTATATTTAAACACAAATCATCTTAATCCTACACTTGGAAGGCTAAGATTGCATTCCTAGGACTTCTGTCTCATCCGGAACATACTAGTAAGCTTTTTACCCTGCAATCTTAACTGTGCCACCACTGTTCATGATCATTTCTTTATTAATGTGGCCAGGGGAGTGGTTGTCTTGTATTTAATGCAGAGGGAATGGTTTCTACACCCTTCTTCCTTCATTATTCTCGTATTTTGTGCCGAGTCTGTTTTCTTCCTTTTGTGATATTTTAACTTCATGCGCTTCACTCAGCTAATGCTCGTCCCCGAGGTCTGAGGTGTATTCTCGGAAATAATCTTGGTTGCCCATCTAAATCGGATTAGGAATCATTGTCATCACATATACTATTTTAGAAAAGTTTTATGAAAAAAAAAATCTTAAAATGGTATACTAACCAGACCGTACTAATCATTGTCCTCACATATACTATTTTAGAAAAGTTTTATGAAAAAAAAAAAAATTCTTAAAATGGTATGCTAACCGGACCCTACTAACATACATATGCCCTTAGCTATACGTTAGTGAAACTCTATTATTTATTGTCCACCACCGACAATTTAGACGAAAGATAATTGAATTTAAATTTTAAAACAAAAAAAACGACTAACAAATTGTTGCTTTAGGTGGGTCTGTGGAGTGTGCAATTATGTAGTTCATAAAGATGCAAAATACACCGAGCTGTAAAAAGTTCTGTTTCAATAGTACAGATCTTGTAAAAAGTTGCCTGTTTCATATACTGTCAGCTTGCTTCTCCTTAGTTGAATGAGAATTGAAGATTAAAAAAAAAAAAAAAAAACAGAAAAACAAATTTCACAGTACACTGGCTCTCTGCCCAAGCAAAATAATAACTATTTGATGAATAGTTGTTGAAATTTGTTGTTTAAATAATAATTTTCGTTATTTAAGTAAGACAACATGTATTCTTATAATATTTTTTTACTAATAAATATTTTTACAATACTTAAGCAATATAATTAGAACAACTTACCAAGCAACCTTAACTTTTGCAAATTGTGTCATTTTATCACTATCTATTTCTCTTTTTTTCTTTTCTTTCTTCCATACCTCAAAGCTCTTCACCACCAATGGCACATGGAATTATTCATGGTCACCTCCCACAAGTGTTGGTTGTTCGTCCACCGGAATCTTTCTCTCTTTACCAATCCCAATGCTCACACAAGTCCATTTCTTGAAAGCATGGGAATCACCACTCCCACTAGACCAATTCTTGAGCACCCATGCACGCAATGTGCAAGCCATGCTAAGCTGTGGCATTTCCCCTATCAAAGCTGACTTCCTCTGCCACCTTCCCTCACTGCGCCTTGTTGTCACCCCCAGTTCCGGCCTCAACCACATTGACTTGTCCGAGTGTCGCCGCCGGGGAGTTACGGTGGCTTATGCCGGAAGCGTGGCTTCCTGCGACGTCGCCGATTTGGCTGTTGGATTGCTCATTGACGTGCTTAGGAAAATTTCAGTTGCTGATCGATATGTTAAGCAAGGGCTTTGGGCTAGCAAAACAAGTTATCCTATTCCTCTCGGTTCTAAGGTGTTCATTTGTCTCTATTTGGTCTCTATATTTTAAGATGTCACAATTTTGATGCTCGTTTTGTGATTTCTCGAGCTTTAGTGATATGGCGAAAATTGAACTCGAACTTGATTCGGTGGCTTAAGACATCTATCTAATTCGTAGTGCTTTAGCCCGTTGACCTACATGTGCAAGGGTTTCTCTATTTATATTAGTGTTATATATATGCAGAGTTTGTTTAATGTTAGATATATAGTCATTTTGAAAACTTTTATAAATATATAATTGCTGTCTAGGTAGTTTGATATTAGATATGTACAAAAATATCAAAAAATAATAATTTTTTTTTATCTCTTATAAAAAGCTATAACTTGGTAATGATATTTCCTAGAGTAAATTTTAGCTATTTTCATGCATATTTGGTATGAAATTATTAAAAATTTCGTTTTCAATGTAAATAATTAAATAATTGTTCAGTAAAAAGAAAAAAAGAAAACCACAATGAAACCAATGAAGTTTTCAAAACAATAAATGATCCAAAAATTTATCAAATATAAGAACAAATTTAATAACAAAAAAAAGAAATAAAGTAAACAAAAACATGATCATGGGACTTTCTTTTGGGGGGAGGGGGAGGGAGTTTTTTCTTTTAGTCATTTATCTCTTAAGCCGAAAAAGCGCAAGGTCAAAGCAACTTCAGGGGTCTCAACGACCCGTTGAAAAAAAGGGGAGGTCAAGGAGTTTTTTTTTTTTTTAGAATACTAAGTATTTAACACATACACAGGGAGATGAGAGAAAGTTTTTTTAAAAAATAATGGTGATGTATATCTAAATAAAAGGGCCTAACTCTTAAATACACAGCACAAATTTTAAACTTTTTAAACTTACACTCATTTTTCAATGTGAGATTAACTCACTGTTTTTTTAAGAATACTAAGTATTTAACACACAGACACATGAGAAGAGAGAAAAATGTCTTAAAGAAACTGACAATGATATATATTTAAAAGAGAAATGCTAACGAATACTTTAAGGGTATTCGTGAATAACCTATTTAAAGAAAGTTTTTATTGGAAAAGAAAAAAAAAAAAAGCAATTAATGTTTTGACAGCTTTTTTCATTTTTCATAAAAGTGATGTCAAAATTGTCTTAAGATGGATTCTTAACCAATGTCCTAAGAGCATTCGTTAGCATACATGAAACTTGCATTTAATAAAGTAACTAAGCATTTGTTAACTAACTTGAGAGTGCGTGAAGTGACCAATGGGGTAGTTTAAAGATAAGTGGTGGCATGTTTATTGGTATAAAAGTCATAGGTTTTGAACTTTGAAAATACCAATAAGTTTTTGGTGTCAATAGATCCTGAATTCCTTATTCAATTAACAAGAGACTTTACCAAATTGAGTTAAATATAATTCACACATTTCATACTTAAAATAGAACTAATAAAATAGAATTTTTATTTTTATAAAAAATAATAAGACCCTCTAAACTCACTTTTAATGCGGTTGAAGAGGCCAGTATTGCAATTAATCTAATAGAAGAACTATATTTTATTTCCTATTACGTCTGTAATACAAACAAATCATGAAAATTAAGATCACATTGGAAACCTTCCTTTCTTATGATCTGGACTTGTAACATGCTAGTGTTAGGAATGTTGGTGTGGGTCTATATTCCAAACACTTTTATTATTATTATTTATTTATTAGATGTTGGGCAATAAAAGATAAAATAGTCGTTGCACAACTATGGGTAAACTAGCCATCGGGACCTTATGGATTATTAGTAACCAATAACTATAGACCATTATTGTCATAAATAGAATATATAATATTGACACAACACCCTTTCCTATAAGTCATTTGCTTTTACTTTATATTTTTCAAATACACAATTTCCATTCTCTCTCTCCCACATATTTTTTCTATGGTTTTATTTGTTTCAAGGAAAGCCAATATTAGAAGGTTGTTCTTGAACCTCTGTAAGTGAAAGAGCGTCTATCATGAAAGTTGACGCTATAATCTAATCTTGGGAGGTTATTTGATTAAGAAAACTAGTCGCACTGAGTTTTATTCTGAGTGACATGAATCAACATTTAAGAACAACACATTCGCAACGTAATTTTATAGCATTGTGAGATCATTCTAAACTTCTTTTTATTTGATTTTTTTTGCAAATTATTCAAGTTATAATCTATTGGGTCCATTTGGATAGAACTTATTGCTGAAAATTGAAAACTGAAAACTGAAAACACTGTAGCAAAATAATTTTCAAATGTGTAAATAGTGCTGTGGGACCCATTTTTAATGAAAAAGTTGCTGAAAAGTGAAATTTGTGGGTCCATGAACAGTGCACGGATGCACTGTTCATGAGGAGAATTGGTCAACAACAGCGGCTGAAAAAAAAAAAAAAAAAAAAAAAGCTGAAAACGCGCAATGAAGAGAAACGCAGACGTGAACGTGGATCCAAACCCTCTCATTGTATCAAAACTTATTAATTCGCTAAAATATTTCCAACAAGGGACGTGCATGGTATAATGTCAATCACCTCTCCGTTTATTGTTATCTACAGTCTAATGCAAGAATAAATGCTGATGATTACAGTTGAAAGGCAAGCGAATTGGGATTATTGGACTAGGAAGCATTGGCCAAGAAGTTGCTACAAGGTTTGAGGCTTTTGGCTGCAGTATCTCGTACAACTCAAGAAAGCAGAAACCGTCATTTTCATACCCTTTCTATTCCAGTGTTTTTGAACTTGCAACTAACAGCGATGCCCTTGTCATTTGCTGTGGCTTAAGTGATCAAACCCACCACCTAATTAACAAGGAGGTCTTATTGGCATTGGGAAAAGAGGGAGTCATCATTAATGTTGGGCGAGGAGCCATTATTGATGAGAAGGAAATGGTGCAGTGTTTGGTGCAAGGCGACATAGGAGGTGCTGGTTTGGACGTGTTTGAGAACGAGCCTAATGTTCCTAAAGAGCTCTTTGCCTTGGATAATGTTGTACTGTCGCCACATAGAGCTGCATTTACTCATGAGACTCTCGCAAGTATGCGTGAACTTGCAATAGGGAATTTGGAAGCATTCTTCTTGAACAAACCCTTACTTTCTCAAGTCATGAATAATTAAATAATCAGTAATTATTCTCACATTCAATGGATATAGTGTCCACATTTTTATGATGTTCACATTTAAATTATAAAATAAGTGATATTTATGTAATGTACAATACTGGGTGTAAGAGACTCAAATACACTTAAATAATTATGTTTCATTGTAGCCTATATATAGCAGGCATTTTTTTATATGTTTTTGTTGCTAGTTGGCTTTGTTATATCTTTATTTTGTTCGGCAAGTAGGAGTGAGATTTCAATTTTATTAAAGGGGGCTCGAAGGAGGCAGAAGCCTAAGGAGAACTGGGCCATTAACATCATAAAAATCACAGGAAGGGAGAGATGAAATGGATGGGGTTACTACGAGGCCAAGTCATACAAAAAAAAGGTCTAGTAGTCAACGATATCGAGGCTTTGTTAACAAAATACAACGTTGTATTTTGATTGATTTTTTTTTTTCTTTTTGAGAATCTTGTTGTATTTTTATTTTTATTTTGGGTTCTCTAAAGTAAAAGCTATGTGAAATTTATTATTACTGCTTATAATTCTTTTATCTATTAGTTTATGTCATTACTCTTTACAATTTTTTGTTTAACAATTCAAATTAACCTTAATAATTATTAGTTTTTGTAATTGTACTTGTAAGGACCAAAAAATCTGGTGGCCCAGGCCCACTTAGAATAGTGGCTGGATTAGTTCGACCGTAGCACAAAACAAAGAATTTGTAAGAGAGGGAACTAGACAACCAAAGGGGGGCTCTGCCTGAGGGTAAAAACAAGGAAGAAAAGGAAAATAGTATTAAGTAGGTGAACCATGTGTTCCCACGTGTTAACACCCTTTCACCTGTCTCTAGCACGCTCCTAACACTTCGGAATCCACGATTTCACATTTATGGCGTCTGGCAACTGCTTGCCCCCCCTCCCCACGTCCTACGGCTCGATCAGGATCCAACGGTTCCTATCTCCCCTCATTTTTGGGCGGGAAATTTACCACTCATTTTTTACTCCTATAAAAGGAGAACTTGGGGTTGGCTGAGGCTCATTTTCACGTTCTAGCGATTTGAGTTGAAGCAATCTCCCAAGGAGCATTCTTCCTTTTATTCGTAGGTGTGTTGATTCCCTTGTTTTTATTTTTGCATAAGCTTAATAGCTTACACCATAAAACTCCATGGGTAGATATGCTAAGTTAGTGTATACCCTGAGGCTATGGCAATCTTTAGAGCACAATATAGGATTCTTTATGGTGTTGAAATCTGACATTGTGAATACGATGAGTGGTTGGTCTTGAACAGACTCCCTGAATCCGTGGTTATTCCTATGATTGCCTTCATTGAAGGCGGGATGAAACTTCTCATGGGAAGGGCTATTAGGGATTATTTAACAAACTATAGGCTAACCCCCACCCAATGCTCCCCAAACATCTTTAGGGTCCTCGGGTGCATAGATATGCTAAATAGGAAAATGGGGACCAACCTTATATGACACAACGTAAACTGGGTGTACAACTGCCAAAAAGGGGGAAAAAACCAAATACTACATCAAGTTTAGAATCCCCACTGTTAGACTAATCTCCTTTCTACCTCACTCAAGCAAAGGTATGGACGAGAACTTCCTCATCGTCTCGGGAGACTAGCACGATGGAATACATTGTCCCACCTAGGAAGGGGAACCAAGTAGGGTTCCCGAGGACCAGAGTCATGTTAGGATTAGTGCCCTTAAATCCTATTGTATGATGCTATGTATGATATTATGTATGACATTATGTATGACATGATGTATGACTTAATATTGTGATTGATAAAGTTATTTTATTATTATCTAAAATAATGGTAACATGAATATGGGACATTATCATATAGTCCATGAGATGTACTGTATGTGATTTATGTGAAAAGTCACAGAAGATGTAAATCACAAGTTCTTTGTAAATTCAAAATTTATAGTTCGTAGTCAGTGATGAAATTGGGCATTTTATCTGCGAAGACTATAACGTATCAACTAAGATAATTTGTCTTGATCATGGAAGTGGAGACTTCTAGTTGATATGTTAATATGTTTTAAAAGTTAAAACATATTGAACAAGACCGCTGTGAGATTTATTATTCTCCTAACAACTGTCAAATGAATAATAAATCTCACGACTTCTATTTGCATGAACTCTTAATCCTGAGAGAATAATGGACCTGATCATGAGGTGTAGGTTGCTTTGATATATCAGGAGTGAGATCTAAAGTGACGGTCAAAATCTCAGTATGTTGGACAACCACATTTAGTGTTGATGAAACATATATTCTCAAGATGGAATTCATAGTCTCTTGATGGAGATATAAAATATTCACTTGAGATAAGTTTAATGGGTTCAATTATTCAGAGAGTTAGGTCTAACCACTTTAGTAAGAAATTACTAAAGTATATATTTATGAAATTGGATTTCATAAATATATAATGAATAACTTTAAAGGATTAAATCGGGTACTAAAGGATAAGATGTAGTAATTTACAAAGTAGCAGTCTACATTTATGACTTTGTGTTACTACGAATATTTTATGAAGGGGTTGCATGTATAATAAAGTCTTGGGATATAATTTATTAATAAGGCCTAGAGTACAATTATAATTAATGGTAACTTTGAACTTGTCAAGAATTGATGAAAAAGCCCAAGGCCCATTGGAGCTAGTGTCTTATTGGTTCCTTTTGGTCCCACTCCAAGCCACACACTAAAGCTCAATTGGAAAGGCTCAATAGGCCAACCCAATTGGAAAGGCCCAATAGGCCAACCCAATTAGATAATCAGTTAGTTATAAAGAAAGAAACATACAGAATTTTTTTTAGATTAGTAAGAAAAATAAGAAACAGTGTGTGAGAAAGTGTATGACACACTTTCATTCTCCCTTTTGAAAAACTGATTGAGAGACCACACATCTTGGGCGTAAAGTGGAATTGGAGTGAAGATTAAAAGTGTTCTCAAGTGCTTCTAATCTTTGTTTTGAATTTCTCCACACCAAGGTATGCCATCTTGTTCTTAAATTTTGAAATTTACATAGTGCACGTTATCAATCATGAATGAAATAGATCCTTGTTTGTTGCTTCCGCTATGTGTTTTGTATGAGATACAAAACTGGAATTTTTTTTCCTTCAAGTCAAACATAGGATTTTACTTGGCTTTATCAGCATGAAATTTTTTTTTTTTTTTACTCACAACCCCTCTTGTTTTACTTGGCTGATGAATATCACACCGCCCCAGCCAAGCACTTGGTGAACTTTAAGGATTTGAATCGGATCCTCAAGCTAGAGATCTTCCTACATAAGGACGGCCAACTCCGAGCAGCTCACGTCATTCTCGGATACAAGCCCTCCACCAAACGTTTTCAAAGCTCGAAGAACGTCACTAAATCCAAGGACCCCCATTTGCCTTTAATTGACGTAGCCGTTCCAGGATTCCTACTGTCTGAACCTCCTCTGGAAGGAACTTAGGACGTCCAACTCCCAGCCCCTTTAGCTACCAGGCTTCTCTACTCTCAAACCAATGGTCCCATCAGACGACGAAACCAAGGAGTCCATACTTGAGCCTACCCCCCAAGAAATCACGAACAAGGACTTCGAGGTCTTCTACTAACAAGAAGACCCCGAAAAAGCTCCCAGCAGCTCACACCAATGCTTAAGGCCCACACAGGTCAGCTCCAACCAAGAGGCGATCAACATCCCAGAAGGCATGAGTTTCAAAGAGAAGACTCCTAACCTGCTCGCTTTGCTTACTACCCATGCTAGGGGTTCCTCTCCAATAGTGCTAGTGGTGACCCGATCACCTACCCTCGCCCCCACACGTACCTATTTCGTGGATGCAGATGAAAGAAACAGAAGAAGGCCCAAGGAGGTAAGGGAAGTGACAATGCCAAAGATAGGGAGGTCTCCCAATCCTCCCATCAGCCCCTGCTAAGGAACCTCATACAGGGAGGGGACAATGAAAGAAGTGTTCTACTAGGATTTCCAAGGAGCTTAGGGGAGATCAGCCCAAGAAGCCTTCCATCTGGAGGCCCCTCTTCACCCTCAGTTCTGGCAACCCGCTGTTGGACGATGCCAACTTGAGGGATCCCCAACAGGGAAGCTCAAGCCTAGTGGCCGAGTGCTTGGAGAAGGCTCTATGCTTGCCAGAGGATATGGCCGAGCTGAGGTTATTTAGGACGCGTGAAGTATTCCTAGCCTTAAAACAGGATTTAGCTAAGGTACGTGACCACTTTCCTTAGTTTACAATATTAATTTTTAGAAGTTTAACCCAACACTTATGTTCTTTCTTTTTTTCTTTTTTGTAGTCTATCCAAGGTGCCTTCATGGCTTAAGAGTAGGTAGACCACTCTTTAGATTTGGCAAGAAAAGCCGACAATATATTAGAGGCTGCTAAGAAGGCCCACGCGGATGCGGACAAGAAGCTCAAGGAGACTCTTACCTAGTTAGCCAAGGCGGAGAAGGTTCACATGAATGCTAAGTCTGCCCTCAATGGCTATGAGAAACAGGTAGCTGATGCCTTTCAGAGAAAAGCTGAGAATAAAATGGCTATAACTGTGGCGGACCAAGAAGCAACTGGAAGCTAAGGAGGCAGAGATGTCTTAGGCCGAGCAGGCAGCCTATGGCACAGGCATGACTAAGGCATTTGAAAGCCTTACTGCCCAACTCAGAAATGTCGCTCGGGCCTTTTGCATAGAGGTGTAGGGCCAAGCCCTAAGTGCTATTGGGGTTAACATCGAATCAGAGCTTAGGGCTCCTGATAGGATATACTACCCCTTTGCCTTGCTTTTTTGCTCCCACTCCTCCACAGCACCTAGCAGATCCTAGCTTTACTCCCCTTTCCTCCTCAGACCAACCTAATTCTACTCCCTTTACTGCCCCTACCAAAGACAAAGAATAAGAGCAACCCCCTCCAGACAATCTGGTGGACGTAGAAGCGAAGGAGACAACAGAGATGGCCCAGCTGAAGAAGAAGGGAGGGAATGGAAAAAAGACCTTTGCCTAACTCCACCTAGGGCTCAAGAAGAAATAGCAATTTTTGTAACTAAGCCCAAGTGTACCTAATGCCCCTCATTTTGTAATTAATTTCTTACAAACCAATGAAAAGGACTTAGAATTTATTTACTGCTTCCTTAATCATTCAATTCGTACTTGTCATTTTATATATTGCATGTGTGCCTACTCATTACAATGGTATGTCCATACTAACTGAAAATTCATTCATGGAAGATTCTCTATCCCTTTGTCTAACCAAGAATAACTTGCATCACAACTAATAGACTGACTTATAAAAATTTTCTTACCTTAAATTAGAAATGAAATCCCAAAGCAAAGTCTTAGGCACTGACCTTGGAACCCTAGATAATAAACAAGGTACTTTATCTCACCATCCATGATCTGAGGAGTTGCATCAAGGCCAACCTCTATACAACACTAAATAGTCTTTCCTAGATTCATTACTTAGCCCCAGGCTTGTGACCTGAGGAGTCGAACAAGACCTAGGCTTAGTTTAACACTTAGAAAATTTCACAACAATGTTAATTTTTCCTAGGTTTATGACCCAAGGAGTCAAATAAGACCTAGGTTCTGTTTAACATTTAGAAGGTTTCACAACAATGTTAATTTACCCTAGGTTCGTGACCTGAGGAGTCGAACAAGTCCTAGGTTCTGTTTAACACTTAGAAGATTTCACAGCAATATTAATTTACCCTAAGCTTGTGACTCGAGGAGTCGAACAAGACCTAGGTTCTGTTTAATATTTAGGAGATTTCACAGCAAGGTTAATTTCCCTAGGCTTATGACTCGAGGAGTCGAACAAGACCTAGGTTCTGTTTAACACTTAGAAGATTTCACAGACTGATTATTTCATTAGATACATCAACAAAGAAACACAACTTAATTAAGATATGCATGGTAAAATAATTAATAACATTAATAATAATAATGCCATAGATTGTTTACATTCCAAGGATGAGGAATTACATTTTCATCCAAATCTTCTAAGTAATAACCCTCAATGCTAGAAATGGAAGTGATCCTGTATGGCCCTTCTCAGTTAGGGCCTAGTTTTCCCTAAGTAGGGTTTTTTGCTATACCCACCACTTTCCTCAACTCTTGGTCTCTTGGAGCTAATGGCCTCAACTTCACCCCCTTATCATACCTTTGCTTAAGTTTTCATTGGTAATATGTCATTTTCACTGTGGCCACCTCTCTTCTTTCCTCGGCAACATCCAGGCTATCTAAGAGTAAACAATTGTTCTCTTCAGTATTGAATTGATCAGTTCTCAAGGCAGAGAATCCTAACTCAAGGGAGATTACAGCCTCTGCCCTGTAAGTCATTGAAAAAGAGGTCTCCCTTGTTAACCTACGGGGTGTAGTACGATAGCT
Organism: Castanea sativa; assembly: GCF_040712315.1. NCBI lineage: Eukaryota > Viridiplantae > Streptophyta > Magnoliopsida > Fagales > Fagaceae > Castanea > Castanea sativa. Next base: position 54,418,558 of record NC_134018.1, read on the forward strand.
CCACAATACACGAGGTAATTCATCCACCCATTTTCCTTTAACATCATCCAACCTTTTCTTCAGTCCAGATACTATAACCTTGTTGGTGGCTTCAGCCTGTCCATTCCCTTGGGAATAAGCAGGCATAGAGTACCTATTCCTAATTCCCAACTTTCCACAGTATCTTCAGAAAGCTTTACTGTCAAACTGAAGACCATTATCTGACATTAGCATGTAAGGAACTTCAAACCTTGTGACAATATTCCTCTAGATGAACCTCTTGCCATCCACATCCCTAATATTAGCAAGTGGCTCAGCATTCAGTACTTAGTAAAGTAATTTGTGTCGACGAGGAGCCACCTTTGATTCCCTATGGCTTGGGGAAATGGTCCCACTATATCCAAACCCCATTGAGCGAACGGTCAAGGGCTAGACAATGGATTTAGGATTCCCCCTACTGATGGATATTAGGGGTATACCTCTGACATTGGTCACATTTCTTTGCATATTCTTGGGAGGTTCTTTGCATGCTAGGCCACCAGTATCCCTGGGCAAGGGCCTTATACGCCAAAGACCTACCCCCTGTGTGACTCCCACATATGCCCTCATATAGCTCTTGCAACAGGGGCTCCATTGCTTCTGGATGCACACATAGTAAATATGATCCTGAGTAAGAACGTTTGTATAACTTCTTCTTTTCAGATAGCTAGTAGCGAGGAGCACTTCTACGCACCTTCTCTGCCTCACACTTATCCTCGAGCAACAATCCCTGCTTCAAAAAGGTTACTATAGGATTCATCCAGCTCGTCCCCACATGGAGGCTGTACACCTCGATCAAGGATACCCTTGTGAGACTAAAGCCATCCATATCCTCAATAATAACAACCTGAGGAAGACTTGACCCTAGAGAAGTGGCTAGCATTGCCAAAGAATCTGCATGAGAGTTTTGTTCCCTAGGGATTTGCTTCAAAACAAAACCCTTAAACTGAGCTCGGGCACTTTGCACCTTAGCAAGATATCCCTACATCCTTTCATCCAGAGCTTCAAAATCTCCATTGACTTGGCCCACGACCAATTTAGAATCAGAGTACAACTCCACCACCTCTCCTCCCAACTGTTTGACCATAGCTACTCCTGCTAACAGGGCCTCGCACTCGGCCTCATTATTGGTGGGTAGGAAACCCAATCGTAACAATTTCTCCACTATCAGCTTCTCAGGAGTGATCAACACAATCCCTATTCTTGCTCCTCTTCGGTTAGATGCTCCATCTGTATAAACCTCTCAAGGGGGAACAACGATGGCCGACATGACCATTACCCCCATAACTTCTTCCTCCTTATTGATGGTACCCTTGGCGAACTTTGCCACAAAGTCTGCTAGGATCTGACCCTTTATGGCAATCTGAGGCATGTACTTGAAATCATAGGCTCCTAGCCTAGTTCCCCATTTAGCAATCTTGCCGGTATAATCTAATTTCCTTAAAAGAGCATGCAAAGGGAGTTGGGTGAGCACTACAACAATGTGGGCTTGAAAGTAATAAGGAAGCTTCCTAGTGGCGTGCACTATTGCCAACACGGCCTTCTCCAATGGTAGATAGCGTGTCTTAGCCTTCTGTAAAGATTTACAGACATAGTAGACAGGCCTCTAAATTCCATCCTCGTTTTCGACCAAGACGAGACTAACAGCATAGTCTGTGATTGCTAAGTACACATACAACACTTCCTCCTTCTCGAGCTTGGAAAGTATGGGAGGATTGGACAAATACTGTTTAAGATCCTCGAAAGCTGTTACACACTCCTCGGTCCACTAAAAATCCTTCCATTTGTGGAGGAGCTGAAAGAAGGGACGACACCTATCCGCAGACCAAGAGATGAACCTATTCAAAGTTACGGCCATTCTAGTCAATTTCTGTACCTCTTTGGGGTTTCGAGGAGGATGCAAGCTATTAATAACCTTAATTTGCTCGGGGCTGACCTCAATCCCACGGTGAGTGATTATGTAACCCAAAAAGTTGCTCGAGATGAACCCAAAAGAACACTTAGAAGACTTCAGGCGTAAATTATGCTTTCTCAAGACCGAAAATGTCTCCCCTAAGTTGGCCAAATGCTCTTCTACCTGCCTACTCTTTATTACCATGTCATCAATGTAGGCTTTCATATTCCTCCCAATCTGTGACTCGAACATTCACATTACCATTCTCTGATATATGGATCCTGCGATAATGGTAGTTCCTATTAGGGGCACGAAAGGCTGTCTTCTCCTGATCAAGTAATGACAGGGGTATCTGATGGTAGCCTTGGAAGACGTCCAAGAAACTCATCCGAGGGTGCCCTACCGTGATGTCTACCAACTGGTCAATTCTAGGAATGGGGAAGGGATCCTTTAGGCAAGCTTTATTTAAATCTGTGAAGTCCACACAGACTCGCCACTTCCCATTCTTCTTCTTAACCACCACAGTGTTGGCCAACCACTCGGGATAGAAGATCTCCTTAATGGCTCCAGCTTGCTTTAACTTATTTACCTCCGTCCTTACTGCCTCGGCGTGACCTTTGGATGATTGTCGAGGAGGCTGCTTACGTGGCGTAGCCTCGGGATTAATGTTTAATTGATGACATATAAACCCAGGGTTAGTTCCTAGAACGTCATAGGTGCTCCATGCAAAAACATCAATGTTGGTCTCTAGAAACTTCACCAACTTTACCTTCTCAAAAGGGGCAACTGAGATCCCACAAAGGAGTATTGCTCTTGATCTTGCCCTATCACCAATTTCTCCAGTTCCTTGGACAACTCTTCAAATGCCTTAGTCTGCTTCCACCCTGCAGGGCTCTTTAGTTGCTATAGGATTGGATCTCTAGTCTCAACAACAGGATTTGTAGGCTACTGCGTGATTGCTGACACCAAGCACTACCTAGCAGTGGCTTGGTTACCTACCAATTATCCCACTCTCTCCTGAGTAGGAAACTTAACCTTCAGATGCAGGGTTGAGGATACAGCACCCATATCGTGAAGCCAGGGCCTGGCCAAGATAGCCATGTAAGGGGAAAAAGCCTGCGATGAAGTTAACCTGCACCTCCTTATCCCCAGCTTGCGCGGGCAACCTTATCATTCCTCAAGGGACCACCATCTTACCATCAAACCCCACCAACGGCGAATCATACTTTGCAAGGTCCTCAGGAGTTTAGCTTCCTATACAAATCAAGATACATGATTTTTACTCCATTTCCCTGATCAACTAGCACCCTCTTAACATCATGGCCCCCAATCCTTATGGCGACCACCAAAGCGTCATCGTATGGATGGAGGTTCCCCTCCTTATCCTCCTCTGTGATATCCAGGGTAAGGGTGACCATTGCCCTAGCTCTTTTAGGAGTCTGATCACCTACCTCCAAGTCATAACTTCCACCCATAGACATAATCCTAGTCCCCAAGCCCCCAATATCCCCTAACCTGGCAAAAATCACGTTGATAGTACCCAATTCTGCCTGAGAAGCACCATTCCTGTGAAACTCAGTTCCTGAGTGCCCAAACTACCCCATAGGTTAATGTAAAAATCGATTAAGCTTCCCTGCCTACACCAACTGGCTCAAGTGATCTCGTAGGGTCCTACAATCCTCCGTAGTGTGTCCCCTATCGTGATGGTAATGACAATAAAGACTCTGGTTTCTCCTGGATGAGTCCCTGCCCATTTTATTAGGTCACTGGAAGTAAGACTCATTCTTAATCTTCTCTAGTAGCTGATACACTGGCTCTTTAAACAATGAGTTGACCACCTGAGCTCCTGTGGACAACGCTTGATTAGTAAACTCCTTTCGAGGGCGATTACCCTAGTATCCTCCTCTTCGTGTATCCCCCTTTTTCGGGAACATTTTCGCCTTGCCCTTTCCTTGAATCTGGTCTTCCTCCACCCACTTATATTATCTATGCGATCCATTAGTTGGCGCCTGTTCAATGCGGACTTCATTGTCAATGACTTCCTCAACTTGTGCTCGGGGGGAAGCCCCACCTTAAAGGTCCTCATAGCCACATCTTTAAAGTATCCATCAATCTCATTATAAGTTTCCCAATACCTATCCGAGTATGTTTTGAGAGTCTCTCCTTCCCTTATTGCCATAGACAACAAAGAATCTCGGGCTTAGGGACCTTACTACATGTGATGAATCTAGCCCCGAACACCCTTGTCAGCTCCTCGAAAGACCCCACCAATCCTTCCCCCAAAGCCTCAAACCAATGCATAGCTATGGGCCCAAGACTAGCAGGGAACACCTTGCACATAAGAGCCTCGTTATTAGCATGGGCCGCCATCTTCTGATTAAAGTGGCTAACATGCTCCACGGGATCAGTCCTCCCATTGTAAATGGTAAAAGTCGGCTGAGAAAACCAATAAGGAAGTTTTGCCTTGTTAATCCTCCTAACAAAGGGTGACTTAAAAATTTGCTGTAAAGCCTTACTCATTGCATCGTTCCCCATGCCATGGTGGGAAGGCCCTCTCTCTCGCTTACTACTATTCTTCTCCAACTTGTCCTGGAGCGAAGAAGCGGAATAGGACTTACTAGACGGAGTTCTAGACCTACAATGATATGAACGGTCCCTGCTTCCCCTAGAATCATCACTTGGTGGGAAGGATGGACTCATTCTTTCACGTTCCCTACACTTTAACCTTCTACACAGGCGATCTATTTCCTACTGCAACTTCCTTGTCTCTTGATCATGTGAAATATGACTCCTAAGCCTTGATTGTCTCCGCTCAGTACACTCAATATGGTAAGATTTTACCATAACACTTGGAGTACACTGCCTATCTCTTTTTTGCTCCAAGTTAACAAATTAGTTCTCCCTTTGCGAGCCCACCAATTCCTCCCTATCCTGGCCTATGTAAGCCATGAATCCTCAGGACAAATCCACCATGCTTTGTTGTCCTCACAGACAGTGCCAATTGTAAGGACTAGAAAATCTAGCGATCGAGACCCACTTAGAATAGTGGCTAGATTAGTTCGACCGTGACCTAAAACAAAGAATTTGTAAGAGAGTGAACTAGACAACCAGAGGGGGGCTTTGCACGAGGGTAAAAACAAGGAAGAAAAGGCAAATAGTATTAAGTAGGTGAACCAATTTCCCCTCACAAGCTTGCCCGAGGAGGCCACAATTACATAAGAAATGTTACTGCTCACTCTATTTTCTTTCAGTGTTCTTCTTGTTTCTTCACTGTGTCTTGATACTTGTGTCCAGATGATCTTCTTGCAATCCTTCTTTGTCACATATATACTCCCCCCTTCCTTACATCTCAACCATTCATTTTCACCTAACCAATCTCCCCTAATGACACCTGTCCCTTTCTACATCTAAAGAAAGTGATGGAAGGAGTCTGCTTAGCTGTGACTTATACTGTTCAAGTCACTTCCTCATCAATGTAGTTGACAAAGTTGTTGCCCATCATTTAATACAGAGGTAACATGCTACTCTAAACTAGCAACTTCCCCTATGATTGCCAACTATCTCTCCCTAAATCCTTGCTCCAACTTGGAATGCTTTAAAGCACTTTGACTCGTCTCTTCCTCTCCTTGGGTGGCTCTCCTCCTTGGGTCCGTGGATCTCCGCATCCCCATAATCATTAATGGAAATTAAACATGTTTGTATCACATACAAAACATACGCAGCGGAAAAAAATAAAAAATAAAAAATAAAAAAAATAAAAAAAGATCTTCTTCATTCATAAATGTTAACATGCACTACATAAGTTCCAGAATTTAAGAACAAGAGAGTGTACCTTGGAGCGGTGAATTTCAAAACCGAAAATCAGAAGCACTTGGGAGCACTTTCAATCTTCACCCTAATTCCACTAACACCCAACATATGTGGTCTCTCAATCAGTTTTCAAAAGGGAGAATGTTAAATTGCCTAACACTTATTACACCATTTCGCAATAGTGTTCTTATAATTCTCTACAAAAAAATATGTATGTTTCTCCCTTTATATCTAATTGATTATCTAATTGGGGTGGCCTTTTGGGTCTTTCCAATTGGGCTTAAGTGTGTGGCTTGGAATGGAACCAAAAGAGACCAATAAGACACTAGCTTCAATGGGCCTTGGGTTTTTCTGTCAACTCTTGACAAGTCCAAAATTATCATTAACTATATTTAATACCACTATATAAATATAGTTGCACTCTAGGCCTTATCTATAAATTATATCCCAAAATTTTATTATACATACAACCCCTTCGTAAAATATTCGTAGTAACACAAAGTCATGAATGTAGACTGCCACTTTGTAAATTACTACATCTTATCCTTGAGTACCCGGTTTAATCCTTTAAATTATTCATCATATATTTATGAAATCCAATTTCATAAATATATACTATAGCAACAATTTACTAAAATAGTTAGGCCTAACATTTTGAATAACAAACCCATTAAACTTATCTCAATGGAATATTTTGTATCTCCGTTAAGAGACTATGAACTCTATCTTGAGAATATATGTTCCATCAACATTAAATATGGTTGCCCAACATACTAAAGTTTTGACCGTAACTCTAGATGATATATCAAAGCAACCTACATCTCATGATCAAGTCCATTATTCCCTCAGGATTAAGAGTTCATGCAAATACAAGTCGTGAGTTTATTATTCATTTGACAGTCGTTAGGAGAATAATAAATCTCACACCGGTCCAGTTTAATATATTTTAACTCTTAAAACATATCAACTAGAAATCTACATTTCCATAATCAAGACAAATTATCTTAGTTGATATGTTATAGTCTTTGCAGATGAAATGGCCAATTTCATCACCGACTACGAACTACAATTCTAAGTTTAAAAAGAACTTGTGATTTATATCTTCTGTGACTTTTCACATAAATCACATACTATGCATCTCAAAAACTTTGAGCAGAGGAAGCAAGACTCCACGGATGTGATTGAAATTCAAGAAGCTATATCTGATGCACTTGTAGTTAGTAGTTCTATATATATTGTTTCATATACGACTTGTAGTTTATAGTTTTTTGTTTTAAGCTTTTGTAATTGCACGTGAGCTGTTAGTTAGTTACACGTGAGAATGCAATTAGTTAGTTTTTAGTTAGTTTAGTTTGCTCTAGTTAGTCCAGTTTTTATTCAATACACTTTTTATTCAATAATGATTCCCGAGACTGTATATAAGTAACAAGATCATTTTTTTTCAATATACTTTTAGATTTTCCCAATTCTATTTTTCTCATATGGTATCAGAGCTCTCTAGAAACTTCTTTTTCTAGGGTTTGTCAAATTTGGGAATTTCTTCTTCTTGTCTGCCATTGTTGCTCTCGTTCAAGCTTTCTTAATTCTTCACTGTGTTTCTTCAAGCCTTTCGTTTTCTTTTAATGGCTAATACAACAACTTCTGCTAACACTTCCACCACTGAATCTTCATCTTCTTTGCAAGAATTATACAATCCCAATGACCCTCTGTTTTTACATCCTGGTGAAAATCCAGAAGTTGTTCTTACTTCTCAACCATTAATTGGGGGGGAAAACTATTCTGCTTGGGCAAGGTCAGTGAGAAAGTCCTTGATTGCGAAGAATAAACATGGATTCATTGAATTCACCAACAGCTGTTCAATCTTGGATCCGTGCTGATAATATGATTGGTACTTGGATCATCAATTCAGTTTCACCAAGGCTTCAAGAAAGTATTATTTACAGAGATACTGCACTTGAAATCTGGATTGATCTTCGAGATACATTCAGTCAAGGAAATGGCACTAAGGTCTTCAATCTCCAAAAACAGATTGCTGAGATTCATCAGGGAGAGCAATCACTCACTGATTATTTCACTCAGCTCAAAGTTTTGTGGGATCAACTTCAAAATCTTAGTCCATTTCCTCAATGCACTTGTGGGAAGTGTGTGTGCAACATCAATCAGAGATTGAAGGGTCTTCAAGAAAAAGAATCTACAATGAAATTCCTCATGGGAGTCAATGATGTGTTCTCCTAAATCAAAACACAAATCTTACTCATGGATCCATTGCCTTCTGTTAATAAGGCACATTCTTTGTTCATTCAAGAGGAGATGCAAAGGTCAGTCACTAATTCTGTGAGGGTTGAATCTACTGTTTTGGCCACCAAGAGTTCAGGTAACAATCCTAAAGGCAAAGAACGACCCATGTTCACTCACTGTGGAAAATTGGGTCACACTGTGGATAAATGTTACAAACTCTATGGTTTCCCACCAAGTTACAAATTCAAGAACAACAATGTCATGGCTCATCAAGTCTCCACTGTTACAAATCAATCCCAAGGCAATTGTTTTGTTCCAAACACAGATCATACTTCTTTTGTTGCTCAAGCACTTGCTTTTACTCCTGATCAGTACCAGTAGCTTTTCTCTTTGATTGGTTCTTCTTCAATTGGTGCACACCAGGCCTCAATAGCTCAAGAACCTCATATGGCCAATGCTGTGTCTTTGCCTTCTAATTCAATTGCAGGTACTGTTTCTTGCTCTTCAGATTCAGTCTTTTCTACCAAGGTTGTATATAGAAAAGCCTTTGGTGTTGAAACTTGGGTTGTAGACACTGGTGCTACAAATCATATAGTGTGTTCTTTACATTTATTGACTTCTTTTACTGCAATTACACATATTGTGGTTGAATTGCGTAATAGGGAGGCTGCTCTTGTGACACATGCTGGTACAATCAAACTTGCATCTCATATTACCTTGACCAATGTTCTTTGTGTGCCATCCTTTTCTTTCAACTTGATATCTGTTAGTGCATTAACTCACTCTCAGCCCCTTTGTCTTGTATTTCTTTCCAATTATTGTTTTATACAGGACCTTACCTGTTGGAACACGATTGGAATGGGCCAAATGCATGATGGACTCTATCTGTTACAAAGTTCAAGTCTCTCCACAGCTTCCAAGTCTCTTGATGAATTTCTTCTAAAAAATAAGCTTAGCTCTTTTACTGCCTTTTCTTCTTCTGTTTCACATGCCAACTTGTATTCCTTATGGCATTCTAGACTAGGACATCCATCTGATATGAAATTACATTCTTTGAGTCATCTTTTTCCTTTCTTACAAAATTGTTGTACTAAAGATTGCAATGTATGTCATTTGGCTAAGCAAAAGAGGTTGCCTTTTCCTTTTGAGAATAAAAGAGCTTCTCATTCATTTGATCTTGTTCACATGGATGTTTGGGGTCCTTTTTCTATTCCTACCACTACTGGACATAGATATTTTCTTACCATTGTAGATGATGCATCAAGGGCTACTTGGGTTTTTCTTTTAAAAGCCAAATCAGAAGTTAGGCCTTTAATTGTTTTATTTTACAATATGGTACAAACCCAGTTTAATGTTTCTATTAAGTCCATTAGGACTGATAATGCCCTAGAATTTAATATGGTTGATTTCTATAGTTCTAAGGGCATCATTCATCAACAAAGTTATGTGTTTACTCCACAACAAAACTCAGTTGTAGAGAAAAAACACCAGCACATTTTGGCTACTGCTAGAGCCTTACGAATTCAATCCAATCTGCCTTTTATTTTCTGGGGTGATTGTGTCCTCACAACTATCTATTTGATTAATAGACTTCCTACCCCTTTCCTGCACCATATCCTTATGAAGTCCTTTTTCATCAGATTCCTTCTTACTCTCACTTGAGAGCATTTGGTTGCCTTTGCTTTGCAACTGATGTTACCCCACATAAGCACCAATTTTCTCCTAGAGCTAGAAAATCTGTCTTCTTAGGCTATCCTTTCAATATTAAAGGTTACAAGTTATTTGACCTTCAATCTCACTCCATTTTCATTTCTAGGGATGTAGTGTTTCATGAAAAGGTTTTCCCTTTTGCTTCACACTATTCTCTTCCTTCCATTGATCTGATTCCTTTGCCTAATATTCCTTCCATCCCATCTGCTTTTCTTGATTCTTCACCATCTGTCACTATTGATTATATTCTATAGTTTCATCATGATCTTGATTCAGATGATCAAACTTTTCCTGATGCTTTTGATCATGTTGCATCTGATGTACTTGATCATGATGTCTCTTCTGATCCAGCTGTACTTCCTAGAAGGTCTGTTAGAACTTCTAAGCCCCCTTCCTATCTTAAGGCTTATCATTGTAATCAGGTTTCCTCAGCATCCATTTCCAGTCAATCCCAACCAAGTACTTCCTATCCTCTTTCTTCTTTTCTCTCTTATTCTAATTTATCACCTGCCTACAAATCCTTTCGTTGTACTATTAGCACTACCACAGAACCTACATGTTTCTCACAAGCAGTTTTTGACCCTAAATGGCAAGATGCCATGGATGCTAAAATTGCTACATTGGATGCCAATAACACTTGGACTGTCACACCTTTGCCTCCTGCCAAACAACCTATAGGATGCAAATGGGTCTATAGAATTAAGTACAAGGCAGATGGGTCTATTGAGAGGTACAAGGCTAAGTTGGTTGCCAAAGGATTTAATCAAAATAAGGGTCTAGATTATCTTGAAACCTTTAGTCCTGTTGCAAAAATGGTGTCTGTTAAGTGTGTTCTTGTAGTGGTTGCTGTGAAAGGTTGGTTCCTTAGCCAATTTGATGTAAATAATGCATTTCTTCATGGTGACTTACATGAAGAAGTGTATATGGCCCTTCCACCTGGCTTTCACAGCAAGGGGGAGCATGGAGAACAGCTTGTATGCAAGTTAAATAAGTCACTCTATGGACTTAAACAAGCTTCCAGACAGTGGTTCTCAAAATTTTCTACCACATTGATACAACTTGGTTTCACTCAATCTAAAGCAGACTACTCTCTCTTTACAAGGCAGCAAGGGACTTCTTTCATTGTTTTATTGGTATATGTAGATGATGTTCTTATTGCAAGTGATGATAAAGAACAGGTAGATCAATTTAAGGTGTTATTGAATCAAAAATTCAAGTTGAAGGATCTAGGTGAGTTAAGGTATTTCCTTGGCTTGGAAGTAGCAAGAATAGACAAAGGCATTTCTTTGTGTCAAAGAAAATATGCCCTTGAGATTTTGGAGGATGCAGGACTTCTTGGTTGCAAACCTGTCAAAGTTCTCATGGATCAAAACTTGAAGCTTAGTAAGCATGAAGGTTCATTGCTTGATAACCCAGGGCATTATAGAAGATTGGTGGGATGACTGCTATATCTAAGCATCACAAGGCCTGATATTACTTATGCAGTGCATAAGTTAAGGCCATTCATGGCTAATCCAAGAAAACCACACCTTAAGGTAGCTTTTAAGGTTCTTCAATACCTGAAAAATGAACCTGGAAAATGCATTTTCTTTTCAGTAAATTCAGAGTTTCATGTGAAAGGATTTACTGACTCTGATTGGGCTGCATGTCCAGATACAAGGAGGTCTGTTACTGGATATTGTATATTCATTGGTGATTCACTAGTTTCATGGAAATTAAAGAAACAATCTATTGTCTCTAGGTCCTCAGCTGAGGCAGAATATAGAGCAATGGCTATCTCCACTTGCGAAATTGTTTGGATTTTATATTTGTTAAAGGATCTTCAAGTTGATCACAATAGGGAAGCATTGTTATTTTGTGACAACCAAGCAGCTCTTCACATAGGTTCCAATCCTATTTTCCATGAAAGAACGAAACATATAGAGATAGATTGTCATGTTGTGAGGGATAAGATGTTGGAGAAAATTATCAAGCTTAATAATGTCAGGACTCAATCTCAATTAGTTGATTTGCTCACTAAAGCATTGAGTCACAAGCAATTTTCTGCCCTTCTATCCAAGATGGGACTTATCAACATTTATCAACCTAGAGTCCATCTTGAGGGGGAGTATCAAGATCAGGGCAGAATAGCTAAAGACTTGGAGCAGAGGAAGCAAGACTCCACAAATGTGATTGAAATTCAAGAAGCTATATCTAATGCACTTGTAGTTTAGTAGTTCTATATATATTGTTTCATATACGACTTGTAGTTTATAGTTTTCTGTTTTAAGCTTTTGTAATTGCACTTGAGCTGTTAGTTAGTTACACATGAGAATGCAGTTAGTTTTTAGTTAATTTAGTTTGCTCTAGTTAGTCTAATTTGCTCTGTTTCTGTAACTAGCTGAGCCCGAGACTATATATAAGTAACAAGATAATTTTTATTCAATATACTTTCAGATTTTCCAAATTCTATTTTTCTCATAATATTATTATTATTATTATTATTATTATTATTATGTCTTGTATCTTATTGTATCATATTATATATTGTAAGGTATAGAAAAAAGTTAGCTGAAGACAGCCACAAAATCGAATATATTATACATGTGAACACACAGTACTTTAAGATACGGTTGCGTGAGGGATGTGGCCCAAGTGGGGTATTCGTGTTCTCAAATATCATTTTAGAAATCGGTCAGAAATAAGTAAAGTGCTTCAGATATGTCCAGCTTTCACATGGATTAAGATATGCAATACCTTCTCTTCTGTTCAAATCAAAAGTTAAGAATCAAGGAAGATAAAGGTTAAAAATTGAAAGTTAAAAAAAAAAAAGTTAATAATTTTGAAATGAATCCCCCAATCCCTTTCACATATGAGGTGGCAGAGGATTGAGATCTAGGCAATACTCTCAACCTTCTCACAAAACTTTTTTACATTTTCAATTTTTTACTTCTTTTTTATTTTTTATTTATTTTTATTCAATAGTAAGATTTAATTTTTTTTTTTTTTTTTTTTCAATTTTCAATCTTAGGCATTTTTTAAACCCTCAATTTTAGCCACTGAATACTTAGAATATTGCATCAAGTGCAATCCTTAGAATATTACATATGATCTCAAACGATCACATTACTATTGTAATTTTGTTGAGAAGAGATAAATTTAGTAAGTCTTGAGCCACATAGGAATTAATCATATTAGCATACTGAGCCAAAATAATAATAATAATAATAATAATAATAATAATAATAATAATAATAATAATAATAATAATAATAATAGAGAGTAAACATTAGAAGGTTTATAATAATAAAAAGTCAAATTTACACATTTTCATCTAAAAATTACCCATATGAAATAAGCTAAAATTATGTAAATATGGAAAAAGAAAAGAGTAAACATTAGAAGGTTTATAATAAAAAAAATAGTCAAATTTACAGATTTTTATCTGAAAATTACCCATATCAAATAAGCTAAAATTGTGTAAATATACAAATCTTACATCAAAACTTAAATCCAAAAAATTTATAAAAAAAAATCCCGACCAAACTCACAACAAAACTCAAATCCAAAAGAACCATAGCAAACCAATCACCACATCAAAAGCTATAACCACCCCCCCCCCCCCCACTGCAAATCAACCCATTTCAGAAGTGGCTCTGGCTAGGGCCGGCCCTAGGCTTAGGCCATTTAGGCAATGCCTAGGGCCCCCTACTAGAGAAAAACCCCAAATTTTGGAGCAAAAATTGAAATATAATTTTTAAAATTTTTTTTTTTGAGATATAAGAAAAAAAAATAGTTTTACATTTTTCCTCTACTTTTAAGAAGTTCCAAAGAATTGAGTAATACTAGAGATAATACAACTTTAGATATATAGGGCTTACAAATATGTGTCACTAATTACAAAAAATAATTTAGATAGGAAAATGCTAGAAATACTATACATTTTACTTCAAAACATTTATAAATTGATATGACAATTAATATGATTTATGGATGTCAACAACCTATTAAATACATTTTTAAATTACTTTTTGTGATTGATGATACATCTTTATAAGCCTCATGGTGTAAAATTTATAATGTCTTTAACATCATTCATTCAAATACTTATTTATTATCTTCTTGTAGTGTTACTAATCACATTCATTGCTACATTGTTTGTAAATTTTTTGTAATAAAATTTTCTATAGCTTTATCATTTCTTAAAAAAAAAAAAAAGCATATTACAAGATAAAAATAAATGGATTTTTGTTATAAAAAAAAATTATGATATTAAAAACTAGTTAAACATTATTTAAGTAATATAAAAAAGGCCTCATTTAAATATATCGCCTTAGGCTTCAAAATTTGTTGGGCCGCCCTTGGCTCTAGCCGATTTGGTTAATTCAAACCCAAGTTTAAAAGCTTTCGAACCAAGATCTTCCTAGATTTGTTTCAAGTTGTCTTTAGTTCAAACCCAAATCTAATGATTTTTAACCCAAATTTGGTTCGTGTTGGCTCTGATTGGAGCACCGACAAACCACCGCCAAAAACTAGATGAAAACCCAGATGAAAACCACCGCCATATATGCCAAAAAAAGGAATCTAGGCGATCTTGATCGATGCCAGTCAAAGGAAAATCGCCCCACAGCGATTCAGTGGTACCCAATGATTCGATTGATGAACACCCCTAAGAGAGAGTGGGTCGGGTTGGAGAGAGAGAGAGAAACAAAGGGACAAGAAAGAGAAGATAGAGAAGGGAAATCTGAGGGAGAAATTGTGGGATGAGAGAAAAGAGTAAAGTTTGAGGGAAAGAAAAATGACGGAGGGGTTACAATTAATGTTAAGGGTGTTAAGGATTAATATGTTTTTTAGGGACCTAATTGGTTCATTTTAAGATGTTTTACACCTGAGTGGTATTTGCCAAACTTCAGGGGAGGTTAATGGAATTTACCCATTATAATTTTTACCAAGTCTTCTCTTATCATAATTGATTCCCTAGCATTGGTCTTTTTTTGGGGCATAGTTTGCCAATATGATCGATTCCTATGTGACTAGAGTCAAGGACTTACTGGGGCGGCCACCTTTTACCCTATGTTTGGTTTAAATTAAGGAAATGGAAGAGAAGAGAAAAAGAATAAGGGAATTGGGAAAAATGTGGACCTAAGTGATAAGTTTTTTGAACAGATTTAGCTCATTTAGTTTATTCTTATGCTATTCAAATAGTGGAAAAAAAAATTAATTTCTCTTCATTTCCCTTCTCTTCCTCTCAAACCAAACATAGTATTAGTCCCAACATTCAAATGAACCCTGGGTTGGCATTTTTTTAATATATATAATATTTTTTATTTTTTAAAGGTTTTGATGTCTTGCTAAAATAAAATTTTGAACATCTTAACTTTTTTTTTAAGTCTAACTAAAATAATGAGCTTGAATATGACCCTCTTAACAAATCTATCCTTACGTATAAAATTATAATTAATTTATAATTTATTACTAAATTTGTGAGTAACCTGACAGAATTTAAATTTGCTTTTAATTAGTTATCTGTTTAGTGAGGGAGCATGAGCTAGTCAACCAGTGGGTAGTAGATATTAACATCAAAAGACAATTAAAATAATATTTAGATAATGGGCAATTCTGTAAATAAAAAAAAAAGACAAGGAACGTGGGATAGGAAAGTGATTGAGTGAAGACAAAAGCAAATGTTCACACAATAATTTTTTTTTAATACAATTACAAAAACCAATAATTGTTAAAGTTAATTTGAATTGTTAAATAAAAAATTGTAAAGAATAATGACATAAACTAATAGATAAAAGAATTATAAGCAGTAATAATTAAATTTCACTTAGCTTTTATTTTAGAGAACCCAAAATAAAAATAAAAATACAACAAGATTCTCAAAAAGAAAAAAATCAATCAAAATACAACGTTGTATTTTGTTAACAAAGCCTCCATAACGTTGACTACTAGGCCTTTTTTTTGTATGACTTGGCCTCTTAGTAACCCCATCCATTTCATCTCTCCCTTCCTATGTTTTTTATGATGTTAATGGCCCGGTTCTCCTTATAGGCTTCTGCCTCCTTCGAGCCCCCTTTAATAAAATTGAAATCTCACTCCTACTTGCCGAACAAAATAAAAATATAACAAAGCCAACTAGCAACAAAAACATATATATATATATATATATATATATATAAAATGCCTACTATTTATTGGCTAGCTACAATGAAACATAATTATTTAAGTGTATTGATTCTCTTACCCCCAATATTCTACATTGCATAAATATCACTTATTTTATAATTTAAATGTGAACATCATAAAAATGTGGACACTAACATTGTAAAGGTTTGTTCAAGAAGAATGCTTCCAAATTTGCTACCGCAAGTTCACGCATACTTGCAAGAGTCTCGTAAGTAAATGCAACTCTATGTGGCGACAGTACAACATTATCCAAGGCAAAGAGCTTTGGGGTAGGAGAGAAAGAAAAGAAAAAAAAGAGAAATAAATGGTGATAAAATGACACAATTTGCAGAAGTTAAGTTGTGATTTTTACGTTTCCCTAGTCCCTACTACTATTCATAAATATTTAGTTTTTTTTTTCTTGGGCAAAGAGCCAACAGTATAATATGAAATTTGTTTTTTGTTTTGTTTTTTTAATCTATTAATTCACATTCAACTGAGCAAGATGACAGTCTCCCACACAAGCGAAAGTACAGGACTGCCGGATGATCTGTATTATTGAAACAGACAACTTTTTACAGCTCAGTGTGTTTTGCATCTTTATGAACTACGTAATTGCAAGCTCTGCAGAATGGACCCCGATCCTCTCCATTTCCCTTTAAAATGGAGAGTGTCCATTTTACGGTGAGATTTATTTGAAAACCATCAACGCTCAAAATACTGCCACCTCATAACTTAACTCAGACTACACTTAATTATAGTTAAACACTTAAACCAGAGGTTCTCTCACCAAAGCCATCTGAATATTTCAAATATTTCAAACTCTCTTTCTCACTCTCTTCTCCAATGTTTGACTTTCTGTCTCTTTCTCTCTCTCTGATTCTGTAAATACAAAATCCCCTAATTTTCACAAACCCTAGGATGCCGTGTTGAGCGCAGAAGCAGTACATATATGTGAGTTGTAAATGAAGTTGTAACATCCAAAAAAGAAATAAAAATTGCAATGAAATAGAGTTTCTGCAATACTCTGTTTTTTTCACATTTAGCATAACAGCAACTTAAATAGTTCTACTCTTAGCCATATTGTTCTAAACTTGCACCCAACATAAACCACCAATTAATGGCACATGGAATTATTTATAATCACCTCGATCTCCCACAAGTCTTGGTTGTTCGTCCACCAGACTCTTTCTCTCTTTACCAGTCCCAATACTCACACAAGTTCCATTTCTTGAAAGCATGGGAGTCACCAGTCCCACTAGACCAATTCTTGAGCACCAATGCACGTAACGTACAAGCATTGCTAAGCTGTGGCCGTTTTCCTATCAACGTTGACCTCCTCCGCCTCCTTCCCTCACTGCGCCTTGTTGTCACCCCCAGTGCCGGCCTCAACCACATTGACTTGTCTGAGTGTCACAGCCGGGGAGTTGCGGTGGCCAATGCCGGAAGTGTGGCTTGTTGTGACGTCGCCGATTTGGCTGTTGGATTGTTCATTGACGTGCTTAGGAAAATTTCGGCTGCTGATCGATATGTTATGCAAGGGCTTTGGGCTAGCAAAACAAGTTATCCTCTCGGTTCTAAGGTGTTCTCTGTCTCTACTTGATCTCTAATTCTCTATATAATATTAGTCTTTTTTTTTTTTTAATTAGAAATAGTGTCTCCGGTGACCAAACCCTCAGCACAAGTCGTCAAAGTGGCAGCTTCAACCACTAAACTGCCGGCTCTGGCTTCCCAGTTCACCATATCGGTGACCTAGCCACCATATAGGGGAAGCCCCTGTGTATTCTTATACATAAAATATTTTACCAAAATTTTAAAGGTAAACATTGTAAGACTTTTTATAAAGAATTTTTTGGTCAACGAAAAATATTTTACAAGTTTGATCATATTTTTACCTGCAAACAAACCCATGAAAATAAGAAAACATTTTCTAGAAAATATTTTACTCTAAAACAAATGAAGAGAGACATGCATATTCGGTAAGCATTCACTTCCCCCCTTTTAGTGTAATCTAAGACGGAATCAAATTTATATTAGAATGCGAGTTATGTTAACATGTGTGTGTATACATATACACAAATATGTACAAAAATATATTTTATTAAAAAATAACTTCTATTTTACCTCTTATCGAAGCTATATCTTGGTAATGATATTTCTTAGAGTAAATTTTAACTATTATCATGCATATCTGGTATGAAATTCTTAATAATTTCATTTTCAATATAAATTATCAAAAAAAAAAAATTAGTAAACACAAATAACTTGTTTCTAAACCTATTACTTAATTCTTTTTTTAAGAAAATCATGAGACTTTTTTTTGGGGGGGGGGGGGGGGGGGGAAGGGTGTTATCTTTTTTTCCTTTTCTTTTTTGTAAGCCAAATTCCTCACATGTTTTATATATATAATTTTTTTTTTTTTTGGGGGTAGAATACTTGTGGTTCCACCCCTAGCTAGGTGTAGTGATGATTTATGTCTTTCAACAGTTTAATTCTTAAGCGGGGAAAGGGCTAGGTCAAAGCGGGTTGATAAACACAAAAACACGAGTTCTTCCTTAATCTGTTAACAGTTCATATTTGAATGCATGGTACTTGTAATTAATAAGTAATTAAGTATCTAAGCATTTGTTAATGCTCAAAAGCGAATGAAGTGACAAGACAGTTTAAATGTAATTGTGGCCTGCGGTTGGGTATAAAAATCGTAAGTTTTGAACATTGAAAATATCAATTGGTTTTTGGTGTTAATAGAAACCATATTCTTTATTTAATAACAAGAGATTTTACCAATTTGAGTTAAATGAAATTTACACATTTTATACTTAAACTAAAACTGCTAGCAGTACAAATGTTATTTTTATAATTAAAAAAAAAAAAAAAAAACACCCTTTAAACACACGTAATGCGGCTAGGAAGGACTATATTTTATTCTATACTACTATTTAAGGGGCTTTACTGTTTGGATTCCTCTTTTTTTAATTCAAAAATGTCTTTACAATCCTATGTTAAAGTAGAGACAAAATTAAAGGACAATTCGATAAAAATGCAACTCTAACTCCAACTAAAACATTGCCTAAAAAATAGGACAACTTTTCTCTTTATTTTTAAATTTATTTATTCACTTATAAATTAAATTTTAAAATAAAAATTTTATATATAATAATTAAATACAGTTTTTTTTTTTACAAAATAGGACCACTAAAAAAAACCTTATCGCACGCGCAAAGCACGTGTGATGAGGCTAGTTTCCTGTTACGTCTTTAATACAAACAAATCATGAAAAGATGACATTGGAAACCTTGCTTTGCGTTTCTTATGATTTCGGCTTGCAATGGGCCAGTGTTAGGGATGTGCATAGTATAATATTGTCAATCACCTTTCCGATTATTGATATCGATTTGTAGTCTAATGCAAAAATAAATGTTGATGATTACAGTTGAAAGGCAAACGAATTGGGATTGTTGGATTAGGAAGCATTGGCCAAGAAGTTGCTAAAAGGCTTGAGGCTTTTGGCTGCAGTATCTCGTACAACTCAAGGAATCAGAAAAAGTCATTTTCATACCCTTTCTATTCCAATGTTGTTGAACTCTCAGCTAACAGCGATGCCCTTGTCATTTGTTGTGGCTTAAGTGATCAAACCCACCGCCTGATTAACAAGGAGGTCTTATTGGCATTGGGAAAAGAGGGTGTCCTCATCAATGTTGGACGAGGAGCAATTATTGATGAGAAGGAAATGGTGCAGTGTTTGGTTCAGGGCGACATTGGAGGTGCTGGTTTAGATGTGTTTGAGAATGAGCCTAATGTTCCTAAAGAGCTCTTTGCCTTGGATAATGTCGTGCTGTCGCCACATAGAGGTGCATTTACTCCTGAGACCCTAACGAGTATGCGTGAAATTGCAGTAGGGAATTTGGAAGCATTCTTCTCCAATAAACCCTTACTTTCTCAGGTCATAGATGATTAAATAATCGGTAATTGTTCTCACACACAATGCCTGTATTGTCCACATTTAAATTATGAAATAAGTGATATTTACATAATGTACATTAATATCATGTGTGAGTGAATCAATACACTTTAATAATTATGTTGCATTGCAGCCTGTGTAGTAGGTGTTTTCTATACGTTGTTGTTGCTAGTTGGCATGGTTTTAGGATGCATGTGGAGTACTAGGCTAGTAGCTTTGTTGTTGTTGTTTTTTTTTTTGGGTAAGTAAAAGTGAGACTTTATTGAAGGGGTTCAAAAGGAGGCAGAGCCGCAGAGGCCTAAGGGAACTTGCCCATTAACATCTTCAAGGGATGAGATGGTTGGGGTTTTTAAGGAGGAGCTATACCATTCTTTGGATGCAAATTTCCTCCCTCTTATATGAAGATCGACTTTACACATGTAATTTGATACATGTTTTTTCTTTCTCACATAAAAGTAAACCATACATATGTGAGGTCCACATTTATGTGAGAATGAGAAAATTTCCGATGCATGGTGTATCTCCTTGTTCTTAACTGGCCAAGATATACCACCAAAAAAAAAAAAAAAAGGCCCAGCAGAGAACTTTAAGGGGGCTCTGTTGATTTATTCTCTTTTGATTGATTAATTTAGTGAATAGTGCTTTTTATTGTTTAGTATATTTTTTGGATTCTCTAAAGTAAAAGCAAATTACCCTCTGAAATATAAATTAGGCAAGATCATGATCAATCACACAGACTGCAGAGGATCAAAATCCTACAAAAATACATACATATGGCACATCATGATGGTGATGATGATTATGTTCATGCTCATTTTTATGACCAACCTCAAGACTTACCCCAAGTATTGGTCATCCGTCCACCTCTATCCTTCTCAAACTTCCAATCTCAATACTCTCACAAGTTCCAGTTCTTGAAAGCATGGGAGTCACCACTTCCTCTAGACCAGTTCTTGACAACCCATGCAAACTCAGTCCAAGCCATGCTCTCCACCGTCAGCTACCCAGTCACCGCTCCTGTCCTCCGTTTGATTCCCTCACTGCGCCTCATCGTCACCCCCAGCGCTGGCCTAAATCACATTGACTTAGACGAGTGCCGCAGCCGTGGAATCTGTGTAGATAATGCTGGGAACTTGAATTCTGAAGACGTGGCCGATGTGGCCGTGGGCTTGTTGATTGATTTGCTTAGAAAGATTCGGCTGCCTATCGGCATGTTAAGCAAGGCCTTTGGGCTAGCAGAGGCGATTATCCTCTTGGTTCGAAAGTCATCCTTCTTTTTATTCTCTACACGATTTATTTTATGAAAATTGTTAGTCTTCCTACAAATTATGATGATTACTGATTAGTGCTACATATAAAGGTCAAATTACTTTTTTATGATTAGTGAGATTATTGTCTATAAGATTTATACGGTAAAATTTATAACATTTCTATAATAACTCTAAATTTATTTTTTGGGCCAAAAGTCTTTGTAACTTATATCTGGTTTTTCAAAGGAGATGTTGAGGGTTTAAATCTCGAATTATAAGGGAATTTTTATAGCAAGCCTAGGCTAGTAAGCATGAGTGGGAATGAGCAATGACTTGAGTTTAGTTCTGTAGTTTTAGCAGGGGTAGCATTCTGTGCAATAGAGTTGACAAATCCACTTCCCAAGAAGATAGAAAGAGGTCTATTATATTATTATACAAAAGATTTTAAATAGTGAAAGAATTCTACATACAGTATTTCTTAGAAACACAATCCTGCAAATATATATTGCTCAATCAAATAAAGATTAAAGAATACAAATATTCAAACATTGTAGACACCAAAGCCAATCAACCAAGGATTCATATAAGACAAAAGGCTCTAATAAAATATTATAAAAAGGAAGAAGGAAAGATCAACAAACTATACCAATTTCAGTCAAACACATAACCCACATAATCAAAAGATCCAACTACATGATAGACACAAAACCAGTTTTCTAAGTTTCGCGCCGTGTATCTACTATTACCGATTTAGTATTTTACAACAAACACAAATTCCTTTCACCGTTAAATTACAAAAATAAATTAAAATATATTTTGAAAGTCTACTTTAAGACTGTTGGTTCTATTTCAACAATTTATTTTTGTGATAAAGCAAAAGAAACAATACACAAATCTAAGAATAAGCAATAATACAAATAGATGTACAAGACAAAAAGCAATAAAAAAAATACTGAATATATATATATATATAAAGAGAAATCTGCAAATAATTAAAAACTCACAGACCAAATGCATGAAGGATGAACAATTCAGATCAAGCATTGTATTTGACACAATCTCCTTAAAGCAGATTTCGTCCCTCACACAATCACTGTGATGCTTTGAGACTCACGGACATCTGCCTCCCAGGATAAAATGATTTACAGCACGAAAATGAAGCATACAAGGTCGTACTTTGCGAACTACTCAATGTCTCTTGCTCTCTCTTTGACACAAAATGAAATGCACAAAAAATATTCTTACTAGGAGAGTTTTTTTTCTGAAAAATAGTTTTTATGAATGATGGACTATGTAAAAATTATACGTTATTGAACAGACACTCTGTTTCAGTAATAACTGCTCTGCACAGACTAACTGACTCAAAATTAAAATAATAAAATATTATTATTTGGACAAGTAGGCCCAGTCCACATACGCCAAAAGCTCAACCCAATGTCCAACTCATGAGCATATAAACTCTATGTGAAATTCAGGATTTTTACCACTTTTAATAGCATCTTTAAGTGAACATAGAAATATCAATTTCTTAGTCACTCCATGTTATGTTTCCAACAAATCTTAGGTATCAAATTGTTACTAATTATAATTTAGGTCTACTACTTACATCATTTTGTTTATCTACAAATAATCACTTGTCACTTAAAATTTATTGTTAAAATATTATAAACTTTTTTTACTCGAGGGAGAGTACATAGGAAGTGGTTGCCCCATAGCGCTTCCTATCGTGGTTAGGTGAAGAGAGGAATGTCAGTTGAAGAGAAAGTAGACAAAAGCTTGAAGCATAAGATTTAACAACGTTGAATGTTTTGTGGGACCAATCACGAATGACTATAAGCTCATTTGTTTCACCTTGAAAAGGGAAACTCACATAACGTGTCAAACAACGTAATGTGGAGGCTTCCTGTGCCTGCCATAAATTAATCTGTCAAGATAGAATCTTGGAGCAAAAATATAAATAAATATCCTAACTTTTCACTTTAAAAATTAACTTGGAACTTACTCTCATCTTCCTTCATTTCCAGATCTTAGAATTCCCAAAATAGCAATGGCAACTCCTAATCATCCAGGAAATCATGACCACCAGTCAAAAGAGCTCCCACAAGTCCTAGTCCTTGAGCCACCGCCAATCATGAAATTACATGGAGACCAGTTCTTGAATGACTTCCAATTGTTGAAAGCATGGGAGTCACCACTTCCTCTAGACCAATTCTTGAGCATCCATGCACAATCAGTCAAAGCCCTCCTCACTCCTGGCCGCTATCCGCTCACCAGAAATATCCTCCAGCTGCTCCCCTCACTGCAGCTTGTGGTAACCACCAGTGCTGGCCTTAATCACATCGACTTGCCGGAGTTCCAGAGGCGTGGCATCGCTATAGCCAGTGCTGGGGATGTGTACTCTGAAGATGTAGCTGATATGGCAGTAGGATTATTGATTGATGTGTTGAGGAAGATATCAGCTGCTGACCGCTATGTGAGGAAGGGACTTTGGGATACAAAAGCAGAGTTTCCTCTTGGCTCTAAGGTAATCACCTCTGTTTCATCATCTTGTATTGATCACTAGCTACCATACTTTTTGTGGGATACTAATTTCAGGTGTAGAGAGACTGGCATAGGTACTTTTTATATACTTGATTTTGAATGGGAAAAATAATTCTGACTCACTTTTTGAATGTTGTCTTTTCATAGTCTTGACTCTTGAAACAGATAGCTTATATAGAAGTGAAAAATTATGCAATTTTAAGTGTTAGGATCCTCTCCATTGGAAAATGGATCTATTTCATAGTTCAATTTTTTTCTTGATTTATAGTTCAGATTAAATATTATAGAAATCCAAAGATGTATCTATTGTCATGTCATTTAAAGTTTGTGAGTCTGCTGCAAGCCTGCAAGTTGAGTCTCTCTCTTTTGGGATAAATTAAATCAAACATTTTCATTGAAAACTCCTTGCAATTATAATATTAAATTTCTATTTATTTCTTGGATGATTCAATGTTTGATATATCTTTCGCCTTCCACCACAAAAGGTATAAGAAATTATGGTGTTTGAGGCTTTGAGCTACCCTTAAGTTTTTGCTAGTTGTAGCTTCCACTTTATTAATGCTTATCCTGAGAATTTCTGCATATCAATGGACTCAAATAAAGTAGTTAAGTTATTTGTAGGGATGAGAATCTGGATTCAATTGCCTCTAGACGCAGTTGAAATGGCACATGCATAGCATAGGATATTGTCTGCATCTGATTTTAATTATGCTCTGCATTTGATTTAAACCATAAATAACAACTGGAAAATGCTTTATGCTGAGGAATCAGTGATAGTGATTAGATTTCATTTTTTGAGAATACAATTTACAAGAATAAGAGCTTGCCATGTAAATGGAGCCTTAAAAATAGTGGTAAAGAAACAATAATGATTCTGCATGTTGTTACTATGATTAACATTTGTCACCATGACAACTGTTCTAATGTTAAGATGTTGTGCTTGTCAACATAACATCACCATTGCTGAAATCACTTGTTACAATGCTTCTTTCTCTATTTCTGTTTAATGTTAGTGATTGGTAATTCCAGTTGTGCAGCAAGCGAGTTGGGATAGTTGGTTTAGGAAGCATTGGCCAAGAAGTTGCAAAAAGGCTCCAGGCCTTTGGTTGCAGAATCATGTACACATCAAGGAACAAGAAGCCATCTGTTTCATACCCTTATTACTCCAATGTTCTTGAACTCGCAGCTGATAGTGATGTGCTAATTATATGTTGTGGTCTAACCGAGCAAACACGCCACATGATTAATAAGGATGTCATGTTAGCATTGGGAAAAGAAGGAGTCGTCATTAATATAGGACGCGGGGCTATAATCAATGAGAAGGAGTTAGTGCAGTGCTTGGTGCAACGAGAGCTGGCAGGAGCTGGGTTGGATGTGTTTGAGAATGAGCCTCATGTTCCAAGAGAGCTTTTAACCATGGATAATGTTGTGTTATCACCACATAGGGCTGTCCGTACGCCAGAATCATTAACAGCAATGTGTGAACATGTGAAAGGGAATTTGGAAGCTTTCTTCTCGAATAAACCGTTACTTTCTCCAGTCATGAATATATGAACATGTCATCCTGCGTCTTTGGAATTGATTCTCTTTAACAGCACAATTGATTCTCCAAATTGGTATAAATCTTATCTTATAATGGTATAACACGGTTCTTTCATGTAATGGGTATACGAAACATAATTAGGGTAGTTACGAGTTGGGATTAGATTAAATTACTGGTATACTTGTATCTAGCTGCATAACACGGTTCTTTCAATATATATAGATATGGATGAAAGGAGTTAAATTCCATGTTGAGGTACATGCTGACGCAGTTTAATCCGGAATTGGGCAAAATTTTTGGAAAAAATTAGTTCAAGTATTTATAATCATATTTACAGACTTTAACAATAATTCAACTATTAATTTCTTATCTGTATATTTTGATCTCAAATTTCTTAGCAATTAAGTTTTTGATTTTATGTTCAATGAGAACAATTTTTGCCCCAAAGTTAAGAGTATGTTTGGTAACTATTTTTCTCCTTATTTTCTATTTTCAAAAATAATTTTCTATTTTTGCGACTAAAAAACTTGTTTGGCAACTCAAAATAGACAGAAAACAAAAACTATTCTCAAAATTCAATTTGTGAAGAAAACTAAAAACATGTAAAAAACTGTTTTTGGTTTCTACTTTTCAAAAGTTAATAAAAACACGTATTTAATTTAATGAATGTATCTCATTTAATGAGTTAGCATTAGAGTTCACATGAACATATTTTAGTATTTTTTATTTCTTTTCTTCAAAAAACTATCTTCTTAATTTCAACTAACTAAATATGTTTTGATTTCAAAAATACAAGAAAATTGTTTTTTCTTTATATTCCCAAAAACAAGTTTTTGAAAATAGAAAACAAAAATTGTTACTAAACATAACCTAAATGTCCGACGCAGGACTTTGCCGCTCGTATGAACTACCAACAGCGGAGCTGTATTTGTTTTTCATTTTCTTAGAACAAATTCCATTTTGACATTATAATGCACCATAATTTCATAAAACTAATTATACTGTAGATATTTTGCGAAAAGAAAGAAAGATGTTATTATTATTTTTTTAATTCAATAGTTAGGAGGTAGTGGTTTGAACCCTAAACATCTTTTATTGGAAATACCAAGAAGTACTAGTTTGATTATTACAAAGTTTTTGGAAAAAAGCTTACTAATTACACCACTTGTGCATGCCAAAAGCTTATTAATTACACCACTTGTGCAAGTAAGGGTGGCAATTTGTGTTTCAACTTGTATTCATGTAATGTATAAAATTAATAAATAAATAAATAAATTACAATCACATCGTATCAAGGTAAGGAAAAATTATTTCATTTACCCGCTTTATGAACTGAGGCCCTCACGAGGATATGGATTCCACTACAATAGGATCCACATGAGCTTGCTCTGTGTAGTGGGCACATGAGATAATTTTTGCAAGGTAAATTTATTCAACTATATAGGTCAATCTTGACTCTAGGGTTGGCCGTAGGCCTAGGCCACATAGGCCATTGCCTATGGTCCCCTACTAGAGAAAAGCCATAAAACTTTGGGGTAAAATTTGATTTTTTTTTTTTTTTTTTTTTGGATATAGAAAAAAAAAAGTTTTACAATTTTTCTTCTATTTTTGAGAAGTTCCAAAGAATTGAGTAATGATAGAGATAAAACAACTTTAAATAAATATGTCTTACAAATATACCTGTTACTAATAATTAGATAGAAAAATGATAGAAATATTATAAATTTTACTTCATACACCTTTACAAATTAATGTTACATTTAAAATAATTTGTGGACTTCAAGCTCAACGACCTATTAAACGCATTTTTGAATTACTTTTTGTAGTTGGTGATATATTTGTAAAATTTACAATATCCCTAATATCATTCATTCAAATAATTGTTTATTATCTTTTTGAAGTGTACATTTGTAGAAAAATTTGCTATAACTTTAGCATTTTTCCAAAAAAAAAAGCATATTAAAAAAAATGGATTTTTTTTATTAAAAATTATGATACTAAATAGTAAACACTAGTTAAATATTATTTAAGTGATAACAAAAATGCCCATTTGAATATATTGTCTTAGGCCTCCAAATTTATTAGATTGCCCTGCTTGACTAGACCCATTTAATAATTGTCCAAAAATTTCTCAGCCTTAACATTAATACTTTTTCAACTGGACATGTATTTAGCTTTAACTTGAGGTTTTAATTTTCATATTTTATTTACTTAGTGGGTAATGTAGTAGTTTATCATTAAAACAAAATGTGATTTCATATAAAAAAGTATTGGAGGTAAGTCAAACATCTCTAACATAACTCATTTATTAAGAAGTAATGTTAAGGACACAAAAAATTTCACAACTTTTGTCACAAGTTGTGAGTGGTGGAAGAGTGGTGGAAGAGTGGACCTACCATTTAACCTTCACCATTCATAACTCACCTCATGGTGAGTTATGACAAAAATTGTAGAACTTTTTATATCCCTGCATTTTCCTTTATAAGAGGTTGACACAACATGTGCTATGATAACACTAGAACCCATGTGTGCCCTTAAGGCATACATTAGTAAATTATTTTAGAAAACTTAAAAAAAAAATAAAAAAGTTAACAACTTTTTTAATAACATTTTCAATTTATAAAAAAAATATTTTTAAAAATAAATAATTAAAATGTACTCTAAGGGCATGCATTAACCTAACTTAAAAGTAAAAATGGCGACAATTACTTTTGAATTTTGACGAAGACAAAAAACAACCATAAATTGAAAAAGCAAAGTGACAACCAATGACTACCAAAGAATAAAATAGAAGTGGCAAAGAGGCTTCTACCCACCACAACTTAAAAGTCATGACTCACACTCATGAATTTAAATACTAAAGTTAACTGTTTTAGTAGACGAACTATTAGAAAATAATGGTAACGTAAAATATGCGTTTGGTATCATATTTTTAATAATGTCGTTTTAAAAGTGAAAAAAATATAATTATATGTTTAGTATATATATGTTTTTTATTTTATTTTATTTTAAGTGATGACATATAATTTAATCAATGGACCCTACCATTTTTAAAATATTTATAAAAATATCATTGAGCAATGTGATTTGAAAATTGAAAATAAGCAGTAGGAATTCTCTAAATTGGGTGTCACACTAAAATAAGAATCATAGCTCCTAAATAAATCCACTGCCAAGAGTGTCACTTTTTTTTTGTCCACTTGATTAAACATTGGAATCCCACCAATTACGTTCATTTGCCAAACCAAAGTGATTCTCTCCCACTCCCTCTAGTGTCACCTCTCTCTCTCATACTGCCAAAAATCCACAGTCAATGGCTTCAGATCAGGCTACAACTCCACCGCCACCACCACTACCAGAAATCCAATCCCATGACCTCTCTCAAGTCATAGTTCTGCACCCTCCACCTGTTTTCAACTATTTCAAGGACCTTTTCTCCAAAAAATTCCACCTCCTAAAAGCTTGGGAGTCACCACTTCCTCTACACGAATTCTTGACCAACCATGCACACTCAGCTCAGGCCATGCTATGCTCTGGCACTGGACCTTCCATCTCCGCCGACATTATACGGCTTCTCCCATCGCTCAGGCTCGTCGCCACCACCAGTGCCGGCCTCAACCACATCGACCTCACCGAGTGCCGGAACCGTGGAATCTCTATAGCCAATGCTGGAGAAGCGTTTTCTGAGGATGTTGCGGACTTAGCTGTGGGCCTTTTGATCGATGTGTTCAGAAAGGTCTCGGCTTCTGATCGGTATGTCAGGCATGGGCTTTGGGCTACTAAGGGAGATTACCCACTTGGGTCTAAGGTCTTACTCTCTAACTTTTGAACTCTCTCTTTGCTTTTCTTGGATTTCCTCTGTCAATTATAGTACTTTTAGTGTGATGGTATGTTTATGATATACAATCTAGACTCAATTAAACTTTTTAGTTTCTATTTGGGACACCAAGTTTGATTCTTTTTTTGAAAATGGTCATTCTATCCATCTTTGTGACTGACATCATTTCTTTATTATTATTATTTTATCTTAACGGTTAGATAAATCACAGACATGGATGGAAGGAACATTTTGAAATAGAATTGTGAGCCAAAATGGAAAAATCTGAAATTACTAGAATAAAAATAATCCCAAACTTTAAGGGTCAAAATTTATTTACAGTATTCATTCTACTTCTTGCAATTGAATTGCTTTATTTATGTTTTGATTTTTATGTTATCTTTTATCCTGTGTAATGGTGATGATTGGTAACTGCAGTTAGGAGGTAAGCGAATTGGGATTGTTGGATTGGGAAGCATTGGCTTTCAAGTGGCAAAAAGGCTTGAGGCCTTTGGTTGCAACATCTCATATAACTCGAGGAAGAGGAAGGACTTTGTGTCATACCCTTTCTATACAAATGTATGTGAACTAGCGGCTAATAGTGATGTCCTTATTATATGTTGTGGATTGACTGAGCAAACCAGGCACATGATTAATAGGGAAGTTTTATTGGCATTGGGGAAGGAAGGAGTCATTGTCAATATTGGTCGTGGAGCTATTATTCATGAGAAGGAATTGGTGCAGTGTTTGGTACAAGGAGAGATTGGAGGTGCTGGCTTGGACGTGTTTGAGAATGAGCCTGATGTTCCTAAAGAGCTCTTTGAATTGGATAATGTTGTGTTGGCACCGCACATGGCTGTCTTTACAACAGAATCTTTTAAGGATTTGTGTGATTTAATGATTGGGAATTTGGAAGCTTTCTTTTCAAAGAAACCATTGCTTTCTCCAGTCATGAATGAATGAGTTATGGATTTCACTTGCTGGTAAGTTTCTCCTTCTTTTTGTGAAAGATTTTGATTAAGGCTTTAATTTCATGGAAGTGAAATTCCGGATGAGAGTATATTCTTTGAGTTGGCTAACTTATTGTACAAGTTCTGACTATGGTGCTCTTTATGGGCACTGTGAAGTTTTCTAATTGGTAAGTTTTGTATAAAATGTCATGTTTAGTGTAAAATTCTTTCAACATAACCGATTTCTCTGCTTCTTCTGATACAAAGATAAATGAATTCATCAAATCAGTTGTCGTACTTCTTATTATTTCTTTTGTTGTCTGTCTTCCGCATCCTGATTAATGCAGAAACATGTTGTTAAATGTTAAATGGATCCCAAATTCTAAGCTTGTTTGATCCCTTTTGGTGATTGATACTTTATTCGCTGGATGCAGGATATAAGGATTGGTATGGTAAATAAGTCAGTGGGCAAGGATGACTATGATTAGGAGCCTGAGTTGCAAGTTATGGTAATGTAGAATAGGCTAATGAAGCACTAATAAAGAGAGCACTCTTAGATTCTAGCTACACATTATATCTATTAAGGGCTCACTGTTCACAAACAGCACAATTGTCAGTGTGCGTGCCTCCATAAAACAATCATTCAACCTGTATGCGGCCAAGACCTAAATATAAATATTGTTGTAATACCACTGATTAATTTGACACTTTATTATTGTTTGTAGTACTGGAATTCTGCTCTCTCTCTCTCTCATATTTATTGAACTTGATCATTGATGGTTTCAAATGGGGAAAGAATGGAGTGGAAAACTCACTAAAAACATTATTTGGTATCTAAGTCTTGCTTAGTTTGTTAAACTTTTACCATCTACAGGCAAGTATGATTTGTTTCAAAGAAGCATAATAGTTCACAGATCATTATGCTCTAGCTCTTTATGTTTAATCTATTCTCATAATATTGTCTGTAAAATTTCTTGGAATAAATTCTAAGGATCATTGCCAATTTTTCATGTAGCACTCTCTTTTATGCTGTTGCTATAAATGTGACTTATTAATCTATGCATGTACCTAAAGTAGGGGGGCATTTGTATGTCTCGCGAGGGAGACATTCTCGTAATTTAAATTCCATGTATGGAGCTGTTATGGACAAAACAAAAGATGGCAACATTGCAACAAACTATAGCGTTTACCTAAATATGGCAGATAATGTAGCTATTTTCATGTATTGTACATTATATGGCCAAACAAGGCATTATAACAATATATTTTCAGCACTAGGGAAGCCTGGGAAGGTATAAATCATTGTTAAAAGAGGATGTTGGGCTATATTCGATGAGAAGGAATGGCTTTAATATAGTGCAATGATAGGTTGGAGGTGCTGGGTCGGATGTGTTTGAGAATGAGCCTGATGTTCCTAAAAATCTATTTCAATTAGATCATGATTCAATTAGATCACGTATTAAGTAAGAAGAAATTGATGCAGAACGTATTAGGAGAGAACTTATTTCATTAGTTGACATTTTGATTTTGAATGTTTTATTTTGAGTTAAGGATTGTTGGAGATGTAATTGCACCCTAACATAATCCCTAAAACCTATTAAAAAGACTCTCGGAAGAGATGATTCTATGCCCTTTGGTGCTGAAGGCTAGAATTTTCCTTTCTATAAAATTCACATGTTTCAATTATCTATGTTATAATATTATACAAGTTTTGTTCATAAGTTACTTTCCTAAGTACAAATATATTGTCGAATGGTAAATTTTTGTTCATTTAAGCCTAATAGAATAATAAGTATTAGGAACTTTGGTAAGCTTTATTGTGGTCAATGGGTACTTCGGCCCTTCAAATGTTATTATAGCCTGTATAGGCTCTATTTTGGTCAAGGCACTTTGGTAAGCACTATGCTGTAGAATGACAGTTTAAACTGAAGCCCAATTCATATTTATAATAATTCCAATCAGATTCAACCTAACAAATCCCATATGAGGTTGAACTCGACCAAACCCAATGTTAAAACATTCTATCTGCGGCTCTGCCCTAGGCCTGTTTCCGCATCCAAATTCTCATTTAATTTCCCAAGGCCCATTTCTAACCATTCGACTACAATTCTATGGACAAATGAGACAATCGAGCACAAAGTAAAATTGAGAGCAAAAGTGAATTGGTTTTTCTTAAACTACATGTTGAAATTGAGAGCCCTACGAAAATGAAAGTAAAAAATAATAAACAATAGAAGAATTAAATTTACAAATATTGCTATAAATAAAAATAAAAATTGAAATTATAAATAAAGATAAATATCATATATATTATATAATAAAACTTGGGCTTAGAAACTGTGTTAGTGCCAAATTATTATTTAATTATCAAGCTTTCCTCTAATCCCTTATCAATTTTTAAGAATGACACAAACTTAATTGTTGTTATTATCACCTTTTTTTTTTACTTAAGGTTAATCTATTACTGAATTTCATCATTTTTTTTCCTTTCGTTCGCTGTTTTTTTATTTTGTTTTATTTTTCTTTTGGTTACTGTATTACATTGTGACAATTTTCAACTTTTTTTTTTATTATATATAATTGAAGTTCATCGATTTTTGTTCCTTTTTATTTTATTTTGGCTACTGTATTACGTTGAAATGTGACAACTTGTTTTAATACTCAGCTCTTCTTCTTTTAATTGTTTTTTTTTTTTTTAATAAACCCCCATCTTTATTATTCTTGTAGGGGGCAAAACTAGTGGCCTGGTCCTACTTGCATGAGCTATGGAGGCCCAATACAATTAATTTGTAAAGGTGGTTGGTCAAGGTCTTGTAGCCACAATTTGGTAATTAGAGAAAAAAAAAAGTGACAAGAATAACAATTTCTATAAAGAATTATTATAGGGAAAGAGAAATTCTTATTTAAGTTTTTCCTCAAGTTGACTGAGGAACAAGGTTTCTTTAGGAATACACTTCTCGGTTTCACAATATTACTTTCTCTCTTTGAACTTTTTCCGATCCTCTCAATCCTCCCTCAAGGAGGACCTTCCTTATGATATATAGTTGTTTGGATTGCATCTCAACCTTCCATTTGGAGGGCTATTGACCTTTCCTATGATAGCGATAGAGTAGGTTGCAAGTTATGAGGGCACAGTTCAAGGATCATTTTGTCATTAATGCGATAGACTGAGTTGGTATAGTGCATTGAAAGTGAAGGTAATGGATGCTTGATCTAGAAGTTTCCTCTTGTCCTTGCTTGTACTTCACTCAGATCCTCCTCGGCCTTCAACTTTATGGCCTTGGTGGCTTGCCTCTAGCCTCTCGAGAAATGTCTGCTCTTCGGGCTTCTCAGGTGAATTGTCCTTTGTGTTCCCTGACTTGATGGTCCTAACTAGGTTGAGCGTGATCTGATGATTAACTTGGGTGAATTGCCCCACAAGTGGATTCCATTTAGTGATTCCCTCTCTTCGGGCTTCCCTCTCCCACAATTCTTATCAACTTTTTCTTCCCACTGCCATCAATAATTAGCCTTTTCTTATAATTCTTAAATTGATTAAAAATCTAATTTCATTACAATTTTAAATTCTATCCAATGAAACTTTTATACATTTTTCTTGGTGTAGTCAAATTCACCATCCCCAAATTTGATCTCAAGACAAATCCTCTTCTTCTACCTACCATACCTATTACCTAGCAACGTTATAGGTATGTATTTATCGATCTTCTACTAAAAAAAAATATCTTCAATGATATATATATATATTCATGGTTTTTGATAAAGGCTAATGGTTGTTGCCGAGGATCCCACAAAAACAACTAAAGAATTACAGTATTTGGATTAATTCACGGCTTCACTATCTTTCTTTTACATCTACATTTCCAGAAAATTTATATATACATCTTATGGAAAGTTTACTTTTTTATTGTTAATATGCGCGCATGTGCATCTCACGTTTTATAAAAAAATTATATGTTCTACTATATGAGTAAACTTTTTACATTTTTGAATATATATATTTATATATAGTTATAGTTATATTGATAAGTAATAATTTTTTTAAAAGAGTGCAATAAATATCTAGTATGCATTAGATAATTAGGTCTCTCTTTTTTTCGTGTTTTATTTGTTGCCAATATGTCATAAAAACAAGTCTCTAAAGTGTAGTTTAGACTTCACATGAATTTGAATTTCTCACTAAGTTTTGAATCACAAACTTCAATGTCTTGCAAATTTAGCACAATTCATATTGGTAGGTATGGGTGCCCAGGGTTTGTAGCTTTTTGCAAATTTTAGTGCTGATAGTTTTGAAATTTTGATAAAGAACCATCATATAATTATTAATAAATTTAAAATTTTGAAAAAAAAAAAAAATTTTAAATACTTATAAATTTGGATAGTTTCAAATTTATAAACTTGGTGCTCTTTTAATTTAGATACTACATAGAAATATTATTTTGTTATATGTTTGTATTAATTTGATGTTTTGTTTCGAATAAGAGTTATGGTTAGGTATCAATTAGGAGTTATTTTAAAATATATTTTCTTGTTTATCAAGTTTTACGAAGTCCTTAAATAAGCCTGTAAGTCTGTACACGTTTTTTTAAACAATTATTCAATTAATAAAATTCAGACTTTTATCTTTCTAGTCTCTAGTGGATTCTAGACTCTTTCTCCTTGTGGATTCAAGGAACCATTGTGGATTCGAAATTATTTTCAGAAGTAAACGTGTTTTGTTTCTTGTTTTCTAGAAGTAGACGTATTTTGCTTCTTGTGGATTCAAGGACCCTTGTAGATTTAAGGAACTCTCATGGATTCGAGGTTATTTTCAAAAGCAAACGTGTTTTGTTTCTTATTTTCTAGAGGTAGACATGTTATGCTTCTTGACGCTTTCGCATCCTGCATAGGAATAGCAACGGGCTGGGTTCGGGCCGGGTTAATACATACCCGGACCCAACTCGCAGGCCTAGACCCACAACCCGGACCCAGCCTGATTATTAAACGGATTTTTTTTGCGGTATCCAGACCCGCCCGCTGGGCCCTGTGGGCCTCGTTTAGTCCAACCAGAAAGGAAGTTTTTCTTGCTTAAAGTCCTAAAAGTCCTAGCTATTTGTAGCAGACTCTAGGATGATGTTAAACGTTGTTCCTCCTTGGATTATGGCAACAGAAACCACCTACATTATATTACATTTTTTGTAATAAAATATATGACGAAACTCAACTCCATTGTAGACTAAAGTGTAAACCAAATGATCAACTTCTTTTCAGTAATACGTGGGTTAATATACATATGTCCTTTTTTGAAACAAGCCCCAAACTCAACACCAAACCCACGACCAAACAACAAATCCCAAAAATCCCTTCTTTTCAAATCTCCATAGCCACACCCAATTTTTTTTTTTTTTAAATCCTATTTTTCAATCCTCAAACCCAGAAATAACCAAACCAACGGAGGAGATTTCAAATCAAACAAAAAATTAATATAAAGAAGAAGATAAAAATAGAAATGGAGAGAGAAAAGAGTCTTGGCCCTGGGTTGGAGATTAGAGAGAGAGAGCTTGAGGTCTTCGGACTTGGGTTTTAGGTCTAGAGATAAAGGGAAGAGTGCTTAGGTTCAGCCATGGAGGCTCAACCTGGGGCTAGCTATTAAGCAAGAGAAAGGGACAAAGTTGC
Organism: Castanea sativa; assembly: GCF_040712315.1. Classification (NCBI taxonomy): domain Eukaryota; kingdom Viridiplantae; phylum Streptophyta; class Magnoliopsida; order Fagales; family Fagaceae; genus Castanea; species Castanea sativa. The sequence continues at coordinate 54,454,089 of NC_134018.1, forward strand.
CTCAGATTGTGGCTCGCGACGGCGGCTTGTGGTGGCATGAAGTGGGGACAGGATAGCAGAAAACAAACCGACGGTGGCAGCTGGGGACGGGATAGGCGGTGTAGAGAGCTTGGACCGGCGGTGAGAAGTAGAGAACTTGGGCGGCGCCGCGGCGGTGCTTGCGAGTGAGTGTGTGAGTTGTGAGATTGAGAGTGAGTGACAGAGTGCTCTTATGCGTGCTCTTGAGTGACTAAGTGAGTGACAGAGAGATTGAGCGTGCTCTTATGTAAGGCGTGAGCTGAAATGAGAGGTGGGTGGGTTAGGGTTTACAATTATATATATATAAGGGGTTTTTTGTAATTTCGAAGTAACTGGGACTGGGTGCGGGCCTGGTTTTTGATAAAACCCGGACCCGACCTGGACCCAGTTCGAGTTTATTTTTTAGAAAACCCATACTCGACCCTATTCTTTATCAAGGCCGGGTAAAATCCAGCTCATTAGGATCGGGCTGGACTGGATATCCGCTGGTCGGATATAAATTGCCATCCCTAATCCTGCATCAATAGGTATCAAAGCCTTAACTTATCCTGGTCTGGTGACTGATGTATGAGACGGTAGCAATTTCGGTGACAAAAAACTTAGCAAGTATTACATGACGTACAGCTAGCACTCACAAATATCTTTGCTAAGATACCGTCGTAAGAGCATGGAAACAATAGAAATAACTATCGCAAAGACATAACTCACAGGCAACCTATTGGTTAGCAAATTTCATATAGATTTTATAGAAGAATTGCAAGTTTTAATGTTTATTTTTATAAGATTTTCTTTGATTAGTTACTTAATCTAGAGGATTTATTTAAATTTGAAAATATTTATTATGAGAGAAAAGTTGGACTTGCTTTGTATAAACCTAGTGAGTATGCCTTACGTTGGTGGGAACGAGTAAAATCTTATAAAATCTGACAAGGTAAAGACAAAATTTGTTCATGACCAAAGATGAAAAAGATGCTTGCAATCAAATTTTATCCGTTGGATTCAAGGACCCTTGTGAATTTAAGGAACCCTCGTGGATTCGAGATTATTTTCAGAAACAACCGTGTTTTGTTTCTTGTTTTCTAGAAGTAGATATGTTCTGCTTCTTGACGTTTCCGCATCCCACATCATTTTTGCAAATTTCAGTGATAGTTTTGAAATTTTGATAAAGAACCATCATATAATTATTAATAAATTTGAAATTTTGAAAAAATAAAAAAATTTAAATGCTTATAAATTTGGATAGTTTTAAAGTTATAAACTTGGTGCTCTTTTAATTTAGATACTACATAGAAATATTATTTTGTTATATGTTCGTATTAATTTGATGTTTTGTTTCGTTCATATATTGGCACATGTATGGCTTTTAATAACTTCTAGTTGCTACCAAAAAAAAAAAAAATCTTAGAACAATTATGTTCATTATAAAGAGAAATTATCATCGCACACCCTTGGTGCGATGGTCACTCTACAAGTATAAGTGCTTGTGGGGTGTGGGGGGCAAGGGCCGGGGTTCAAGTCTCCAGGAAGGAGTTTTCATACACATATACACTTAGATTAGGCTAAAGTAAAGTTTCTATCTTGTATAAAAAATAAAAATAAAAAATTATAAAGAGAAATTTATTAAGAGAACCACGTGGGATGGTCTCCATCTTTTTACTATTGCAATATTGGCAATATGTGACTTTGCGGTGTTAAGGGAAATTTATAGAAAACCAGTTTCAATTAGATACGCAGCTTATTCTCAAAAAAAAAAAAAAAATAGATACGCAGCTTGTGACTTTGTTTACAAAAGCAAATATGAAAACCCACGACGCTAATCTGTTCATACTTCATACTTAATATGGTTCAGCTGTCAACTTGATTAGAACTGAATGTGAATCTCATCATAGAAAGAGGTTTGGCATTTTCTATGTAATTGAGGCACGCATTGATGTGAGACATTTCTAAAGGCTCTAAATGCAGAGAGTTTATGAATCTTATATTTTTTGCACCATAATGTATATACTATTTACTTGAGTGACAATTCTAGGTTCGCATGCTATGCTTGGGTAGTTGGGTGTCGTAACCAATTTTGAGACTAATTCCTAACATGAGCAGATGGGACCTTTCTATGATTAGAACATAGCAAGGTGCATCATGCACACTTCTAACTAATATATATGTAGAAAAAAAAATTATATATTCATAAATGATACATGTACACACAGATATATCTTTAATAATTACTTATGTGCAATACCCACTGATGTTGAAGTGTGACTAAATTTTCTAGCAGAAGTAATACCTACAGCTGCTTGATAGATTCTGCTCTCCTTAGTGTAATTTTGCTAATATATATATATATATATATATATATATATATATATTTTTGGTAAAAGTTTTGCTAACATTAAACCACTTTGGTTCAAGGGTTTTAAAATGTGTTGTGGGTTCTCTCTCAACCAATTCAGATTCAAGGTTATGGAGGTGAAATAATAGAATAATGGTGAATTCTAATGGGTTATACTGTATGTAACTTGAACATGGTCTTATAAATAAATATTATAAGAGAATAAATCATTTAGCTAGGGATGATTTTTTAGTATATCTTTAGGATGACTTGCTTTAGACTAATAGAACTAATAGAATATTGGTGAATTCTAACGGGTCTACCCTCTAAAAATCTTTATTTCTTTGAAAACTAAAAACCAATTAAGTAAAAAAATATTAGTGTTCAATCATTTTAGTCTAACTAATACAACAATAAGTTCTGATTGATGTGTGAACTTATATATAACAAGTTTAAAATTCTATAAGGGATACCAAGAAAACTTCCTATACTTACACCCTTCAATAAAAAAGTAATGCTACAGCCACAAATTATTTTATAATATTTTTACAAAATGTTGATGTAGCCAACTTTTTATTAGTTTTCATTTAGGCCCACCATTAATATTACTTTTTCATTTACCAATAATCACTCACCACATTAACAGTTTGTAAATTTTTTTTATAAAATAGTATATCTCTAGTGATGATGCCAAAAATCGTCAATGAGCTATATGGTCCTCACATGCTCCAAGCAAGACCTGTGCTACACAAAGGGAAGAAGAAGAACCTACGAAGGATACCGGTGTGGTATCGGTCAAATACCCTCCGACGGTCAAATTTGAGAAATTTCTTGTTCACAACTCTAGAGTGCCAAGGTTGGAGTGAATTAAGCGTACCTTGGTTTGTGAAGGTCTTAGGGTTTTTATAGTAGTATAGGGTTGACATTCATTTCTTAGCTCAGAAGATCTTTCCTTGTAGGAGAGATCTTCTTTAATTCACGCATCTTGCGGAATCCTTTCCTTGTAGGAGTTTTTTTTATTAGAATTTATCATGGGGCACAAGATATTTCCTTATATATTCATATGTGGAGCTCAAGTAAAATACATGCTGGACCCATCAAGAGTTTCTCTTGACCCCATCAGCTTCAAGTCGTCAACTTCTCATTCTGTCTGTCTTCTGGTCGTCTCTTAAACGCACCAAGGATCTTGAGATGCACCCGTCAGCTTTGGGATGGGTCCTTCAGCTTTATGGTGTTGTTTAAGGGAACACAAGCAAAATCGTCAAATTCAATCAGGCCCGTCAGCTTTACTTAGATTTCAAGAATTACCCTTATCATCTAGCATTATTCTCAATAAAATCTTTTTACATTATATTTTCTTTAAATTGTGGAATAGATAGTTTGATATACAAACCCAATTATAATAAATGCTAATTAATAAGTAATATAGTTATTAAATTCCATATTTAGCAAATAAAAAATGAAAAAAAAATTGTTCAAGTTTCTCATGCAATACACGAGTTACTGCCTATTTTATATATAGTGATGATTGGTGTGGAAAATATGAGCCTTCAAAAGGCTATGTGCTATCATAAGGAGGATTTAAAGAAAAGTTCAAAAGATTCTATTTTTATTATTACTAGTCGCTAATCTTTACAGTCTGCAATAAATTTTATGAAAAAGTATATATAAAATGTATATTTATAATTAATATATTAAAAAAACTCTAGAGAAATAATATGTCCGCAATATTTTTATAACAAATCTTAAGTGGCAGATTGTTATTGTTGGGACAAAAAAGTCATCTTAGTGTTAGATTCAAATTTGAACCAATAACAACTAACTACCTGTGATTTGTTGTGAAAATATTATAAAAATGTTGTGAACGTAGCAACTCTTAAAATTCTAAATAAGATAATTGTAAAAAAGACTGTACATAGAATTTGTTTATTGTTGGATTCATTTAATCCTATAAAAGGGTGAGTTATAATTGGTTTTGAGTAACATATAACAATTTAATACTCTTTATAACTTGGAAAATAAAAGAATATTTATTTATTTATTAATAATTATTATTAAGATAAATTACAAAAATCTTTCTTTTTAAAAAAAATAATTACAACATGCTGCTAACTTCTCAGCTCAAACTCTTTCTCCCCTAGACTCTCGAACACTTTATGCATGAGGAGGTGTCAATTCAGTTACAAAAATCTTTTTTAATATTTGAAAGAATGATACTTCGCCCCAAAACTTAAGGCAAATAAGATTCTATTCCCTTGAGATTTGAAGAAAATCAACACATTAATTAATCATTCTATTGTAAATTAATAACTAAATATTCCAAAATTTGAAAACATTCCTTAACCAAGCCCTATAACTATATATGATCCATAAGAGCATTTACATTAGGAATGACATATACTATATGTAAAGAAAATTTAGCATAAAAGCCCAAAACCCCCCACACATCCGGACTTGTAAAAACCAACTATTACAAAAAAATTTGCAATAGTGCTACAATGCAATTCTAGCTGTAGCTCAATTCTAAAAAAAGCTAATATTTTATTCACTTACTCTCTCTCTCTCTCTCTCTCCAGTTTTTGGGTTTTGGGTTTTTGTTTTTATTTGAGTTTTGGGATATATTATTTTATTGTGTAGAAATATTATTTTAATGTATTGTATTGTAAAATAAAAGTCGAGATGCTGAGAATATTGTAAAATGGTATGGTATAATTAATAAAGTAGTTTTTTGGGATGGTAAAATAGGATGAGATAAAATTTTAGGATGTGAATACTTTAAGAGTTTTTTGGGCTAAATATTACCATTCCTTATCAACAAACTTCCACACAAAAAAACACTTCTAGTAAATTATTTGCACAACACGAGTAATAAGCAACTCTAGGCATTTATGGTGAATAGTAGCCGAATGAAGTAGGGATGGCAATGGGTCAGGGCGGGGCCGAAGGATGGGATCTTTGCCCCCGCCCCATATAGATTTTTATTGCCTCATCCCCGCCCTGCCCCGCATGATGGGGAAAATTTCTTGCCCCATCCCCGCCCCTTAAGGCCCCGCGAAGCCTCGCCGTACACTGTAAAACTTTATTTCTTGTTAATTTTCCCTATAACTATTACCATTTTTTCAAATAAAATGACATGTTTCAATATTAAAAATATACTTGAAATTATAAATAAATTTATCCTATCAAATCAAACTAATTTTTAGCAAAAACTAAATAATATTATCTAAATGTTTAACAAGACAATGTCACAACAAAAATCTCATAGTATGACACAAAAATCTCATATTATGTTAATGATGAAAAGTAAGTTGAGAAAGGCATATGAATCATGAATAAAAAGAAAAAAAAATTAAAATTGGTACCTTATTTCCAACTTTGCTTGATAGAAAAGAGAGGTAGAACCACGTTAGGTAGAATAAAATAAGCTGATGATATTTTTGTTTAAATAGTAGGATTTTAGAGTATGAAAAAATTACAACTTAATCATTATTAACGCGGGATGAGGCGGGAATGGGGCGGGGCGGGGCAGGGTGGGTCTAAAAAGTGTAAACCCATCCCCACCCCGCCCTGTGATACGGGTCTAAAATCTCGCCCCATCACCTTTGCGGGGCAGAAAAAACCAGCACGGGGCGAAGCGGGGCGGGGAAAAATTGTCATCCCTAGAATGAAGCTTTAGAAAAATCAGAAAAAACACTCAAATTTAATAAATTAATGCAAAAAAAAAAACAAAAAAAAAAAGAGCATAAAACACCCCCCCTAATAGTATTTTACGCTATAAACTTTACACCCAAAGCAATTGTTCACCATACTTGCTTGGAGTTGCTTGCTACTGGGATTGTGCAAAAATAAATTTTCATTCTCTTTTTTTTTTTTTTAATATAATATAGAATTTTGTTGAAAAGGAATTGAAATATTTAATCCAAAAGCCTTTCACTAACCATGGTTAATTAGGGCTTGATCAATTTTTTTTTTTCAAAACTTGGAATATTTTGTTACTGTAGTTAACTGAGTGACTAATTAATATGTCAATTTTCTTCAAATCTCAAACAAGGAAAGTGTCATTCCCTTTAAATTTTGGGAAAAAGTTTCATTTCCTTTAAATTTCGAAAGAAGTTATTATTATTATTATTATTATTATTATTATTATTATTATTATTATTACATATGTTATATCTATAAATAGATATAAATATATATAGTTTTGTAAAGTGAGTTTTGTCCTCTTTCATACTCTGCTTAACGAAACGATCAAGAGGCCAAGTAATTCATGTACCGATATATAGATACACAGGGACAGAACTAGGATTCGATATCAAGGGGTGATGTGCATTGATAATAGCTTAATTTTGCATATTTATATCATTGTTAAAAAGCATTATCATCCTTATTTTGAGTTAATTCATGCATTTTATATTTGGTTTTGGAATAATGGTGAATAATCAATTTTGTGTTTAATTGAATCTTATTGCGTGAATTTGTCTTTTGTAGGAAAATGAAATTAAATAAGTGGATTTGTGCAAAGAAGAATGCTAATGGACTTTAAATTTATAAAAGCCATGATGAAGTTAAAGAACGCCAACTCAATTAAATTTAAGTTCAATTGGAGTAAGGAATAAAAGGAAATTCGCACTAAATCCAAGTCCAATTTGGATTAGGATTCCAGCCTGCACATCAGTTAGTATTTTTGGCATAACTTTCGGCTCAGATGTTCAATCGAGATGATTCAAGTTTGGCTGGAAAGTTAACTTTAAGGACATACAACTTTATAATTTACCAACAGTCCAAATTATGACGTTAAATGGGCCAAAATCGTCGGTTAAGTGGAGCTTAAAAATATGGGATTTTCTCCAAACAGGAATTCAACTTGTAATAGGATTCATTGACCTATTTAAAGGCTCTTTGGGGCAAAATTCAGGGAGGCGAGAGCTAGGGCTGGAATTGAAGTGCAAGCAGCCGCATGTGGCTTCCTTTGTGACTTTTCTCTAGTACTGTGACTATTTCTTTCTCTATTTTATTTGTCTAGTTTAATGTTTAGTATTTTATTCTTGTGTTTTATTTTAATTACTATGAGTAGCTAAATTTATAATTAGGGTTGAGAATGAAACATTGTTAAGGATTATCAGTTATATTTATGTGATTTGATTTTTTCCACAATAGTTGTTCTTTAATGATTTAAATTGTTCTTGCTTCATATCAATTGACTAAGATGAGATTCTAGATATGAGTTCAACCATGTTTTTCTTATGATTTAGGATTTATCTTAATTAGTTGAATGCTTGGTTTATTAATTCTTGATTATAAAATTGGATATTGCTTGCGATTTGTGTGTCAATAGATACAATTTATGATTTGATTTTTAGAATTGGATATATCTTGTGATTTGTTTGGTTACAGATACAATTGATGATTTGATTTTATATTTAGGAAGCGAAGAAGAATATACTTTTAATTTTTAAAATAAGGATTTTAATGAGAATATTTTCCATGATATCAAGATTGATTTCTAGATTATAATGCAGTGGTTGGGAAAAATTAATGATCATAAATATATGCTGATATGAATTAGTAAGGTGGATTCCAAAACCTTAATTCCTTTCCCTTGATTGTTTACATCTTTTTATTGTTTTATATATTTTGCTTAGTTTAACCATTTGCTTAATTTTATTATTTTCTTAGTTTATTTAATTTCAAAACAACCAATTTTTATTAAACTAGATTAGGATTAATTTAGTTAAGATTTGATTAATTTTCCTACATTCATTCGAGTTCCTGTGGGTTCAACCTTCTTTCTTATCAAACTATATTTCAATACGGTTCATATACTTGCGAGTACTTTAAAATTTCACAACAAGGGCAAATATAATTTTTCTTAGGCTTATTTTCTAAAATCTTAAGTATATACCTACTATTTAATATTTTTTTAAAAAAAATTGGGAGGGCCACAGCCCCTCTCAGCTTGTACATGATTCCGTCCCTGTAGATAGGACTTTAATTTGCTCTGAAAAGTCAAATTGCTTTTGAAGAAGCTGGAGGCGCAAGTCCATGCCACTAGGTCAAGAGATCCTTAATTTGGCTGTTTGGCATGCAAGTGTGTACACTTTTTTATTTTTTTCATGGGAAGTGTGTGTACACTTTTGTGTACATTGATAAGGGAATATATCATATAATATGAAATAAAGACTACGTTTTCTCATAAATTTAAAAGAAAAAAAAAAGTTTATCAAAAAAAAAAAAACAAATAAAGACTATATTACCGTACCTAATTAAATATTATTAGAGTTTCTATCAAGCCCTGGTCCTATAAAAGAAAAGAGTTGAATCAAGCCAGTGCCAATCTTATTTTTTTTGCTGAGTCCAGTGCCAATCTTATTGGACAGCCATTCCAGTAGTTTATTCAGGGATAAAAAATAAATTCCTTTGTGAAAATCGCTATTGATTAAATATATATGCACAGTGCGAGTGGTTCGGATTATCTTTAGCCTTTTCTGATTATGTCACGAGGCAATAAGAAATTGTTGTGGCATTCAGAATAAAATCTTAAGCATTTGATGTGCGTATTTGATCTTTATGAAATTCATTTATAATTATGTAAAGCATGCACATCTTATGACTCTGTTTGTTCCAACGGTGATGTTTTCTACAATATGAGTCATTTTCCAAAAAGTTTTTTATATAAAACTATTTTATTTTTTTATATTTGGTAGTAACTTTAAATAAGTTGAAAAACAACTCATAACTTCTCTTATTTAGCTTGCTATGAGATAAAGTTATTTTCTAAAAAATATTTGTAAAAAACAATCTCTAAAAATAATTTATAATGGTACCAAACATCGAAAAATACAAAAATTATCTTTATGTAAGATTTTTAGGACAAAATGGGGACATACCCCTTTCGGTGAAATGTTCCTGCAAAATGTCCAATTTCTGAAACTATTTAGAGATATGCTCCTGTTTTGAAACTCGATTTTATCAAAATCGAGTTTCAGTGTAGAACTTGAGTTCATAGAACTCGAGTTTTTTGAAAATTTTCAAGTGGAACTTGAGTTCCACAAATTTTTTTTTAAAGTTTAATTTGCCTATAACTCGATTTTCTAAAAATCGAATTTTACATTAAAGCTTGATTTTCTAATCGAATTTCAAAACAGGGGCATATCGCTAAATAGTTTCAAAAATAAGGCATTTTGCTGGAACTTTTCACCGAAAGAGGTATATCTCCATTTTGGCCAAGGTTTTCAATTAAAACAATCAGAGCAAGTCCAAAGTTATATAGGTGAATTCTTGAACAATGCTTCTCACTTATTTTTTGTGTTGCTTTTCAGTCATGGTGTTACAACTTCCTAGTTTTTAACATTTGGGTCATTATCAGAGGGAAAACTGACGAAGCTACCCAAAATTAGCGATAGGCTAAATCCATCATTTTCTCTCCAAATAAAACAAAGTTTGCCTAGTCGGATGAAAAAGACACATGGAAGTTGCACTAGCTTTTGTGGATTGGTGGTTCATGTGAGTGATTAAGGCCCTGTTTGGTTCAATACTCACTTATATCTCAGTTTTCATATCTCAGCTCTCGTCACTCATTCCTCTATCTCATATCTCATATTCTAATTCCCAATTTTCTATTAACTTAGTTCCTATTGTGTTTGGCATCAAAACTTGGCTTAAGTTTTTGGATAAAAAAGCAAGTTTATCTCAAAATTGTGAAGCCCACTAGTCTTAGGAACCCGTGTGAAAGTAAGAAGAAAAGACCTAGGCATTGAAAAAAGAGAAAGAAAGATAATGCCACCATAACTCATTTCTCATCACTTGAAAACAGCCAAAACTTGTTTTCAATTTTCATTACTCTAACTCAATTTTTTGAGTTTTGAGTTATAAAAACAAAAATTCAACCAAACAAATAAACTAGGTGTGGGACTCACGAAAAGTGAGTGATAAGTGATGAAAACTCCTTAAACCAAACATGGCCTAACCAATGCCAAACTTATGTTATAGTCTATTCTCATGGTCATAGTAGCCTCTATCATTTTTAATTGGCCACAGAAGGCAAACATGGTGTGCATACCAAACTATGAAAACTATATTGAACTTAGAACAGAATACAAAAGATAGCATAGGTGAAAAAAATAGTATACAAACGAGGAGCATATATGATAAATTTAACAGAAACAGAGAAACGAGCTTGCTATTGGAGTCGACCAACAAATATGAAAATTAATTATCAATCTGTCATATATGAGATCTTCCTATATATTTGTACTAATCATACCTACCAAATTGACTTTTGTTCTTGATTGTTTTAACTCTATATTGCTAGTTAAACTTAAAATCCAATTGTTTATGTCGATATTTGAGCCTTTCAAAAATTGAAATATTAAGAAACAGGCTTTTAGACCTTGATCATAATTCTGGGAAAACTCATATATATATATATATATATATATATATATATATATATATATATATATATTAAGAAAACTCATATATTCTTTTAATAACAACATGAAATGTATTTGACTATAAGAAGTGTTGGAGAATGTCTATAGAAAGAACTTGTATTTGAGTTTGGGCCTTTGGGGACCCAAGTTGGTGGACTAGAAAACAATATTTAATTTGATCAATTATAGCAATGCACTCATAGGCTTTTGTTTCCACGTGAAAAGATGAAACGTGGAGTTCTGAGTTTTTACACAGTTGAAGATTTCTGTTTATGATGTTGATTGATTTGGATTTTGGACCATTTAATCTTCAATCAAGGGGTTCGTTTAGTACATGTGTTTAAACACATATCTTCAGTTTAAAAAAAATATTAAATGCATTTTCAACACTTTTTCATTCACATGCATTTCCAAAAAATATAAACAACGTTACTAGAACAACGTTACCAAAACGGTCTTATTTGTAGAAAAAGCCAGTTTGCTTTCATAACATAGCGTATCTCTCTCTCTCTCTCTCTCTCTCTCTCTCTCTCTCTCTCTCTCTCTCTCTCTCTCTCTCTCTCTCTCTCTCTCTCTCTCTCTCTCTCTCTCTCTCTCTCAGAAGACAAAATTCAACTAAAAATTTAAGGGTTACTTTTACAAGGTTTCATCCAATTAATAATCATAAAGGGCTACTTCTGAGGATGTGTGTCTATTATAAGTAGATAAATTGTTTTAATTTTTTTAAGCTAAACTAAGCATTAATCTATGTATCACTTGGCTTATTTGATAAGTTTTAAATTTTATGTACAATTTATTAAAACCTCACAGCATAAGACATCCACTAATAATAATACTTAGTTTCTTTTGATTAAAACCAACTGAAACTGCAAGATAGTAAAAAAAGACTTTTGTTGTAAGTTTTTTTTTTTCTTGGGATAAATTTTAGCTGCAAGTTGATGGCACTTTAATCCCCCTCACAATCAAAGCAGAATAGCAACTTGAGGTAAGTGCATGAAGAAGACCAATAGCGTTGCATAAAGGTTGTATATAATCCTATTCGAGTGTATAAATTTTGAGTTGTATTTACATCAATAGAGCCTGTCTTTTCTTATTAAGCTAGTACTTGCAGGTCCATTATTACAAATTTTTGTTTTCCTCTTAATTTAATCAAATCAGAATTTCAATGTGGCCTTGATGGAGATTATCTTAGCTGTGAAGATAAGTGACTGTGGTTGGAAGAACAAATAATAGTCCCCTATTGGTTCTTGAAGCACCTTTTTATATATTCCCTTTTCTTTTGTACGGAAAATGGAAAGTTATGCAAATTTCAAAGTCAAATATGCTAACACTAAATTAATTAAGATATTTTGGAATCACTTGAACATATTTTGTTGTATTAAATTAATTAAGTTCATGCAAATAAAATTAGTTTATCCTTTTCATGAGTTGAAAAGGTAGCACTAATGTTCTTTTTGAGAGATTTTATTATTATTATTATTCAATTGTTATAATAAGTGGGAATTAAGATTTTGAACTTTAATTCTCTTTGTACAAGAGACTAAAAAAATAAAATATACATAAATTGAATTGCAAACAAGCCCTTAAAAGGAACTATATCCGTACAATTTGTTAGATTTTATTTAGCATGAAGTGATGGAAATAGTAATACAACAAAAATGCACCTATTAGGTCGCATTTAACATACATATATACGTAGTTGTTTTGACACAACGAAAATTTAACATGTGGAGCCCATTATAAGCTCTTTATTCCTATAATTTGCTTAATTCGCAATACATGATTGATGATTCTTTCCAACACTAACACACTAAAAGCTAATTTCAAGAAAGGCCTCCTTTTTTGGTGTTTCTGTTACCTTTTTCCTCACAGTCCCACCAAAAAACACCAAATCCTTCACTTCTCACTCTCCGCCCATTCATGTCAACCTAATGGGTAACGGACAGTTCAAAATTATTATTTTGTGTTTTCTTGGATACCCTTGTGATGATGATTCTGTTGAAGCCAGTTTGAGAAAGCATCAAGGGTTTTCATGTCGGCCCTGTAATGTTTCTGCGTGAATTCGAGCAAAGTAGGCCATGTAAAGTCTGGATATGCTCTAGGATTTTCAGCATTGACCAAGCTTCCTGGTGGAGTCACAACTCGGTCCCTCCTTGGGCATAAAAAGAACGCAAGAGATTTCCTAACACTTTTGTTGTTTACCACTGCTCTGTGCAAGCAACTCTTGTAAGTCCCATTTGAAAGGGCCTGAAAGTTTGCACAATTAACCTTCATTACTCTCTATCACAACTTTTAAGTTTTCAAGGCTCAAAGTTGCAATACGCATAGAATGTCATTTTTTTTTTTAATAGAAATTATAAGATCGGTAATGATTTTCTCACACAACTTATTTCATATCTTTCATACTTTTTTTTTTTACACACACATATATATAGTATGCAATTGTGGATGGTGCGTGTACTAATCTATGAAGAAAAAAAGTATGAGGGAATTTTTAGCTGTTTTTATAAATAACAATCATCCTAAAATACCCTTAGGTGGGTAAAAAAGTATGCATCTATATTTGATGATAATGTGAAAAGATAAATAGATAAATCCTTTCATTTTTAGAAATGCATATATATTGGGACAATCCAAAAAAAAAAACAAGAAGCATCAAATCAATTTTGGAACAAAATGATATTTAGAACCTTTCGGTTATGAAAGTATGTGGCTGTACTGTAGCAAAAAAGAAGAAGTATGTGGTACGTACAAACAGGCCCTTAGGTAGAAAATTTTTAATTAAAAATGAAAGGCTATGGAACATGAATCACATAATCAAAAGTAGTCAACTAAGAGCAACTTTATATACCCAAACTTTTTACCATCGCTGTTCTCTTGATTCGCTCCAATTAACTCACAACTTGTTCTTGATGCATGCAAAACACAGGCATCACAAAATTTAATTTTTCGTGGAACATGCAAACTATATGTAATTTAACTTCAAAAATTAACTTGATATACTCACCATAAATGTGTCGCCAATGTTGACAACAAAAGCATCTGGGTTGGGACCAATATAGTGCCATTTGCCATCTACGAACACTTGAAGTCCGCCAACTTGATCTTCGTGAAGGACTGTTAAAGATGTGGGATCGCAATGTGGACCCGTTCCTAGGGTTAGATCTGGCTTTTGGCATAGTGGGTAATAGTTCAATCTCATTATTGAATCATGTCCTTCAAAGTATTCTCTGAAGTACTTTCGGCCAACTCCAAGACTCATTCCCAGAAGCTCCATGATCTCCAGAGATAGAGTACTCATAGCTTCACAATATTCCTGGTACACCCTCCTAGAACAAAACAAAACAAAACAATAGTTTAACAAAAAAGCAAAATAGGTACATAACTTAAGTAACCAAACAAAAATCATCTGTTCCACTTTGGGTGTTCCCATAGATGAGGAAAACTCATGGTATAATAGATACGTAGAAAATGTATTTAGTCGTAATTAGAGTAAAAAATAAAAAGTCATGAAAACTCATGATGTGAAAAGGGGTCCAAGGAAAGTGCAAGATGCTTTTCACTTTTCCTGGGAAATGAAAACCATAATTGAAATCGAGAAAACATTTTTGATAACGAATCAAACATTTTCTTGTATTCTATTTAATATAATTCTTTTTTTTTTCTTTACCCGAACTGTTTGAAATCTTCTCCCATCACATTCAATAAATAGTCTTGGACAATTTTGGAGGAGTGATCAGTGTCACAATATTGGAAAGAAAGTGTCTCCTTCCATGGAAGCTTGGAGGAGAACCTGCCAGTAAAGCTACTAGCGTAGCCACAGTGTTCCCCATTCTTTCTTTGAGCCCTTTGCTTTTCTGAGAGTTGCATGCCAAAAAAGTTGTCCATGTACTCGTGTGCTTTAAGTAATAGACTTGAATCTACGCCATGATTTGTAACTAGAAAGAACCCGTGCTTCTTGCATGCCTCATTGACTAGCCGAGAAGCATTTGAGACTGCTAGTGGGTCTCCAGAGAGGAAGGCCTTCAAGTCTATAGGGGGAACTAGAAGCTCTGGCAACTCAGCGCATGGTTTTTCATGGTCAGGCCATATGAAATGTGATGGTATGTTGGATTCATATTGAAGAACCGATGAATCAAAAACCAGAGCTTTTTTTTTATCATTTTCATTCTTTGTTTCGTTTGCTGGTGAGGGAAGTTTACTAGGATGCATTAATGGCATGTTTGAAGTGCAACAAGTTTATGATCCAAGAATTGGATTGCTATTTTGGTTGAGAGAGAGGGGTAGTGGAGGAGGAAAGATGAAAAGGAGAGTTTAAAAAAGGAAGGTTTTTTTAGAGTGGGAGGTGGGAGAGGAGAGAAAAGCAAGGCCGTTCAAGGGGAAGCTCAGTAATTAAACGACCTTGGAAACTATTTGTTTTATTGTATGAATCCACCTATCGCCTTCATATATAGTAGATTTATGGGGGCATGCTTGTCAAAATTCCCCTAAGAGAGAGAAGAAAAAGAAAAATATTTGTAGATAGGAAGAAAGTTAGATACTGTTTGAAGAGTGGTCACGTAGTACTCATTCTCTTTCACTCATAGTGAATCTTACAAATTAAATTCATGATACGAACTACCAACATAAAAAAAGAAAGCATTTACTCTAAAATTACCTAATAATTTTTTCAAGAGGAGAATAAATAAGAAGAGTAATTAAAGTTAGAGAAATTTTTTTTTTTTTTTTACAAGATAGAATTTATACTCTAACTTAATCTAAATGTATATGTGTGTGAAGCTCCCTCCTAAAGACTTGAACCTCGGCTCTTACCCCCCACACCCCACAAGCATTTATACTTATAAAGTAACCATCACACCGAAGGTACGCGGTGATAAAGTTAGAAAATGTTTAAAAAGACAATTTTTGTGTTACACCTCTTATCACTCAACTTTTTTCTTTAGCAATACTATAGATACAAAAAATTTCACAACAGCTTAGATGGAAAGCTTTTACTAGTTCATCTTTTTTTGGTGGTGGGTTCCAATTATATGCAGTTTACATATACTTTACCTTTCTGACTTTTTATATTAAAAACTGTTGATGATTTCATTACACAAGCCCATAATATTAGGGTTTTTTTTTTTTTTTTGAATTCGTGCCAAAAAAATGGTGATTGAAAACTAACAGCACTTTTGTCGGCTAAAGAAGAGTTTTTTTTTTTTAATAACCTATAATAGTTAATATAACTACAAAAAGGAAAAACAACAAAAATAGTCTCAAAAAACATAAAAAAGAAAAATAGTGTATATATGCAAGCGGTTTAATAGGATTATGTTGGTTAAAATTTGTGGGAGACCTATAAATTATACAAATCCTCCGAACAAGATTGCTCTTTTTCTTGGATGCCAATGCCAGCGAACAAGATTATGGCTATATATGTGTGTGTGTGTGTGTGTGACCAAAGTATTAAAGGAGTACAATAATGATATATTTCCTCCTAGTACATGATTAAATGATGATCAAATTGTGATCAAAACATTATCAAACGATCTCGAATTAATACAAAAGACATGTCATCAAAAAGATATTGAGATAAGCATCAATTTGGTGGGCTTAGAGCACGGAAATTCTAAATGAGGAAAGAGAAATAACAAGTCAAAAGAACACAGAAAGTGGGATTTTATGGCCAAAATGCGCAAATGCCCATTTCACACAAAAAAAACCAACGTGTCCCATTTCCCAAACTAATTAGGGAAATGCTCCTCTTTTGAAACTCGATTTTCTCAAAATCAAATTTCAATGTAAAACTCGATTTATAGAAAATCAAGTATGGGGCGATCAAACTATAAAAAAAAAATTGCATGGAACTCGAGTTCATAGGGCTCAAGTTCCATGCAAAAATGCCGCTATAGGGCTCCCTGAACACAGCTATATGATCACAAACTTAAACAAAAAAAAACTTGCATGGAACTCGAGTTCATAGAGCTCGAGTTCCATGCAAAAACGCCGCTATAGGGTTTTAAAACGCCGCTATAGGGCTCCCTGAACGTAACTATATGATCAAACTTAAAAAATAAAAATAAAAACTTGCAAGTTTAATCGCTCCATACCTATAGCTTTTTCAAAGCCCTATAGTGGCATTTTAAATAGAACTCAAGTTTATCCATGCAAGTTTTTTTTAAGTTTGATCGCCCCATACCTATAACTGCGTTCAAGGAGCCCTATAGCGGCGTTTTTGCATGGAACTCGAGCTCATGGAGCTCAAGTTCCATGCAAGTTTTTTTTTTTTAAGTTTGATTATATAGCTGTGTTCAAGGAGCTTTATAGTGGCGTTTTAAAACCCTATAGCGGCGTTTTTGCATGGAACTCGAGTTTCATGCAATTTTTTATTTTTTTTTTAAAGTCTGATCGCCCCATACTCGATTTTCTATAAATTGAGTTTTACATTGAAACTCAATTTTGAGAAAATCGAGTTTTAAAAGAGGGGCATTTCCCTAATTAATTTGAGAAAGGGGGCAAAATCCTTGATTTTTTGTGTGAAATGGGCATTTGCCCATTTTGGCCGGGATTTTATACCAAAACAAGCTATGAGTGACATGGTCTCACCACTATTTGTGCCCTTTGGCCACCTTGTCGAGTAGGCAAGATGCATGAATCGCTCAATCTTTCTCTCTACTGGTTGAGCTCATTATCTACAACAAACTCCTTATTAGTTATTAGTACATTGATGCTTCTAAGACAAAAGTATGAAATAAATCACCACCTGATTATAGATTTATGAATCATCTTGAACTCCATTCAAAGATTGAATATGTATGCATGTATAGTAAAGTTAAATATGTTTTTTTTATAGTACATATAGTTAAAATTAAAAGTTTAGAGTTTCAAATGTACATCATTCCCTCTCAAAAATTAAGTTCATCCAAAGAGGTCAAACAAAAAAAATGACCAACTAACACACACTTGTGACCCACTCATAATTTTTTTTTTTTTTAAACCTAAACCTAAGTGGCGATGCCTAATTGAAGACGTAAACAACCTCAAAAGGTGTTCTAACTCAACCATGGATCACCAATACCTCGAGGTACCTCACTGACACCCTCTATAGAATTAATTTGTATTCACGTATGTTTGGGGGGGGGGGGGGGGGGGGGGGACGATCTTATTAATAATTTTGTTTTCTTATCTACTATATGCTTAAACTTTGTGATTAGAAAATAAATCCTTTATTTTTCTTTTCTTTATATTTTCCTAGTTGTATTACTATATTCAGTTATAAGAATCAAACAAAAAAAATAAAGAAAGTGGTAGCCAACTATACACACACACACATATACATATGTGGGTGTTGATCTAGTTAAAAAAAAAAAAAAAAAAAAAAAAAAAAAAAAAAAGGATAATAAATTGCTCTGTCATTTTTTTTTCTTTGTGGTTTTGGTGAATTAAACAAAATATTGAGGATTTGGATATAGCCGAATTGAAATCTTTATTTTTCACGTTAAATTGCTCTGTTTTTACATTTTTCTCAAAATTATATTTTCTCTCATTTTCATATCAACAATTGATCATTTTTTTTTCGTTCTAAAAGTTTATTTTTCTTAACTTTTTGTGTTTGGATTAGGTGCTAGATTGGATATGATATAATTTTATTTTTATATATAGGGGAATTTAGGGTAATTTTTAACTTTCAAGTAAAGGAAAATTATTAAGAAATTTAGTAAAAAATTAATCATAAAGAATTTTTAGGATTTAAAAGAATTTTGAGTTACATTTCCATAGATTTTTAAGTTGACATATGTTAAGAAACAATTATTGTATCTTTTCTGTCATTTATATGTTTTTTTAACACTAAATAGATGCTGATTTTATTTTTCACTCATTAATTTAATCTTGAATTTTTTATTCTACGTTAACTACTTGAACTTCAAACAATATTACTCTTGAGATCCTCTGTATTTACTTGCGTTTTCGAATCAATGCACATAAGGTTCTTAATTAATTTTTTAGTCGTTGATTTTATTTGAATAAATTTTATTTATTGTTATTATGTTAAGTTACCAAAATGTATTTAAACGAGGAAACACTGAACCCACTAGAATAAGGACTATTCTTCTAAAGAAAATCCGATAAAAGTAAAACAGTAAGTAGAGAGTATAAGAGTCTGTTTGGATACCGCTTATTTTACTGAAAGCTGAAAGCTTATTACTGTAAATATTATAGCAAAATATTATTTAATCCACATAACACACTGTTCATGCGTTTTTAGTGCTGGTTGGTTCATAAACAGTGCTATGGGACCAGCCAAAAATACGAAAATGCGGAAAACTTTGTATGCGCGCAAACGCACGCTAACTTAAAAAAAAAACAAAAATCAGTCAAAAACTGAATATGAGTTAAATTGTGGGAATCAGATGGGGTGGATATTGTAGATTAAGGGAATCTGTCAAATCTGTTTGCCATGTTCAACTTTCATTATTATATTGTTAGCATGTAAAAAGAACTTAAAACTATATTTGGAATTTGCCTTTCTAGTTAAAGACGGTTTCAGCATATATATATATATATATATAGAAACTATAACTTTATTTGTAATTGGCCATTTTTGTTAAATATGGCTTCGGCATATTTAGAAACTAGAAACTCGATTGATAAAACCTAATTGCTGACCGTATACGACTTTGACCTATGCTGTTGCACTAATGAGATTTGGCATGTGAAACACCTCATCAAGCATGTTTAAATGGTTGCATTTAACGCCCCTATATAATAAGGGCATTATATTACTGTCATACAAAATAGCTAGGGACGAAGCTTACTACAAGAAGATTGAGCTAGGGACGAAGCTCACTACAAGAAGATTGAGCTATTGCGGTGGGTTTCTTGCGGCGGTTGCAAAAAGTGCCGTTATATGTCACTTATTGAGGTGCCTTTTTGGCCTGCCATTATAGATGGGATATATTGCAGCGTTTCATTGGACCGCCACAATAGATGTAGCCTTTTGCGGCGTATTATATCAGCACTATATAAACCGCCACAATATACGTGTTGTAGCGGCGTTAGACTTAGCTATAGCGGCACTCCATAAACCCGCCGCTATAAATATATCCTTTTACGGCATACTACAATGGTAGTATATAAAAACGCCGCAATATATAAGCTTTAGTGGCATTTTTGTTACTTATAGTGGCGGGTTAGATGACCGCCACAATAGATACTTTTTTGCAGCGCTGTTTCATAGTTAAAGCGCCGATTTGGACTGCCGCAATAGACCTTTTAATTGCCTGCACCTGGTCCAATGTATCCCTGTGTTGTTTTGGCCTAAGCGCCATTTTGCCTTTTCATTTCCCTCCTTTTTCATTTTCCAATACACTCTCTCTGTTGTTAGCTCTAAGAAAAAACCCATACTCTCTCTCCTTCTCTGTTGTTAGTTCTAAAAAAAAAAAACCTTCACCGCCACTCATCCTCACTCTCAAAATCCAACTGGGGTCTCTCTCTCTATTAGCACTCTTCGCTACCGCTTACCGATTAAAGGCCCAAAAACAGTCGTTGAGGCTTGGACAAAGCCAAATGCTTGACTTTTGCCATTGAAAACGCTGACAAAGCTATGTAAAAATTAGTTCTTTTTTTCTTTTCTTTTTTAATCTCAATGATATCATATTTTCTTTTTTGGGTAATTAGTTTCTTTTTTTTTCTTTTTTTGAATTGTATTGTTAATACTCAAACTAGGTCTGAAGGATTTTGCTAATAAATTGTAAATTTGTTTGCGTACTGCTAAATTTAAAGAGCTATGTGGGTGTTCTCTGTTTTAATTTTTCAAAAGATTAAAAAATAAAAATAAAAATTAGTGATAGTAGAAAATAATATAAATGAGAATTTCTTTTAGGATATAAAATTGGAGTAGTCAATTTTTGTTTCTTTTCTTGCATATTCTTAGCAACCAAACACCAAAGCCCATTGAGATCAAAACCCAGGAAACACCGAAACATCTCAAATCCAAAACACCAAAACCCATTGAAACCAAAATCAAGCAATCAACAAACCCACCCCACAACTCACCACCTAACCGACTACCACTTCCACAAGCACGACTCACCATCTAACCTAACTGACCACCACTTCCACAACCACTAACCATCACCACCATAGAGGGATGAGGTAGAAAGAGAGAGACCCATCGTGAGAGAGACCCACTAAAAGAGAGACATTGATTTGAGCGAAAGAGAGAAAGAAACACCAATCTTTGAGAGAGAGAGAGAGAGAGAGAGAGAGAAACTGGCCTGAGAGAGGAGGAGTTTGAGACATTTGGGTTTGATTTTGAGCAAAATTGATAGATAAAGAGAGTGGATCGATGGGCGATGGCCGATGAGCGATGAGCAAAGATGGCAGTGCTTGGTCATGGAGTTAGAGAGAGATCTGGTGGTGGCGGTGTGATGAGCGAAGATGGCAATGCTAGATTATGGAGAGAGAGAGAGAGGAAGGATTGAGAATGTCTTAGAAGAGTTGGAGAAGGAGAACCGGTTTGAGGAGGTTTTGGGGTTGAAGTTGATTGTGTGAAAAAATGCTTGATAAAATGTTATTTTGATTAATTGTTATTGATCTAAGAATATGAGTTATATTTTGAAAATAACACAAAGAACATAAACATGTTCTTCCAAAAAAATTAATAATAATGAAATGAATAAAAAAATTAATTTAATTATCTTGTTCTATTTTTTTTTTTAAAATTTAGAAATTCAAAAAAAATTAATTTCTATGTGAATTATTATTTATTAAATGCTGACTTGGAATTTTTATTATGCTAAATACAATTTTATTTAATTTTTTTAATAGTCAGTTAAGAATTTACTGTGTAAACAGTGCACTCTATTTACCACGTAAGCAATTTCCGTTAGTGAGATGACACTAAGGACCAAATTGGAACGCATTTTTCATTTTAGGGACTAAAATTGATAAAATAGAAAAGTAAGGACCAAAATAGAAATGACCCCAAAATATAGGGACAAAAAATGCATTTATGCTTTTTTTTTTATCCCTCTCACACAAAATTTCTCACGCCTAACTATTTTTTTCACTTTCCCCCCCCCCCCCCCCAATTGTGTTTTCCCTTCCCGCAAAAAATTTCCCCAAAATTTTTTTCTCACTTAAATCTTTCATTTCCCACACAAAAGTTTCATGGACCGAACTGAACCTATATATATATGTGTAACTTTGAAACATAATTGATTAATGGCTCAGTGGTATGCTCCTTGTGTTTTGGCTAACTAATCCCAAGTTCGAGCCTTCGCGTTTAAAACCCTTGTAGCATTATATAAATACCACATTTTATCTTCTCTTCTCTTTTCTTCAGCCGCCTCCATCCCCAATTTTCTCTCTAAGTCTCTACCCTTCTCACTTCAGCCGCCTCATTATTTTCTTTTCTTTTCTTTCTTTGAGTCCCATGGACCATGGCCATGCCTCTCTCTTCTCTCTGACTAGAGGCTAGGTCCACATATCTCTGTTCTTTCTTCAATTCAAAAATCACTACAGAGACATGGTGGCAGGCTCAAGCATTATGATACATACTGTGTCTCCTGCTATGGTGCAACAGCGGTAAAGTTTTCTGTATGGGATTGAAAGGGACACCGACACACAGGCGCACACACACAAAAAGAGTTTTTTTTTGGGAACATGTTCATAAATTTTCTTTGATCCAAACAAAAATTTGATTTGTTTTGTTGCTTAGAAAATGTGCTTCAAGATTTGGTTAAATTAGTATATAAACTTCCTTCCTTTTCTATGTATGACTTTTCTTGCATTCACCCATATGGCCAACATTGGTTTCTATGTTGTTTTGATCAAGGGAAATTGTGTTTTTGATTACTAAGAAAACTCGTGGGAAATTATTTTTTGTTTGTCTACTGACCCAATAAGAATTTCGATTTTTTAAAAAAAAAAAATTTAATTTATAATTTTGATTTTGAATTTGACTACAATAATGTAGAAGAGGTAAAATATTCAATTTTTTGGGGGATAATTTGTAATGTTTCTACATTGTAGCGCTTAATTTTATACTAGGTTTATTCTTCCAAAGAAAAATTGATTCTGGGTTTAGTTAAGAGGCTAAACATGGTTAAGCATGCACCAAAGGTGGTTAATTTTAAGACTTTTGGGCTATATGTAGAAAATTTTAATTAGTTGATTAATGCAGTCCAGTTAATTTAAACTAGGTGATACTGTTTACAAGAATTTGCTTTAGTAATAGAGTTTCAAGTCTTGCCAAGGTGGGAAAAAAATCTTATATTTTACTTTTATAACATGATTTGGCCAGTGAGAATAGTGTGGTTAATTAAACTTAGTGATCATACTTGTAATATTTTTTCAAGAAATTTAATTGTGATTCGCACATGCTTGATTTTTCTTTGGCTCCTTTCTCTGTTTCCTCTTGCAGCAAATGTTAGCTTTACA
Source organism: Castanea sativa (assembly GCF_040712315.1). NCBI lineage: Eukaryota > Viridiplantae > Streptophyta > Magnoliopsida > Fagales > Fagaceae > Castanea > Castanea sativa. Next base: position 54,477,294 of record NC_134018.1, read on the forward strand.
GCAGTCACTTTTGTCTTAGCTCAATCAATGGCAATCAACCCAGTAAGTGTGGATGTGTCTTGCTTGATTAGAATTTGGGATTGGTGCTATTAGTTTGCTTGCTGCTAGGTTGTAATAAGATCATCTAGTTAGTGTGCTGGTGCAATTACCTGATGAGTTATCAGAGTTGTTTCCTAGGTTGTAATTGCTTGCTAGAAATTGAATGAATCAATATACATGGCAACTAGTTTATGCCCCTTGATTATAAGCCTCTACTTGAGTATTATTTTTTGAATACTTCTTATGAAAGACAAATTTTGGATATATGACCATTTTATATTGATCATATTGCCACTACTCTATTTACATCACTATGGACTGATTCAATTTCTCCATGGCTTGTCAAACACACCAATTTTTAAAATACTTGGTGTAAAAGATTCATTATCCCTCAATTTTGATGAATTGTCACTTCTTTATCTTAATTATTGATTATAGTGCCAATTTCTCCTTGTCTTATCAAACATATTATCTGTGAAAGAGAAATACACCAAATGATTTTTAACTTGTGTTCTTCATATAGATTCATTTGCATTATGTTGACCAGCATTTATGAAATTGAGTTTATATGAATTTGAAACGTATTATTTTCAATGGCTTATTTGTTTATGTAAATTTTTTAAAGTTTTACTCTTTAAAATATAATTATACTTCAGTCGACGTTCAATAAAATAGTTTATTAAATCACCCATTTAAATGAGGAATTAAAGTTGAAAGTCAGAAATTTTGTAGATTTTTATTTACATAATTTTCTCAGCAACCAAATTTAATGTTTATTGTTTTCTAATCTCTAATGGATTTTGTTGATTCACATGAAGATGGGGCAAAGTTTGTGGAAGTGTCTAAAAATGCAAATGAAGGGGATAAAAATAGTAAATGGACGGAAACAGTGAGGACGGATCGACACCATGATTGACTCAGCTATGACGGTTAGGTGTTGCTGAATATCCGTCTTGTATAAATTAATTATGGATGCCACGTGGCGTGTCGTTTGATATATTTCAGATAAGCTTCTGCTTTATCCCCACGCAAACGTGTATATTTAGACTCCTTGCGGCACACGTTTAAGAAGACTCCTATATGGAAAGAAACTTGAGAAGGAATTTGTATCCTCAAAGAAAGGTAATTCTACCCACTATAAATACCCCAGAAACCCTAAGTATGAAGGTACGCATAATATTCTTAACTCTAGCACTCTAGGGTTAAAGGAACAAGATTCTAACTTGACCTTCGGAGGGTATTCGGCCGACACCACACCGGTGCTCTCTTCTAGGTCTTTCGTTTTCTTTTTGCAGGTGTTGCTTTCGTTTGAGGAGCGCTTGCAACTCACTGGTGATATTTTCGGCATCATCAGTTGGCGCCGTCTGTGGGAACATAACACTAAGGAGGAGGAAGAAAAACTTCGGATTATATTAGCCTCGCTCTATCCCTGAGACAAAGAGTTGCATGGCACTCACCCGATCGATGGCAACGAACAACAATCAAGGCGACGAACCACGCGCCACCGCTTTGGAAAGGCAGGTCCAAACGCTTGCAGCGGCGGTTGAGCGCCTCACTAAGCAGAATCATGATCTGGAAGAGCAGTTACGGCAAATAACTGCACATCAGAGCGCACCACAGGAAGATCAGGAGGGAGCTAGTCCCGAAGGAAGGAACGCGGAAAGGCCTGAGGGCAGCAACGCTCCGACTAGACCCGAGCGACAAGAAACCAATCAACCGCTTGCTTTAGACCCGGTGCCGACTCACATAGCTACCGAAATGCAGGAGATGAGGGAACGTATGGATGCAATGATGAACGCCCTTAAGGGACGAGTATCCAGCAATCTGGACGACCTAGTCCATAGAACGGATTCACCATTCACAGCGTTGGTGAATTCATACCCCGTCCCTTCAAAGTTTAAAATGCCCCATGTGGAAAACTATGACGGATCCAAGGACCCGTTGGATCACCTGGAGTCTTTCAGAACTCTAATGCATCTTCAGGGCGTACCGGACGAAATCATGTGCAGGGCTTTCCTCACCACCTTGAAAGGGCCTGCGAGGGATTGGTACAGCAAGTTGACGCCTAATTCCATCGGCACTTTTAAGGAATTAGGTGCACAGTTCGTGTCACACTTCATCGGAAGTCATCGACACAAGAGGTCTATTGCATGTATATTGGGAATTAAACAACGAGAGGGTGAGACTTTAAGGTCTTATATAGCCCGCTTTAATAAGGAATCCCTCTCGATAGACGAGGCCGACGACAAGACACTTGTGGCAGCATTCACAAACGGGTTACAAGAGGGTAAGTTCTTATTTTCCCTATGTAAGAATGACCCAAAGACTATGTCCGATGTCTATTACAGGGCGACGAAGTATATGAACGCGGAGGATGCCTTGCTGGCCAGAGAAGACTACAAACCAAAGAAAAGGGAAAGAGAGGAAGATATGAAACCAGATAACGGACGAAAAGTGGCTAGAACCAGAGATCGACGAGAAGACCGGAGACCCAAACCGCCTTCAGGGAGGTTCACAAGTTTCACCCCCCTCACAGCCCCAATTGACCAAGTGCTAATGCAAATCAAAGATGAAGGAAGCTTGACATTCCCGGGCAAGTTGAAGGGAGATCCGAACAAGAGGCCAAGAGATAGATATTGCCGCTTTCACCGGGACCACGGCCATGAAACGACGGATTGTTTTGATTTGAAACAACAGATTGAAGCCCTTATAAGGCAAGGAAGGTTGCAAAGGTTCGTGAGGAAGGAAAGAACTGATCATCCTCAGGAGCAGAATCCTAGACGGGAAAACGAGCGTCCCAGACCACCGGTAGCAGACATACGGATGATAATGGGGGGCAACGCTTCGCAGTAGGATCGTCCAAGAAGGCCAGAAAGACTTATTTACGGACGGTACAGAGTGTCCAATCGACGGGACCTTCATTAGAAAGAATACGGCGAAACGGCTCCAGCATCGAGTTTTTTGAAGACGAGGCCCGGCGCCTTCACCACCCCCATGACGACGCGCTTGTGGTTAGCATCCAGGTAGGGGATTTCAACGTCCACCGAGTTCTAGTAGACAACGGGAGCTCAGCAGACATCCTCTACTATCCTGCGTTCCAGCAGATGGGGATTGCAAAGGAGCGCCTCATCCCGGCACGCGCGCCCCTCGTCGGCTTCGGGGGAACCCGGGTCCATCCTTTAGGATCCGTCACATTGGAGGTGACGGTAGGAGACTACCCACGACAGATAACTAAAAATGTCTCCTTTCTAGTGGTGGATTGTTCTTCAGCATACAACGCCATACTCGGACGTCCTACTCTCAATGCATGGAAAGCCATCACTTCAACCTACCATCTGATGATCAAGTTTCCCACTGAACATGGGGTTGGAGAACTACGCGGAAATCAGGTAACTGCACGGGAATGCTACGTGGCCATGATGGAGATGGATGACCATGTACAGACAATGAGCATCGAAGAACAGAGAACAGTGGCGGAACCCGTGGAGACATTGGAAGAAGTCCAACTAGATGATTCAAGGCCCGATCGAACTACCAGGATAGGAACCTCGGTCGACCAAACGATTCGACATGCGATCCTACTGTTCCTCAAAGAAAACCAAGATGTATTCGCATGGAGCCATGACGACATGCCAGGGATAGATCCGACGGTCATAGTCCATAAATTAAACGTATCACCTTCGTTCTCTCCAGTCCGACAAAAGAAACGCGTATTCGCCCCCGAAAGGGATCGAGCTGCAGCAGAGGAAGTGCAGAAGCTACGAGAAGCGGACTTCATACGAGAAGTGTACTATCCAGACTGGCTGGCAAATGTGGTAATGGTCAAAAAGTCAAATGGGAAGTGGAGAATGTGCGTTGATTTCACGGATTTAAATAAAGCGTGCCCTAAAGACAGCTACCCGCTCCCACGGATTGACGCTTTAGTCGACTCCACCGCAAAACATGAGTTGTTGAGCTTCATGGACGCCTTCTCGGGGTACAACCAGATTAAGTTGGAGAAGACAGATCAAGAGAAGACGTCATTTGTGACGAGTCAAGGGCTTTTTTGCTACAAGGTGATGCCATTCGGGCTTAAGAATGCAGGAGCCACGTACCAGCGATTAATGAACAAGATGTTCGAGCACCAGATTGGCCGGAACGTCCAAGTCTACGTAGATGACATGTTGGTAAAAAGCGTAAAGGCGTCGGATCATCTGAGGGACCTCCAGGAGACTTTCGACACTCTTCGAACGTACAAAATGAAGCTGAACCCAAGCAAATGCGCATTCGGAGTAATTGCTGGAAAGTTCTTAGGGTTCATGGTGTCCCAGCGGGGCATTGAGGTCAACCCCGAGAAAGTGAAAGCAATTATGGATCTATCTCCTCCAAGGACGGTGAAGGAAGTGCAAAGCCTGACGAGAAAGATAGCAGCCTTAAATAGGTTCGTATCGAGAGCAACCGACAAGTGTCTCCCTTTCTTTAGAACGCTAAGGAAATCTTTTGAGTGGACGGACGAATGCCAAAGGGCATTTGAAGAGTTGAAGGCATATCTGTCTGCCCCGCCATTACTTAGCCCGTCTACGCCGGGGGAGGAATTATTCCTATATCTTGCTGTCTCGTCGGCAGCGGTAAGTGCGGCTCTCATTAGAGAGGAAGGTAAGGTCCAGAAACCTGTGTACTTTGTAAGCCGGGCGCTACGAGGCGCTGAGGAGAGGTACCCACGGATAGAGAAACTCGCCTTCGCGCTTGTAACTGCAGCTCGAAAACTGAAGCCGTATTTTCAAGCACACACAATAACAATCCTGACGGATCAGCCATTACGGAGAGCAATGCACAATCCTGAAACCGCCGGACGAATGGCTTTGTGGGCTATCGAGCTAAGCGAGTACGATATCCAATACCAGCCACGAACAGCTGTGAAAGGACAAATATTGGCAGACTTCATTGCGGAATTCACTACACATGAGGAGCAGGGGGTAGAAGAGACGCCTACATGGAGAATTCATATAGACGGATCCTCCAATAAGCATGCGGGAGGAATCGGGGTTGTACTCCATACCCCGGAAGGAGATAAGATTGAATGTATGATCCGTCTGGAGTTCCCTGCTACGAATAATGAAGCGGAGTATGAGGCCCTGGTGGCGGGATTGGAGCTTGCAATAGCAGCTGGGGCCAGGAAAGCAATGGTCTACTCCGATTCCCAAATCGTAGCTAGCCAAGTTAATGGGAGTTATGATTGTAGGAATGAACGAATGAGAAGGTACCTCGAAGAAGTGAAGGGTCGGACGAGTGCCCTCAAATTCACGATAACTCAGATACCGAGAGAAGAGAATCAAGAAGCGGATCAACTCGCAAAGGCGGCTTCGACCGCACCTATGGTCGTCCCAGAGCAGGTATTGTCCTTCGTCCAATATTCATCGTTACTAGATAATGTTCAGGTGCAGGAACTAATCACTAGAGATGATTGGACGGTTCCAATTGTGGCGTACCTCAAGGACAGCAAGCTTCCAGACGGGAAGGAAGACGCAAGAAAATTGAAGGTTAGGGCTGCCCGATTCATACTGATCAAAGGCATCCTCTACAAAAGAGGATTCTCCCGCCCTTATCTAAGATGCCTGGGCCATGACGAAGCAGACTACGTAATGAGGGAAGTTCATGAAGGGATCTGTGGAAACCACTCAGGGTCAAGGTCTCTGGTACACAAGCTACTCAGAGCTGGGTATTACTGGCCGACAATGCAGAAGGATGCTCATGTATACGTGAGAGCCTGCGATAAGTGTCAACGGTTCGGCAATCTTATTAGGCAGCCAACGGAGGAACTCACACCTATGACGGCCCCATGGCCGTTCGCACAATGGGGATTGGACATCATGGGTCCATTTCCAATGGCGGCAAGACAACTGAAGTTCCTGGTAGTAGGAATCGACTACTTCACCAAGTGGGTGGAAGCGGAAGCTCTTGCTACTATCACGGAGAAAAATATTCGCAACTTTGTATGGAGAAATATTATCTGCCGATATGGGATTCCGAGAGTACTTGTGTCGGACAACGGGAAGCAATTCGACAACGATGCGTTCCGAGACTTTTGTTCGCAGCTAGGAATCAAGAATCACTACTCGTCGCCCGCTCATCCACAGGCTAACGGACAAGTTGAAGTCACGAACCGGTCCTTATTAAAGATCATCAAGACCCGGCTCGAGGGGGCAAAGGGCATATGGCCAGACGAACTACCAAGTGTCCTATGGGCGTACAGAACAACGGCAAGAACGCCAACGGGAGAGACACCGTTTCGATTAGCGTTTGGTGCCGAAGCCCTCATACCGGCAGAAGTTGGGTTGACGAGCTACCGTGTGGAAAGCTATGACGAGAGTAAGAATGCTGAAGCATTACGCCTACAGCTTGACCTTGTTGATGAAGTCAGGGCAACAGCGGCTCAAAGACTGGCTCGGTATCAGGACATGATGGCAAAACATTACAACTCTAAGGTTCGGCACCGAGACTTCAGAGTTGGAGATCTAGTGTTACGAAAAGTGATTGGCGCTACGAAAGATGCATCCCTGGGAAAGCTGGGTCCCAACTGGGAAGGCCCGTACCGAATCATTTCATGGCACAGGAAGGGAACGTACTACTTGGAGACACTAGACGGAAGGAAGTTAAGCCATCCCTGGAACACGGAGCACCTGAAGAAGTACTACCAATAAGTGCAGCAGTCACGATACCAACTGCCTTACTTTCCAGTTTAATTTTAGACAGTTATAGCTTTTACTTTTTAGAGCTCAGTTTTTTCTTTTTCATAAACAATTTGGTTTATTGAACTTATGAGTGGAATTTTTTCTAAAAAATGCATGCTGATGAAAATCTGCAAGTCCAGGAGTGAACGGTCTACAAGTCCACAAAGTGGACGGATCACCCAAAGGGTGAAGAACCTACAAGTCCACATAGTGGACGGATCACCCAAAGGGTGAAAAACCTACAAGTCCACATAGTGGACGGATCACCCAAAGGGTAAAAAACCTACAAGTCCACAAAGTGGACGGATCACCCAAAGGGTGAAGAACCTACAAGTCCACAAAGTGGACGGATCACCCAAAGGGTGAAAAACCTACAAGTCCACAAAGTGGACGGATCACCCAAAGGGTAAAAAACCTACAAGTCCACAAAGTGGACGGATCACCCAAAGGGTGAAGAACCTACAAGTCCACATAGTGGACGGATCACCCAAAGGGTGAAAAACCTACAAGTCCACATAGTGGACGGATCACCCAAAGGGTAAAAAACCTACAAGTCCACATAGTGGACGGCTCACCCAAAGGGTAAAAAAAAACCTACAAGTCCACATAGTGGACGGATCAACCAAAGGGTAAAAAACCTACAAGTCCACATAGTGGACGGATCAACCAAAGGGTAAAAAACCTAAGTCCACAAAGTGGACGGATAACCCAAAGGGTAAAAAACCTTAAGTCTAAAAAGTGGACGGGTTATCCCATATTACAACTCCATAAAATAAGGCAGACTACACAAAAAAATTAGAAAATCTCGTTCACAAATGGACAGGTTATCTGAATATACGACGGATAATAAGCAAGCAACATGCCATTTAAGGTTTGATAAGTCAAGTTTAAAAATTACAAATGACGGTTCAAACAAAAGTTCACTAAACAGTGATAAATTTTTACAAAAGGAAAAGTGTTCTATTCGTTCTTCGGAGATGAGTTCCCGTCCAATGGACCGTCGTCTTGCTGAGTAGGAGGTTGAACTTCACCTTCATTGGCTGGAGCAGTGACGGCGAACACTTCATCTGTACTCTCTGACTGGACGGATTGCGCGAGTGTTTGCCCTTGAGCATCAATGTTGATGTGAGATACGTCCAACTCAGGGTACGACGACTTAACCTGACGGATAGCGTTGTCGAACCCGTCTGCAAAGGAGTTTCCAAGCTCCGTTATAAGATTCTCAGAATCACGGTATTCTTGGACGGCTATCTCCTTGGCATTGTCAAGCTTCGACACCGTCTCCGTCAGCTGCTTATCTTTATTATTCAAAAGTTCACGTAGATGCCCATTCTCTTTCTCCACTTCGCCTCTAACTTGCTCCGAGCACTTGAGCTTTCGTCCATATTAATCTTATAGGTCTTCAGCTCATGTAACTCCTCCTCCATCGTCTTGTTTTTCTCGTCTCGTACGGTCCATGGATGTCTCATGATTAAGGCAACGGCCAAAAAGCCCCTTCATCATCACCATAGCCTGGAAGCAAAAGAAAAACGATGTCATGATAATGACGGGCGTAAAGGAACTTAGCAACAATACTAGACGGATCCAAAATTACCTGAGCAAGGGTGAAGAGTCCCGTTTCACCCATCGCCTCCGTCGAGTGGTTTCCAAGGTCTGCGTAGTCGTCAGCAGTCAGCATGGACGACATCTTCTCGAGAGCATAGCTCGAGTCTTCCCGAAAGAGGACGGGTGGTTTCTCCCCGGAGGTGTTGGACCCTTCATTAAACCTTTGCCTTTCCCGTGTTTGACGGGCGTTTTCTCAGCTTGTAAGGCCACGACGGGTTCGACGGTAGTCCTCTGTTTCTTCTGAGGACGGTCCGTCTTCTCATGTTGGATTCGTTTTGACGATACCGTATGGGTCGTCCCTTTTGCTTGACCCCCGTCCTGCTTTTTCTTTGCTGCTTGCTGTTTAATAAGGGCTCTCCTCCTGGCGGCGTCCATTTCTGCAAATCATAGACGGATGAGAGAGGAAAGGTAAAGTAAAGCAAAAGAAAAAATGAAAGACGGGTATAGTTTTGACGAACTTACGTTTTCGAACTTTGTTATCGTATTGACGGGCAGCGGATGAAGGTTCGGGTCCGTCACAATACCAATTCAGAGTATCAAGCGTGACGAGTTGAGCCCAAGTTCTTTCCTGCAGTTTTGTCTTGTTAAAAATTCTCTCCAAAAAACTCCACTGCTCCAAGTCAACCTGAGGACGGTCCCGAGCTGCAATAAAGGACGGTTAGACCTAGAAAATAAATTAAATTGACTTCAAAGATCGGACGGAAGCAAAAAAAGGGTACACATACCCGACGGAGGCATTATGCCCCATGTTGTGTCGACGGGCATGTTAGTTACATCTCCTGGACGGCACATCCATTCGTCCCCTTCTAAAAAGAAGTAACGACTCTTCCAGTCTCTATTTGAGTCTGGAGTGTCACTGACGAGCCTCAATAAGGGACTTCTAGCTACAAAGCTATACATCCCCTTGGACTTGACGATCTCTGTTGGACGGTAACAATGGAAAAATTCTTCCACCGTCAACCTTCTGGCACCTTCAGACATCGCCCCATACAAAACCTCAACCCCAATGAACACTCTCCAGGCATTTGGGGAGATTTGGGTGACGGACAGACCAAGATATTGAAGAAGTCGACGGTGAAGAGAACTCAAGGGAAATCTGAGCCCCGCCTTTAAAGCTTGCTCGTAGATCCCAACACCGTCTACCCCCCTGTAGTAGCATTTCTCGGATTTGTTGGGAAGACGTAGACGGATGTTGTCTGGTATTTGGTACTTTGTCCTAAGTGTGTTGAGTTGAGATTCGGTCATGGACGACCTAAAATCGTTTACCGTCCGCAGAGGCAAGCATGACGAACTCCCTAAGGCCATCTGGGCCAATTATTGATTGGACGGGAGGATCCACACCGTCCAAGCTACTACTGGACGATTCTGAACTCTCCGTCTCTAGACCACCATCAAGGGAAGAAGAGGTACTTGACGGATCCCTCTCTTCACTTGAAGTGTCAGGATCTCTTGGACCTGACGGAAACTTTTCATCGTAGCCCGCCCCCTCGCGGACAAACGACTGGTTACTTGACGCACTAGACATTACCTACATTTATGACGGTACAACCTAAGACACCGACGGTTCTAAAGAAAACACACTTAAAACAGTGAAATTCAAAGAAAGACGGAGAAATGTTTGGAATACGTACCGAATCGAAATGATTTCTGACGAGAATCGACGGACGGATCTGCTGAAATGACGAGAAGGCACGATAGTTGTGACGGTTGTGCTCTGCTCACAAGTTTTTCATATGAAGGTAAAATAAGGGGAGAAAAATTTGGCTTTTTATAGAGCAGAGGGCGCGGAATACGAAGCGACGCCTCGGTTTGGGTAAACAGCCAATCCATGAGGACCACGTGCTCTTCGCCAGAAATGTAGGCCACGTGTCATCCGTCATGGTATGCCAAGACCGTCCCCATTTAATACATTGCTTTTAGTCATTCCATGGATCCGTCAGATTATAAGGACGGATCCAAGGAATGAAGGGGGCAACTGAAGGGGATAAAAATAGTAAATGGACGGAAACAGTGAGGACGGATCGACACCATGATTGACTCAGCTATGACGGTTAGGTGTTGCTGAATATCCGTCTTGTATAAATTAATTATGGATGCCACGTGGCGTGTCGTTTGATATATTTCAGATAAGCTTCTGCTTTATCTCCACGCAAACGTGTATATTTAGACTCCTTGCGGCACACGTTTAAGAAGACTCCTATATGGAAAGGAACTTGAGAAGGAAGTTGTATCCTCAAAGAAAGGTAATTCTACCCACTATAAATACCCCAGAAACCCTAAGTATGAAGGTACGCATAATATTCTTAACTCTAGCACTCTAGGGTTAAAGGAACAAGATTCTAACTTGACCTTCGGAGGGTATTCGGCCGACACCACACCGGTGCTCTCTTCTAGGTCCTTCGTTTTCTTTTTGCAGGTGTTGCTTTCGTTTGAGGAGCGCTTGCAACTCACTGGTGATATTTTCGGCATCATCAGTTGTTAAACTCTATCGATGTATATTCTCTGATCATCTTACTCCAGTTCTAGCATATCAGTGCTTGGTTGAAGAAGACAATTGAGAAGCTCCAAGTTTTCTTTTTGAGTCAGTGGAGCCACACCCTGTTGCTTCTAGAATTGTGAGTGTGCTTCAAGATCCTTTCCATTTATAAAGTTTCCATTTTGTTGTGTCATTTAGAAGTAGCTAGGGATGGTGAAATTTCCCCTACCTACTTTAATTGTTCTCCTCCACTCTATCTCATGTGAGTTTTCCCTACTTTAATTAGGAGACAGGATAAGGACAGGTTTTGCTAATTCCACCTTACCTCAAATGTGTGTGTGCATATATTTACACATACTTTTCTTTAATACATATTTATATATTATTTAATCTATTTTATATTGATCTAATATATAATTTATTTATTGTAAGTATTTTATTATCATCCTCTAAGCATGAGTTTTTTCTTTCTTTTAGTATTCTCTCAACTAACAATCCCCTTTTGTATTCAAATAACAAAATACCTCTAACTTGCCATGTCCCATCCTGCATGATCTTCCTTGTCTTGAAAAGGAGACAGAAAAGGGACAAAGCATTCCTATCCAACCGCATTTCACCGCCATCCCTACATAGGAGTTATTAGTGCTAACAATCAATTGAGGTTGTTTTAAGTCAACATTTTGAGCGGCAAATATTTGCTGATCCATTTGAAGTGTATAGGGCACTGAGAATAGTCAATCCAAGTCCCTATATGACATACTTGTAGGCTTGTATCTTATAAGGCTTTTCTAATTACAAATCTTGGTTTCAATGTTGGTTGTGTGATGTTACAAATTTTCAACATAACTTTAATAACTAACATCTCAATTTTTGAATACAAAAAAAAAAGTAATTTAGAAATTTATTTATTATGTTATTGATGTATAGTTTGTAAATTTAGCATTTGTTGTATTAGTTTGCTAAGTTGTTCTAAGCTTGCTTTTAATCAAATTTTTCTCAGCTTGCTTTTAATCAAATTTTTCTCAATCAAGCTAGAGGGTGTATCCTGGTTGCTTCAAGTCCGGAAATTCTTCACGTTCAAAGAAGGTAAATTGTATAAACTAATTCCAAGTCCTTAAACAAAAAGGATTTATTGATTACTCTATGTTGCTGACACTAAAATATATTTGGAACTAAGGCTTAGTTGTTGTAAACCAAAAATAAGTTCCTTGGTTAGCCTAATATGATATTTCTAGCTATAAATTTAAGCTAGTTTATGGATACATGTGAATTTTTGTGCACGAAGAATTTTTGTCTCTTATTCTTTGAATATCTACAATCAAATATCTCCATCCTTACAATGTTATGAACAGAATAAGATAGAGAGAAGTGAAATGTATGAATATCAAGAATGAAATTATATATTGGATGGAAAGAAAGAAAGAAGATAGACTTTTGAATGAATGAATGAATGGACAATTTATGTGATTTTCTTCTTTTAATATGGAGATATTCTCATTTTTTTACTAGGCCCAAAAGCTAGAAATTCTTGTGCTTGCCTTCTCTTTCTTTTCTTTTCTTTTTTTTTTTTTCTTTTTTTTTTTTTTTTTGCTGAGTTATTCTTGTACCTCTCTCTGTTTAGTTTCTTCTCCTTGAAATTATATTTCAATGTTTGTGTGTTTTTTCTTAAAGAATTCATTATGTTCGAATACAATCATTTGAGATTTGGCTGTGTTAAGATTGGACTAATTGTTTGAATTGTTGGTGCATGTCAACTATTAATTGATTGGCTTTCTACAACATATCGGAGTTCATTATGGTATTATTATAAGGGAAAGAAAAGTTTGTAAAATATACTTTTTGGGTAAAGCAGGTGTATGATGTTATTTTAACTTGAATTAACTTTGTGCATATTTAAGCTCTCTTTTTCTTGTTGTAGGACCATTGCCTAGTTGATTTGTTGCATGGATGGTAGGGCGGAAGACTACCATATAACTTGTGTAATAAGGTGAAGTTTTGGGAATTCCACCCTTCAATGTATCATTTACATTTTAAGGTTATGACTTTAGCAAGTGTTAAAGTTTTTGTGCCTCTAGACTTCCTTGTTGCCATAGGTTCCTAAGAATATTATCATGGTTCTTAAAATGATATTTATACATTGAATAGAACCATGAACAAATATCTTTTTCTCATTATTCAAGGTAACTTTCAAATTTTCAGTTAAGAATCCATTAATCAGTGGGGTTCTTTTCTTTCTTCAAGATAACCTCGTGGAGCAGATAAATCATATCATGAAGTCCCCCTTAAGAGGGTTTTAATCATCTTGATCGATCAAATCTTGTTTTGTGATTCATTAAAGGAAATTAATCTTGTTATGTTTACCAAACGAATCAATTTACACACTTTGTTGATTAGATTAATTGTATTTTCGAAATAAACAAAATATCTTCCCATGAACAAAGTTCTTACACGTATCGACATCCACTTAGTGCTTATTTATGGATTCGAAGTGTCCAAAGGAATCTCAAAAGATGGCCAGCAAGCTCATGACAGTCCCACTAAAATTAACAGAAAATTAAGACAAACCAAGAAATTAATAAGAGATTAAAAATATTCAAAACACACACACACACACACTCTCTCTCTCTCTCATTTGAGTAAAAAACCCATAACTCTCTCTTCAGAATCTGGATCTCTCTCAGACTCTCTATCACTCTCATAAGCAACGACACCATCGGTGAATGGCATTGTGGTGGTGCTTCTAGGTGTGTGTTAGGAGCATTATGTGTTGCTGATGATGGCATGAGGAATAAGGGTACTTGGGCAGCATTGGGCTAGTTGCATGGCTTCATGTTTCTTCAACACACTCATGGCTCATCATGCCTAACTAATGACGCTCCTAAGGGCTCTTTGAGGGGGACTTGCCTAGTCTCCCTACTCGAGTTGGATCGATGAGCAGTGATGAGGGGCAGCATGTGGAGGCACCTTACTCCACATGATGCCCCAAGACCATGGCAAGGTGGGCCATGGTGGACAGAGGTGGGTTTGATGATGATGAGCAACAACAGGTGGTGCTGACCTTATGTGATGGTGCATGACATTGGTGGCTTAGTAGTGGTTTCTTGTGTATGGGCTTGGTGGCTTGAGTGCAAGGCTAGGCTGGGCTGCTATGATGATTAAATGTTGTGTGCAAGGCATTGGGCTGGATGGGGCTGGCTAAATGCATGAACAAGTGCTAATGGGCTGATGACAGTTACTTTATGTGCAGCATGTGGGCATGTTGTGTGGGCTGAAGTGTTGATGGGAAGCCTTGAGCATGGGCCAAGCCTCCCAAAACATGTGGGAACATGTTGTGTGTGTTGCTAGAGGATGGGCAAAGGCCCCATGGTCTGCTGAGACATGGGCTATGCATGTGTAGCAAGTGCAATGGCAGTTACCAAACAGTTACCAGGTAGTTCCTAGCCTTCTTGATATTCAGACTTGCTGTGTAGGGGCTAGAAACGTGGAGAGCAGGCCAAAACAGCATCAATTGAAGGTGTCCTAAGTCAGAACACAAGTGGCAGGTTGTCCAAGACCTAGGCTGTTACTAGGTAGTAACTGTCATAGCAGTTAATTTTGTGTATTTAACCCTAAGGCTATTGGGGGTGTCAATAGCAGAGTGTATTTTGGTCTTGGAAAAACTATGTGTAATTCTCTAGGCTTGTAAAAGGGTTTCCTTTGTACTTGAGAATAAGTAATAAAGGTTAGGGGTGGGTTCCCTATAAATATTGTGTGTGCTGTGTGTTTAAAGGTCCCTATATAATTTGTTTTAAGTGTTATTACAGTGAGTGTGTGGTGTTGACTGAGACTAAGTCATGGACTTAAGGCCATCACAGGTAGAAAATTTGAGTGAAAAATTGACCATGTGACACCATGGGTGGTGTTGCGGTGGTTCTGCGTAATTGAGTGGTTAGGTGGGCATAGGTTTTTTTTTTTTTTTGTTCAATTGCTTCTGTGGATGTAGAAAAATTATAGAAAAATTAATTATTTTAGATTATTTTAACATAATGTATTTTGAAATGTAAGTTGTATTGTAAAAGTAGATAGTTAAAGTAAATAAAGTGACTTTTTGAAGAGACAATTTAGAAAGAAAAAAAAATGTAAAACTGAATCTAATTACTCTACAACATAATTTTGTTTATAAAAAGAGTTTGGGATAGGCTCTATCTATTTATACAACTTCTCCTTCTTCTTATTATTTTTTAAATACTCTATTTTTATCTCTTTTCTCTAATAAGAAAGATGATTTATTTATTAACTAAAGAGCATTGTTACAAATATCGTCCATTGGGCACTTACGAGAAGTTCCTAATTTCAAAATATCATATTCATATGTTATATAAACAAAATTTGAATATTCATTATATTCTCTGAAACTACATTGGTGTTCTTGTCCCCTCTTTACTACTTCATCTGCCATGCCATTTACTTCACGGAAGACATGATGTAAAAGGACAATCCATTCTTGGCTGAACAACATCCTACAATCCAAAATCATAAAAGAAAGTTCTGGTGCTAGAACATCATATGTTGTTAGCCAATTGAAGATAATTTGAGAGTCAATTTCTAGGTTTATATGTTTATATCCTAACTCCTAAGCCATTGTTAAACCATATCTAATAGCCCATATTTCTTCCATATTATTTGTGGCAATACCTATGTGAATTGAGAAACTTTTTATCCATCTTCCCTTGCTGTCTCTTAATAAATCTCCATCTCTTGCTTTCCCAGGGTTATTTTTAAAATTCTACCATATATATTTAAAGTAACAAAAGGGTCTGTCGAGGACACCAACATATTATTTTAGTGATTTTTGTTCCTTTTATTTTCCTATTGTATGCAAGATGATAAAATTTTACGGGTAAATATAAAGTTTTGTGCAATAGTTGTTTTAGTGTTTCAAAAGACGGTTGAATATCTTATTATTCCTAGATAACCAAAGTTGTTAAATTCCATAAGCAAATAGAATATTCTAAGGCATCATTTGAAAAGAGCTAGAAAATATATTAGTTAAATTTTCATGTAACAATTCTACTAGAGATTTATGGAAAGAAAAAAAAAATTATATATATATATATATATTTCTAGTTGTCCCAGGAAAGCAATCAAGAATTTATTTGCCCAAGGGCAGTCTCTAATGACATGTAAATTGCTTTCAAAATTTAGACATCGAAGACACTCAAGGCCAATACCATGTTGGTGGTGAGCAATAAAGGAACATGTCGGCAATCTATTATAGGTGCATTTTCATATAAATATTTAATTAAATATTTTGTGGACATGGGGTTTTCCATATCCAATTCCATAAAATTTTATCAATGTTTTTTTCTCTCTGATTCCTTCTTTATATACGGTAAAACTAGCCCTCAACTTATGAGGGTAATAAGTTTGATCGATATGACTTGTGAAGTTTGAATGTGAGTTTTTTTTTTTTTTTTATGTATTAAAAGATACTTCTAGTTGTCCCAGGAAAGCAATCAAGAATTTATTTGCCCAAGGGTAGTCTCGAATGACATGTAAATTGCTTTCAAGATTTAGACATCAAAGACACTCAAGGCCAATACCATGTTGGTGGTGAGCAATAAAGGAACATGTCGGCAATCTATTATGGGTACATTTTCATATAAAAATTTAAATATTTTGTGGACATGAGGTTTTCCATATCCAATTCCATAAACTTTTATCAATTTTTTTTCTCTTTGATTCCTACTTTATATATGGTAAAACTAGCCCTCAACTTATGGGGGATTCTAGCATTTTGCCCTCATTTTTTAAAAAATTTAGCAATATGTCCCTGTTTTGAAATTATATAGATCCGTGCCCCTGTTTTGAAACTCGATTTGAATAAAATCAAGTTTCAATCGAAAACTTGATTGTTTTAAAATCGAGTTATGCCAAATAAAACTTAAAAAAAAAAAAAAAAAAACTTGCATGCAACTCGAGTTCATAGAGCTCGAGTTCTATACCTATAGCTGCGTTTTAAATGTTCTATAGTGGTTTTTTCAATGGAACTTGAGCTCCATGAACTCGAGTTTCATGCAAGTTTTTTTTTTTTTAAGTCCATACCTATAGTTGCGTTTTAAATGACTTATAGTGGCATTTTCAATGGAACTCGAGCTCCATGAACTCGAGTTCCATGCAAGTTTTTTTTTTTAAGTCCATACCTATAGCTGCGTTTTAAATGACTTATAGTGGTGTTTTCAATGGAACTTGAGTTCCATGCAATTTTTTTTTTTTAAGTTTGATCGCGCTATACTCGATTTTCTACAAATCGAGGTTTACATTGAAACTCAATTTTGAGAAAATCGAGTTTCAATACAGGGGCACCAACCTATATAGTTTCAAAACATGGACATATTGCTAATTTTTTTTTAAAATGAGGGCAAAATGCTAGAATCCCCTCAACTTATGAGGGTAATAAGTTTGATCGATAGGACTTGTGAAGTTTGAATGTGAATTTTTTTTTTTAATGTATTAAAAGATATTTCTAGTTGTCCCAGGAAAGCAATCAAGAATTTATTTGCCCAAGGACAGTCTCGAATGACATGTAAATTGCTTTCAAGATTTAGACATTGAAGACACTCAAGGCCAATACCATGTTGGTGGTGAGTAATAAAGGAACATGTCGGCAATCTATTATGGATGCATTTTCATATAAAAATTTAAATATTTTGTGGACATGGGGTTTTCCATAACCAATTCCATAAACTTTTATCAATTGTTTTTCTCTCTGATTCCTTCTTTATATATGGTAAAACTAGCCCTCAACTTATGAGGGAAATAAGTTTGATCAATATGACTTGTGAAGTTTGAATGTGAGTTTTTTTTTTTTTTTAATGTATTAGAAGAATATTAGATATATGATGACAAAATAGTTGTAACTTTTGTTTGATATGTAGATACTTTGAATGTGATTTTTTCATTCTTGAATTCTAAATTATTTTTTTTAATCTTTGGTGCCCCAACAAAAAAATATTTGGGTTCCACCTTGTTAAGAACCATAATGCTTTCCATTTGTTTTACTATTTTTTAATTTTAAATTCAAGTATCTTCATATATTCTAATTTTGTGAGAGTTGCATGTGAAAATGATTTCATTTTATCTTGACCAATGGTAGGTTGACAATTCAATTTGTTATGAATATATTGTATGTTTTTGTTAGGGTTAGAAGAACTATGTGTTTTACTGGGTTGTCTAATCTTATGGATTGTACAATTTTCATTTGATTGTTCAGATAAATTTCACTTTGCTGTTAATTTTTAATATGAAATGAAAAAAAAAATTGTTTGATTTCATAGATTTAAATATTCAAATTAAGTTGGTTAGAGCTTTTATTAGACTAAGTCAGGTGAAACAAATCAAATCACATATAGTAAGCATATGTCTTTTGATAAATCTAACTTCAATTGAATTAAAACTTAAACTTAAAAGATGAAGAGGACTCACTCCATTAAATTTAAACTTCAAGAGAAATGCTACGTCCACAATATATATCTTCATAACAATTTCACAACAAATTCTAAGGAAGAAATTGTTATTAATTATTATTAGTGGATAAAAGAATAATTTCAATAGCAAACCAAGATTAGAACTTAATAATAACTTACTATATAAAATTTGTTGTAAAAATATTATATACGTAACGCTTCTCAAACTTCAATCATCATGCTGCATAGTCTACCGTCTATACTTGCTATCAAAAGGGTAATCATGCAAGGTCAGACATAAAGATAAATTGAGTCCTCTCTCCTTTTATCTATCTAGGTATATCACCTCACTTTAGTCATTCAAAGTTCGAGTGGCTTTAATCCTCAAAGAAAAGTTCGAGTGGCTTTGGTAAAAGAGACAAAAGGAAAGAGACCAAAAGTATAACTTCGAAACAGGAGGCGTAGGGCAAAGGTGGCAGTGGCACATAAGTTTTTGTCAATATGTACTTCTGGTTCATAGTATGTAGTAAATATAAAAACGCTGTTGTTCCTCGCAAGTTGCTGTGCCCTTGCTATAAAGGTAAAAAAGGAAGTCCATTTGTGCCTAACTCTAACCCCCATAAACTTTACGTGCCCTGGGCCCTGTAGTGCAATGCATCCCATCAGCACAAAAAGACAGTAATGTAGCGTAGGAGCTGAGTAATGTAGAGTAAACACAAAGAGACACAGCAATGTCACTTCCCAAGTTTTTTTCGTGAACAAGTTTGTCCAATGGCAATGGCAAAATGATCACAGACCTGTAGCTGACCTTAAAAAATCGCCACTGACCTATGCGTTTTCGGCTTCTCATTGGTCCGCCGCGTACCATAATCGTATATGTTAACGTGTACCGAAGAACTTGTTTTTTAGTTATGTCGTCAATTCAAAAAGATTCAAGCTATCAATAATATGAACACATTCTTCTCAAAAACAAAAAAAAAATACTATCAACCAGGGGCGGGGCCACATGTATGCTTGGGGCCTTGGCCCTCCAAAATTTTTATTTTTATTTTTACAATTTAGAGTTTTAGACATATTTTATAAATATTTAATCTCATATTGAAAAGAAAAGACAAAATTTTTTTTTTTTTAAATTGTAGTGATTAATGAGTCAATATGTATTGAATAGATATTGAGTTAGAAACGTGCGCAATGGGAATAAAATTATTTTAATTAAAATTTTTTAAAAGACGTTTGTTTTGGGTAAAATTTGTTGGCTGGTTTTTTTTTTTTTTAATATTTTTATTGGTAATTTTTGTTGGTTTAATTTTTTTGAGGCTTGTATAATTTTTTTTAGATATTAGATCTATAAAAAATTTTATGGCCGGAAAATGTTAAAGTTACAAACTTTTTTTTATAAATTGCTGACTTTTTTTTTTTTTTGAGAAAGTTATAAATTGCTGACATAGTGAGTGTTTATTAATTGGAGAGTTTTTTGCACCACACCTATAGGATGCGGTTTTCTCTCATGCTTGACCACACCTCACCTATGAATGGGATGGCACCTATCTACACAAGGTGTGGCGCATTGTACTAGTTTAGTGCGGTTAGTTCGATTAATTCCTACATTTTCTTAGGAATCAAACACAACACAGTTAACAACCCAAACCCCATTATAATCATTCAAAAACCCAATTATTCCATAAAAAGAAAAAGAAAACACACAAATACAAACAAATGCACAATCTTTCTCTCAAAAAATCCCATTTCAAATCACAAAAAAAAAAAAAAAAAACCCATTTAAAAAATAAATAAATAAACTAAACCGAATCTATAAAAGATAAAACAAAACCATTGAAAATAAAATACATAAACAAACCTCAAAGAAAGCATTGTAAGGAGGTGCATTAAAATTCAAAATCTTCTATAAAACTTCCTGATAATAGCAAAAGGAGATAGCAAAGAGTGAAACTCCAAGAATTGTGGTATCAAGCAGCTGAAAACGGTAGCAACAAGCAGCAAGCAGCAGAGGCAAAGAAGTGAGGAAAGAGAAAGAGAGAGAAGCAAGGAGGAGATGTTTTGATTTTTTTTTTTTTTTTTATTAAAAGGCTGATACCAAAACGACATAGTTTTGGAACTGATATTAAAATTAACGTCAAGTTCAAAACGGCATCGTTTTGGTATCAAATTATATAAAATAAAAAAAGAAAATTTAAAAAAAAAACCCTAAAGTTCTGAGCCCATAAATACAACTCCAGTTTCTCTAGCACCATATTTCCTTTTTCCTCGCATCTCTCAAACCCACTATCTTGCCTTCTCTCTACTAAAACATATAATTCTATATATACAATACATCATATATATATGTTAAATTATAGTGCATATATATATATATATATATATATATAGACACACACACATACTCAATGTGGTGCGGTTTCTCGCCGAAATGTAAAATAGCTGCCGATTGCCACATTGGCCATCGTCGGTATGCCTAAATCTCCTCCGATTACTGTGCCAAACACCTACGATGGAGCTTTGTAGCAGCCGGATCAGTTCAGTGCCAGTCAGATCCTAAATAGGCCCCGTTATAGCATTACTCTTAAAAAAATCAATGACACTATTAAGGGGACAAAGTGTAATTTTGTAGAACAAAATTGCTAAGAAATTAATACCTATATATGTATTAATTTTATATAAAAAAATTAGGGGGGAGGGGGGGCATAGCCTCCCATAGTCCAAGCTTGGCTCCATCCCTGCATCCATTCTCTTCCTTCATTTTCAAAATATGTAACGAAAAAATTTAAAATAAATAGCATTAATATAAATTTTTTACATGATTATTTTAGTAATATATAATGTATTTTTACAAAATTTTGCATGGTTTGATGTGAGTAAATTTTGAATGTGGTTGACTAAATGTGGTCATTTTTTTATTATATAAGCACCAATACTAGTGATCTAGTATTTGTTATTTTGAAAAATATTTTAAAAACTTTTTGAAAATGATATTTTCTAGTAAACCCACCAAAAATACAGTCTGATTAGGATCATATTTGGATTTTTGAAATATATTTCAATTTTAATTATATATATTAGAAACTTCAAAGTTCAAATCTATACAACAGTATTATTTAGAATTGAAATATTTTGTTCCATTGATTTTTGATAATTTGGTAGTTTGGGAGGGAGTGTTTTGAATCATGGAGGGAAGTTTTTGTTAGAAAAGTATCATGAGTTGCAACTTGCAAAGCTTTTGACTTGAGTACTTTGAATTTGGTTCTCCTTATATATAAAGTATTTTCCATTCACGACTTCATGCAAAAAGACTTCATGATTTGCAGTGAAATGTTTTTAGAAATGTAGTATATAATTTGACATTTTTAAACATGTGAGATTAATTTAAATCACTTCTAAATTGTGAGATTTAAAATATAATTTATTTTATCCCGAGGTGGTATTAATGTATTATGTATTATGGAGTTATACATATCACCCCTGAGAGCATCTCCAGCAGTTTTTTTAAACTTTTTGTACTATTTGATGAGTAAACAGTGACTTTTACCTTTTATCTACTCATTCTATAAAATACATTTTCCAACAAATTCTCTATATTCTCTCAATTTCATTAAAATATTATTTTTTTCATTATTTTTTTTAATTTTTTTTATTCTTCCTTTATTCACGCTAGCACAAAAAAGTTAGCTTTGGAATTTTTTTTTAATGTGATAAATTCTTTTCATGAGCAAAAAACTTTTTGAAATATAGAGATACTGTTGGAGCAATGAATTATGATTTCATTCTCTATTATAGAGAGAATTTTGGTTTAGCTACGTTGGAGATGCTCTCACATAGGGGTGGAACAAAAGTATCTATAACATTTTACTATCATTCCCAATTTTACCCTTCCCTTCTCTCTGTTACTTTTTCTTTTCTTTTTTCTAGTTTTCAAAGAACAGTTCCATCATCAATTTATCCGCAGAATCTGTCTCTTCTGTCTAGTCTCTTTCTCGGGAATGGGGAGCAAAGATGATCCTGATATGATTTTGGTTTGGAAGATACAGAAAGAAAAAGGAGAGGTTTGTTGAAGTGGGTTAAAAAGAAAAAGGCTGATCTTTTTTGTGCTACGAAGATTAGATAATTAGAATAAAGACACACAATTCAGCAGAAAGAATAAGGAGATACAAGATCACATCACCTCTAAGGAAAGCTAAGATTAATTGGTAGTCATAAAGGGCTGGTCCAAATCCAACAGCTTAAGTACTGCTTAGAAAGCTAGAGCCCAAAAAATACAGGTCCTACTTGGAAGCAACCTGAAGAGTACAAAATTTATGTACTGTATTTTTTAAAGTTACAGTACTTAGATTCTTTCTTTAATCAAATGCAAACATTTCATTGTATTGATCAATAAATTTAATCAAATTCAAACATTTCATTGTATTGATCAATAAAGTATACAAATTGTTATCAATTTTAAGGATAAATAAAATAAATGGGAAAAAACAATTCCTCCCCTTCATCTATGGAGTAGTTTACAATTCTCTATCGAAACTATAAAATCGAGCAATATTTTTCCTTAACTATTGAAAATGAGCAACCACCCTTATTAATTCATGATAGAATCTTTTCTTTAGAACAATATATTACAATGAAACTACTAAAATACCCTTGAGAGGGGAAATGCAACTGACACACTAGTTAAGAGGAGGGAGGGGTAGTTCAAATGACCCAATAATTAAGGGGGTGAAGTGCAAATGACCCAATACTAAAGATAAATGATTCAAAAATTAAGAAAAATATTTTATTAGCATAAAAAAATAATGAAAATGTAAGTTATAAATTTTTTTTCCGTGCTCAGTTTCAATTTATTTTTCTGAACCTAGTATTAGAGTTAGTATGATAATTGTTTTTTGACAGGTAGTTAGTATAATCATTGTTACACTTAAGGTTCTTCAAAAATTAAGTTGAATGTAAATACATACATCAAATAAGTAAAATGCCTCAGCCAAAACCAATTCATCCCCTCTTTGGCATGGTATCATCAAGTCGATCCCCCTCTTAAAATTGGGTCACTGTCACCTTATTGGCTCAGGGAATTCTGTCAACGTTTGGAATGATCCATGGATACCTTCTATCCATGGTTTCATCTCCCCGCATCCTCCAACCCCATCAGACATCCAGTTGGTAGCCAAGCTTATCATCCCAGGTTCTAGGCTATGGAACCGTGACTTACTCCATGCTCTTTTTTACCAGCAAACTGCCTCCTCCATCCAACAAATCCATCTCTTAGTCTTCCCCACTATTGCAATTTGGGCAAAAAATCCAAGCAGTAAATTCTCAGTTAAATTCGCCTACTTAGCCGACCAAGAAGCAAGATTCACTCCATCTGGTCCTCTTTCCAAAAAGCATGGTCCAAGTTGTGGGCTTTGAAGATTAATGAGCGACTCAAGCTCTTTTTATGGAAAATTGCTTGGGATTCCTTGCCCACAAGAGAATTCCTTTGCCGTAGAATCCATGATGTGGACTCAATATGCCCTCGCTGCCATGGTTCCCAAGAATCCTTTGTCCACGTATTTTTTGAATGTCCCTTTGCCAACATCATATGGAGACACCTATCCCACCCCCTCAACATCAGCAACATCCCTCCAAGATCAGTTCCTGAATGGATTGAATTGATCCTTAACCCATCCACACGTCTTGGTCTAAACCCCCTGGATGCCCACACCTTTACTCTCTTGGCTGCTATAACATGTGACCAAATTTGGTGGAGTTGCAACAAACCGGTTTTTGATAGCTCACCACTAGCCTCCCTTATTGACTTTGCTGCTGATATTAACAAAAGTTTCTCCGCCCATTCTAATGCTTGGAAATTGAAGATGCAGCCCACCAATTCTACTTGGGAACCTCCTCCTCCTGGTTGGGTTAAATTCAATTTTGACTCTGCCATCACCTCATGTGCTTCCTTTCCTTCTGCAATTTGTCGTGACTCTAATGGACATATTATCTCAGTCTTCATAGCCAAAGAATCTGTCTCCTCCCCCGCCTGGGCCAAAGCTAAAGCAGTCCTTCTTGCTGTTTCTTTAGCAGCCATCCTCCAGCTCCCATTTGTCATTTTTGAAGGCGATGCAAAGATTGTAATTGACTCAATTAAAGCTCCTAGTTCCACTCCTTTTTGGGACCTTAGATCAATCATCTCTGATATTCAGCTCCTCCTTCCCTCCTTTTCTCAAGTTGTATTTAATTTTTGCCATAGAGCCTCTAATAGCTTAGCCCATTATATTGCTTTTTGGGCATCTTTTTGTTCAACTTGGGGACCCCAACCCATCTCATCCATCCCTTCTTGGGTTCTTTGGGAGGATTCTGATGGGCAGGTTCCCCCTATGTTGTATTTGCCCTCATTTGGGCTTCCCGTTCAATAATATTTTACTTACCAAAAAAAAAAAGTAAAATAAACCAATAAATAGTCAATAAATAAATAGTTATTAATTTATGAAGTTAAAAGATTAATCTAAATATATAAAATTCCAAAAATATAATCTAAGTTAGGAAAAAAAAACATTGATACTTTTAATTTACTTCAAAGTACAAACGTCGGATAACATCTTTGAAAAACCAAGGCATATAGAAGTGTAGAACATTTTAAAATTTAAATCTTCGAGTATACAATCATATTGTTAATATTTTTGTAACACCTCATAATTTAGATACCAATTTAATTCTTATACGTAAATTAAAAAAGAGGCCCACAATTAAATGGATTTAATTGGTTTGGGCCTAAAATATTTAAATCTGATAATTGTTATGGCAAAAAATGCCCAAGTGAGATGGCATAAGTGTATATATATATATATGGGCCTTGATAAGCTCAAAAAAAAAAAAAAAAAAAAAAAAAAAAAAAAAAACTATTCTTTTACTTCTTAAGCTACACGTGTATTTGCTGATGGGGCTCCCTTTTGCTTTAGCGGCAACATACTACTGAACCTTGCTTTGCTTCACTGTGGCTGTGAGTGGAGACTACAAGTATGGCTTTCTTCTGCTCTAAACTTAGGAAAGTTGAAATACTCAATGGCTAGCTTTTGCTCCCACTCTTATAGCATCTGTTATTGGCATACCTAATAGAAAAAACATAGGGGCTACTGTTATGGATCTAAAGCTAGGATTATTATATTAGAACAAGAGTGCTTTGTGGTTTATATCAAGAAAGACAATATCGTACCGGAGGCTGTACCGGTTTGGCCACTGGTACGATATATTTCGGATACCGATCAATACCGGTGTACCGTTTCGAGTTTACCGCTATTTTATATATATACACACACACACACACACACCAAAATCTCTAGAACCATGTTTATAAACATATAATATTTCACTTATATTATAGTAAATATAAAAGTTTATCATAAAACATTACCTCAATTCAAAACAAATTATTCATAGTTTTAAACTTTAGTATCAATTAAAAGAAGAAGAAAAAAGCACAATATAAAAAATAGAAAGCTTAGTTGTTCATTGCATACTAAGAAAACAAATAATACTAATAAGTTAATGTAAATAAGTTACCATTATACCTTTACAAAAATTCAAAAATTACAAAACTAAAAATTTATAAAAAATAAAATAAAATAAAATAAAGCTTTTTTCTGTACCGGCCGGTACGCCCGGTACCGGCCGATATTGCCCGAAATTGGCCAGTATAGCCGGTACGCGGCCGGTATGGCCGGTATTTTTTCCGATACAATATAGAAGTGTACCGGTACCGGTGCGCTGGCCGGTACGGTATGTACCGGCCGATACCGGTACGGTATCGACCACCCTGGTTTATATATAATTGTTTATAATCTCAGTCTATTCACCGCCATTGTCATTGTCCATATAAGTGTCCAGCAATGTCTTTATGTTTTGCTGCATCAAGAGGATTATGGGTCATTGGGTTGATAAACTAAGATATAATATATGGCTTCTATTATTAGACGGATCAGATTTCCATCATTCGGCCTATATTGAAGTTTTATTTTACTTAAATCTATTCCATACTTGTGACTCTGCCATTAGGTTCAGGTGTCCTCTTCTTAGGATTTTATTGTGTTTTTTCTCAGTGACAAGGCTTATATGGTTATTGAAATATATTAATTTCCTGCTAATAAAAAAAAAAGAATGATCAGATATGAATATTGGATTGATCAATCAAGATTATATTATGTGTATTCTAAGAATTGTAGTAGTCTATATGATGGCTAGACACGTAATAAAATCCTAGAGTTCCATAGAGTTGTAGTACAAACATGCCAATTAATAGATACTAAGAATATGTGAAATAGAACAATTGGATCGAAGCTAAAAGTGAATTGGGCTGTAAGCAAATAAATAGAGAATATTGGATATATTAGTATTGTCTAATTGTTTAAGTGTGAAAACAGATTTTTAGTAGGAAATTGTGTAACGATGGACCTATTTTTGGTGTTGCTAGGCTCTAATCCTACTGAGTTATTGTGATTCAAGGGAGATTGGTTTCATATTTTTGCAAATAAGAGGTAAGTGGTGTTTACTAATTTTGGGAGTTTCCCAAAACAGTGTTGATTATTAAATTATTGGCGTAAATGCACTTTTGGTCCCTATATTTTGGGGTCATTTCTATTTTGCTCCCTACATTTTCATTTCTCCACTTTTAGTCCCTAAATCAATTAACGTGTTCCATTTTGGTTCTTACTGTTACTCACTTAACAGAAATCGCTGATGTGGCAAACAGCGTCCACTGTTGGCACATTAAATGCTGACGTGGTCAATAAAATAATATTAAAAATGCCACGTCAGCTTATAAATTTTTTTAAAAAAATTATTTATTTATTTTAACTGAATAAAAAAATTAAAAACAGATTGTTTAAAAAAGAAATTAAATTTATTAAATTAAAAACAAAATTCTTTACATTTTGATCTTCCCAGTCATCATGATTCATGAGTTCTTCCTCAAAATCAAGAACATGTCAACATGAAACACCCAAAATCAAAAGGCACAAAAATCCAACACACCCACAAAAAACCAAATTTTCTATCACCAATCCAAACCAAAACCAATCCACTACAAAACCCACCACCACAACGCCACCGCAAAGAGGAAGAGAGAAGAGAAATTGCAAACCCACCACCACGGCGCTGGATTTGAGCAAAGGAGATTGAAATGTCACCAAACGTCGCCGGATCTAGGCGGAGGAGAGTGACCAAAACACACCGAAACGAAATACCTCGAGGAATCAAGAACAGTCTCCACCGAAGACTCCCGAGGCTGACCGAGCAGTACAAAGCACGTGGCGAATAGATCGCCGGAACCCGGGTCCTCGAGTCGAATCTCGCACCGGGCTTTACACGACACGACCCAGAGCTGACCCGGATCCGACCCGACCAGATCTTATCGGATTGGAGCCTCTCCCCGCACTTGTACCCACCCGAGGTGGAACAAGGTGGGATTTTGTAGACGTAGACTTCACGGACTACGAGGAGTATGTGTTCCAACGCTTCTTCATCGTCCACCTCTACTTCTATGTCACCTTCCTAGAACGACATCGTTTTTTTTTTTTTTGTGGAAATGGGAATGGAATGTGGGTTTGAATTGGGGTTGGTTTGGGATCTAGCGAGCTATGAAGTGTGAGTTAAGAAGGTTTTTGTATTCTGTAGATCTGTGTCTTTTGATTTTGGGTGTTTCATGTTGGCATGATTTTGAGGAAGAACTCATGAATCATGATGACTGGGAAGATCAAAATGTAAAGAATTATGTTTTTAATTTAATTTCTTTTTTAAACCATTTGTTTTTAATTTTTTTTATTTAGTTAAAATAAATAAAAAAAATTTAAAAAAAATTTATAAGCTGACATGGCATTTTTAATATTATTTTATTGGTCACGTCAGCATTTAATGTGCCAACAGTGAACGCCGTTTGCCACATCAACAATTTTTGTTAAGTGAGCAACGGTAAGGACCAAAATGAAACGCGTTAATTGATTTAGGGACTAAAAGTGGAGAAATGAAAATGTAGGGACCAAAATAGAAATGACCCCAAAATATAGGGACCAAAAGTGCATTTACGCCTAAATTATTCTATATCAAAGAAATATGTTGATATTCTATATATATAAATTGATATTTTATAAATGTTTGATGTGCACATTGACTATTCGTTTTATGAAAAACTTGTGGAACAACCTGAATTTATTTAAACTTGTATGCGTAAATATATCTTTATATTTTTAAGTATTATGAATGGATTATTTTTGTGAGCATATTGAATGTGTTTTGAAAACTTATGGCATGTCATGATTAAAAGCTCAGTATTGTATTTAGTCCTTAACAAGGGGCAATCATATTGGAGTTAGTCCTTAGCAAGGGACGGTCCCAGAAAAGTGGACAGTGTACATTTGATAGCCCCTTAACAAAGGAGTATACTATTAAGGATCCAAAAAGGAAGCTCCTTAGCAAGGGAGTACACCTTTAGGTTCTAAAGGAGCCATCCTTAAGAAAAGGGATGAAATTGAGGTTCTAGTCTTAAAAGGGGACAACACAACCCTATCAACGGGGCGTAAACTTTGTCCACAAGTAAAGCCTAGGAAATTATTTATATGATGGTTTTGGTATATGTATTATGATGGCTCGTAATATAAAGATATTTTTTTATATGAAATATTTGATAATAAAATATTAATGAGTTACAAGTTATGAATTTGTTGTAAGAATTATTTATTTAAAAGGTTTGTTCTCACATCCCAATGTTAGTGAATTCCACTTTTTGAGTTATCTCACCCCCCTTTATTTCCCCTTATAGATACATTAGAGTAATTATTGGAATAGAGATTCTTAGAAGACAACAATTACGAATTATCTTGTGGAATTGAGGGTTTTATTATTATTTTTATGGCATTAAACATTGTATTGGGGAATTATTTTGAGGATGTTTTGTCTTTGGTGGATTAGAGCTCTGACATTTGTGATGAAATTTTATGTTGCTGATTTCTTTTATTTAATATTTTTTTTTTATGAATTATTCAGATTAAATAGACTTTTATTGCTTATGATTTTGGGGCGTTACAACTTCTAAGTTTTTTTTTTTTTTTTTTCCATTTTAACTTTAGGTATTCATACGATTTTTTGAAATATTTTAACGAAGCACGTCCAAAATGAGATTTCATTTTTGAAAGGCCCACATGACCATGCTTGGATTTTATGTAGGCTCATAATAAGAAAGGGTAGGTCATGCTTCATTTTTGCCTCATCTAGATGTGGGCCATGTGGCAACCCATTTCATGATTTGTTTCTTCACACATCAAGTATCACTATCACCCCTTTACGTATCTTTAATCAAATCACCCAAACCCGAATCCAGTCTATCAAACCTCAGAAGTAATTAAACAGAAAGTAAATTGGAGCCTCTATCTTTCCTGTAACTTGAGGCTAGAGTTGCTAATGACCGAGTCCCACAAAATGATTTTGAATTACAACTTATCCCCCAAGCCCTTATTCTAGCCAATATAATACAACCTTTGGTACTGTTGCAAATGCATTTGGATAAGCTTATTTTCCATGACTTGTTTTTATTTAAAAAAAATAAATAGTATATAACTGTACCTAAAAAAATATTATATTTTAAAATCCTTAAAATTGAGACTACAAAAAGCCGTATATAAGTTGACAGACCCTTAGGTAAGTTTGTCAACTCAAGCTTAGTTGTAAACTTACACTAGATATTATCCTGATCATTGGTCATTTTTAACACAGCTGCAGCTATTCAACAAAGCTTATTTGCTTAGTAAATCAGTATATGTAGCCTGAAGCAAGCATCTTTTCTACCATACATTGACATTCTATAGCTAATAATTCATTTGGTAAAAGTACATTCATAATTTATAGTCATTCAATAATTTAAAACACAGCCAAAGAGAGTTGTTCTACTTGGTTAGTTTATAATGACAGGATATCAGAACCAATACATGTTGAATTCTTCGAAGTGAGCAAGTTGCAGTTCAAACATTAGCAAATGGTACTGAATTCCTATTTCTGTCCATGTCGAACGTAGCTCCAAAATGAGATACAGTAAGGAGTTTTTACAGGTAAACAAGGCATAGAATTTTTTACCTTGTTCCAATGGGTGAGGGATGATGGGAACAAATTGAAAGAATTACAGAGAAGAATAAACAATGTGGAAAAGATAACAAAATAGGGAAAATACCCCAAAGAAAAACAAATCTTATCCCTCTCCGCCTAAACGAACTAAAGTGACCTCTTAGTTAGAAATAACGACCCAACCAGCAAGAGAGATAGAGAAGATCTCACCATATGACAAAGCCCCCAATAATGAGTTCATTCACTTAATTTGCACCTGTGAAGGTAGGGATGATCATACTTAATGTACTTAGTCCAGTAAGAACGATATCTCGTCATTGCCAACTCCAGCCAGGGTTTCATGTTGCCATTATAGTGTATCACTGCAGCATTATCAATCTCTGTACGATCAACGCTTGGATTGTAACCCAAACCAAGCACATGCCATGACTTCTCAAGAGGATGTGTCAGTCCATAAAATGTAATTAATCCCGGAGGCAATGTCCCAAGCTTCCAAAGTACCCTATCTTCATTCTAAATCCGCCACAGAAAACAAAAAGGTCAATGATTAAATAATTATGATGATGTAAATTTTTATATATATATAAGTAAATAGTAGGGGAAGGGGAGGTGGGTTCAAACCAATTATTATATGCATAATTTTACAGAGAAAAAATTAAAAACAGTTTTCATAAAATAGGCCAAGGGAATGAAGTTCTTTTTAAAAGAATTATTACTTACACCCTTTAAGTTTGGGATCACTTCTAAATTGGTCCATTAACTATAAAAGCTTGCAATTTCTGTCAACATCCATTAGAATTTTCTTGTTAACCCAACTTATCAACAACAACAACAACAAAAAAGAATTTTCTTGTTAACCCACCGAGAAATGATATTTTCATGAAGAAAAAAAAAGGGGGGGGGGGGTGGTCATTTTACGCATGTTAACAGAAGAAATGTGACCGACCATTACGAAAGGAGCACATTAATATTGTTACAATAGTTGAGGGTGAAAATTGCAAGATTTAAAATTTGAGGAACATATTAAAAAGCAACCCTAAACTTAGAGGGAGTAAAGTGCTTTTTAAAAAAGCAATTATGTGCAAAAATGGTCGCAACCTTACTAAAAGGAATTTATACGAGTAAGACTAAGAGAGTAAAGTTACCAAAATAAACTTGCAGAGATTTATGTCAAGTTCTAAGTCATGCATAAACTTGTTTGTAGACGGAACAAGGAAACAAAACACATGCAAAGAAATGCAGGGGTTAAAAGACTCACCATGTTCTGCCACTTGTGATATATGCCAGTAATATCCCTCTTTTTCCACTCCTCAAGATCAAAAATGTTCATCCCATATGCCCACCCGCATGCATTTGGATCAAAATTTCTTGAAATATGAGGATTTGTAAAGTTAAGGTACTTGTCAAAACGGTGAAAGCTCTCACCACAGGTCTCCACCGCCCCATTAACCTTGCCTTGGAGATTCACAGACCACAGTCCAGTCAAGTCTTTCTGGACAACAATGTCATCGTCAAGAAACAGGATCTTATTTAACTTTGGATAAACCTGGGGTAGATAGAACCTCAGATGGTTAAGCATTGATAGATACTTCGGGTTCCTGTACTTTAGATTAGCAGCACCAGATGAAAGAGTAGTTGGATGACCAGCCTTAAAATAATACTCTTTCATTGCAGCAGACTCAAGTTGACGAAGCACAGGGCAATAAGATGAATTAAGCCACTTAAATTCATCAACATTTTCAACATGGATTGTGGCTTTTCCGGGAGGATTCAACAGAAACCACATATTCATGGCTCCAAAATTGAGTTTATCAGTGACAAGATGGAAAACATGTTTTGAAGAGTCCTGCAGTGCAGCCAAGAAGCATATTTTAGTCCAACAAAAGAAAGCAAGCAACTTTTATTGAACATTAATTTAGCAACATAAGTTCCCATTACATGGAGGAGGTATCTCAAGGAGCAGCTCCATGAGATCCTCCTCTCACAGCATGTAAGACCCACAGATGTGTGGGTCACACATGTTGTGACAGAGTGGCTTCATGGAGCCTCTCCATAAGATAATTTTCCCATTATGCGTCCATATGAAGTGGGGTCTGTCAAAAGAGAGGTCCCACTTAAAATAACTTCAATAAAAAAAATTATTATCAAACAACTTTAAGTGCCTGTTGAATGTTGCATTTCAGCATCCCAAACAGACACATAGAGCCCTATAGCAGTTTGACAGACGTTTCCTTTACAATCACATTTATAGTCCTGATAATTATATCATTATTAACCCACAATCAACCACCTCATCAATTTCTCTCCTTCCTCCCTAACCACCATTTTTTACACACGCCCAATGGGTCTTGACGCTGGAACCCATGACTTCATCCTCCATCCCATTATTATGGGAGAAGGAAGAAAAAATTGAGCTATAGTTCACTGATTCCTCCCTCCTTATCACCATTATCCACCAACCCTCGCAGGAAACAATTTCAATACTCAAATAGTCCCTACCTCCGACCCATTTTGTTAGGCCTATTTAAAAAATCCAACTTTTTAAAGGAATATCATTTAATGCATTGTCTTTTAGATTTTTTTTTTTTTTCAAAAAAGAGTACGAGTTTTCAAAACTACCCTCCGTAATTTAAAAGTTTAGTGAAAAGAGGGGGTGTTGAATTTTTAAATAAAGTGAAAAATATGTTAGGAAATTTATTCATTGACTTTTCAAAAGGACTTTATTTTGGTACATCCCAAAATGGATTGGAGGACAAACAATTTGGGTTTGAAAGAGTAGATTTGTAAGAAAAATCTTGAAAAATGTTAAAAATGATATAAAAATAAAATTAAAATCAAAACACCCTAGGCACCACCTCTAATTCATTCCCAAACTCCCTCACATCTTGTCTTTCAAAGCACTCAGACCAAATATCTGCAACAATCAGAAACCCAAATACCGACTCCAATGAAATGGACTTTTATGTGTTGATCCTACAGATTTGAGTGAAATGGAGCCATTGTGGAAATCAATAGGCCTCTTCTTCTTTCCGCTTCAAGCTGGCCTAAGGTAAATGGCCATTTCAGGGATTGTAATCATTGGTGGTGTCCCTGTCACCAATGACATGCATATGGAACCATAATGGTCTGGTGGTACCACGAAAGCACTCATAGAAAACTGATTATGAAAGTTCGCAGCAATACCCAACAGGCCCTGATTGATCTGATTCAAAAGCTCTACCAAACATCTTTTTCAATAGTTATGTTAGTGGTACTGCCTGATCAACCTACAGAGAAAACCTGAGTTCAAGTCCCTCCTCCTCACTTTTTTTAAGAAAAAAGAAAGGGATGAGGGGAAACTAACTATTAGTTAATGTATATATATCTCCAGCGCATTTAGCAAGAGAAATTATATATCTGAAGTGAAACCAACTGGAGATCTTCTAATTTCAAACCATGAGTGCTAGAAATTGCAAGTACAAATAAGGCAACAGGGACAAAAAAATTCAGAGCATCAACAAGAGTTTTCAGTCTTTTGGAATAGAATAAGACAGCATACATCACCTTGGCATTCATAACAGTTGAGTTGACAACAACCGATGCAGCCAAGACATTGTCTGAGAAGAGGGCGTAATGATAAAGATTTGGATTCTCCAAATTCTCACTTCTGGGGAACTTCCGCTTTTCTGGAGGAAGGAGGTTGTAATCTATGGTTAAGCGCAAAGATAAGCAGTGGATTGCATTTGGAAGGGTCTTGGCAGCTAACTGACTCAAGAATGTGCTCTGCTTTTTCAAGCTTCTAACTTGTTCATCTGCTGACTGAAGCATTGCTCTCAGCTTCTTAGTCACCAACTTGCAGTCATACAATTGCTCTCTTGCTTTTGACAGAACTTGGCCCATATCTTTGATTTTCGCAGGTGCACTAGAAACAAGTTGAACATGGAATAAGGTAAAAATTGCCAAAGTCATCAATACAAAGAACATGAATAAACGCAGACATTGAAACATAATGGATGACATTACATGCCCAATATTCTGTTACCTGCTATGTAGATCGGCATCAGCATTGGCCTCTCCTAAAGCCCGCTGACTCTGTTTAAGGTGAGCCTCTAGTTGTTGGTACAAGTCACCCTTCTTCTTCATCTTCGCAATGCTTAAATAGACCTTTGCCATTATGATTTGATCCCGCATCAAGCGTACTGTTGAATCAGAGTTCTCATTTTCGTTTTCTTTCCTCCATATGCTGTATTTTCCCAGAACAGCAGAGTCAACTGATTTAGAACGTTCAATGGCTGCATTTTCAAACTTTACAATTGCTTCATCATCCTGTTGTACCAATTCAGATGCACGCTTTTCACGTCTTTTCTCACGCAATTGCTGCAAAAGAGCTTAAAGAGGTATATATCAACACTCAAGAAGTAAAGCAGCTAATAATCTGGTAAAATCCATGAAGAGCAAATACTAGCATAAAGATGTAATTTGTTTCTTAATATTATGTGTTGAAAATATTAAATTTTCAAGGTCAAAAGAAACTTTGAACAACATGGTGACTAAAAACATGCAAGCATCCAGGGATGATGATTACCCTCCGGGCTAGGTCTGCAGGTTTAGCGATAAATTGAGCGCGATCATCTGCCCAGGACAACAATTAGAAAACATCACCCATATTCGGATTCCACTACAGATAACATTGCAATCTCAATATTGAAAATCAAGTAAAAGAGTATCAGCCATATTCTGATGCTAATACAAAATATGTTATCACCTGAAAATTTGTCCTTTTTGCCTTTGGGCGTTTCTTTTCTAACATCTGCAGCCTCTCGGTTTGGCTTTGAACAGAACCACAAAACATAACACATAAATAAACCAGCAACAATTAATTAACAAGCTTTCTGCAACACTAAAAGTATAAGAGGAACTACAAGGAATTCAAGCAGAAACCTAATAGTCATCCTAACCTCATAAGTGTCACTATCAACGACTGAAGTCTTTGCACCGATGACTTTCCATGAAGCAGACAAGTTGTTTTTCTTAAAAATATCAAGACTCAGAGGCCCCATATCACTTGTGCGGGAAGCAATAACCTCCATGGCCTAAAATGCAGACATGGTCAGTGTGTTAGCTATAAGAAAAACTCCGACACTAAGAGACCGCCACTACTTATGTTAACTGAGATGTCTATAACCCAATAAAATCTTCATCAACATGCACTTGCCTCTTTTGTGAAAAGAGACTTTACATTTTGCAGTGCCAGCCTTTCTCTCCAATCCACATTCTGCGCACACAACCAAATTCTTCATCATTTTAAGATAAAGAAGCAGACATAATACAATACAAAAAATATAAGATAATAAGCAGAAGAAAAGGACAAATGTCTGAAAAAGGGCACCTGTTTAATTGGATCAGTTGAAAGATCATCTCGATCTGCACGATTAATAACAATAGTAATCATTTTAACTGCCACTGATGAAAGCATGCATGTGTACATACATAATGCATTAATTTGTGAGTGTATCAATCTCCACAAAAGAACTGGACTTCATTTCAACCTCATCAGAAAAAATAATAATAATCATGAAGTGCCAATCAGCTTGACCACAAACAGCATCTCCTCTCCCTGTAAGATCAAGGAGAGTGAAGTCCTGAGTTCTAGACACATTGGGTGTGCGTGTAAGAAAGAAAAAAATTGATCATAAGGTTTTCATCACATTTAGCCTGGCTACAAGACTCATTGCCTCCATTTTTACTGTAACCACTCAAGTGAGGAGCATATGATAGATTACAACCAAAATGTCACCATCCCCATGAGTCCATGACATCTAATAGCAACTAGCATACACACATCACTGTCATTTCAAAAGGTCAGATCCCTATCCACAATTTTGTCAAAACCCAAATGGTCAAGTACAAATAATCAAATTTCCTAAGGGAAACAATCTCCAGCCAAGAATTTGCAAGAAAGGTTGCAAAGTGGGATATGATATTAATCAAAGAAATCCAACTCCAATTAGAATAACGTATCGTGCAAATTGAAGGTACCGTGCAAGTGGCATTGCACAAAGAACAAAGTACACTACTTCTCTACTATCTTTTCCATTGAAAGCACTTCCAGATAAAAAGTAGTTCCAAAATGTTAACAAAAAAATGATTTGCCAAAGCCATTTTTCAGAAATATCCAAGCTCTAAGTTTCCATCAATGATCATCCATTGTCATCAAGATTCACAAAATAAAATTCAAATAAAATCTCAAATCTCCATCCACAATCCCAATCAATGTTTCAAGAATCACTAAGTACAACAAAAATTACTATATATTTTCTTCTCAACTCAAATATCTAGGGCATCACATCCACATTTTCCATAACTAAAAAAGGAAAAAAATGGTTTTTATAGAATTGATTAAAGTGAGATCTAAGAAATTAAGTTTCCACACTGAGAAAAATGGATAAAGAAAGTTTACCAGTGGCGTGGAGACCTCGTCGAACAAAGAAAATGAAAGGGACGAGGACCGCGAAGAAGAGGAGAATTGCTAAAGGGAATCGAGATCCACCGCCTCTGTTCCTGTGGACGCTCGCACCTGATAGTCCTCGCTTCATCGCCATCAATGCCGATGAAATCAAAACCTAAAAATCATACTCCAACAAGAAAAACACTAACAACTCAGAGAGAGCAAGAGTGTGCTTTTGAAAGTAGAATTGCGGCAAGATTTGGAAGCGCTTATCGCTGAAGTCGAAAGAGAAAGACGTGCGGAACAAGGAAAATGCACAGAGAAAGAGAGAGAGAGAGAGAGAGAGAGAGAGAGTGGAGTGTGATTCGGTGCCTAATTGTTCTAAGAATTTAGAAAGTTCACGAAGCTCGCAATGTATGAGAGAGAGAGAGAGAGATATTCTCCGATTGCGTTAATTTCGTTGCCCTAAGCCCCACACAGAGAGAAAGAGAAAGAGAAAGAGGAACACCGATCTTTACTTTCGGGGGTTTTGATTTTCCGTTTTTTCTTTTTTTTTTTTCTTTTAATTTATCTGTGGGCAATAATTGATTTTTGATATATGTGGATTCCTTTCTAGTTTCTACATTAACGGCACGAAAGGCTCTACTACGACGTCGTTGTCATTGTGGGAAGCCAGTGTGGCCGCTTACTTTAAGAGCTAAGCGCGTCACTAACAAAGGCCCCCGAATCAAATCTAGCGAGTCTTTCTTTTTCTCTTTTCTTTATCCTTCCTTTCCTTTTCTCTTTTCTATTACTAGTAGTCTAGTACTCTCAAAAAATCTTCTTTTTAAAATAAAAAAAAAAAATTCCAATTCATTACGTCGTCGTTGTCATTGTGTTCATGGCTTGAAGCTTGCATATAACACAACATTTAATAATGAGAATACATGTGTAATTGTAATTACGAAGGGTTGAATTTATGGATGGCCGTTGAGGATTTGGTAAGCTATCCATGGGCCCCATTCTGTAATTATTATTATTATAGACTCTTAATACGACGACTTTGGTTATTCTGTCTCAAAATTTTTCTTGCCAAAATATTCCTCAGTGATACATATATAATCTGTCATCAATATCATAGTAGCTTTCAAAGTCATGCGTAATAATAATATCTTGCCGACGGAGCATTTCAAATCCTCCCTCTTTCAATTTGTATTAATCCAATCATTCATTGAAAATATCCTCAAAGCCATGAGTTTTTTTATAAAAACAAAATTAAAAAAATCCTCACTGCACTTAACCAAAAAGATAAAAATAAAACAACAAACTACTATAACCCAAATTGATTCCACCTTCCATCTAAGTCAGAATTTTCTAATCCAACCTAACCTGACCTGAAGCAAAAATGGGTTGACCAGTAACCAACCCAAATTTTTGCGAGTCAACCCGACCCAACCCAAATAACCTGTAACCCAAACTGTTAAAAAAATATTTAGACCACGTATACTAGGTGCATAAACCACAAAACACCAGAACCAATAGCCAATAAATTATAAATATAGACAACAAACAAAATAAGATAAGACAAAAACTTCACATTCAATTTAACTATTTGAGTTTCACAACCAATAAAGTTTCACAGCCATAAGAGAATGAGACAAGACAACCATTAAAAAAAAAATCTCATTCAATTTGACTAGTTGACTAGCTATACTCCAAAGCCAAAGCCACAATCACAAATGTGGTTCCTCTACTCATCTGACTAGCTATACTCCAAAGCCGAAGCCACAATCACAAACGTGGTTCCTCTACTCATCTCGCATCTCTACCCTTCATTTCATACTTTCACACTTTTTCAGTTTCAATTCCTCTATTAACATTGAAAACTTTTTCCATCATAAATTTATGACTAAATAATTTTTTTCATACTCAAAACTGTCATAATTTAAAAGATATTAACAAGTGACATTAAGTACAATTCATTTCTTTAATTGATTTTATTCATTCTCTCTATACAGGTTGTCAATGTTATTGATTTGTTTTTTTAATTGAAAAAAAAAATCTTATTTGAAAATACAAGTCAACGCAACCCAACTTGTGACCCGATTGACTCAACCCGCCCGTTTTGCCACGTCTGATTCCATCTTCAAATCAGCCTTATCCTTTTATTTTTAATGGCCATCAAACCGATTGAATATGGCCACTAATATCTATTAACATACCACTGACCTTATTTATTCTTACATCAACTAATCTCTACCACCATGGATATCTATCAACCTTCTGACCTTATTTATTCACACATCAACCAATCTCTACCAGTGTTATTAGTGCGCACTTAATCAACAGTTCAGAGCAGCTATCATACAGAAGACTGAAAGAATAGCACTGGTGTAACAATACAAAAACCCATTAAAACAATATCAATAATGGTATAGCAATCACATATTATATATTTCCCGAACTCACAAAAGGTTTCAATTTTTACATAGGAGTATTACCATCCACATCATTTTAACACTTCATAACTAGCCACGTATGTACCCGCATATAAGGAGGTATAAACTCACATCAAAAAACCTGTAAACAGTGTTACAAGACCCTCCCCCAAGACAAACTGATTATGAGCAACCTAAACCATATGCCAATGAAGAGAACTTCTCTAGAGAATAGCGACATCCAAGTAATCTCCAATCTGCAATTGAGAAAAACATATGTTTTTTAGTGACAATTTGGAAATATAACTAAGAAATCTAAGATAAATGGAACCCAAAAAGCATATCATTTTACCTGAAAGCGAAGTTCAGCCAATGTCTTGCTGTCATCCAATCTTCCATTTCCATAAGAATACGTCATTCCCACCTTCATGAATCAATGGGGGATTTGACAATCAGAACCTCATTATAAGTATTGTTCATTAATCAACCAGTAAAGCATACTTGCCACTACAAATATAACATATATTTCCCATGAAAACACATGTTTAGAGCTAAGCCGTCAATCCACACTACCAATTAAAATATTTGAGTTCTGAGGGACATATCATAGCCATTTCAGCCCTTACATTCACCATAACACTACAATGTAAAAACACTTTTTTCCAGCTAAGAGAAGAGTGAAACATAGAAAAAATATTAACAACATTGTGAAGAACCACGATGTCTGTGGTAACCATAAAATTTAGTTAACTGAGAAAAACACTCCCAAGAAATTCTGGAAAAGTGGGGGGGGCGGGGGGAAGTTTGATATGGATATCTCTGTCTGTCACAAGCATCTTAATCACAAGCAATACATTTTTTTTCACCATTTTGAAAAAGTCATGTCATAAGCATCCCAATCATAAATCAGAGGTACCTTCCACCCAACTCCCCCCCCCCCCCTCACCCACAACCCCAAAAATTGCTTTATTCTCTCAACTAGTAAAAGACCAAGTAGACTGATGTTTGACAACTTTTATAAACTATACAAGAAATGATAAATTAAATTGAATAATGTTGCATACACTATAGTGGACATGCGGGGGGAATGCAATTAGCCCAGCAATTTCTCCCACTACTTAAGTTTTTTGGTCACACTGTTCACAATCCTTTTGGCATTAAACATTAAAAAAAAAAATCATCTGATGGATACAATAAAGTATAGGAATTTATTTGTGCTAGCTAGTCTTTTCTAAACTAGTGCACAGGGGGTTAGAACCCTGGGTGATTTCAACTACCATCCTAAGGCCTAAGCATGATGCCTTAAAACAATTTTTTTTTTTAATATTGGTAAGTAACACACACATTCAATGGATCTTGAACCCACAACCTCACCCTCCACCTAGCACTTATAAGGGGAGGAGATGCCAACTGAGCTAGAGCTCATTGACAAAAGGACTAAAATGCGCTTGTGATTTGCTGATGATTTCAGGGTTTTTTTGGGAACTGATATTCAATCAGCATGGTTAGCTCAAGAAGCCTTGGTTTCCACCAAAAAAACCTCTCAAGTTTGAGGACTAACCCTACCAAGAGTGAAGTTTTTCTTGCCACTGTTCCTTTGAGGCTTACGCAGCAAATTCTTTTTTTTTTTTTTTTTTTTTTTTAATAAGTGCTTAAGCAACAAATTCTAGACCTTCTTCTATTAAATTTTCAGAGAAGGATTGCAAACCACTCATTGAGAATATCACAGCAAGCATTGACTCATGATCCTCCAAGTTTCCATCCTTTCCAGCTTCAACTGATAAAAATTGATTTTGTTTAGCCATCATGCATATTGGACCAGAATCTTTGTTTGTTTTTTTAATTGATAAGTTATTACACACACCCAATGGGTCTTGAACCCATGACCTCCCCCTCAGCCTAGAACTTATAAGAGGAGGAGGTGCCAGTTAAGCTGGTGCTCATAGGCCATATAGGACCAGAATTTTTATTCTCTTGAAAAAGGTTATCAAGGTTGTGGAGAAGTTAAATAGTTTATTATGGAGTGTTTCAAGCACTCCTGCATTTGCAGTAAGTGTTAACTGAAATTTGGTTAGTAAGTCAAGGTCTAAAGGGGGATTACGCTTGAGAAAACTAGAAGAGTCAAGTAAAGTTGAAATTATTGGCTTTATCTGGAATTGTTTTGCTCAGGCAGGCTCCATTTGGGTTCCTTGGGCTCAAATGAATCTTCTC
The DNA here is from genome assembly GCF_040712315.1 of Castanea sativa. Taxonomy (NCBI): domain Eukaryota; kingdom Viridiplantae; phylum Streptophyta; class Magnoliopsida; order Fagales; family Fagaceae; genus Castanea; species Castanea sativa. The sequence continues at coordinate 54,518,711 of NC_134018.1, forward strand.
AAAGGTAAGATCCTTTGGGTGGTGAAAACTCCTCAAGATTGCCCCTATGACTAAAATTTTTAAGATGAGAGAACCCAATAGGCCTTCCATAGGGTTTGCGATTGGCAATAGTAAAGCTATTCCTTCTGGCAGAATTGGTGGCATCCAGATCACACTTTGTATCCTAAATATGGCTACAGAGATATAGATCATGTAGCTTAGGTCTTTTGATGCTAAATTATCTTCTGTATTGAGGGATGGCAATTGAATCTGGAAGTCCGCTAGATATGAAGCCCTAGATATGAAGCCCTGGTGAACATTCAAAGGAAGTTGAATAAGGGAGGATAGACCTATACGGATCTCAGCAAAATCAAGGAACTATTCTTGTGCAGAAGCCTGGAAGTCTGCTAGTGCTAGATCTATTCTTTGAGCGGGCAGGGAAGATATGGAGGACCATTATGAATTGACGTTTAATAAAGAATCCTAAGTTCTACCAAGATGACATTATAGCTTGGGGTGTAGATCAGTTGAGATGCAAAAGCTTCAAATCCATAGCATGCAGACTTTCTTTGGGGTCTGCTGTCTATCATATCTGGCAGCGTAGAAATGTGATAATTCAATCAAGGGAAGATCAGTTCTAAGGATAGCATAACGAGAATGATTAGATGGGAAATCAAGTCCAATAGAGCATAATGGAAGTTCTGTAATTCTGTCCAGAACAGGGCAGTGTGCTCTATGCGAGGCATTTCCAATTCTGTACTAAAAGCTATTCCTTTAAAAAGCTCTGCTACTTTTATGATTTAATATGAGGGTTCTATGCTCTGGTTTGTGCAGTATCAGGCAGTGTTGTTAAAAGCGCACTTAAGCTCAAAGCTCAAAGCTCAAAGCTCAAAGCTCAAAGCTCAAAGCTCGAAGCCCCAAGGCTCCAATGCTTTTTGCCTCAAAAGCTCAGCTCATTCAAGAAGCACGCTTTAGGCGCGCTTTTTCAAAAAACTCGAAGCACACTTTTTGGAGATTTTTTATATTTTTCAAAAAAAAAAACCAAAATTGAACTAAAGCTATAGGATCTTGACATTATTGATATAAGCCATTGATTTTGTATATTTTCAGTGTAAATTACTTATCAAAAAAATATATATTTTGGGTATAACTTATCCTAAAACCCAACCCACAACCTCCCAGATCTTCTCTATCTTTATTTTTTCTCCTTGAATCAGTAACCCACCTAGCTCCTTGGTACCAATTACCATGTTGCAATGTCCTCATATTCATAGCTCATTAATATAAAAAAAAAAAAAAAAAAATACGTATGATATAATATTTGTGGTAATTGTTTAGTTACTTTAGTGGTTGATTTTGAACATAGCAAACTAATTCTTCCAGAGTTATAGTCATTAAGTGATTAAATTATTAACTAATATTACTAATTAGTCATAGCACATTATAGATATAGGAGATTTAAGAAAGGATATTACATGGAAGTACTAATATCTAGCTTATCCAAAAAAAACAAATGACTTGACTTGCAATTTTTGTGTTAAAATTGCAAAAGTAGGGCATATTTAAATGTTATATGAATTATATAAAAAAAATTATTTCAATTTATATGATAATTTGATAATTTGATTGTTGCATTTCTCATTAATAATCATTTTTAAAATTTTTAAATTATTTTTTAAAAATATGCGCTTCACTTCAATCAGGCGCGCGCTTGCACTTAAGTGCGCCCCTCGCTTTTACCAACACTGGTATCAGGTGTCGGTTTATCAGTTAAATTGTGTTTTTTTTTTTTTTTGTATTGTCCCTATTGAAGTGAATGTTCATGTTAATAATAAAAAATAAAAATAGAAAAATAGAAAAAAAAAATGGAAATTATTAATTGAAAAGGATATATCTGGTCAAACATATTCTAATAATATGGAAGACCAATATCATTCATCTACACATAACTCATCAAAACATGCACAGGTTAGAAGAATTTCCAAAGTCACTCTCATATAAATGATAACATATCAATGGACAGACACTGGATGATGGCTATTTATTAACACATGGGGAAGAGAGGGAGAGATACTAACCTCTTTCACTTTAAAACGGCCGTTGTTATCAGGATATACAAAAGCAAATGATAATCTTGCACTTTTTCTCCTTGCAGCTGGGGCTACCTCTTTGACCTGTAAAAGAAACACAATAAACCATGAATGGATGAACCATAGAAAATAAACATAAATTGATCCTTGCAAAGAAAGAGACAAAAGTATGACAATTAAAATTTCAAACCAAGATAGAAAGACACTCATCTGGAGAAAATTTCATTATAATCAGTTACCTTTGCATTCATACATTGTGCACAGATGCATAAACAATATTACCCCATATATACTTTTTCAGTGGCAGTGGCAGTGGCATGGTGCATGTTCCTTATACCTTTTTAGGCTCGTATTTCACATTTCTTATTTTATATATTCATTTATTATATAAAAGTATCAAGTGAATAACAGCTTGAGTAATCAGTACACATGTTAATCCAACAGAAACTCATTTCAACAAACATTCCCATCTGATATTTTTCTGACAAAAACAGAGTGCATCCTAAGCATGTTGTTCTCTCATAACAAGCATATCCCTCTATAGGCCAATTTGATGATTGCAAAGATAGCCCACTATTTATCAGTCACCAAAGACCTAGCCATTTTCTAGTGCAATACCACCATTTCCCTAGTTAACCTCACTCATTGCCATCCAGTTCAAACCAAACCTAAAATGTTTAGTGGTCACCCAGGTAACAGAATCGAATGCCAATCACGACACAACTATTTGACCAATAAGAAAACTGTCAGCTACTTATAGATTGTCAATCAGCCAATCACACACTTATAAACCACTATATAGCGAACCAAGGCCGCAGCGGCAGCTAGTGCCATTCATCATTAATAGAAATAGCAAAAAAGGACTTGTCAATTAAGCAAATACCAATGAGTATGATTTCGAACAAAATTAGAACCACCCACCCCAACTAGTTTGTAAAGGATCCATAACCAACCCCAAAATTTTTGGACTACAGCTTTAAACGCAAAGTCATACAAATTGAACATATAAATGTGCACAAATACCAAATCAGTTAGCTCGCGAAGAGTAGCATCCTTCCAGGTATAAATTTGAACTTCATCCTTGGGCTCCTTGCCTCTCACTGCAAAGTCTTCATCACCATGATGACCCCCAATCTTCACAAAATTAAACAAAAGTTATAGCAGCAATTTACACATAGAGAATCCAACTGAATTTATCAAAACTGCAAAAATGATTTACGCCATAGCTTTGAACAACGAGAATACCTTGGTGAAAACGCGAAGCAACAATGGACAAGTCTGCAAGCAAAGCAATTCAAAGAGAATCAAAAAGAAAGATTTCAGAGAACAAAATCAGAAACCCTAGGAAAAAGTAAGGAAAACCATATACAAACCTTTTCGCGATCAACGGGTTCGAAGCGAGGGCGAGGAGGAAACTGGGCCCTTGGAGGTGGGCCCAGTTGTCTCCCTCCTTGTCTCCTTTGTCCTTCTCCTACTCCTGCCATCTCTCTCTCTCTCTCTCTCTCTCTCTCTCAGCTTCTGCTTCTCTCTTCTGTTTTTTCTGTTTTCTGCTTTTAGCGAAGTGGTTTTATTGGTGGGCATGGGCCTGGACATGAGGGATTTGGTCCCGGCCCAGATAGATAAGTCATTGGGCTTTTTGGATTCACTAGTCTTTATGCTACGGCCCAATAGAGGATCAAAAACATTGGAAGCATTTCCAACTACCCATTTGGGCTAATTATTGTTTCACACGCGTAATTAATTGAAATAAATCAAATTGTTGGAAAGTAATACATTCAAAACCCTTCTTAAACAATGATCACCGCGCACCCTTAGTACGATGGTTACTTCACAAATATAAATGATTGTGGGGTATTGGGGGCAAGAGCTGAGGTATTAAGCTAGAATAGAAATTCTATCTTGTATAATAAAAATAAAAACCCTTCTCAAACAATGACTAGTGTCTAAGAAAAGACTAATTTCAATGGAAAAAACTATCAAAGTGAATATTGATATACATTCTAATCTAATAATAATAGTATGAAAGTAAAATGAAAGCATTGGATTTTTCTTACAAGTCTCACAACCTTTTGCATGCTAAATTGCGTTTCAATATTTAGATGGTGTTAAGTTGTTACTTTTCAATTGAAACCAGTTATAAATCACCTATCATGAGTTCTATTAGATTAAAGCAATTTTTTTTCCTTTTGCATAATAGATTATAAAGCAATTTAACACCAAAAAATTTTTAATTAAATGACGTTTGATTATTTTCTATTTATTATTTGGTTTGGGTTTTTACTTATTAATTAAGTGTTTATTAATTATTAATGCTTTTTATTTATTAATGCTTTTCTCAAAACTTTTATTATAAGGAAATTCTCATAATATGGCACTATGACATGGGTTAATATTTTTATTTTGATATATAGCAACATTATTTTCTGACATATTAGTAATTTTTTTATGCTTATAGAGTATGGGAGAATGGTGTTTCCTCCTCTCACATTTATGATAGGATCCACTCATTAAATTCATGGTGGGGTCCACCATGAATGTGAGAGGGGAGAGAATCATTTATTCGTGTTTTGGAAGTACCTAAGAATTTTTAACATGAAAATTTGTAACTTGGATTTTTTTAAATGATTTTTTTTTTCAAGACTTCCTCTTGTGGTATCGTAACAAAATAAACTAAAACTTACCTATCACAAGTTTTATTGGGTTGAAAGCAATATAACACTTTCAAGAGAAAAAAAAAAGAGGGTACCATCTTTTATCTTTCCACTCTCTCCTCTTATCCTCTCTTGTCTCTTCCCTTCCAAACATATTATTAAAATCTCTTTCATCTCATGATCCATTTGAATTCCCACCTTTTTTTTTGTTTTTTGCCAAATTATAAAATTCGAATCTTAGTCTAAGGCCTAGTGGCACTTGTTTCTTGAATCATCTTACTTTTTAGTTTTTACAATCAATAAGAAAAATATGGAACTTTGATAGTTTCTTTATTGCTGCTTTTAGTGTTCGTTTGGTTTGCACATCCAGGTTCCACGTTTTCTGTTTTTTACCTTCTTTTTTTTAGTCCAGCGCCTCTTACACTATTCATGGAACATGAAGCAAATGAATAGTGATTTCATTAATGAATAGTAACTGAAATATTTTTTATTGCTTTTAGTTTTCAACAAAATAAGCGATATTCAAACGTACATTTAGTCTAAATCAAAAAGCAATGCTGCCATATGGTCTACATGATGATGCTATGTTACCTTCTTTTTCTTCTTCTTCTTCTTCTTTTTTTCCCTAGAATATGTATTCCAAATTCCATTGAAACTAACAAAAATATAAAATTTCTGGACAATCATGCATTAGCCCAACCTAACAAAAAAAGACCAACAATCTTCCATTCCTTGAGGGAGATTTGAATTATTCAATATTCGGGTCATTAGTTAACATTTTCCAGCGTATTAATTCAACTACACATTAATATCATCAATTTAATTTCGACGGCATCAACATGTTCAATTCCAAACTTTACCAGTTTTACAAAACAATCCAGCATATTTGTGAAACCAAATATGATAAATTTCATTTCCACCCACACTGATTTTGTGGTGCCATGAAAGCAAACTTCTTTTTAAGTTGTTGGACCTACTTTCCTGGTAAAATAGTTCCATGATGTTACATTACAATACATTATTCTTACCAAATTATATGTACTACCCACCTTATTATAATTTAGGAAAACCCATATATATAATTTGATTTCTGAAAATGACAAAAGAAAAGATAATCCCAGGACCATACCTTTCCCTCAAAAAAAGAAAAAAAGAAAGAAAAAAAAGAAGATAATCCCATGACAGATAGTACCAATTGACTAAGATTCTTTGTTCCCTCTTCATTACAAGGAAACAAGGACAGCGTGCTTAGTGAAAATAGTGAAAGGACTTGAAAGCTCAGCTGATAGTGAAGGTATGGCAAAAAAGGGAAATTCACATTAAAGAAGCTTGACACTGCTATCAAAGCATTCCTAAACTGGTAAGCCCCATTGGGTTCACCATCTCACCAGTCATCACACACAAGTTCCTACTTGGATTAGACCCCAAAGATGGTCAGTAATTACAGAGTTGATGGACCTCACTAAGGAAAATTATGTGGAACTTTATAAATAAAAAAATAAACAAAGAAGAGTTTTTCCTGTGTAATGGTTGATGTGGCAGTAAAAAAAAAAAAAAAAAAATGTAGTTTGTGGACCATGGACATTTGATTATGCAGCAATTGTTGTATACTAAAAAAGCAGTATATGTCCCTTAAACACTTGATTATGCAATAATTGCTGCATACAAATTATCATTTATCATACCAATTAAGTTAATTTGTTAGCAATGCTATCTTACCTTGTGATACCTGTATAGGAAAATGTAAAAAAGGGAATGACTTCGAGTCTTTGAGCATGCCCGACTGGGACTGAGCTAGCCTATGGGCTGAACCTAGGCCACAATCATTGGTTTGAATTACAATTACATACAAATTGTCTAACCCTCCTACTGGCCTAAACTCAAACTTGGCCGACCGGTTCTGAAAATTGATGCTCTTCTCTTGCTTGGACACTTTACTAGTGAAAAAGGAGGAAATTTACAGAACTTCTTGGAGTTTGTATTTGGTAATGTAGATCTCTTTTACATGAAAGAGGGGGACACTACGCAATTGGGAGACTATCTGCATTACTATAGAACTTCTCAAAATACTTGATTTTTTTTTTTTAAATCACTTATTAACTTATATTTTTCGGATTCTCCTCTTTTCGTCTTTATCCTAACATAGAGGGATAAAACCAGATCATAGGTGCCGTACCTCATAGAGACATTACTCCATCAATTATACCAAATGTTCAACCATTTTCACATTTAATTTTATAATTTATTAATTTGTATAACTGTGAGGACTCAATAATAAGTTTGGATTTTGCAAGGGAAAAAATATCGATCATTTATAAACATAAAATTTATTAAATTGAGATATTAAGAACATATTTGATATATGTATTTAAATATATATATTTTATTTTTAAATAATATTATACATTTTTTACACTTTTTAATTGCAAATATTTCTAAAAAACCTGTTAACATATGTACAGCCCTAAATATGAGATTCAGCATATCTCTAAAACTATTCTTACTCCATCCCATTTTCTTCCATTTGGATCTCTCAAGTACCTACCTACCTTGCCTTGCCTAGTTTTAAAAAAAAAAAAGTGTCACACTAGTAGTCATAATAAATGTGAGCATCACGAAGGCGAATACATTAGGACTGAATACCACATCAATCAGTCAAATCATAATAGAGCATCTTCTACTAAAGTTGTTCTAATTAATGGATCTAATACCACTTCTTTTTTTTTTCTTTTTTTCTTTTTTTTTAAACTTTGCCTCACAAAATTCCTCTACATGACAGCCAAAAAAGCTGAAATTGCAAATGGAGCTGACAGTGTGCAATTGCAGCGTGAGCAGAAAGAGCACGACATGTTGTGGGGCTCCAAGTGGGTCCATTCCTTGTCACATGAGAGAGAGAGTTGAACTGTTAAAACTCTGATTGGCATGTGACTCTTGAGGGCTGTCCCTTTCGTAATTACATCCCAAAAATCAAACTCTTGATCTCAAATTGGCTGATTGGCTCTGAGATCAAATTTTAAGATTTTTCATGATGACTATTTCAGATGTAAAGTAGACGATGGTGACCAAAAGGCCGTTAATCAAGGGTGCATTAGCTTTAGAAATTCAATTTTTTTTATAATTTTTTTTCATCATTGTTTATATAACTTCTTCTTTTTTTGTGTAACCAATTTATATAACTTCTTATTATATTATAATAAGGGTATTCACATCAGAAAATTCTACTCTATTTTATTTTACCATTTCAAAAAGTCACTTTATCAATTATACAATACCATTTTATAATACATCTAAAATATAAATTTTTATTTTACAATATAACACATTAAAATAATAAAAAGTATGCAATAAAATATATTTTATTCTCTCTCTCATTTCTGTCTCTCTTTCTCTTTCTCAACCATTGGTCAAGTACCACAGAGAAAACTCAACACATCCATCTACATAGCAACCACTCTCTCAACCACACCACCTCCACACAGCAACTTAGTCACCACCACACAGCAACCACCATGACACCAAAACCCGTTAACCAACAAAACCCTTCTTCTTCTTCATCCTCAGGATTCGTCACCGTTTTCATCGAGTCAGTCACTTCAACCTAAAACCCCAACTGCAAGAACAAGCCTTTCCACCACCACCAAGATCTTCCTCTTCCCTTACCCAATCATCAACCTAGACCCACACTGCCACCACAATCTTCGATCTCCGCCAATCCTAAACCCAAAATCAACACCCAGCTCTGTCACACCGATCCCAAATCTAAAATCTCCAATCCACGCATAGATCATCACCCAGCTCCGTAACGCCCATATTAACTAAAATCCAAAACCCATAACCCACGACCCACCACGCCGATCCACCACCTAACCCGTGATACACCGATTAGAGCAAACCATACCCACATTGGAGCAAACCCATCAAAGCAAAACATTGAAGCCATATCAAAGCAAAACATCGAGGCGCGAGGGAGGAGAAATCTAAAAGAGAGAGAGAGATGAGGGGGACAAAGTTGAGAGAGTGGGAGAGTCGGGAGTAGATGAGAGAGAAAACAGGTAGCACAATTGCACTATAGTACAATTGCAAATTTTTTTGCAACAGTGGACAAATACAATTCCGGATGCTGAGCAATTTTGGGCCTGAAATGCCAAATGTTCCTTACATTTCGCATTTCACAGGCCCAATGCAAATGCTCTAATGGACTGATTATTCAATCACTTGCCAAAACTAACCTACTTACCGTAAACTGAACCAACCACTCTGACAATCTACGATGGGTCTTCATCTTTATAAACCGATGTTGATAGGTTGGTTGGCAAGTTTCCTCTTCCAAAACTTGAGCCACCTGTCCTGATCTTGAAAACCACCAATCTAGCAAATCCAAGTGTTTTTTTGTGAAGATTTAACAGAGATCCACTAGATCCGATGAGATCTCATCGGATTGGGGGAGTTTTTTGTGGTTGCTCTGTTGTTATTAGTTTCGATAGAATCGACTACCACTCAACGCATAATCCAACCCGCTCTATCCAATTCCCTCACCAGTCAATGGTGGCTCTGAAACTTCTCCACTCGGTTTGGTTAGATTGGTTGTGGATTGGGCACAACTCCACCTGGACCAACCTGTAAACATACCTAAAAACAACTTATCATCTTAACAATTTATTTATTAAAAAAAAAACTATGTTCATAACGTTGCTTATTAATTAATAAATGATCCATCAGTTTGATCACACAAGCAACGTCCCTAAGATAATTAAGAATGGTTCAGGAATATTTGATATAACAAAAAATAACAATATTTAGAAGGGAAAAAAAATCTAGGAAATTGTGGGAATAGAACCCCAATACAAAAAGGGCCTATGTCTTTTACGTTGCCTCATGAGTCGAGCGTGATTTACACCCCATCATCATCATTAATTATTGCATATTTTGCATTCTCACTGAAAGACTAATTTTACTTTTAGGGTAATTTTCAGGTCCCTTGAAATCAAGACCATCGGGATAGCAATTGACTTCCAAACCAATGAAGTTAAAACTAGCCTCTAAGAAACAATAATTTTTTTTTCCATATATATAATATGATATGCTAACCAGTGCCTTTAGGGCATTAGTTAACAATCTACTTTAGAAAAAATTTGACACTACTTTTATAGGAAATGAAAAAAACTGTGAAAACAATAATTGTTTTTTTTTAACCATAAAATTTCTTTTGAATAGATGATTAACCAATCTCCTAAAAGTATTCGTTAACATTTTTCATATATAATAAATCTAAGAAGCACAAATGAAATTATGTTATAATTATACAGGCACTTGTAGAATATAGACAACTATTAGCGGCATAGTGATTTCTTTTCCTACTTGGTATTATTCTTAATAAAAAAGAGGGGCATAGACCCCTAGTAAACATCTAAACTTCTTATTATTTTAGTTCATCCTCTTTTTGATTTCTTGTACGATTTGCTTACTGCTCATAAATGTAAAATTTTCCCAAATGATATTGATATCTGCTTAAATTTCAGCACATATTCTTTTTATGTTTCTTAATATGGGATTTCTTAGCTTCTCATACTTTCTTTCCAACTTCCAATTAGTTTAATTAAGCAATTGCCAATTGCATATAATTTTGTACACATACAATTACATCTTTTTTTAGGGGGGTGAGAATCCAATTACATCATGTGAATGAAAAGGACCTCTAACTTCTACCATAAATATCGAATCAAATTTGCAGGTCTGTATAATTTGTATAAGCTATAACCATTCCTGTCCTAGACTGGTAGCTAGCTATGAATATAAGGCCATTGGTAACCAGTCATACTCTCTCATACTAAAGGGATAATGACACTGACACTTCAGAAACAAACCAGCTAGCCAATCCCATCAAAAACAAAAAAAAAACCAGCTAGCCAAATAAAACTGTGTAGTGTAAAGGTTTCCCTTTCATAATTTCATATTACGCAAACTCTGGGGAAGGCCAATGCCATTGTTGAAAAACTAAGCCAGATTTCATAAATATGCTACACTGAAAAGTTGGTCTCTGCATTAATTGTATTCCATGTATGAAGTAACCTTGTTTTATCCGAAAGGACAAAAAAGAAAATCTGACATTTGAAAGTGCTGGAATGACCCACATGCTGGATTTTCTGAACTCTTTCTGAAAAGTCAAATTTATAGGATCCAATTTGCAACATCAATGGATAATTTTCACTTTCTATGGCCCTTCAAAGCTTCACTTGTATAGTTGTATAGCCTTAAAATGTATTGGTCATTATTATGTTACCCCCTGAATATTTTTACCACCTGAGAATTCTTCTTACCAGTGCAAGTGCAATATGTTAGAGACAGCTTCAATTATATAGAATATAGTGGAAAAGTATGAGAATTATCTAATAATTTAAATTTTTAGTTGTTCTGCATGAATTTTTGTACAATGTATATATATTACTTATAGAGATTGATAAATTAGTTGATTGTGTAGCATGTATGTATAGTGGATACCTACCAAAAAAAGATAAAAGAAAAGGTAAGTTAGAAAGTCCACAAGGTCACTGATTCTTAAGTTAGTGTTTTGCCCTCTTATTTTGGAAAGAGTACAAAGAATATTTTTATTTTTAGTTTTATTTTTTATAATCCGTGTGTTACTTCAATCATGGCATAGAATTGGGATTATATGGACTATTAGTAGTATTATGACTAAAATTTGTTGGTCCCTAATGTGGATGACAGTCTCGTTAGAACAGTGATCACCTGTAGAGAGAAAAGTTGTAAAAACACGAATGAGGAGTCCTAATGTTTATAGACTCACTTTTGGCTCTTGGTAAGAGTATGTTATCACTGACGGATTAGATTTAATCAAGATGCAATTCTTATGTCAATAACTTAATAATAATTACTTAGTTATTACTACCACTAATACGTTAATGAAGTAACATCATCTACCTAGTGGGAGTTATTATATAAGTAATGGTGCATCATATTATGATGTGATTACCTCACTATTGTACACGAACAAAATCTTAGTCAGTTGCTCGAGTTGAGCTAATTTTGAAGTAGTTTGGCTAATCTGAGTAGATGACATGAGCCCTATGCTAGTTACATTCCTTAAAAAAAAACTAATAAATAAATAACTATTAGAGATATTCTAATTTTTTTATTTGATAAAGATTGATGAATTAAAAGTATTATATACACATTAGACATAGCCTTTGAATTTTTGTTATTCTTGAGAAATTTTTATTAGTGCATGTTGTTGTCTTTGACTCTTTGCCACACGCTATGAAGAGAAGGAAAAAGAAAGACATTATGATAAGTCTTCGCACTTGGCTAGTACCTATAAAAAAAAAATTCAAAATTTAGGCTAGAAAACCATTACCTAAAGAAGAAAAACCAAAAAACACTATGAAATTATTATAAAGATTGCTACTACAAGCTTCTTAATAAAGGTGATGGAGATAAATAATTAAATATATAGAACAATAAGAATATATATATATATATATATATAGTAGAAATTGACTGATTTCGAAAGTCAGCTTTCGTATATCGATGGGATTCTTTGATGGAACAAATTTGACTATATTAATAAGAGTGTAGTAGAAATTATTCAAAAAGCCGAGTGATGACATTCATATTGGATAATTGAAGAAATGTGCGTTAAATGGTAGGTTTGACTCGTTTGAGGTCTTGTTCAAAAAATAATACAGTATTAATCAGGGAAATTAAAAGAATTCATTGGAGGACCGGCAATTTAACAAAAGCAACTCAAAAGGTTGTGGTTTTTTTTTTTTTTTTTTGATAATCAAAAAGGGGGGGCGACCATATGTGGCTTACTCCTCAGGGTGTGACCTGATAAGGGCACCCTCCGCTAGGGAGTGTTGGATTAAGCCATAACTATTGTGACTGGAGTTCTACTGACCTCACCCTAGCACCCCAAGAAAACCAGCAGAGGAGGCACAAAGCATGCTAGGAACCCACCCCCCACATGGTGTCCGCCACGACTCGAATGAGGGGCCTTATGCATGTTTGCGAGATCTCACACCAACTGGGTCACCCCTCCTGGGGCGGTTGTGGGTTGTTATATAAGGTTTTCTTCCCAATATATATATATGGACTATGGAGGCAAAAAATATATATAGGCGTAAATGCACTTTTAGTCCCTACATTTTGACATTTTGACATTTTAGTCCTTACATTTTTATTTTACTACTTTTAGTCCCTAAACCAATTAACGCATGTTATTTTAGTCCTTTCCATCAGTCCACAGTCAGAAATAACGGAGGTGACTAACAGAGGGATTAAAATATTATTAAAATTTTATTGTAGCACTCATCAAAAAAAAAAAAAAAATCTATGTTCATCTTTTCAACAAGAACACCAAAGAACAAAGAACACAGACCCAGATTTTAAACATAAAAACACATGCTCAAATTTACTTGCATTTTCTTGCCCTTTCTTGTCAACCAAACACAAATCGATCTCCAGCAAGAACACAAACACAAACCTAGCAGCAGATCTTCTCAGATTTTCTGAAACCACGAAACCCAGATATACAAAATCACAACAAAACCTAAACTTTCTCATCTTTCAATCAACAATGAAACCTCTAGCAAATAAAATTCATAAACCCATAAACCAAATTCATAAACCCAGAAAAATCAGCATAAAAACACCATAAATATATTTTTTTTTAAATCATAAATTCCAAACCCCCATCCTCAAACCCAAGCAACACGATCTCTGATCGTGCCCAACCTTCGCCGGTCTGATTGTGCTGTAAGTTCAGGCCTCAGCCTCACCAAACTGTCATCGTCTTTGCCACAGATCTACACCGTCGAGAAGCTAACACGATCTCTGATCTACAAACCCAACCAAAGCCGAGAAGCTAACACCAATCCTCACCGCTGAGAAGCTAACACCGATCCTCACCGCCGAGAAGCTAACACTGATCCTCACCACCAAGAAGCAAACATCGATCTGATCTACAAACCCAACCAAAGCCGAGAAGCTAAAACCGATCCTCACCACCAAGAAGTAACACCGATCTATGATCTACAAACCTAACCAAAGCCGAGAAGCAACATCGATCTCGCTGCTGTCAGACCTACCTGCCCATCTCGCCTCCTTCAGACCCATCCACCAATCTTTGGTCCTTTACATCTCTCTTTCTCTCAATCTATCACTCCCTCTCCATCCCTCATGATCAATGCTTTTTTTTGTTATGTTTTTTTTTGTTGGTTTTGGTTTATATATTCAGATTTCCTATTATAATATTAAAGTAGAGGGTTTGTGTTCTTTGGTGTTCTGGTTGAAAAGATGAACATAGATTTTTTTTTTTTTTTTTAATCTAATGAGTGCTACAGTAAAATTTTAATAATATTTTAATCCCTCTGTTAGTCACTTCCGTTATTTCCGACTGTGGACTGACGAAAAGGACTAAAATAACATGCGTTAATTGGTTTAGGGACTAAATGTGGTAAAATAAAAATGTAGGGACTAAAATGGAAAAACGTCAAAATGTAGGGACTAAAAGTGTATTTACGCCAAATATATATTAAACCAATTGATGGTCCTCAAAAGTCGAAAGAGTAAAGCCACTATGTATGACGTATGATGTATTCCTTTCATATATATATATAATAGGTGTGATAAGGGAAGTTTTGTAGCATTGATAAACTCGTCCATGTTAGGCAAAGGCGACGATCTTAATGAACCCGTCAGCCTCACTCGCACATTCATAGCCCAACAACGATAGGATAAGGTCGATGGTTCCATCTCAAAGCTAACAACTGCACCTTGAGGTCAACAAACACCTGAAAGTGATGACTAGAATATGTAGACGGGGATAAGAAGCTGACGGAAGGAAGTTGAAGAGAATAAGTGAACCTTTGATGAGTTTGACATGGCCTTACTTGGCCTCCACGCATAAGTATATAAGGAAATCTTGTGCCCCACAATTAACCCTAATCAAGGGGAGTCCTACAAGGAAAGGATTCCGCAAAATACGCAAATTGAAGAGGATCTCTCCCACAAGGAAACACCTTCTTAGTTAAGGAATAGATGTCAACCCTATGCTACTATAAAAACCCCAAAACTCTCACAAATCAAGGTACACATAATTTACTTCATCTCTGGCACTCTAGAGTTGTGAAGAGTTCTCTAACTTGATCTTCGGAGGGTATTTGGCCAGTACCACACCGGTACTCTTCACAAGGTCTTCTTTGTTTTTGCAGGTGTTGTCTCGAGCACGTGAGGATCGTGTGACTTACTGACGATTTTTGGTATCATCAGTTGGCGCTGTTTGTGGGAAAGGAAAAGTTGTAAGCCATACTATCGCTTCCCAAACAAAGAGTTGCATGGTACTTACTCGCTCGATGGCAATCACCAACAATGTTCAAGGAGACGAACCACGCACTACCGCCCTCGAAAGATAGGTTCAGACCTTCGTCGCTGCTGTAAAGCACCTCACCATGCCAAACCATGATCTAGAAAAGCAGCTGCGCCAAAAGAACGCGGGGCCTAACACTCAGGAGGAGGACCAAGAAGGCAAAGTGCTAAAAGAAGGGACCAAGAAAGGCTGGAAGGTAGCAACGCCCCAAGCAGACCAGAGCGTCAGGATAAGAGCCATCCATCCATCACAGATACGACTCCACCCCATATAGTCGCAGAGATGCATATGATGAAGGAACGGATGGACTTCATGATGAATGCCCTTAGAGGACGGGTGTCTAATGACCTTGATGACATAGTCCATCGAACTGATTCACCATTCACGGCATCTGTCACTTTGTTCCCCCTTCCACCAAAATTTTGTATGTCGCAATTGGAGACGTACGACGGATCTAAAGATCCCCTAGACCACCTAGAGTCTTTCAAGACCTTGATGTAGCTGCAAGGAGTGGTGGACGAGATCATGTGCAGGGCCTTCCCCACTACGTTGAAGGGACCAGCAAGGATTTAGCTTAGCAGGTTGACACCCAACTCCATTAGTACCTTCAAGGAGTTAAGTGCCTAGTTTGCCTCGCATTTTATCGAGGGACATAGGTATAAGAAGTAAACTACATGCCTGATGAACATTAAGCAATGGGATGATGAGATGCTGAGGTCTTACATAGCCTGTTTCAACAAAGAGGCCCTCTCAATCGATGAAGTTGACAATAAGATACTCGTAGCTGCATTTATGAATGGGCTACGAAAGGGTAAGTTCCTATTTTCTTTATATAAGAACGACCTAAAGACCATGTCGGATGTGCTTTACAGGGCCACTAAGTATATGAACGCGAAAGACACACTGCTAGCCTGAGAAGAAAAGCCCAAGAAGAGGGAAAGACAAGAAGACATACGACAGGATAGGGGGCGAAAAATGACTAGGACCAGAAAACGATGAGAAGGCAGACACTCCAAACCCCCTACAGGGAGGTTCACAAGCTTCACCCCACTGATTGCCCCGATAGACTAAGTCTTGATGCAGATTACAGACGAAGAAGGCTTGACATTTCCCAACAAGCTAAAGGGATATTCCAATAAGAGGTCCAGAGACAAGTACTGTTGCTTCCATCGTGACCACAATCATGACACAGGCGACTGCTATAACTTGAAGCAACAAATAAAAGTTCTTATCAGATAAGGAAAGTTGCAAAGGTTCGTCAGCAAGGAAAGAGCAGACCTGCCACAAGAGCAAGCTCCCCGACGGGAGAATGAGCATCCTAGGTTGCCCATAAGAGACATAAGAATGATTGTGGGAAGCACTGTAGCCTCTGGTTCGTCTAAAAAGGCTCGCAAGACTTACCTTAGGATGGTTCAGAACGTCCAGATAACGGGCTTCATCCTAAAGATGGTGCGGATCGACAACCCCATCATCGAATTCTCCAAAGAAGATGCTCAACGTCTCCACCACCCGCATGACGACACACTCATGGTTAGCATACGAGTAGGAGACTACAACACACACCGGGTCCTAGTCGACAACGGGAGCTCTGCGGACATCCTCTACTACCCGACGTTCCAGTAAATGAGGATTGACAGAGAACGATTGGTCCCGCTGCCTCGGCAAATCACAAAAGATGTTACATTCCTCGTTGTCGACTACTCATTCGCCTATAATGCCATCCTTGGGCGACTTACCCTCAACTCGTGGAAGGCCATAACTTCAACCTATCACTTGATGATCAAGTTCCGCACCAAGTACAAAGTAGGAGAAATACGTGGGTATCAAGTAGCTGCACGTGAATGTCATATAGCAATATTGGAGATGAACAATCATGTGCATACAATGAACATAGAAGAGCAACGAAAGGTGGTAGAGCCCATAGAAAGACTTAAAGAGATATTTCTTGACAACTCCAAGCCGAATCGAACAACGAGGATCGGCACCCTTGCCAGCCCTACGGTCCACTAAGCACTCACAACTTTTCTCAAAGAAAAACCAAGATGTATTTTTCTGGAGCCATGAAGACATGCCAAGAATCGACCCTTTAGTCATGGTGCACAAGTTGAACATGTTGCCTTCCTTTGCACCCATCCATCAGAAGAAGCAGGTGTTCTCCCAAGAACGAGATCAAGCAATAGTGGAAGAAGTCCGCAAGTTACAAGAGGAAGGCTTCATCAGGGAAGTTTACTACCTCGACTGGCTGGCGAATGTGGTGATGGTCAAAAAAGCCAACAGGAAGTGGAGAATGTGCGTGGACTTTACAGACCTGAAGAAAGCATGCTCCAAGGATAGCTACCCCCTCCCGCGGTTGACGTCCTAGTAGACTTTACTGCTCAACACTAGTTACTGAGCTTCATGGACGCTTTTTCAAGTTATAACCTAATCAAAATGGACTAAGGAAATTAAGAGAAGACTTCGTTCGTTACCAGCTAGGGCCTCTTCTGCTACAGAGTGACGCCATTTGGCCTAAAAAACATGGGCGCGACATATCAGAGGCTGATGAACAAGATGTTTGCACATCAGATTGGAAAAAATGTCCAAGTCTACGTTGACGACATGCTAGTAAAAAGCCGAAGGAAAGACGATCATTTGGATGATCTTAGAGAAACCTTCGACACCATTCGCCCTTACAACATGAAGCTCAATCTGGGCAATTGTGCATTTGGGGTGACGATAGAGAAGTTCCTAGGATTCATGGTGTCTCAGAGAGGTATCGAGGCCAACCCGGACAAAATCCGGGCCCTAATAAAGATGAAACCCCCAAAGAATGTAAAAGAAGTACAAAGCCTCAACAACAAGATAGTCGTGCTGAATAGGTTTGTGTTAAGGGTGACAGATAAGTGTCTACCTTTCTTCCGGACGCTGAAGAAATCTTTTAAGTGGATGACTGAGTGTCAACAGGCATTCAAGGATCTGAAGGTCTACCTCTCTTCCCTGCCGTTGTTGAGTCCCTTAAAACCAGGGGAGCAATTGTTAATCTACTTGGCTATATCCCCAACCGCAGTCAGTGCAGCCTTGATCAAAGAAGAAGACAAGATGCAAAAGCCCCTATACTACGCCAGCCGGGCACTTCGTGGCGTAGAGGAAAGGTACCCACCAATAGAGAAGCTCGCCCTTACTTTAGTTATAGCAGCCTGCAAACTCAAGCCATACTTCCAAGCCCACACAGTGATCGTCTTGATTGATAAGCCCTTACGACGAGCCATAAGCAATCTTGAAGCCGTCGAACGTATGACGCTTTGGGCAATAAAGTTGAGTGAGTTCGACATACAGTACCGCTTGCACACTGCCATAAAGGGGCAGGTGGTTGCTGATTTCATTGCGGAGTTCGCTAACGGGGAAGGCCAAAGGGCAGAAGAGTATCCTCAGTGGAGTATACACACGGACGGATTGTCCAATAGACAAGTTGGTGGAGTAGGTATTGTACTTCGTTTTCTAGAAGGGGATGAGATTGAATGCATGGTTTGTCTCGACTTTCCTACGACCAAAAACGAAGCGGAGTACGAAGCTCTAGTAGTAGGACTAGATTTCGCTAAAGTAGCAGGGGCTGCAAGTGTGGTTATTTACTACGACTCCTAGGTCGTCACAAACCAAGTAAATGGTGATTACGAATGTAAGGGCGAGAGGATGAAGAAGTACCTAGAGCAAGTAAAGGGAAGGGTGGACGACCTATAGGCCAAGATTGTTCAAATCCCCAAAGGAGAGAATGAGCAAGCCGACCATCTTACCAAGGCTGCATCAATAGAGCATATGATCATCGCCTGCAAGGTACTTTCCTTTGTTCAATTTTCACCATTAATAGACCCCATTGATGTACAGGAGATAGGTTGCCCAGACTTGTGTCAAAGCCTGCGATAAATATCAAAGGTTTAGCAACGTCATCAGACAGCTGACGGAAGAACTGACCCCACTGATAGCCCCGTGACCATTCGCTCAATGGGGACTGGACATCATGAGCCCGTTCCCAATAGCAATGTAGTAGCTGAAGTTCCTTATAGTCGACATAGATTATCTCACCAAATGGGTGGAAGCCGAAGCCTTAGCCACCATTACCGAAAAGAACGTGAGAAGCTTCGCATGGAGAAACATCGTTTGCAGGTATGGGATCCCTAGAGTTTTAGTCTCAGATAACGGGAAGTAGTTCGACAACGACTCCTTCAAGGACTTTTGCTCACAATTAGGAATCAAGAACCATTACTCCTTTTTAGTCCACCCTCAAGCCAACAAGTAGGTTGAGGTCACAAACTGATCCTTACTTAAGATCATCAAGACTCGGTTTAAGGGGGCAAAGGGTATATGGTCAGAAGAATTTCCAAGCGTACTATGGGCATATAGAACGACAGCAAGGACACCTATTGGGGAGACACCATTTCAACTAGCATACAGGTGTGAGGCAGTTGTCCTAGTTGAGGTCGGACTCACAAGCTACAGGGTGGATAATCATGATGAAAGAAAGAACGATGAGGCCATGCGTCTACAACTTGACTTAGTGGATGAAGTCAGGACAACAATTGAACAAAGGCTCGCGCGATATCGGGACCTCATGGCCAAACACTACAATTCCAAAGTCAGACACCAAGACTTCAAAGTCAGAAATCTCATCTTGAGGAAAGTAATGGGCACCACCAGAGATCCCACTTAAGGAAAGCTCAGTCCTAACTAGGAAGGGCCCTACAGAATCGCTTCATGGCAAAGGAAAGACATTTAGCACCTGGAGACTTTAGATGGACGAAAGCTGCACCATTCATGGAACACTAAGCATCTCAGGAAGTACTATAGTAGAGGACAGTAGGAAGAGCGACACTCCTCATTTCCAGTTTATTTCTTTTAGTTAAATTTTGCTTAAAGTACTCTCTAAGCCCAAAGGGCAGTATCTCTTTATCCTTTTTAAGAACAATTTTTTTATGCATGCATTTATCACAATAATAGGAGTTATTCAGAAATGACAACATATGTATTTGTCCCCGCTTTTATTGAGTCCTTAAGTGGACAAGCTCATTACTAAGTCCTTAATTGGATGAGCTCATTATTAAATCCTTAAAAGTGGACGTGCTCATTACTAAGTCCATAACGTGGACGAGTTCATTATTAAGTCCACAAGTGGACGAGTTCATCCCATAAGGATGAGTTATATTACCAAGTCCATAGGTAGACGTATTAAAACTATGAAGTCCATAAGTAAACTAAGAGGCCCACAAATAGACAAATTTATTGTTAAGACCAAAATAGACGAGCCCATCCCTTTGGGGTAAAATTATTAAACCCCCAGGTGGACGGACTTATTGCAAGAATCCGCCAGCATTATTAGGTCTAGTGCCTCAAATTTATTAAAGTCCAAGTGGACGAGTTTTTTATTATGTCCTCAAACAGGACGAATTCTTTGTTATGGCTAACAATGGGCAAGTCCAACAAAGCAGACAAATTCATCCTAAAGTCCTCTTGCATACAGGCATAAAAAATGGACAAACATATATAAAGATCAACACATGCTAAAGAGCGATGGATGTAAAAACTATACCATACATAAAGTAAGGTCTTTTTTTTTTTTAAAAAGGGGGCCCAAAACAAAGGGGCATTTAACATTGTCTGGAAATTAGACTAAATATACTATTAAAATAATTATTAAAAATAAAAAGCTAAGTTAAGGAGGTCGGGGCGTCCTGAGGGTTCTCGTCGCCTTTGGGAGGAAGATCTTGAACATCCTAGGTAAGGGGGCTCTCAACATTCAGAGGCTCAGTGGACAGGACTGAAGGGGTGACAGGAGGATCCGCAGCAGGTTGAGCAAGGATGACAATATCGTCCTTTGGATCAGGCTCCGACTATGTGGAGTCGTTGGTTTCTTCAAAGATAGTGTCGCCAGTAGGAGTCGACAGGAAAGGGTCGTCCATGGTGACCTTGGATAAATCCAAGTTAGGGTAGACAGACTTGACCTGTTTAAGGCAATTCTCAAATCCGTCACCATAATAGACGGCGTAAGAATCAATGAAATTTTGTGAAGTATTAAATTCATTCACTGCATCAGCCTTAGCCGTCTCCACTTGCCCAAGAAGGGCCGTCAACTCCTTCTCCATCGTCGCCTTTGCTTCCTGCTCCTTTTCCCTCTAGCTAGCCTCCTCCTTCAACTTTTCTTTTGACTTCGTCACCTCCTTATTTAGGGTGTAAAGGGCGTCCTCGTATTGTGCTTGCTCGTTGGTCAAGGTTTCGTTGTGCTTGCGCAGACAATTGATCACCCCCTCCTCAACAACGCACCTATCTTAGAGTACCTTCATGCGCACCAATGCTCGAAAATGGAATCCAACCGTCAGCTTACGAACATACAATAAAGGAAAGTTTGAAAGAAGGGCATACCTTAGAGAGATAAAAAAAGGCCTGAGACTCCCAGGTCCTTTGTCTCTTGATCGACGCAAGGTTTCACGTCTGTCTGTTTAATGATTGATTCCACCATCTCAACGGCGTACCCTTTATGCATGAAGAGATGATGAGCTCCCTTAGTAACGAGGCCCGATGAAATCATTAGGCCTTTTCCTGCGCCATGGCTTGGCTTGGGATGCGACGGCTTCTTAGGATGCTTCTCCCCTAGGGTGACGGTTACTTTCTTGGAAGGGCAGTCATCCTTCTCGTTAGCCTTCCTCTTTGGAGCCCCTTTGTCAACGACCTTAGGGGCTGACGAGGAAGCCCCTTCCTTCCCCTTCTTTTGTTTCTTGCGCGGTGCCGCCACCCTCACCAAAGCCCTCTATCTAGCTACCTCCATTTCTACAAGGACAAGTGATGGGAGTAAGACAAAGATGACAAAAAGAAAAACAACGAAAGAAATAAGTAATAACTTACGCTGACGGGAGTAAGAATTTAATCTACGTGCTGCAGGCATTGGCTCTAGACCACCATAATATGCATGCAACGTATCAAGGGTGATCAAATCCCTACACTTCTGTTGCTTAATTGGGATTTCAAGGACCTGATGAATGAAAGCCTCTTGCTCATCAATTATGTTCGGATGAACACTGGCTGAAAAAGGAAAACGACGACATTAAAACACTTTACAAATAATGGAAAAAGGTAAGACAAAGACTGACAGTGCTAAACCTGAATCTTTGAAAATACCCCAAGTATTGAAGACGGCATACCCAATCCGTTCCCTGAACAAAGAAGTATCTACACTTCCAGTTCCTATTAGAGTCGGGCATGTCTGACACGAGCCTAAGACCTTTCTTTCATGCAGCAAAATGATATATTCTTTAGGACGAGACAATATGCTGAGGTTTGTAGCAATAAAAGAACTCGTCTAATGAAAGTTGACGGTTCCCACCACTCAGATGACCCCACAAAATCTCATTTCCTATGAAGATCCTCCAAGCATTTGGAGCAATCTGGTTGATGGAAAATCCAAGAAAATTAGCCAATTGATGGTGCATTGCTGTTAGTGGCAATCTTAATCCTGCTGTGAACATGGCATCATACATGCCAACGTCCGCGGTCCTCCCCAAGTAGCACTTCTCAAATTTCCTAGGGAGATGGATTGGGATATGGTTAGGAATTTGGTAACGATCCCTCAAATTCTTAAAGATGTTGGCCGTCATCATTGGCTTGAAGTCATTAATGATCCACATTTTGGGGAGGACAAATGGACGGGTATGCCCATCTCCAGGGCTTCCTGCACTTCCACCTTCGAGGGTTCTCTCATCAACCTCACCCTCATCCCCGTCATCCTCTCCTTCCTCACCACCTTCATTCTCACCATCCTCTACCTCCTCTTCCTCACCTTCCTCTCCATCAAAACTTTCCACTTCCTCGTCAGGAGAATGGGCTGATGTTTCCGTCTCTGACGACTAGGAAAGGCCCTCCTTGGGCTCATGACCTGACTGGAAAACCTCGTCATAGCCCGCTCCCTCACGGAATAATGACTGCTCACTCGTCGCTTCTCTAGACATCTATTTACCTACAAGCGGCGGAGGCACTCTAAGAACCTAAGTTGACGGCCTCTCTTAAAAGAGTTAAACTATCAACTAAAAAAACAAAGAAAAACACAGAAGGAAATAAAAGAAAAGGTGACTTACCAAGTTAGTAGATGGTTCCTTGAGAGGTGACGACCTAAGCAAAAGATCGACAACAAAGGCTATAAGCTCAACAAAATGACGGGAGCGAAGTTCTCGAAAGTTACGAGCTCTCTCTCTGAAGATTAACAATAATGAAATAGGAGAAATGAGGAAGGAAATGAGATATATATATAAGGTGAAAAATGCACGGAAGCCAAAGCGACACCCTCATCCAGAAACGGGGCCAACTCGCTTATGCCACTTATTCGTGCATTCAATAAAGGCTACTTGAGGAATTACCCATAAATGCCCTCTCTTTTTCAAAAAACAAAAAATGATAATAATAATAATAATAGAAAAAAGCTACAGTTTGAACTCCATAACTCGTTGGCTAAAGCCGATGGGGCCATGGAGTAGGGGGCAGCTAATAAGGGAAGTTTTGTAGCATTGATAAACTCATCCATGTTAGGCAAAGGCGATGATTCTAATGAATCCGTCAGCCTCACTCACACGTTCATAGCCCAACAACAATAGGATAAGGTTGACAGTTCCACGTCAAAGCTAACAACAGGACCTTGAGGTCAACAAACACCTGAAAGTGATGACTAGAATATGTAGACGGGGATAAGAAGCTGATTGAAGGAGGCTGAAGAGAATAAGCAAACCTTTCATGAGTCTGACATGGCCTTACTTGGCCTCCACGCATAAGTATATAAGGAAATATCTTATGCCCCACGATTAACCCTAATCAAGGGGAGTCCTACAAGGAAAGGATTCCACAAAATACGCAAATTGAAGAGGATCTTTCCCACAAGGAAACATCTTCTTAGCCAAGGAACTGATGTCAATCCTATGCTACTATAAAAACTCCAAAACCCTTACAAACCAAGGTACACATAATTTACCCCAATTTTGACACTCTAGAGTTGTAAAGAATTCTCTAACTTGACATTCGGAGGGTATTTGGCCAGTACCACATCGATACTCTTCACAAGGTCTTCTTTGTTTTTGCAGGTGTTGTCTCGAGCACGTGAGAACCGTGTGACTTACTGACGATTTTCGGCATCATCAAGGTGAAACTGAGAGAAACTCAAATTAGAATTCCAAATTAGAGTTCTAATTTTGTGCCATGTGTCCTAAATTATTTATTCTTTAAGAATTATATTTCTTAATTTTAGAATCAAATGTGGGATTACATTATAAATATTCATCCAAGTGAGTTATTAAATACAAAAATCAAAGAGTTTAGAATAAATTAATCGTAAAAAAACAGTGCTTCACAATAATAATAAAAATAGACAATTTACGTTTTATACCTAATAGTATCCTTACAATTTTTTTAAAGAGTTAATAAAATATAAAAATGATTATCAATAGTATTTAAATTATATTTATAAGAATTATATTATGCATTTTATTGTATATCTTTAAGTGTATTCATGCATAACATGACGTTACAAGCTCGTATATATTAATAGCTAAAACTTAGAAAAAAATTTAATTGGATTTCAATTAGATTCTCAATTTTGCACCACATGTCCTATTTAATTTTTAAATTTTGTGTTAAGTGAATTATTGAGTGCAAAAATCAAATAGTTTAAATCCAATTAGATTCTAAATTAGATTTTAATTAAAGTTCAATTATGTAACACGTATCCATTTAATTTTTTTAATTTTTGTGGAAAGTGAATTATTGTGTGTAAAAATCGAAAAGTCTAAATCTAATTAAATTCTAAATTATATATATATATATATATATATATATATATATATATATATATATATATATATAATGAGAAACTATTACATATTTTAGAAATGTATGATTTACAAAATATGTAGGGGTGTACAAAAAACTACTTCCACCAAATGACCGCACCTTAATTGCGGTGGTCAATCACGGTGGAGGTGTAAAAATGGAATTTTGTGATAGAAGGGTGGTGCTATTTGCGATTATGTTTTTAGAAAACTACACCTATATTTTATTTTATTTTATATTTAAATATAATATTTTATTATAAGCTACATGAAACGGTGTTGTTTCATTTGTGATTGTCAGAATTCAGAGGTAACATGTGATGCTTCTAAGAGCATTCACATTAGTAGTGCTAAAAAAATTTAACTTTTAGCAACTCAAAAAGTTATTTTAGCTATTTTAACCCTTCACTTTATTACTGTACATCTGACATCAAAGGTTCGATATTTTTTTTTACCATTTCATTTAAAAAGAAAGAGAAAAAAAGAGAGAGAAAACATTTTTTTTAATGAGAAAAAAGTCGCCACCACCAAATAAACCTGAAAACTGCATCTCTCCCAGAAAGCCCTGTATCTCCAAGCCCCTTTACTAGGTTAGGCAAGTTTGGATGCCCCTACTTTTAGCAAGTACAATTTTTTTTTTTATACCTTTGGAGCTACAATAGACTTGCAAAGATGGCAGTTTACTATTCATAGTTTGTAAAATTTTATAAATATACCACTACCAAATGTAGGGTGTTTTTTAGTATTTTGGGTGCTAAAATAGTATTTAAACTATTTTAGCACCACCAATATGAAGGGTCTAATACTTCTTTTAAGAAATTTTTGTACTTGTTAGAAGTAACAAGTGTTTTTAAGTAATACTTTTTTTAAGAGAATAGTATTACGCCAATGATGAGTTGGGGAATGACTGCTAGTCAATTAAATCAGCATTTTATTTATAAATATTAAATGATCCTTGAAAAGATTCTATGTACAAGACACTTAATCTATTATTAGTGAAGTGAAAAAAAAAAAAAAAAGGAAAAGAAAACAACAGAGAACCAAACCCAAAGTTATGGCTTTTAAAAGTTTTCACATGTTATATTTTTCTCATTCTTTTTTATATGATTTTTTAAGGGTAAATTATGCTTTACTCTCCTAAATTATACTCTCTTTTATACTTATCCCCCTAAACTATTACTCATGTAATACTTGCCCCCTAAATTATTGCTTATGTGGCACTTTATACCCCATCTCATAGGTAATAGTTTAAGAAAGAAAATGTGCATTCTCATAATTGGAGGGTTAAGTATAAATGGTTGGATAGTTTAGGGGGGTAAAAATGTACATTTAGGGGTAGGTATATGAGAATGCACACTGACACTCTGAAACTATAATCCATGTAACACCTCCCCCCCCTCCTAAATTATTGCATGTGTAACACTTTGCACCCTCATCTAAATCATCTCATGGGTAATAATAGTTTAAGAAAGTAAATGTGCATTTTTATAATTTATGGGGTAAGTATATAATTCAGGGAGGTAAGGAGAGGTAAGTAAAAAAAAATATTATAGTTTAGGGAGGTAAAATGTAATTTTTTTTTTCAAGGTTGTATATCTCAAAAAATAATTACTTATTTTTAAAAGTAATAACCTCAATCCGATGACCAAAAGAGTAATGATATTATTTGTGTTGTTTTATTTCTTTTTTGCTCGAACTTCACCTTTCTTTCTTCATTGTCTATCTTTAAAATTAAAAAGTAAAAAAAAAAGGTACTAAATACCTTTGGTGGCAATTAAAATTGCGGACTTGAGTGCTCAACCTAATAACAACAGTATATAATGCTTTGTAAAGTAGGCGTTAGTGAAGCAAAGCAATTATAGCCATACGTAAAACTTCTATTGTACCTTTTTTTTAAAATAATTATTTTATGGTAAAAAACTTTTATTTCACTTCTAGATTATATGTAAGAGCTGTCCAAATTAAAAGTATTATTTACAATTCTAATGGGTTTAAACTTTTACATAGAGCTAAATTGTAACTTTTTTTTTTTGTTGAGAAAAAAGCTAAATTGAAACTTAAAAAGAAGAAGGCTCACCTAAAAAATAATTAATAAATAAGGTCTACTATATTTTTATTTTCTTTAAAAAAAAACTAATTTACCAAATAAATAAAAATAAATAAAAAGATAAAATTAACTTGGTCTATTTTTATAATATATATATGCATCGACATGTCGAAATAAAAGTTGCTTAAATATAATTCAGTTGCAAAAAATATATATATATATATATATAAAATAAATGTAAACAATAAAATTTTCTTGAAAAGTTTGCAGTTGTTAGATGTTATTATACTATTTTTTGCTTTGATAAGCTATTATACTATTGTTTATATATGACATTCCCATCTAGTTTGCATGCGTAATCGCCTTGATTATGTGTGGGATTATTTATTGCAATTATGTTTCATGTTATCTCATTTTCAATTTATTGATTTCTTCAAAGTTTACTACAAAGGATAATAACAAATAAAGGGGCATTAATTGGTTTATATGAATAGTACTATGTAAAGTGTATATTATAGGCAAAAATGTGACTAATATTTGTCACCATGGGATAATAAAGTGTATATATAATTCTTATAACTACAATGTACATTTTACATGAATAATATGCAATGTAAAGCTAGTTTTTTATTATTATTATTTTTTTCAATATAGAAAGATAACACACACTTTCAAGGCAAAGCAATTAATAAAAAAATTTATTATTATATTGGGGATAGATCAAGTTGGAAAAGATTGACCATTGTTCTTTAATTGTATACATGAGGGCAGCTTCATAAAATCAAAGGAAATTGGATGGTTGCCCATTTGCACATCATAAATAATTAACAGCTAAATCCAATTGAGAAATTCATATTTCATATATGTTTATCTATAGATGCAAATACTATCCCAATCATAAAATGTTTGCTACGGTGGTTGTAACGGGTAAAAGACACAATTTATTTTTTGTAACAAGGACCATTGACAAGACCCTTCAATAGCCCGATAAGCTTTTCAAGAGGGCCAAAATAACCAACCCATCCTAACTCAAACAAAATGGATTGCTTATGTTTCCTGCACTTAGGAGCCGAAGTGGGTGTCAGAAAATAATGGAGCCCATAAACCCAGAAGTGAGGGACTTTGATTCTCACTTTCTCCATATTTCCCTCTTTGTTGCAAAACTCCCTTTCAAATTTCTTTGATGAAAATTCACAGAGGACTCTCAAGCTTGTATCCCAAACAAAGGTAGAAAGGAGGATTTGGTCAAAGGAAAATGTTAAGGCCATGATTTTTGTCACAACTTACTCACGTAACAAGTTGTGAGTGATGGAATGAAAGTGGTAGGTTCTCAATTTCATCACTCATGACTTGACATGTGATCAAGTTGTGACAAAAACTGTGATCCTAGTATTACTCTTGCTCAAAATCTCATTATCTATTGTCAAGATAAATGAATAGGTTGGGGCTAATGCTACCACTCGAGGTTGATAATAGCCAATTTGAATAGAGGGAGAATAGAGAAGAGTAAACTGGAAATTAGGTTGGGGCTAAAGCATTTTGCATATATCTTTTTTCTTTTCTTTTTTCATGAAAGACACTAGATATATATCACATAACTTAAATGTACTTTACATTTTTTACATATAGGAGATTATTGTCTTAACCTGAAGATAAGAGAAAATATTATGGAGTGAAAATCATAAGTTGAAATCCTACCATTATCTTAAAAAAATAAAAAAATAAAAATAGTATGTTGCGATTCTGCTCGATAAACATTAATGTGATGAGGCGTCCAATATGAAAATGAATACTCAACCCAGAGAGCTCATTACTTTGTGCCAGTGCAATAAGAAAACAAAGAGTACAATAAAATAAATAAAACAATAAACTCAAAAGACCTTTTTTCTTTTAGGGAAAAAAAAAAAAAAAAACTCAAAAGACCTAATTTATATAAGTTCTGCTTACTTGAAGGTGCAATTGCTTCAATATTTAAAGTAAACCCATTAATTGTTTTTGCAGTTGAACAAAGAGACATATATACACGGTCCAAATGGCTAAAACTTTTAGTGCAATTTTGAATCAGTTACCAATACCCTTGGCTTCTTCACCGACTAATCCCAATTCTTTCTGTAAAATCTCAGTCAAAAGGATAAGAACAATAAGTTGATAATATGAAATTTTATTTTTGAGAACATTTTATTCAGTAATTACACATATCACTATGTTTGTCAGTGAAATAAAATATATTAACTTTTGTAACCAAATAACATCTCCCCTTTTCTAAAATTGGTAGCTCAGAGGTTCAATTCATCTAATATATCAGTGCCTAAACTACATCAATCTTTCCCAAGGTTTGCAAAAATATAAGGTATTTTATCTCATATTTCACAAACCATACTCTTCATTCCCTCCAGACAAAATTCCCTCCATTTGGAATAGATTGTTATGATAAGGGTAACGTTTGGATTGGGCTGAAACGTAGTGTGTCTGTGTTTTAGCCCCCCTCCCACCCTCTTTTTTTTTTTATTCCTTGAACATGTGTCTATTACTGTTTATTGGTCATGAACAGTGATTTTAGGCTTATGAACAGTAATTTTTCACATTTAAAAATTATTTTGCTACAATATTTTTCAGTTTTCAACTGTATCCAAATGGACTCAAAATCTTATTTTTAAAAATTATATTTTCATATGAAGTAATCTCAAATAATGATAGTTAACTAAACTTGTTTAGATAAATCAGGAAAATAAAAATAATTGCCTCAAGAGCATCATTCCAAAAAATAGGAATAAATTCACCACATTTCTAAAAACCTAGAGATATACCCTAAATAAAATCTTCTAATCACATTATACATCAATTAGTGTGCAATCTCCAGTTTAGTCAAAAAAATTTAACCATATTATACGTTAGTGTACAATCTCCAGTTTTCTTGGTTGCCAAGTTATATGAGTCTAGACCCAAATATCCCTACTGAATCATATCATATCTAACCTTAAACATTTACTTCAAAAAGATGAAGAAGTAGTACTACTAAAAAGACCAGATTACAAGACACCAAACTGCATGTGATCACTTTTGAAAAAACACAGTATAGAACTTAAAATAGCTGCAACATTCATTGCCCAAATCAATTTTCATTTGCTAAAGAAAAAAAAAAAAAAAAAAAAACCCTATCACTACTCAGTTCCACAAATAGCGACTCATATATCAGAATAATTCAGCTGGTATGGTAGGTGATAAATCTAACACTTCCACATGGGACAGTGAACTCACACTTTGAGTGAGGCGCGTGGAGGTTCTCATTTTTTACCCTAATACTCAATGCAACTTTGTTGTATGTGTGTGTGTGTTTGAGAGAAAAATAGAGAGGGACACAGCTAATGTGACTTGCTAAAATTAAAATGGAAAAGAGAATAAGAAAAAAAAAGGAAGAATTACTGGGTTTCCATTTTGCTGTAAAAGAAGATCCTATTGTCCCAATATTGATGTGTGTATATATATATATATATATATGTATCTATTCCACAAAATCAACTACCACTTGTCTCAGACAAGCCTTTATCACTAGTCCTCACTTTTTCTGATATTCCACACCTCCATTTTGGTATAACCTAAAACCAATAAAAATTCCACTCCTCTTTGAGTATTGTGTGTGTGTGTGTAATACTTTTTAGAAAGAGAGAAGGAGGAAGTATGGGGAGGGGAAGAGTGGAACTGAAAAGAATAGAGAACAAGATCAACCGGCAAGTTACTTTCTCTAAGAGGAGGAATGGTTTGCTCAAGAAAGCTCATGAACTTTCTGTGCTTTGTGATGCTGAGGTTGCTCTCATCATTTTCTCTAGTCGTGGCAAGCTTTATGATTATGGAAACGTTGGGTATAATATCCTCTCTCTCTCACTATGAAAAATATACACCCTATAGCTCTCTCTTTCATCTTTCTTTTATATATTCAAATATTTTCTGTCATAAATTCATGGGGTTCTTGGATTTTTTTTTTCTTCTTGGTTGAATACAAATATTTCTTCTTCTCATAACTCCTCAGCCTCTGATCACTTCCTTCATTCAGTGATTTGATGTATGCTTCTTGTTAAGTAAAGACCTAAAACAAAAATAGTTGCTACCCAAAACTATATTACTTTTTCTTTTGGAATTCCGGGTTTCTCTTTGATTTTTATTCCTTTGAACATATATATATATATATATATATACACACATTTCCTTGTCATTCTGATAAATTTATTCATTCAGTATTCAAAGGTTTCCCCATCAAAAAAAATATTCAAAGGTTTCTAGTTGTTTTTCATTCTCTGTTTAATGTTGTTCTTGACACGTTTTTGGGAGTCTAAAATCCTGATACATTCAACAAAGTTTTGTTTTTTAGATTTTGGGGTTCTCTTCGATTTCTTGTCCTTCGTAAATCTCTAGCTACTTCTCTCTCTCTCTCTCTCTCTGTATGCTGGATATTCCCAGTACTCTTTTGTTTCTGTATTTTCTTTTTCAGGCTTTTAGATTTCTGCGTTATTGTTACATTACCTATGTTAAAATCAAACTTGTCATTTTGATAGCACCTTTGAATTTTTTGTTGAATCAATCACACTCCATTGCTGTCTTTCTTCTCTCTCTCTCTCTCTCAGCTTTTCTGCAGAGGCTGCTCTCTTCAACACATATATCTGACATCTCTGACGTCTCTCACACACACACACACTCTCTCTCTCTCTGTGAAACTGAAATAGCTCTTTCTTTTCTGGTTTCTGTGTTTTTGGGCTACTGGGGTCCCATGATTTTGGATGGAGGAATGCGGGGTTCATGAAAATTATAGCCGTTTTTCCAATCAATGATCGACACGTTTCATCGTCCTTTAAAATTTCAGAAGGAAAGAATGAAATAATCCTCATTCGCTGTATGTCTTTCTCTCTGGCTTTCTGGGTGTGGATTAGATTTTACATATTGGTGCTTTGATGGAACTGTTCAAGCTTTTTCGACAACCTCTTTATTTCACTGACAAGAAAACTCTCTCTCTTGGACCCTTGTGTAAGATCTAGGGTTTCTCTCTGGGAAAAAGTTTAATGCTTTGTATTTGGGTGGCCAATCAAGTAGAACTCTCAGAATCCAAAGACTTTATACACTTTGTCTTCATTTCTTTTGATCCTTTGATCTTTTGGATTCAACACTGTTCTTCTTCTTTCTTCATCTCTTTAACTGCTGGGGCTGTGCTGGCCAATCAAACACACCAATCATTCTCAGCTCTTTCGGGTTATTTCCTCTCTCTCTCTCTCTCTCAAAAAAAAACTTAAAAAACTTTAACAGTGTGGTTGGTGTGGTAAATCAAGTATTTTTCAGGTTGATTTTATCAATTTTTTTCTTTTTTAATTTGTTCATTTAGTACTTTTTTTCTGGCTAAAACTGGGAAGCAAATCAAGCAGTCACCTTTAATTCTCAGATCTACTAGTTTCTTCACACTCTCTCACTCTCTTTCACACACACTAATTGTTCTGATGATCTAAATCTTTATTATATAAAGAGTAAATTAGGGCAACTAAGTCCTGGTTTTTTTTTGGAGATATAAGGGTCAGACCTGAGAGACTGTATAATGTTAACTAAAACTGCTATATGTCAGCAGTGCGAGTGTGTGTGAAGTTAAGGTTAAATTAGTGAAAGGAATATAATTGGTGCTACTGTTTTGTCAAGATGAGTGTCAGATGAGAAACTGTAGCTCAGTCCAATTTTCAATTTGTATGCTTCATACTGATGATAAATGATACGTCAATAGTGTATCCTGGTCTTGCATATTAATATGTAGTCAAAGTTACTCCCAGTAAGTTTCATTTCTTCTCTTTTCATTTCTGGTTTTTCCTTTTTCGTGAAAAACAAATCTCTTTCTCTCTCAAGTTTTCAACTTTCAGGATTAACCTTTTAGTGAAGACGAGACCTACTTTTATGCAACACAATAAAAAGGTTTTGTTTGATTTTTGGTTAGAGAAAAGGTCTTGTTTTTTCTTTTTGGTTTGCCTTTTGTTTCTTGTTCTCAACCAGGCCACTTCCATATCATTAGGCTTTGGTGAAAATGTAGCCTATTTGGTTGGATTTCCCACAAAAGATTAATGGGGAAATAGGAGTTAAATAATCAAACTATCTCTTAGTCATTAGTACATCAGAGGTTGCATTTAGTTATGCATATTTTTTTCTTTTTTGGAAATATATAATAAGGAAAAGTTTTGATCACTGCAAAAAAATGCATCTCTATCCATTAATTTCATAAAGTATCATACAAGGTAAATCCCATTGACATGCTGCATGTACAACATGAAATTGTGGTTTCATGAGCATAGTGATTGAAATAAATCGATTTTTTTATATAGGAGTTAAAGAAGATTAAGCTATTAGGGCATTCAATTTTTTATGAAAATAATTGTTTCCGCGCTACTATTAGTGGTAATCAAGGCCAATTTTTCGTTGTTCTTGTCTCTTGATGCAAGTTGTTATTGGGTTAGGCTCAAATATGCAAACTCAATGCTAAGGTTTGCCGCTCTACTTATGTTTGTCTAACATATGTTTTTAATTATTAATATTCAATTTTTGCAGTATAACCAAAACACTAGAGCGATACCAGCAATCTTGCTTCACTCCTCAAGATAACAATATTGAACGTGAAACACAGGTTTGTGTTTGCTGAAATTCCTCCTTAAAATTCTAGATTCGTTAGAGTTTTATATGTTGAACAAATTTTAGACAAAGTTACATTTTTCTCTACGCACATGAAATTAAACTTTGCTCAACATATAAACCATAATAGGATTTGTTGTGATCCTTATTTCCCATTCATTTTCATTTCCTTGGTTGTTGAGAACTAAAAAGTTCACTATACGGTATAGGAATATTATTAGTAAGTGTTGAACTACAACAAACGTTGTAAAAGTTGGTCGATTATTAGATTTTTTATTTTGTTAGAAATATATTAACCCAATATAGTAGACTCAAGCTCAATTTTATCTTGTAAGTAAGTCAAGTCTCTTACTTGTACCACAAGTCTATTAACCATATTACTAATAGACTTTATCATATTTTATTTAGCATATTACTACTATCAAAACTAAATTAAAAATTTTAAGATTATTAGATTAAAAAAGTGTTATGCAATCAACCAATTAATGATTTTAATTGGTTAAAACTTTGTCCTTTCCATCTTCAATTTTTGTTCAATTATCTATCTATCAATCAATGATAATTGAAACCTTGAACTCATGGTCCATCCTTTAATTTCCATGTCTGCACCACCATGTTTTGGTGGAATTGGGTTCAAATTTCTTACCATGGTGAATTTTTAAATAAAATTTAGGAATGAAAAAATCACTTTCTTTAAATGTCTTCTTAATTATTTTTATTAGTATGTTTTCTTCTTCTTGTGGTTCTCACTGGAGATCTTATTCATTAACCCCTATATGGCCTAAATTTCCATAAATATCTTTCTGTGGGTGTCACTTTTTTTTTTCCTTCTTAGAAATTTAAAATTTTACCCTAGTAGCATCTTGAATTGGATCTTAATTCTGTTTGCTATCTATCAAGGTATATAACACTTCGTTTCTTAATACATTCTTTTTGGTTTTTTATTTTTTATTTTTTTTTATTTCAATGCAGAGCTTTTACCAAGAGTATGCAAAGTTAAAGGCTAAATATGATTCTCTTCAGATCACTCAAAGGTTATGTCATTCCGAATACTCTCTCTCTCTCTCTCTCTCTCTCTCTCTCTCTCTCTCATACAAATATTTATACGTATATGTCTATTATGGTTTGTTTACCTATTTGAGTTTTTTTGGTGTTAAGAAAAGGTTTGGATTGACATACATCATAAATCAATAATCCACAACCTGAATCTCTTTGCTTGCTTTACAAACTCCTTTCACTCTCATGTGTTTTAAGAATGTCAATTTTCCACTACAGTGGATACTAGAGTCTTTGTATCTTCCACATACATGCCCTAGGGTGCTTGTTGAGGGTGACCCTTGTGAGATGGCACAAGAGAGAGTACTCCAAGAAGAGTTTTACTTGATGAAGAATTCTTTTGACTAACTATCAGGCCACCCGCTTACATGATAACTCTTATCAAGTTAATCTCTAGTTTAAACTCAAAATTTAATTGATATCCAATGTGGATTTAGTTAGTATTCTATTGTATGTTCTTGGATGGTAGCCATTAGTATTCTAACCCATTGTGATCAAGTTGGTTGGTGGGTTAACACTCAACCGGAGCCCTACCAACTCAAGATAACCCTTAGGTGTAGGTATGAAATTGACCAAATCACGTTAAGTATTATTATCTTGTGGTGAATATTTTATTTCTTGTTTGTGTGAATGTGTATGTATACGCATACTCAGTGTATGTATCTACCTTAGTGGGCGTGGGCGTGGGCATGTGAGTGTGTGCCGGGGGAGGGGGGTGCATGTGGATGTGTGCATGGGCATAAGTGCAAGCGTGGGCATGGACGTGTATGTGTGTGCATGCATGTGTTTGTATACATATATACACATACCTAATGAATACGACTATAGTCATGTTCTACAATTGTAACTTTTAGTAACTTGGATTTTCAAGTTATATTACACAATGTATTACATATATAAGTCTTATAAAATAATATGTTATTATTACAAAACATAATTTAGACATTTATTTATATATTCGTGAAATGGTATCAATCGTTTTTATTGTCACACTTGTTTGTAAGTCTTATATAATAAAATTAGTAGTAGTTTTAGCATTTTCCCTTTTAAAAATCCTTTGACAAGCATAATAATTAAAAGTGCCACCTTGCTAATCTTTACTTGGTTATGTACTCCTTCTAAAGGCATTTGCTTGGAGAAGATCTTGGACCATTGAGTGTCAAAGAGTTGCAAAGCCTTGAGAAGCAGCTTGAAGGAGCACTGCAACTAGCTAGGCAAAGGAAGGTACCTACATATCAATTATCATTAGTAGATTTCCCAACACAGCATGAAGAGGATTTTTTGTTAGTACTCTGCAATTATCTACCTGTATGAACATGATATTTCCTTCAGTTGGATATACATGCTCTAATGGCTAAGTGTTTGTATTTGGATACGGCTTATTTTGCTAAAAACTGAGAATTTATTACTGAAAATAATAAAAAAAATAATTTATGGGTTATTGTTTATTGCTGAATATACTGTAGTTTTGCCTTAATGCAGTGTTCATGTCCCATTAACAGTGCAAGAGGCACTGGTAAAAAAAAAAAAAGAGTAAAAAACGTGAAACGCTGGACGCAACATCAGTACCCAAACACATACTAAATCTATTGTTCTTATTTTTTTGAAACTAGAACTTTTCAATTATAAGATATGCAAAAAGGGTGGTGGAAATCATCTTTTCCGGACATGGTTTCCATGCAAAACCATAATAGAGACAACCAATGTCTTTACTTTCAGCCAATAAAAAAAGAAGTTTTGACTTAAAAATTCTCCCTTGTATTTGAAAATTAGTGAAAATTCAAGGTCTTATGGCAAGCTTCTATCAACCACTTCGCCTCAAATTATTCCTACTCTAGACTATTTTCTCTCTTCTTAAATATATTGTTCCTGTCTCCCACTGGTTGGAAGTCTCATCTCAGATACAATAGGCCAAAGTTAACTCGCAATCCATTTGCTCAATCAACGATGTGGGGCTTGCCAAACTGGAGTGTATTTTCCACTACTACTATTGTTCTATGCACGCATACAGACATAAGTAAAGAAAAGTTTGAGTAATTTATGGGTTGATGAGATAGTTGAATATGAAATCTTCACTCATGAAATATATATTCTAGCATACTACATATTGTGGATTATGAAAGCAGTATCCTTACCAAATTTCCTTTTTATTTTCATTGAAAATATTTTATTGAATGAACAAAGCTTATAAGCGATATTTTAGCTATTACAAACTTTACTACTGAAGTCATATAAGCCAATGTCTTTAATTTTGAACATCATATTATTGATGTAACACCAATCACATAAGCTATTATGTTACTTTATAAATCTTTTACTGTAAAATTGGTAGTACATAAAGCATATTCCATAGAACTAATATTTTGATGACTTCTATTAAGTATTGTGCAATCAATTTTCTTGCAAAGTAAACTGCAAACAAATAAATGAAAACATTTGTTCTTACAATTCCTATTATTTGGATGTTCATGTCATCTAGAAACTGAAATGTCTTAATATTTTTAAATTACACGTTCCAAATATCAAACATCCAAATATAAACTTAGATTCTACATTAAGTCAGTTTTACAACAAATAGCAAAGTTAACTTCTTTTTAAATAGAAAAGGAAATAATGATGTCAACTAATCCTATAAAGAATTGCGATTTGCATTAAGTGTACTTGTCTTTTGTTCTTAATTGCAGACGCAAATAATGATCGAGGAAATGGAAGAACTTCGCAAAAAGGTAAGCAAAGTCATATAATCTTCTTCAAATAGTAGCTGATCTTATTTATTTATTTTTGAGAAAAAAGGGATCTTATTTGAATGTTGTTGAGCTCATATACATGTAGCACCATGAAGATTAGGCTTACCATTAATCTTATACTAATTGACAAGGTTGTGTGCTCAAAGGTACAAAGACTCATTTCTGATGGACATATAAATAAATCTGGTGGAGAGGGAAATTAAACAGATATTCCTTAGATATGGATCACCTAAAACCATGACACTTTGTATACCATTGAAGTGTTAAGAGGAGAACAATGTTTCTAGTTATCATCTTCACCCCCCACACCTTCCTTTATTTTAAGTTCGCCTATAATAGTAACAACAACAATCAAGGTGTAGTCTCAAAATTTTGAGAAATTCTAGTGCCACACCCAAAACCACAACTTTGCCCACAACTTGCCCATGTGGTTTGCTCACAACTTGTCCATGTAGTGAGTTGTGGTTGGTAGAGGGGTGATGGTGGATCCATGTGGGAACACCCCTCCATCAA
Source organism: Castanea sativa (assembly GCF_040712315.1). Taxonomy (NCBI): domain Eukaryota; kingdom Viridiplantae; phylum Streptophyta; class Magnoliopsida; order Fagales; family Fagaceae; genus Castanea; species Castanea sativa. Next base: position 54,556,659 of record NC_134018.1, read on the forward strand.
CCACAACTCGCCATATGGGCGAGTTGTGGGTAATGTTGTGATTTTGGGTATGACACCAAAATTTTAGAGTCGTTAAGTCACCTTACATTTATGTGCTTAAATTCTATTGCATCATTTGAACTATGATTGTATCATGTAAATCGCAAGGGGAAAAAAAAGGCCACTGCATTATATTAAGACTCTCTTTGTTCTAAATTTTATAGCAAGCAGATGACAACACTTCACACAGCACTATCGCTTCTTCTTCTTCTTCTTCTCCTTTTTATTTTTTATTTTTTTATATGCCTTCAACGTGTAATAATTGCATATTATTGAGGCCTTCTGCTGACCAACATGGCAGGAGCGCCACCTTGGAGACCTCAATCAGCAACTTAAGATTAAGGTCATACTTTAATAATCCTTATTGTGACATAATTTATAAATTATAATTTATGTTTGTAAAGCTAACCTCTTCTTGCTTCCAATATCTAAAGTTACAGCTTAACGAGGAAGGACATACTCTTAAGGCTATTCAAACCATATGGGGCTCTACTTCAGCTGCTGGAAATAGCAACTTTGTTTTCCATCCTTCTCCACTCAACCCCATGGAGTGCCAAACTGAACCTGTCTTACAAATAGGGTATACTTTCTTTCTCTTTTTCTCAAATGTATAAATTCTTGACTAAGATGATGAGGTCAGTTCATGTTTGGAACAACTGCAACTTATAGGTGAGTTCAACAGCATTCAAAATAGGATGATGAGGTCAATTCATGAAGCTAATCTTGAAACTTAATTTATAACTATTTGGAAATGACCTCCCTTAGAAAAATTAATCACTTTTAGAGTGTGTTTTAAAGAGCTTATTTTCATTTGTTTATGTTTTTTAGAATTAAATTGTATAAAAGTTACTGACAAACAAAATATAAAATACAGAACTAAATTTTCTAATGAATAGTCATTGTTTTAACAGGTTCACTCACTATGCTCAAGAAGGATCGTCTGCTCCAAAGAGCATGTCTAACGAGGGCAACTTCATTCCAGGATGGGGTCTTTCAACACCCTTCAAATTCTGAAAGTATAATTTGCCTAAATAATGTGTATGGGATTTATATATACTTGTTTACGGTTTACGTCTTTACAAGATATTCTGACTTTATGAGAGATGCTTAGATACTTATTTTGCATCCATATTATGGGGATAAAATGTTTCCTTTCTTTATCAACTTTCTCATGCCGTTCTATGTTAACTTTTGAATGTCAAAGCTGGAACCATATAAGCCCATTTCCTCCTTCATGTCAAGTTTAATACGAGCATAACTCTAGAGTCACAACAAATTTTACAAAAAAAATTCACAATAATTGAGGTACCTAGCTTTTATTAGTAAGTAAAAAAGTGATGTTAATGGTGGACTTAGACTAGAACTATTAAGAAATTGTCAATTTAACTATTGTGAAAATTGTTGCGCTCCGCGTGCGCGCGCGCGCGCGCACACACACACACACACACACACACACACACACACACATATACATATATATATATATATATATATATAAGGAAAGGCCAATTGGATGATTTTAGTGGAAATGTCAAAAAAAAAAATTGAAAATTGTGTGATAAAAATTTTAATTTTTCATTCAAATATATGGAAATCTTAACTGTAATTATTATCAACAAATAACAGTGCTTGGTATTAAAGTTTAGAGAGACGCAATAAATGTATAAATAAGGCAGAGAAAATGGAATTTTCCTAAAATTATTTTGCATTTAAATTTCATTGATAGAACCTTGTAGACTCAAGTTAATATTGAGCCTGTTGCGAGAAGAAAAAAAAAAGGTTTGATTTATTTATTTATAATTCAATAATTAAGGAAAGAGAATTTGAACACCAAATATCTTATTTAGGCAACTTTAAAACAAGGCTCTTAGTGGTTTGATATTGGGCTAGATGCTTGTCGAGGGTTCTTTTTACATTTCTTGTACCTTAAACACTTATCTTGATGTTATTAGACAATGCTTAGTCTAGGCTTTTTTAAAAAAGAAAGTTGAGTCTGGCGCTTCGCAGAATAGGCTCCAAAGTACCATTCTGCCATTGTCAATTTGTGCACAAACATTGAGTCCAAAGTTCAAGGGAAGACGCTGCAAAGTAAGCTTATCATCTGTTTCTACAGAAGAATGAATTTTTTTCCAGTTTCTGCCACAAGATTGACTTTTCTATTGTGCGGTAAAACTTTCTGTTGTATAGTAAAATCTTTTATTGCGCAGTAAAAACTTTCTGTTTTGCAGTAAAGCTTTTTGCTGTACAGTAAAACTTTCTGCTGTGTAGTAAAGTTTTTGTTGCGTAGTAAAGCTTTTTGCTGTGCAATAACATCTTCTCCTGTGCAGTAACATCTTCTGCTGTGCAGTAAAGCTTTCTTCACTTTTCTGCAACGTGAATGACTACTTTTCATTTTTTACTATAGAAATACTTTTCTACTTCTTGCATATAAACAAATCTAAAACCCAAAGAAAATACCAATCAAGCAAATGCTAGCTTACATGGGTTAGCATATTCTTAAATATATACATACATATATTCGTAAATATACTTATATGTATTCATTTATACATCTATAAAATATATTTTGCAGAACATGAGAAACAAGATATATGTATATATATTTATATATATATATATATATATATATATATATATATATATATATATATATTTATGATAGGATATTAATTAGCTAGTTTGTGTCAAAAGTAAAACACGTAATAACAAAGAAATAAGAAAGCTTCAGCAGAAAAAATTTAGCTAGTATAATAGCTAACACGGTAAATAAAATAAAAGGTGTTACAGCAGAATAACTAGTTCAGCAAGTAAAGATACCACATCAGGAGAACTAATATAGCAAACGTAATAAAAAGCGTGTTATAGCAGAACAACTTAATACAGCAGATATAAGTTCTAACGAATGAAATCAAATATATTTGCAATCGAAATCAAATATTGAATTTTTCCATAGAATAAGTAGACCAAGAAGGAACCCAAACCCCAACTTGAACAACCTTGTCATAGGCTTTTGCCATCAAAGTTGTGCATTTTGGAGAATAGGCCTTAATGGCTACTGACTACTACTTTTGGGGGACTTCAAAGAGTGGGTTTGCTAAGAGGGAGGGAAAAGATGGTCTATTGATGCATGCCCCTATTCCTGCAATGTTTTCTCTCTTCTTTTTACCACTTTCTTTCTTTCTCTCCGTTCTTTTTACTCTTAGTTTCTTACTACTCTCTTGTCGTGGGTTGTTCCCCCTTTGGCCTTTCCTTTTCTTAGGTCCCTCTCTCTAGGTGCCTCTCTCTCTCTCTCTCTCTCTCTCTCTCTCTCTCTCTCTCTCTCTCTCTCTCTCTCTCTCTCAGTGCCTCCCTTAGGTGCTTACTACTCTTTTACCATGGGTTTTCCCCTTAGGTGCGTCCTCCTTTCATCTATGACTACTTCCTTTTATAGTAAGCTAATTTAGTGAAATTTCTCCCTTTTACCTTTAGGGCTTCACCAACTGTTTTTGGTTTGTTATGGGCATCCCTTTAGGACTACCTACCAACCCATTGGTTGCCCCGACCACTGTCATTGCTTAGTATATGTTTGCTACACCACTACTCATTCACAATAAAATTCACTACCTCTACCTCTAGGTTCAAATGGATAAAGATTGGGCTACCTCACTACCTCGCTCTATGGCATGCATCAGATGGTCCCAACCATCTATTACTTCTTTTGGGTAAGATACAATCTCAGTAAGGTATATTCTCAAAAGAAGTCACGGCTGGAAACCAAATATAGACCCCCTTTTATTCCCACCATCAAACCATATCCTTTGAATCCCCATAATCGTAGGCCCACCCCCTTGTATTGGCTAGGTACAGGTTAGTGGTGCTCTAACCCTTGTGTGTTTGCTCCACTATTTTCTGTTTTTGTCTTCTTTCGTTCCCACGCAGTTCTGCTGTAGCAGATTGGCTTTGTTTTTTTTTACTGCATGTCTCTGTCTTATTTCTTCATGCATTTCCTATTGTGTTTGTCATTTGCTTTAGTTTTAGTTTTTCTTTCCTTCACGCAATTTCTGTTACTGACACTTCCAGCTATTCCTTGTTTCTTTTCATCGTGCTTCTTCATATTAGTTTTCACACCTATCCTTTTATACAAAAGGATTTGGGCCTTTATAGGCCAAATAATGTTAACTGGATCAAATGGGTCTTGGGCCCAATTTACCTTGATCTATCAAAGTCATTCTGCTAAAAAACTGTATTTCGTGGCAGATCTGTATTCTGTTGCAGATTTGTAATCTGCTACATATCTACGTTTTGCTGTATATTGTTTTCCCTTGCACTTCTTTCTTTAGACCTTTCTTGCTCTTCGGTCTTCTTAGTGGGTCTTTAGGCCTTACTTTTCATTGGGCTTTCCTCTGTATGGGCTTTTGGGTACGGATTCAAAAAATGAGCATCAATAGTGCTTTTGTATAAGTTGTTTGAAAATGGTATTTTGAGAAAAGTTATATGGAGTTGTGGTTGCAAAACAAAATTTTGAGTTTTAAAAATGCTCTTTTAATCTCCCAAAACACTTAATCAAACAAACCCTTAACTCAAATCTCTTAGCCGAGCGAAAATTCTAGTTCTACCTGAAGACATATTTTCTCAAAATATTTGATTAGTGTCGCAACTCTTATATTTTATTTTCTTTGTTACACTGGACAAATCTATATATATGCACCTGCATACTGAGCTGCCATTAGAGGAATGCTTCTTTTCAAGGGAAATTGGTAAAGGTTACATCTAAGAGCATTCACATCAGTGGATGCAAATTTTCCTTTTATTTCTATTTTACACACTCATTCTACACATTCTTTTATTTAAATAATATTTATCTCACATTTTTTTATATCTGATCTCTATCTCTTACTTTTTCTTTTTCTCTTTTCCTTCTCCTTCTTTCTTCTTCTCCATTTTTTCTTCTTCAGCATCTTCTTCTTTCTTCTTCTTCTGCTAATGCTGAAACAAGAAGTTAAAGAGAGAAAACTCTTGGTGGGTAAGTTTTTTTTTTTTTTTTGAGAAGATGGTGGGTAAGCTTAAAAAGAATATAAATTTAATATTTTGGTCTGGGTACATTGAAGAGGCTGTGATGAAGTACTTAGAGGCTTTGAGTTGCTGCTGAGGAACACTGAAATCGCCATTAGTGATGCTTGTTCTTCTACTATTTCTGCATTTTCTTCTTGTTCTTTTGCAATTTCGGTTTGATTATTTATATGGGTTTGATGATTTTTTTAGGAGAGGGTTTGATGAATTTGAGATCTTGATTTAGATCAAGTTTGAAGAATTTTATGATTTATTGTTGGATTTAAGAGAAGATAAAAGGATTAAGAGGGAAGAGGAAGAGAGAGATCGGATGAGAGAAGATAGAGGAGAGAGAAAAAATATAAAATAATAAATAGAAGAGCAATTGTGCATAAATGCACATTTTTACACCTACTTATGTGGGTGTTTTTTTGCTCAAAATGTGTAAAATGAGCAACTTTTTCTATTTTGCAAAATTTTACACATACTGATGCTAATGCTATAAATGGTTTCCATATGTTTCACCATAAACTGCTTTCTAAGGTCCTATTGCTCATGGAATTGGGTTTGCCAACTTAGTAGATTACCAATTCTGATTACAATATGGATTTCTCTTTTCTTTTCTTTTCTTTTCTTTTTTTATTATTTTTTTATAAACTAGATCTTAATTTCTTTGTTTTTGTTATGTTTTTATTTTTATCGGAGAAAGTGATGAGGTGGGTTACTGTTATTTAATAATGGAAATCATTTCAGCTCCAGTGAATTAAATGACATTTTTCAAACCATGGTAGGCCCTATTAAAACAGACTTAAACACATATAGGTAAACTACAACTACACCAGTAATTAAATTTAGGTCTAAAAATAAGAGATAACAAAAAAAAAAGTAATTTAATATGACTTATGATTCAAGAAAGTCAAGGGCACTTTTTTTTTTTTACATCAATATAAGTTATGAAATATACTTGAAAATTATTTATATATCAACAACTATTATTTTACAATCAAGATTACTAATTTACTCTATTTATTTGTATTTTAGTTATTATTAAATTCTTATGTTATCATGTTTCAACCATCAGTTTAGTTTAACTTTAAAACCTCGAATCTTCTATTTTTAATGGTTTGATTTTTAAAATCATAATAAAAATTTATCAATGATATTGTGAAAAGAGAATTTTCAAATATCAATGCTGTCTATAGATTCTATAAAAATAAAAATAAAAATAAAAAGTTTTACAATATTTTTCACAATGGTTAAATTGACAAGTTTTTACTAACAAACCACTAAATACCACTTTTTTACCTACTATTAACAATTAATTTTTGGGACAGAGTTTGGCTTCAACCACCAATAAGAAGATGACAATTTTACTTATCATATTGCACACGACTTATTTAACCCAATAAAACTAAACTAGGCATATTTTTCTTCAATAACCCAAAAAGTCATTTACATATAACAAGACACGTGTCATTCTTTTATTTGCCAATTAAAGAACCCAAGTATTTTCTAATTTTTTGTCTATCTACTTTCTCTCGACAAAAATTTTGTATTCGTGCCTTTTAGACAGGTCACGTGACAAGACAATAATTAATAAGAGCTTACTGGCCCCACTATAATGGTGGGTTCCATCTGATGTGGCAACAGCTAAGCTTACTGGGTTTTACATCTGAGCTTACTGGACTTTACAGTGACTAAACTACAGTTAGAAAACTGGATTCTGATCCCCATGAAACTGGAGAAACATAGGCAGGTGCTTGTGTTTGGACTTTTTGTTTTTTTTTTGTTTAGACTTTGAAGAGAATAAGAAAAAAGAATCAGTCACGGTCCTCACGGATTCATGGTCATGATGATATCAAAAAAAAAAAAAAAAATCAAAGTTCCAAACCAAGCAAATACTAATAAGGAAAGGAGTTTAGATTTTGCGATACAGTAGGGTACGGATCAGGGAACAGTGGAGAAGAACAAAATAGCCCAACAGTACATAGATTGAAACGAGGGACAAAAATGGTATTGTTCTTAACCTCTCTGGCTTTCTAGTTCATGTTCTTGTTAGTTCTAATAGTACTATATATTTTCGGTTTTCTGAACATTGATAGAGGTCCTTAAAGGTTGTGCTGGAAAAAAAAAAAATTGTCAGGTTGCTGCTTCCCTGTGAACCTTCAAAAGTCGCGTAAGGATAGCTTCAAGTTGAAAAAGAGTTTCCCAGAAGGTAATGCACTGTTTCTTGTGATTCTCATTCGTGCCCATTTTGATTCTTCTAGTAAATGATGTGTCTTTGATGAGCATTCTTGGGTTTGAATCAGTTTTAGCTCATAAGTCTATTTGGGTACTTTTTTTTCTTTTTTCTTTTTTCCCTGAGTTCCACTCTTGTTCATTTTGATTTCTAAGTTAAATGATGAAACTGGGTTAATTGGGTCTTGAATCGGTATTAGTTCACAAGTTGGTTTGGATTTTTGTTTTGTATTATTTGCTTTGTACTTATTTTGATTTTGAGCTAAATGATGTACTTATTTTGATTCTTGAGCTAAATGATGTGATTTTGATGGACCTTTTGAGATTTAGAATTATTTCTTTCCCAAATTATAATTTTTCCTTGAGCTAAAATTATTGTCCTCGTAAGAAGTCTTTGATCATAATCTGCTCAAATTCAAAAAGCCATGTGTCATTTTGCTAGAGCAAGTTATTGTCTAGATGAAAATTATTTGATCTCGTCTTAGTTCACAATTTGATATAATATTCCTTTTGAGTTTCATTCATAATAAACCATTTGAATTTTAGGCTAATAATTTTGGCTTTGATGAGAATGGTTGGGTCATATGGACTGAAATTATGGTGCACTGACCTTTGTAGCTAAGTGATTATCCCCCTCTTTTTGGAAAATAGAGGTCTTAGGTTCAATCCATGGAAAGAGACAGAGTTGGGAGGAAGAGAGTACTGCATTGTGTATACTATTACTATTTGATATGGAAAAAGAAAAAAAGAATTTTTTTTTTTTTTTTGCTTTCATTCATATCTTTTTTTTTTTATTTATCTCTAGCTTAGGGATTGATCTTAATGAGAAAATAATTCCATTATCAGTTTCAGATCTCAATTAAATATGTATTATCTCATTTCATATCTATTTGCAATGTCATATTAATATTGGCATTTTACAATCACTTGGTATACATCTCTTGTTCATCCACACCAATTTGCCTCTTGTAGGTTCACCTTAAGCTTCTCCTAATGGTTCATTTAAAACGCCTGTTGTTGATAAAAATAAAGGGTGCCAGGAGAAAAAACAGCTGGTCGTGTGTTTTGGGGGGATGTTGATTGATTTTGTGCCAAGTGTTGGTGGAGTTTCACTATCAGAAGCACCTTCTTTTAAGAAAGCTCCCGGTGGAGCTCCTGCCAATGTTGCTGTTGGGATAGCTAGACTAAGAGGCTTAGCTGCTTTTATTGGCAAGGTGCATTTCTTTTTTTAAGTTCCCATGGTGTCTTTCCAGTTACTAACTCTATCATTGTCTCATCAAAGATCACCTAATACTATGAGCTGATTTGATTTCAAAATATCTACTCCAAAAAGAGAAAATTTAGAACTACAACCTTTTGTGTCATGGTGCATCAAACATCCGCCTAGTTTCTTAAGCACCAGGATTTTTGAATCTTTCAAATTATTACTGTTTGGGACAAGACTTAGGTACAGTACTTAAGTGCTGTTCCTTAAGTTTCCTTCTTAAGATTCAACCTTATGAATTTTTTCTCATGGGATGGAAGTGTATTTTTTTAGTTAAGTAGTCACATGGCTGAATCTTAAGAGGAGAACTTAAAGAACAGCACATAAGTTATTATACCTAAGTTTTGTCCTTACTGTCTGAGGCCCATTCTTATGTATCTAGATAATAGTGCTCGATTGCATTGATTTTAATTATTTTTTCAATGCTTATGAGTGGCAAATGGCAATATAATTATTTGTTTGGAAATGGGTTTCATAAATTTCATGTCTTCAGAAATATACACTCCAAACTTAGAGGTCCAAGTTTCAAAGTGATGATGAGTACCTAAACAGTGCTTCATATTGTTGGTTGGGTGGGGAGTTTAATCCATGAGATTAGGACTTCCAGCGTACCATCAAAGTACATGAGGGTTTTGGTGTTGGCGTGTGAGTATATTCTCTTATCTCACCTCCTTCCCCTATATATATATATATGTGTGTGTGTGTGTGTGTTTCTCAAAAAAAAAGTACATGGGGGTGGCCATAATTCTATGAGTGATGCTAACGAGTGTACTCAGGACAATGGTTAACAATCTAGTTTAGGAAAGTTTTGACACTACTTTTATGAGAAATGAAAAAAACTGTCAAACATTAATTGCTTTCTTTTTCTTTTCCCATAAAAACTTTCTTTAAATGGATTGTTAACCAATGCTCTAAGGACATCCATTAGCATTTTCCTAATTCTATATACAAATCAATCATAATAAATGCTTATTAATTACTACTATTATTATTATCAATTCTATATTTAAGGCAAAGAATAAAAGAAAGAAAATTTTATAATTTGTTAAACTTTCCTGTGGTGTGTGTGTGTGTATATATGTATATAAAAGTTGCAAACCAAATCAGAAGTAAGTTTTCAATATTCTAATAAACAAGATAAGGAGACTTTACAAATATACTCACAAATGTACGTGTGTGTCTTGGCCTTGGATAGTAGATCAATAGAGTATACCGTGAAAACCAAGAGAAAATGAAAAAAAAAAAAAAAAATTTCTTAGGAGAAAATGTGATGCGAGAATTAACTAGTTTTTTCTTTTTTTTTTCCCTGGGTTTGCTAGCCACTGCGTTTGGCTGTTTCCTTAGATAACCCCTGGGTATTGACATGTATTTTCTTCACATAATAATATACCACTATCGTCTTCAATCAAAAAGAGAAAAGAGAATTTTTAACCAAGTGAGGTTCAAATAAAAAGAAACCAGAGAGAAAAAAGTAGATGTAAAAGAATTAACATGGTTTAGACTTACTACTTGTATTCACAACGGAAAGCCTTAAGCAAATTATATCTTTATTATTTTGAACCATGTGTTACAATGGATCCTATGTAGGGTATGCACAAGAATATAATAGGTTTAGTATTGTAACCTTAAATCTACTATGATAGCCCATGGTATTCTACTAAACCTTACAAATTTATGTTAATAACCTAATATACAATATTATAATATATTCTAGCATGCCCCTCACACTAAAAAGGGAAACCTGAAAATATTTTGAGTTTGGAATGTTAGCTCTTGAAGGAAACCATGACAATGTATGTCATTGTCAACGACAAATGAAGTTGGGAAGATGACCACTAGTAATGGAGAATGGTTGCACCAGTGATCAAAGAGTGTCTACTATGGTTGGAGAATGGATGCACCGATGGCCTGAGGAACGTCAATAGAGGAACGGTGACTCAAGGATGGCATACACGAGAAAAAAGCCGGTGGTAGTTGATTGTGAACAATGGCTAGAGGATGGTGACATCGATGCTAGATGACAACAACACTCTTTACTAAAAGATGTTGTCATATGCTGTAGGAAAACCGTTGGAGGGAGGCACGATCAAGAAGGAATGCCAGAAAGGAAGGAGAAGGGTTTCAAAGAGAGAGAGAGAGGAAGGAATATATTAGGTTTAGTATGATAAACCTAAATCCATGGTATTCAACCTGATTTCTTTGGACATGATGACTTTTTTGAATCTGTACATTGTATACCTTGTATTGTTTCCAATTTTAGTATGAATCTTAAATGTTGGACAAAAAATAGAGATGAACTTGTGAATTTTTCTGTGCTGGTTCCATTTTTTTTCGTTAAAATTGAAAGGGCTTATTTCTACGTATATCTTAGTATTTTGTAACTGAATTGATTTTTTGGCTTGAGAATTTTAGTTAGAATATATTTATGAGATTGCTTAAAGTTGTTTATTTTATTTTCTTAATTCACGTGAGATTAAGTTGTGATTCAACAAAAATCTTAATATTTATTTTAAAGTTCCTTAAAATTGTTTACCTATGTCATGTTCTGCTAATCAGTCTACCCTGTGATATGAACTGGCACGTCAACAATTAGGATCATGTTGGCATAGTTTTCTGATTCCTCCCCATCGTCCATGCCTAATGATTACATTGACAAGCTATAGCTTTGTAGTTCATTCATGATTCATCTGATTCTTTTATGCATTTCAGATCCTTATTTCAATCTATTTTGATCACTTTGTCTCCACTGTGCATCACAGGTAGGTGAAGATGAGTTTGGTTTACATGTTGGCCGACATTCTTGTACAAAATAATGTTGACAATTTTGGCATGCGTTTTGATCCACATGCAAGGACAGCATTGGCATTTGTTACACTGAGAGATGACGGCGAGCGTGAATTCATGTTTTATTGCAACCCTAGTGCTGATATGCTTCTTCACCAAGATGAAATTGATGCAAACCTATTTAAGAAGGTAAAAGGCCAACATTCTACCTAAGCAATAAAGAACGAAGAATGACTTGAACTGTGTAACCCCTAAACTGGTTGTTGAGGCAAACTGCTTGTCAATTGTAATTGCTATTTAGGATAGTGGTAAAGGTATCAATGAAAAACAGCCTAGTCTAATGGCTCTCATCAGCTATATTTTTCTTATTTCAACATGCAAAAGTATTTTTTAGATGAAAAGCTGTAACAGTTATTTTTTATTTTAAAAAAAAAAAAAAAAAAACCCAAAAAACATAGCTTTTAACAAAACATATCATGTTCAACATCCAAAACGACCCCGTTAGGAAAGCAGGTGAGAGTTTCTTTCTTCACTTAATATATCAAATGGATTATATATTGGATGAGATTACCTCTATTTGTGTCTATGCATAAGTGTCATATGTTTTGTTCATATAGTTGATCTCAAGTTTAGTAAAGGCAGATGGTGGTAGGTTGACGACTAGCCTAAAATTTAGTCACTTTATTAAAGAGCACGAGTATAAAGGCAAAGAATGTAATATTAGATAAAATAGAATATCGAAAAAGATACATGTGAAGGGCTCTAATTAGTATGTTGAGAATCCATATTCAACTCCAACATTTTGGAATTGCAATTTGGTTGTTGAGGTTGTTGTTTGATCAGATAAGGTTATTAAATAAGAGCATATTATAGAATCTCAAATAGTAAATGTTTATTGAGTGAAATTCCTTGTTCGGAGAAGTTGCTTAAATTCAGGATGTCACTCACAAGTCATAATTATTTGGGTATGGAACCTTCTTTTTATCTTTTTCCAATCTGAAATATGGTATTGAACTTGCTGATAAGTAAATGGTTTCTATATGATAATCGTTGATGAAGGCAAACATATTTCATTATGGATCGATTAGTTTGATTGAGGAACCTCGCAGGTCTGCTCATCTTGCTGCCATGGACATTGCTAAGAAGACAGGTTGTCTGATATCTTTTGACCCAAATTTGAGGTTGCCACTTTGGCCATCTGCAGAGGCTGCTCGAGATGGTATTATGAGCATATGGAACCAATCTGACATTACTAAGGTACATATTTTGACATTTGGGCACCATATATATTCTGAAGTATTACATTAAATTCTCAGCTTACAAGCTTTTACATACACATCACTGTTGGAATTATTTGGGGAAATTGCAGATAAGTGAGGAGGAAATCACATTCTTGACCGGAGGTGATGATCCTTATGATGATGATGTTGTGCTGAAGAAGCTTTTCCACCCAAATCTTAAGCTACTGCTCGTAACTGATGGAGCACAAGGCTGCAGATACTATACAAAAGTCAGTATCCATGTATTTTAGGTTAACAATGATTTCAAAGCTTTATTCCATTTCTAGTAATTGATTCCTCTAGGCCTTTGGTATCTTTTATTCACTTCACAACCATGTAATGAAGAGGAGATCCTAATGATATGTGACCTCATATTGGACAAATGGAATTGGTATCTTATGCATTTTAATCTTTATTTTTTATAATATTATCAGTTAATCAGGAGTAATTTCTTTTTTATGGTTGTGCAGGAATTCAACGGCAGGGTTTAAGGCTGAAGCTGTTGACACAACTAGTGCAGGTCACGCTTTTGTAGGTGGAATCTTGAACATTTTGGCTTCAGATCCAAATCTTTATAAGGTGCAACTCAATAAATTCTTTTGCTTTCTAGTGGCTATTCTTTGTTTCATTTTTTTCCATCTCTCTCTCATACAAACTAATTGGCTTTGCAAATTCTTGTGTATTTTGTCATTATTATTGCTGTGATAATGAAAATTATGGTACTAATACATAAACAATAAAACAGAAACATTAACACAAAATCTCTAGCTTAACATAGTTCTTTGGCTAGTTGTCCACATCCAAAGACAATATCAGTCAAAATTCACTATTATTAATATGGAAAACAAATACTCAACCAACTTTCACAATTCACAATTAATTCATCTCAAATCTCTTTCCAAAAAAAAAAAAAATCTCAAATCATACTCACAAGGCCTCACAAATTTAAACCAACTCAAATCTCATTTTACCAACTAAACACTAAATCTTAATTCACAAATATGACACATCTCTATAACTCAATATACACAATGGTCTTCTCACACTTAAACAATAAACTAATTCTCAACTCTATTTTAATTCACACACATGGGCATCTTTCAACTGTAAAAGCTATAAAACATTTTAGAGCCTCAGAACACAGCACCTCCATAAGTATCTTTGAACACCTGTATCACTCAGTTCAAAAGAACCATCACACTGTCCTCCATATTGGAGGACCACCTTTGACCAAACCTACTAGATCCTTAGAAACGAGGCTTATATACATGCTCCAATCTTCCTTTGTGTACAAGGAATACTAGATAACAAGTAAAATGTTTTTCTTCCAACCATTGTATGCACAATTATAAGCTTAATGTTGCCTTTAATTATGGCCCTGATGTCAACCAGGGCCATTGCTATGCCTTTGGAGAATTCATGAGCCCTACTTAAAGTTCATATGCTTTCTAATAAAGCAATTGTTATTGGAGCAGCATCGAGAGAAACTGATGAGAAACAGTGAGAGAGAAAAAAGAAAAAAGAAAAAAAGAGCAACATGTATAGATGAAATGGCGAAAATTGACTATAAACTGAATAAAGACGAGAGAGAGAAGGGATAAAAAGAAGTATGAAGCATTTTAATAGGAGACTGTCAACCAGAAATGGTAAATAAGCACAATGTAGGCTTGGTAAATAATAATTTTTTTATAGATTATTTAAAGTGGGAGGGGGGATTTCAAAATCTAGACATTTTCACAAGACAATGCCATTGAACTTCAAGATGAATGTAAATAATGAATTACAGCTATATGTTTAGATATTTAGTGAGTTATTCAAATTGTTAAATCCCACAATAAAATTTACTAGCAAGCTTATATCAGTTCTAAACTTGGATTGGTTATCTTCAAAACATTGTATTCACAGTCCTATTCAAGAACAAAATAATTTATTTGGGCTTGATTTATTTATTAAATTAATCCAAAATAAGGATTTGAGTTTGGCTTGTTTTTCAATAAATACTGTAAAGTAGTTTTTGGTTAAGCTTATGTTGTCACAGCTTTGACCTAGAAAAAACTACTATATTAGGTAGGACCACCATGAGCTAAGTTCCTTGTTGAATTGAAGCTATTCTATCTTTTGAATTAGACCCTTTTGGATATATACCACTATAATTTTTTTTTTAATCTTCTCTCATTTTCCCATGTGTGTGTTATTTAGTATAATGGGGATATTGTGTGTTTTAAAAATATTTTTAACACATTTTTTTTCTGTGTTAAAAATATTTAGTATTTTAAAAAAAAAAAAATTTTGAATGAAAGTATATGTGTAGTACTATTAAGTTAACCATTTAGAAATATGTGTAGTAATATTAAGTTAATCTTTTCAAAATATGTTTGTGAACCATTTCCCTACAAACAAAGTAAGAATAAGTGAACCATTAAGTGCTGTCTTTTCTTGTAACATATTAAAAGAAAATTTTGTTTGAAAAAATGATTGTCATAGTTGAGTTGGAGGAATGTATTAAAGTTGATGAACCATTAAGGAATATGCATCTGAAAAGTTGTGTACATTGTCATTTATTTTTATTTAGAAACTTAGATTTTATACTACAACGGTGTAATTCTGAGTGCAGAATGCATTTTACTTAATATTGATTCAATGACAAACCATACAACTTGAGTGTATTAATAATTTCAATGAATATAAACCTGTGTAATATTTACCTTTTTCTTTAACCTGTTACACTTTGCTTCTCTATAAACAATTGTCATATATGTATATTTACATGTTGGTCAAGGAATTAGGCAATGACAAACAACACCAAAGCTGGCTTCTATGCATAAAGTTAGGGACCAAAACCGCTTCATACTAAGCATTCGCATAAAGATAACAAAACTTGTCTTCTTGAACGTAATAATGTAATGGTTTTTATTTTATTATACATTATACTGCATGTTATGAGTGAAATTCCATTTGCTAAGTTTGGTTGTCGATTGCCGCTTCATATCACCAATATAAATTTTCACTATTGTAATGAGAATGTTGAATATGTAGGCAAAAGAAACTGGGCAAGCAGTGGAGCGTGCCGTGCCTTTTGCGAAAGTATACAGCACCAAAGAAGGGCATCCTGTTACTCCTGATGTGGGGGAGAAGATTGTAAGTCGTATATCGTAACCTATTTCTTTTGTATTTTGTGCGTGAATTGTTTAGAGCAAGTACTATGTTATTTGGTTCTTGTGTGATAACAGAAACAAATGACTGAAATTTTAAATCGTGGGAGCTCACTACAAGGATCACGGCGCGAAGGAATCCTATGGTCAAAGGATGATGCTTTTGCCCAAGTGATGGGAGCAGAACGCTCTGGACGTGTTCGTGGGGTGGGTTTTGGACCAACTCCATCAGGAAGAAATGGGTCCAACCGTTCATGCTACACACTTCCACCGTCGTCCATCGAAACAGCCCATAAAATGACTAAATTGGAAATTTCGCACCAAACTTCGGGGGACCAACTTGCCCAGGTAGAGCAGAGGCATCAGGAGCAAATCGCGGACTTACATGAGCAACATAAGGCGGAACTCACCTTAGCAATTGCCCAATCAGAAGCAAAGCATAACGAACAAATGACAGAGGTGATGAAAACAATGGGCGATATGTTACGTGATTTACGCCCACTTATAAGTGCTTCACAGCTGCAGTCTCAGGTACTAAAAATGTTGTGTTTAATTTAATTTAAAGAAAATAGTGGTTTATTGAAATGAATTGTTACGTTAGAAATAATACGATGTGTTTAATGTATTCAGGGTAACGCTGCATCTAAATGAAGACTCTTCGTGGATATTTTGTGATTGTATATTGTATTATATACAGATTGACAATAATTTGGTTGTTCATGAAGGAATATGGTAGACATTATTATTATTTTGATATTATACACAGGTCAATCATGCCATTCAAAGATAGCCAATATTTTTTGTGCACAAAAAACCTTGTAGTTGTATCTCTTGTATATGTAGACAACTACATTGATGTTTTAACAATATAGAAGAACAACCAAGAGGATTAAATAGTGAAGCCATGCATTCTCATTGTAAATTTGAAATATGAACAATACAATTTCGTAATTTGTGGTTTGATTTGTTTTCTTTATTGTTATTTTAAAACTTTTTGCTGGTTCAATTTGTGTAATTTTGTTGGATAAGAAAGTTTTCATTATCGCTCATGTTGATAATGGCAAGTCGAGTCTTTGCTGACAGGCTTTTGGAGCGCACTAGGACCATTAAGAGAGGACATGGTCAGCCTCAGTACCTTCACAAGTTGCAGGTATGTCGGCACTTTTAAAAGATTTGTTTTTGTTGTTGTTTAGGAAGAATTTGACCTTTGGTATTCAAAGGAATTTGTCTTGCTTTCGAGTGGGCTTGTTTAAGAGTGATGAGTGAAGTTTATACTTGTCACGTTGTGTAGGAAGAGACATGCATAGGGAATGATATGAAATTAATAGTGCTTTTGAGTGTATGACAACTGAGAAGCTATGAATTTTTACTATTTACCAGAAAAAATTGGGTAAAAAGTTGCAAACCTTAACAGTGCTTCAAAAAAAATAAAAATCTTTGAATCTATGTCAATTTTACTATAAATAGTTTCCAAATTAATGTGCAAATCAATGTAATTAGTGTCACATCAACAATAATTTGACAAAGCAGTTTATGTATTATCACTCTTGTCACTGTTAGTTGCTAATGCTTGTTGTTGTGTTTGTTGAAATTCATGGAGCATTCATGTGTGTTGCTAAGAAGTGGAAAAAATGAGCTGTGTTAAGATCAGTGGGGACTTGGTCAACCACTTGTTGAATTTCACGGAGAACTTTGAGAAATTGATGTTTCCTTTGTAGGAACATGAGTCCAATGAAAATAAGGGTGTGTTGAGCATTCCAATTGACATTTTGATGTTGCCAAGGAGTATATTTTCTACATGGACGTGTCTGGTCTGTCCAAGTCTGATATTCAGGTGTGTCTATCTTTCCCACCTTCCTACATTGCTATAGGGTTTTATTTTACAATATTGTGTTTATTGAATGGTGTGGTTGGACTTAGAAGTTTGTGGAATTTGATGAAGAAGAGGTACAAGGTTGAAAGAGCTTGTAGTGATAGTTGCACATCCATTTTCATTTGATAAAGAAGAGAATGATTTGTTTCTAGTTAGGTGCAAAAATTTGAGACAGCATCTGCTGATAACGTACATCCAATTTATTTTGATATGGATATGGTCCATTGAATGTGGAAGATTTTAATTTCATAAATTGGGTAAAAAGTTGTAGAGACCAAATTTCATCCGCAAAAATTATAATTGCTTTAGAATTATAAACATAAATTGGGCAAAAAGTTGTCTAACTTTACCAAGCATTCTCATTAGAGTGTCTGTATTTATAGATACAACATTGTTGCAAGGAGGCAGTTTGTGGGATGGCCATTGGATTTTCTGGATTGGGTATTTTTTTGCTTGCATTGCTTATTATTGTTTCTCTTTGAGCTTACCAAAGGAATTTCAATTTACGAGATCCCTTCGAAGTTAAAAACTTTGTTCTAGTGTATATGAAGAACGCAGTATTATTAGAAGATTTTATAGTAATTTTGGTTTGTAGTTTTGTAATTTTGTTGATAATGGCACAATTTGCCACATTTTATCCTCATGTAAAGCTTGCTATCTCTAGTATAATGGTCTTTATGGCTAGCAAATGTTCATTGCCGCATTTTAGAGTGTCTGTATTTATAGATGCAGCCGCTAATCTTGTCTAACTGCTGTCATTATATTTTTGTAGTGCCATTGAAACATAAACTGTGTTATACCTGGAAAGCAACAAGGGTATCCACTTGTAGACAAGAGCTTGGAGATAGGAAGGAACCCCTAGAAGCATCTGTGTAATGTTTGTAGTTGAGGATGGTTGAAAAATCATATGTTGATGCTTGTTGCAACTTTTTTGCTGTATTCAACTGCATATTCCTTGAATGTTGATAATTTTCCATAGTCTTTAAAGCTTGATTGAGATTGTGACAGGTTTGAGATTGTTATTTTGTTGCATGCGTTGGAATTTTGTAGGAATAAGAAATTGGAATTGTGTGTGACAGGTTTTTTATAGTAGTGTTTGTAAAATTTATAGTAGCGTTTGTAAATGCATTTGTCATGTAGCGTACAAATTTAAAATAAAAAAAAAAGTCTATAGCCGCGTTTTAAAAACGCGGCTATAGACAAATTCAAAAAACGATACAGGGGTTATAGCCGTGTTTTCAAAACGCGGCCATAGTAATGGGCTGAAGCCACGTTTTTATAAACGTGGCTATAGGACATACTCTAGCCACGTTTAAACGTGGCTATAGGGCAATTGTTGATTGCCCGGAAGCAAGATTAGCCGCGTTTTTAAGAAGTCTATAGCCGCATTTTAAACGCGGCTAACCTTGCTTCCAGGCAATCAACAATTGCCCTATAGCCACGTTTTAAATGTGTCTATAGAACGTGGCTATGGCCGCAGTTCTGAAACCGTGGCTAGAGTATGTCTTATAGCCACGATTATAACGTGACCATTGATCCTGCCTATAGCAACGGCTACAAAAACGTGGCCATAGGCCCATCAAGCCTATAGTTACGCATTTTAGGCCATAGTTAAAAATGTGGCCTAAAAAAACACGGCTATAAACCAAATCGTCCTATAGCCACATTTTCTCGAGCTATAGCCACGTTTTAAAAACGCGGCTATAGAACCTTTTTTTTGTAGTGAGTCGTAAATTCCAATACTTTTTTTTTTAATAATTATAATGGAGATGAGAAGATTTGAACCTTAGATATCTCTGTTCAAAACACCAAAAAATACTTGTTAACAAGAAGACTATTGGCAAGCTCTGATTCTTATTTCTTGATAAAGAAATAAAGCCAGATTACATTTTCAACAAGGAAAATACTTGCCTTCCACATAATTAATACTCAACGTTAAACCAGGACTCTCAGATAATTTTCAATAGTCATCATTGGCATTCACTCCTGAGGTGATGGGTGTGGAAACATAACATTAGTATGCATTGGTATTTTTGCGTTTTACAGGATGAAAAGCGATTGAGAGAAGCTGTCCAGTTTGCAAATGCGTGCGGTGCTATCACAGTGACAAAGAGAGGAGCCATACCTGCACTCCCCACTAAAGAAGCCGTTCTTCAAATTCTATCCAAAGTCTCAGCTTGATTCAACCATGCCCATGTGGAGGGAAGGGATGCTTAGGTTTTGGAGGCTTAATATTAATATATAATCATTAGGTCTTAATTAAGTTGCTCATATATCTTCTTGGTAATAATTCTCTCCAAAAAGAGCCAATAAAGTTATCCATCACTCAACTATTTAAAAAAAAAAAAAATAGAAGTACCTTTAAGTTGTCTAGTACTGGTTTTTTTTTTTTTTTTTTTTTTAAGATGGTTACAATTTATAGCTAACCTTATAACTGGAATCCTTTTTTTACTAAGCCCAAAGTACTTTTGTACAAAGAAGATGCCAATTAAGCTACAACAAATTCTAAAATTTTAATGACCAAGTCTCTATCAAATAGGGTACTTGGCACATGATATTAAATTATTTTTCTAGGAGGTTAGCCCCACAGTAGCCTTAATTAAAGGAATTCTTCTCAAAAAAAAAATTTATATATATATAATAAAAAAATAAAGGAGCCCACCTTCCTAAAAAGGAATGTTGAAAAGTACATGGTTTAGAGCAATCGCATCAGTCTGGCCAAATTTTTCCGTCTATTTTATACTAAAAACTTACTTTTTCTATTTTACACTACCATTTTTTCAAAACACCCGCATCAGTTCATCTATTTTACAATCTACTCTATTTAAATAAAATTATTTATTCTTTTTTTGTTATTTATTAATATCTCTCTTTTTTTATTACTGATTTATTAATTCCCAATTACCATATCTTTCATCAGTCCAATCCAAAAGCCTCTTTCTCATTCCTCCCTCAACTATCTTCCTCTCTTAAACACTCACACACGGTGACAAATCCAACAGCAAAGCGACAGCAAATTAGCGGCAATAGTGGCAATAGATCGACGGCTGTAGCAGTTCCGTTGGGTTTTTTAACATGGGTTTTCGATTTGGTTTTGATTTTCCAATCGTTTTGAATTGATTTTCTGGTGGGTTTGAATTGATTTTGGTTTGGGATGGTTTTTTGGTGGGTTTGAATTGATTTTGAGTTGGGTTTGGAATGTGGGTTTGACTTGATTTTGAGTTGGATTTTCTAGTTGCTTGTGTTGATTTTAGTTTAATTTTCCGTTAATTTTGGGTCAACTTTGTGGTGGATTATCAATTTTTCAAATGATGTGTTGGTGTTGGTTGGGTGGTTATCCTCGGCTTCTTCCTTCTTCTTCTTATGCTTTGCTTAGTTGTTGCTGGGTTGTTGTGAACATTGAGATGAAGTAGTTTGATAGAGGAGAGAGAGAAAAATATATATATATTTTTTTATACACAACTAGAGCAACCACATCAATCCTTGTATAGTCTTCTAAAATAGAAAAAGGTACCTATTTTACACATTTTGAGCAAAAAAACACCCACATCAGAGGGTGTAAAAATGTGTAAATATACACATTAGCTATAATAACCATGTATATTTACACGGCCACATCAGTTCGTTTAAAATTGTCTATTTTACACTAAAAACCTACTTTTTCTATTTTACACAAGCAATTTGTAAAAACACCCACATCAAATCATCTATTATATACTATCTTTTCTTTAAATAATCATTTAATATTATTATTTTATTATTTAACCTACCCACCTGCCTACCACCCACTACCCACAACATCCACCACACACGGTTTCCCTCTCAATTTTTCTCATTTTTCAGAACAACACTCTCTTCTCTCACGATCAACCATAGCCTTTGTTTCCAAACTGCCCTCCTCTCTCACGATCCAGAGCTCACCTTGAGCTCCATCCAGGGCCGAGAGCCCCAAATACTTCGCCATGCCATCATCGGTGGTAGCAAAGATCAGCCGCAACACCGCCACAAACAGTGGTCCAAATCTTCACTCTCTCATGGCAGCAGTGAACACTCCACCCAAGCTTCCATGGCAACGACGACAGTAGCTTTGGCGTGAGTTTTGGTTTGATTTTTTATTGATTTTGGGTTCCATTTTTTGTTTGATTTTACATTGATTTTTTGGTTGAATTATTATGTGTTGTAATGGTGGTGGTGGGGTGGTACTGGATTGTGGTGGTGGGTGAATGGTTGATCGACTGTGCTGATTTAGATGAAGAAAGGGAAAGGGAGAGAGAGAGTGAAATGAGAAAGAAGAGGGATCTGACCGGTGACAGAGAAAATAGTATAAAATATTGATTTACAAGGTTACAGTAACCGTGTATATTTATACGGTTACTGTAGCAGATGTCTAAATATACACACTTATGCACCCATTGATGTCGGCCGTTTTTGAACAAAAATGTGTAAATTTAAGCACTTTTTCTATTATACACACTTATACACCCACTGATGCAATTGTCTACTGTAGCTCGTGTATTTAATATTTTTCTCTCTCCTTATCTCTGTTACTCTCACTCTCACCTGCCGCCGATCACTCTTCTTCTTCCTCAGTAGCCGTGACTTGAGTCCATGACTGATTGAATGATGCCGCTATTCTTCAATCTGATATTCCGGCGAGCCAAAATGATGTCGCCATTCCAGCATCCTTCAATCTGATCTTCAATCAAATCGCTCAAAAACTCAAAGACCAAATTGCTTAAAAACTCAAAGACCAGATCGCCCAAACTTGAGAGCTGTTGAGGAAGAAGAAAAGTCCGATAACCCATGAGACCCATCTGCCAAGTGCAAGTCCAAGCAAGCCGCTTGGGGTAGCTCCATGAAACCCATCTACATCTTCTCTATCTGGGCTTCTTCTGTTTTTTTTCTATCTAGGTAGCTCCGCAAGCCGCTTGTGTGTGTGTGTGTTTTTTTTTTTTTTTTTGCCTGTTTATATGTTTGATAAGAATGAATTAGCTGAAGATTTGTGAGTTAATAATGGTAGTAAGGGGGGTTGATGATGGTGGCTGGGCGAGTTCAAGGTGGGTGTGGATTGAATATTTTATTTGAATAAATGTTTATAATGAACAAACTAATAGGAATGTTTTGTAAAAATAAAAGTGTAAAATAGAAAAAGTAAGTTTTAGAAGTGTAAATTTACAAAATTTACACATCCATTTATGTGGATGCTCCGTGCATATTTGCATTATTACTGTAGCAAATGTGCAAATATACACATTTTTACACCCACTGATGTGAGCAATTTTGAAGAAAAGTTATGTATATTCACTTTATACATTTTAGAAGATTTTAGAAATTTTGAAGAAAAATGGTGTAAATTCACTTTTTGCATTTTAGAAGTATTAATGTGGATGCTCAAAATACAAGGAATGGCCATAAAGTCTTCCCTCATACGACATGTTCCTGTAATGCAAATATTTAAGTCTTTCACATGTTAATGAATATAAAAAATAATAATAATAATAATAAATAAAATAAAATAAAACATTGTTTTAAAATAATGCAAGCATCTAGTTTCATTTTATGATCGTTTTTCGAACATTACTTTTGGAGTTATTTCCCAGAACATAAAAAAACACTTGACCCATGAACAACTGAAAGATGACCCTTAAATGGAGGGGTTTTACACTTTTACCCTCTCTTTTTTCTTTTTTTTTAACCTTTCAAAAATTCATTCTTGAAAACAAGTTTCAAAAAGTGACTGCCTAAAGCTTATGAAAACAAACTGTAAACATTAATACCTTATACAGCTTTCAATGATTAGCTATTTAGCTTTACATATAATAATATTTGCCATTTGCTTGCTGATGTCTCAGAAGATTACATGTATGGCAGTAACCCTAGACAGAGACTAAAAATTTCCTCCTGCATATCTTGAACAAAGAAATAACTCAAGAATATAAATAGGCCTAGATGGACCATTGGACTATTATCATAAAATGAAATATATAGCTATATAGATATATATACCAAGATACAATAATCCCATAGTAAACTTGATAACTATAATCAAAGCTGTCACTTTCAGCAAACAATGCATCAAGCTATTGGCAGTCAGCAGTACAATTACCTGAGGGAGTGCAACATTTTAGTTGTACCACAATCTAGTACAGATTATTGGAAATAGACTTACTAATAATGTATTATATTTGCAAAGATGTGGCTTAATTTTAAGACCATCAAGTCTGTAAGCGAGAGCGCTTTGTTCTCCCTTCTGGTGGTCCAATGAACAACTCAGTTTCCACATCTGAACTTGGACTACTTTCTTCATAAGGTAAAATTTCTCTCTGCTCATTTGATCCTTGCTGTGGTTGAATACCACACTGCAGAGAGATATTAAAGGTAACTTTAAAAAGAATTTTTTTTTTTTTTTTTTTTAAATCATAATACAAGTCAAGCAATAACTGGTATTGCATATAAGGTCCTGGCAAGAATCTATAGCTCTTGCCTAGAGAAATAAGTTATAAAGCAGATGACTGGTACTTGTTTTTATTTTTCAATACTGGATTGTTCAAAACGTTGAATGGTACTTGTTCTAGCAGATGACTGGAACTTATTCTAGTAACGTTGTTTATATTTTTTAAAAATACGTGTGGGAAAAAAAATGTGTGAAAATACATATAATGTTGTTTAAATACTAAAAACTGTTGCTCAAAACACCTTACCAAACAGCCCCAATCTCAAAAAAATATTGGGATTAATTATATTGTTCGTCATTTCCTTACCTAATGGAGCAATATGTTTCTTCAAAGTCAAATATAATACCATCAACAAGAAGAATAAAAGAATACTAGTACTAGTAATAATAATTGCAATAGTTCACCTTCTCACATAGCCTTGCATTTTCAGCTGCTAGGACTTTTTCCTGAAGAAAAATTAGGGAATAGAACATGCTAGTCAGCAACTACTGAAGCATTCTGTTAACAAAAAAAAAACTTATGGTGCTATATTTCAGTGCCAGGAACTCAACAAAAAAAAAAAAAAAAAACTGGGAAACTTCTTTCTAGGCAACGAAACTGGAAATCACCTTGTTGGGCCTACATATCAATTAATTTAAAACTTTACCTTCTCCTTTAGTAGCTCAATTTGTTCCTTGAAAACCTGAGCCTGAAAGTATAGACCAAGATAAAGCATGTTAAACTACTATTTAGTAGAATATCATGAAAGCCAAGTCAGGGATTTTATAATTAACCTTTCTAGCTCTAATGCTGCTTACGCTCCTCTCTAACTGTTCTTCAATCTGTTGGAGTTCTTCAAGGGAGCATGTTCCTAGACCTTCTCCCAGGAGTCTCCTGAGGTGTTCCAAATTTAAGGTTCATAAAATCTTTTGAATGTAAAGGTCTTAATACAACAAATTCAAACAGTATGTTAAAGAACAATAAAAATATTAAACTAGGTCTGCAACCGTTTTGAAACTTCAAGATGCTCAATCTTCTTCATCATAGCTGCTGCTTCATGCTTTAAATGCTGCCAATGTAAAATCACTATCAGCCAAAAAGAAAAAAATTGGAATCTTCTTGATGAAAAATATATAGAGTACTCTTTTTTTTTTTGATAAGTGAAAGACATATGTATATGAAGCATTCTACATATGTATCAATCTCATAAGTAATAAACATTTTAATTTATGGGCAATGTCAACTCTCAAATGCCAGTTCTCTATAACAGCAAACAATTAGCATCACAAGCATGAGAATGTAGCTTATAGCATATCAGAGGTGTCAAGTATTTAGGCTTTTCAAGATTGGTATAGTGATCTACTTAGCATTTTAAAAGCAAGATAAACCTAAGGAGGACATGGCCAAGTCAAATAATTTGGTGGCAGAGTTGCTGTTCAAAATTTTTTCCCAAATAATTTAAGAAATTAGTACAATCTAAGGAAAAGGGGGCACAACCTGCATGTTTTGTTCAATTGATTTGTTGGTGGTTTGAGTGTCTTTTGTATGCCGACGGTAGCGTTCTATTGTCTCCTGCATGCTGAGAATTAAGTCCAATATACTGCAATCAGCACATCTTTTCCCAAAAACTTAAAAAAGGATTATCTACAACAATTGCATTAAAATTCAATCATACAAAGGTTGGGGTCAACTATCATCCAAAATAGATAAGTACGCCATCAACAACTGGCTTCTCCTATAACAAAGGAAACCCCAAACAACCTGATATGCTGTTAGGACCATATCATCAGCTTTTCAGAAACACTGATAATCAAGTTTTCTAGCATAGTCAAATATAGAATATACAGTTAAACAAGCCTACATTACAAATTTATACTTATGTACATAACATCAATTAATTTCATGCAATTACATATCCATACAAGCAAGTAATTTCTTGAATAACAAAAAAGCTATAAAAAAAAAAAAAAGACATTAAAAATCATGAATTATCAATAAAAAGATTGATTAGTCAAACAACATTATAAAGGCAAATTTTAATGTTAATAACATTCTTTTAATTCTCTATATAAATTATTATCATTTTATTGTTTACTTCTAGCAGCTACTGTCCGTATATAAATAAAACAAACTCATGATGACAAACAAGCCTAACCTCATAACTAAGAGGCACAAAAGGATTATAGCCAAGCAAATAAACACAAACAATTAGGGACTCGATATAAATTAAAATGGCTCTTTAATCAACACCAGATATAGCAAAACTAAATCCAGAGAAATAGCCATATCATCCAAAGCATTTCCTCCAACAAGACCAACAACACTATACAGTTCCAGAATGCCTGGAATATGCACAAACCCTACTCCCAAGATCATCAATATGAGAAATTCCAAATAACCTTGGACTTTGGTTAAATAACTAGTAAGGCATACCACTATTTAAAGATAACAAAATTCAATATAATAAATCTGGTATAAGAGAACCAAACAAAATCTGTACAGAGGTAAGTGAGTTTGACTTGATTTTAAAAGTTAAGGGGCTAATTTGAAACAGTTAAATAATTGAGGTAGTAAATTAGTGATTATAGATTGACACTATTAATACTTAATACTTGAGGGACCAAATTAATAATTTAACCTAAAATTTTCTTTCCAAGCTTAGATAGTTGGTGCCTAATTCTCTTATTTCTATGGTTTTGCCCAGATCTAATCATCTGAATTATTAGGGCAGACAAGATTTTTCTCCTTGATTTCAATATTTTACAATTCCCTATAGTGTAAAATCTGTTTTCAACAATGATCTTCACGTTGCTTGTTTATTCTGATCCACCATGCTAAAGATTCTCCATTGCAGGTAATTTTGTTTTGAATAAGTGGCACACTAATTTATTCTCTAAACTCTTCAACCCACAAGAGTTGCAGGTCATTTCTTTGAATAAGTGGCACACTAATTTATTCTTCATACTCCTCAATCCACATGAGGGTTTTAGGAGGCTCCCAATACAACACAGCTGAAAACCATTACAAATTGTAGATTTCATACAAGATTCTTCAAGCAACATGTCCTGTTCTCACCCTAGCCATGACCTTTGGCTGTCCAATAAATAGTTTGAATTAAGAACGTAGAAGGGTGCTTACAAGCTTGATGCTTTACAAAGCAATATCCTTGGGTTTTTTTTTTTTTTTTTTTTCCCATTTTTTAATGGTAAACTACATGCCTGCCCCATGGGATTTGAACTCACAATCTTACCATCCACCTAAAACTTACAAGGGAAGAGGTACCAATTAAGCTAGAGCTCATGGGCACACTTAGGGCCCGTTTGGATTGAGGGGGGAAGGAGAGGAAGTGGAAGAGAGTAGAGTAGAGTTAACTGAAAATAAGCTAATTTTGGGACAAATATACGCTACTCTACTCTACTTCCCTCCCCTCCCCCCTCAATCCAAATAAACCATTAATATCAATTTAATGGCTTTTGGCTATTCTAATTTTGAATTTCAACATATCAAGACACAATACTAGTCAAGGCCCAAATCCGTTATCCTAGTTTAGGTTTATTGTACTAAAACCAACCAACTTATAGTGCAAGCAAAGCAAGAAAATCATAATCTTGATAATAACTTTAATTGTAGTGCAAATAAAGAAACCCTTATTTTAGTATAGTTAGACTATGTTCTGTTCTCTCTATTTGTATCTCTAACAGGTTTTCTCTCTCTATATATGTCTCTAATGGGTTCATTGTAAGTTGTAACACACAATGTAAAAATGTAACATCAAGGCTTTATGCTGTGAATGTAAGCTATCAACCAAACCACATTAATCCTTCTCTCTCTCTCTCAAATAGATATGTCTGATTTCTCCTAATATTGTATCAAAGCTAGGATCTTAGGATTACTTGCCTTTTCACCATAAGATCTACCCCATCTAAACATTGAATTTATTCACCAACTATACAATCAAATCTCTTGAAAGCCGTTTTACAGATGCCAAAAGAACTACTCACAAAATCAACTTTCACATGTCACCAAAAGTTTCTACCATGTGCCCCAGTCCCCCACACAACCACTCGCTCATACGCCTTACAGGATTGGATGCACCCCTCAAACCAACAACAGAATTGTTCATAGCAATGTCATCATCCTGGCTGTTAGTGTTGTTGTCATCGACCACTCACAGCACTTTTCTATGTCAATACATCATTTCAACCAATAGTGCAACACCATCATCAATCATAGCAATTGCCCTCCAACCACCTTCCACCACTGTCTGTTAACACTTAACAGATATTTCGTCTTCAAATTTCTTCCTCAAGTTTGATAGTGGGTGTTAAAGACATCAAGCTCAATCCTAGTCTAAGTCCAAAGTTCATTATCTCATTCTTAATTCATTGTACCAAGACTTACTTATTGTGCAAGTTATCCTAATTCTGCTTGCAGTAACTATACTTAAGATGCAAGTAAAGTAACTCCAGAGTTAGCCTAAGATTTAGTCTCTATATTATATATATGCCTCGAACAATCTCATTGTAACAAATAATTTAAGACAGTAAAAATGTAGCAATTAAGGGTTAGAAACTCTCTCAAAACTTTATTTGTATTTGGTTTCCGTATTGGGTTTTCTTGGTATGGAAAAATGATTTTCCTTGATACGGAAGGAGAGAGGAATCCTTATTGGAGTAATAATTGGTAATCCTTGTCCTTCATGGAATAAAATTAAAATTTTATAAATAGACATTGTTACAAAAAGTTTAGCGGTTTTAATCCCATGTAAGGCATCTGTCCAAATTAGTCCTCATGTCAGGAATGATGTAGTATTGTTTTTGGGGTTGAAGATACCCACTTTTGTGAGTTTATTTATTGTATGAGTGTGAGGTAGTTATTGGGTATATTGTGCCTTTGGGATTATGAGCTTGTATTTGTGAGATTTGTGAATTAGTTTATGTTTGTGAGAGTGTGTTATTGTAATCCACATTGTTAATAGCAATTTTTTTTTTTTTTTTATAAGTAAGAAAGATGTATATTCAAGAAGTTACCTCATGCAAAAAGAGCATAAGGCATACCAAAGACTACAAAAAGAGAAACGAAAAAACAAAGAACAAGCTAATTACAAAGGAGAGAACTAAAGAACCAAGGGAAAGAATAGCTAGAGGTGAGTCCCTAACACCTAGACCAATCAAAAGGGGAACCGCTGAAAAGCCCGATGACCAATCAACTGGCCATCGGAGCTTTCCATGTCCTCAAAAGTCCACTCATCTCACTACCTCCAAATACACCACATTAAACATAACAGAACTAAATTCCAAATGCTAGATGAGCGTTTTCCCAATTAATTCCACCAACCAAAAAGAGTATCTACAACTGATCCTGGCAAGACCTATGAAACCCCAAAAGATCTAAAACCAAGCTCCACAGGCCAATAAGTATTTTCACAATAAAGTAGCAAATGATCTATCGTCTCCCGATTACAACGACACATAATACACTAATCAACAAAAGCAAAGTCTCTACCTTACAAATCATTGCCTGTAAGAATCTTATCCCAAGCTGTGGTCCAAATAAAGAAAGAAACATGTCGAGGAGCCTCAACCTTCCAAATACCTTTCCAAGGAAAGACAATGGGTAAGGGACTTCGTGACTTATTGTAAAACGAGAGGATATCAAGATCTCCATTCTTTGTCAACTTCCATCTCATACAATCTCCATTCTCAGTTGGAGGTAAATTAGATCCCAAGGTACGAAGGAATTCTTCCACAACACCCATCTCTCAATCATTTGGTTCTCGAATGAAATGAACATCCCAACTTCTCCGTTCTCCTATCCCCAACCGTTCAAAAGAAGAGCCCACAGAGGCCTCTCTATTAGTAGGGAATTTTGATTCTCATTGCCCATGAATATAGGCTTGGAGTTAGTATAGAACCATGTTAAATACTGATGTCTTGTACAGACATGTTTATTCTTTATTTGTGCGAATGTACTTCCACTAAAACCAAATAATAAAAATAAACAAGTGTTAAAGGTGAAGGTGTAGCTTGATAATGACGTTTGTAATAAATTGGCTTGAGATACGTGCACAAATTTTAGTTTTGGTGATTGCATTGATTGATTGAACCCCTATTTAGAGCCTAGATAAATAGACCATACATTTGGAATTTGTATGAAAAACTAAGTGTGTGAGGGGGGACTGATTAGTGATTGGCAACAGCAATGAGAGAGAGACCATGCTCTAAAATTAGTGCAAGTCACAAAGATGTAACTATGATACCATATGTTAGGTTTTAAAAGTTTAGAACAATTGGCAAATCGTGAACACAAACTTGTCTAAGTATAGATCTTAGAGTCTATATGTATGATTAGACAATGCTCAAGGTGATACAAGTAAAGATTCAAGAACAAGCAAGCTGCAAAAAGAAGAATTCAGAATTTTCCTAGTTCGACCGATTGAGAGACAAGCTCAATCGATCGAGAGTCGTATCTGCAGAATTTTAATTAAGGCCCAAACAGTAGTTCAAACCCATTAAGTATTAAGGTTTTAGATCTACTTCTTCTAGTATATAAAAGAAACCCTAAGCACATTTTTAAAAAGCTTTTGAGAGAGAGATTAGAGTGCATCTTGTGCCTCTTTTGTAGATCTAGGGTTTTGTACCCAAAAGCTCTTTAGAGTCTTTTTGTTTGTGCTATGTGTTGAATCTCTTGTGAGAACTAGAAGTGTTTACCTTCATACACACACTTTGAACTATCAAGATCAAGATTCACATCAAGAACTTCATGATTGTTTTAGTTGCTGCATAAAGAGCTTAAAGAAAAACAAGTGGTATACTTGTGGATGCTATGAATCTGAGAAAGAAGTAGTCTGTGGACTCGGAACTGTCACGTAGTCGTGGTAGTAAGTTTTTTACTCAAGGTAGCAATAGTTAGTGGTCTAAGTCCATATTGTAAAACTTTAATTCTTTCATAGTAGATCTGTTTTACCTTGAGTATAGTTAGGTTAAATCCTCCCCAAGTTTTTACCGGTTTGGTTTTTTTGGGTTATCATATCGTTGTGTTCTTTATTTTCTGCATTGTTTCAATGATATGATTTGCTTGTGTTAACTTAGATCTGAATAATTTACCTAAGTTAATCACTTGGCTAAATAACTAAGTTAATTTGTTTGTGTTTAAGGGGTCTAAAAACACATAAGTGGTATCAGAGCGGGTTAGCTCTAGTGTTTAGATTTTTTAATCTAAGAATTAATCCTCGATCCCTGTTATCATAGATAATTTTAAGTGTCTTACTGTTTTTTATTGTGATAATTTGAATAAAAAGGACACTGTTGTTTCTGTTGATCTTATTGATGCCTGTGAAACTCTCCGTAAGGAATTATTGAAATCTATGAAAATTGCTAAGAAATTCAATTAAGAGTTAAAATTGGTTAATCTTGAAAAAGAGGAATTGGTTGTTAGATTAGATGAATCTAAAAAAAAGAATGAATTTTTGAGAAATCAAATTTCCTCTCAAGATGAGAAGATGAAAAGCTTGGAACAAGAGTTCGTTGAATCTAAGGCTAAAATTGAAAATTTGACTAGTACCAGGCCTGTTGTTGATAACAAAAGTGTTTCTGTTTCTCTTAAGCCTAAAACTGAGAAAGTTTATATCCCTCCTTTCAAAAGGAATAATAAAGAAAAGACTTATTTTGCTAGGTTAGACAGTGGTAAAAGTTCCGCTGTAGACGCTGAAGTTTTTAAACTTTTGCCTAAACCTACTGTTAGAGAACATAATAAATCAATTTTTGTGCCTACCTGTCATCTTTGTGGTATTGATGGTCATATTAGACCAAATTGTTCTTTGTTGAGGCAAAAACCAAAATCTGATATTAGATTTGCTGTTAGGAATACTGATGTTCCTAAATTTATTCCTATTTGTCACTTTTGTGGTGTTTGCGGTCACATTCGTTCTAATTGTCATAAATTGAAATTTAAACATTCTACATTTCAATCTAGAATATGTGATGCTATTTCTCCTACCATAAGTCCAAATAAATTGTTTCATATGCTTTTGAAAAATTTAAGTTTATTTCTTGTGAAAGGAAATTGCAGGATTTTAGTCTTTCTCAGAAGATTAGTGTAATCCTTCAAATACACTCTAGTTCTCATGGTTTTTCACCTACAAAGCCAAAGACTCGTGCTATATGGGTGAGAAAAGATTCTCTAAGGTGAATGCTGCAGACTTATCCCTGATTTAATTCTTTCAATTATTTGTGGACATATTTTCTTTTAGTTTTTGGTTGTTTAATTTTCTTAGTGTTTTGTTTTTTTCAAAAATCCAAAAACATTGAAAAATTTACAAAAAGACAACTATTTTATTTTGTGTCTTGTTTTATTTGTTTTGAGGATTACATGAATTATAATATCTCTCACTTGATTTAGAACATGCTTGACATTGTGGAAAAACTTGAATAGTATGTGTTACATAACTGAATGATAAGCTATTTTTGATTTTGTGAGTATGTACTAGTTTGTACATGTACTCATGGGTTAATTAAGAAATTAATATTTCTTATTTGTGTACCCTCTATAGCTTAGTTAAACACTATCATGCCTAGCTTTGCATTGTTCATTTAGCAAAATTTGTGCCTTTTGTTTTTGGTCATAAAATTTTATTTTAAACCAAAGAGATTTTTGTGTTACATATCATGGATGTGT
Organism: Castanea sativa; assembly: GCF_040712315.1. NCBI lineage: Eukaryota > Viridiplantae > Streptophyta > Magnoliopsida > Fagales > Fagaceae > Castanea > Castanea sativa. The sequence goes on from NC_134018.1 coordinate 54,589,427, forward strand.
AGTTAAGGTTGGCCATATTCTCTTTACATAACATGTTTGTGTACCTTGTTTAGCTTGGATGAATTTATTTTACTGCACTTTGCTAGTTTTAGCTATGTAGTGCATGTTGTGTGGGAGTGGTTTATAGTTTTTGATAACGTGATCTTGATTTTGAAGTCACATGCTTTTGATTGTTAGGACTAAAATCCAAGAAGAAATGCATAAATAACCATCTCACCATTATTTACTAGCCAATCATAAACACTTTAGTGCATATCATATAATTTTGTGCTCGAGAAAGTATAGCACATGCACAAAAAGAACATAAGGTGTAGTCTCAAATATAATAAATTCAAATAAAATAAAATTGATGTGTACATAATTGGGCTACAATAAATTCAAATGAAATAAAATGTGTACATTATGAGGCATTACAAGAAACTTCCATAATTGCAAGCTTGTTTTATAGGAAATGTGAAAGTTATATGATATAACTTTTTAGGTGATAGTCACTTTCAAACTTATGTGATGAATTTTGTAGTAAATATGATTGATTACTATCTACTTATCACCTCACATGTATCTCATGCTTTTGCTAGTTGCACACACTACACAAGTTATTCTTTGCTAAACTTTGTACATGAAATTGTGTGTGAATTTGGTTTGGCCATCCAAGATTATGTTTTCTATGGTGTTTAGTGCAAAATATGTTTAAGGGTTGGCAAAAATTATGTTTTTGTTAATTAAAAACTTTGTTTTGAAGTTCTGGGTTGAAAACTCATGCTTTTGAAAAACATTTAAACTCATTCTCATGCATTTCATTCATGAAATCAATTGGTTTGAGTTTTTTTTTTTTTGCATAATGTTCAGCAGTTTTTCAAAAATTCAAATTTTCATAATTTTGATCGATCTAATGTGTTTTTCGACCGATCGAAAATACCTTAATTTTTAATCATTGCTTTCTGCTTGACTCAATTGGTATTCAATTAATGCTCGATCGATCGAAATTGGAATATTTTCAGTTTTTAAGTTTTTGACCAAATTTTTTTTCATGCATCATTTGTGTTTAGGATTCACATGCATTGCATTGTTTTTTGTATCCATCTTGCAGTTTTGCAGTCATATCTCTCATTGTTTTCACACATAGCATTCATAGAATTTGCTAAATTGGGTACTCAACTTGATTTAAAAATTTATTAATTAATTTTTGAGTCCTTTGTACAATCTAGTATATGCTAGTTTTTATGTGTGAACTGCAGAAAACATTTTTCTTCAGAGATGTGATGGATAATCAATGTAAAAATATTTTCTCTACTCATGCAATTGTTTATGGGTCACATTTTGTCAAGTTTGCATTTATTAAAAGAGAGAACATTTTTTGTTCAAGTATATCCTCAACTTAATTTTTAAGTTTGGTTTGTGTCTTTATTTTTCCCCACCTCCTAAATTTTCCTCTAAATTGTTTTTTCCCAAAACATGTTTTGTTTTTTCTATTTTTATAGAGGGAGAAAAGTTTTTTTTTTTACCTTTGTTGTTCTTAGAGGGAATTGTTGCTCTTCATAGGAGGAGTTGTTTCCTTGGTTCTCTATTTCCTCTTATACTTTGTTGCACATGTTTCTCTTTACTCTTTAATTAGGTTGTCTTTGTCAATACATGACAAAAAGGAAGAGAAATAGATAAAATTTGAAAAAGTTTTTTAAAATGTTTTGTTTAGGGGGAGATGGTAAAAACTTTTTGATGTATCTAACTTAAGGTGAGAGTTAGTTTACTTTTGTTTTTATATTGTGTTTCATATTGGTTTACTTGTATTTTCCACACATGCATTTATGGTTTGTTTAGTGTTTCAGGAATTTACAAGTTAATTCATTCGAAGCTGTTGTCTACTTTTGCAACTGATAGATAGTAGTTAAGTTAAATTGTAATTTGGGCAAAAATGTGTAATTGGGAATTTTATTGTATTGGGTTGTTCTTGTATTTGAGAATTTAATTTGTATGCAAGTTTTGTCACGAATTGCTAAAGGGGGAGATTGCAAAGTCCTAAAAATTTAGAACAATTGGCAAATCGTGAACACAAACTTGTCTAGGTATAGATCTTAGAGTCTATATGTATGATTAGACAATGCTCAAGGTGATACAAGTCAAGATTCAGGAACAAGCAAGCTGCAGAAAGAAGAATTCAGAATTTTCTTAGTTCGACCAATCGATGTCTCTCGATCAATCGTGAGTCGTATCTGCAGAATTTTAATTAAGACCCAAACAGCAGTTCAAGCCCATTAAGGATTAGGGTTTTAGATCTACTTCTTCTAGTATATAAAAGAAACCCTAAGCATGTTTTTAAAAGGCTTTTGAGAGAGAGATTAGAGTACATCTTGTGTCTCTTTTGTATATCTAGGGTTTTGTACCCAAAAGCTCTCTAGTCTTTTTGTTTGTGACATGTATTGAATCTTTTGTGAGATCTAAAAGTATTTACCTTCTACACACACTTTGAACTATCAAGATCAAAATTCACATCAAGAACTTGATGATTGTTTCAGTTCCTGCATAAAAATCTTAAAGAAAAACAAGTGGCATACTTGTGGATACTGTGGTTCTGAAAAAGTAGTCCGTGGACTCGGAACTGTCACGTGATCGTGATAGTAAGTTTTCTACTCGAGGTAACAATAGGATGTTAGTGGTTTAAGTCGCTATTGTAAAACTTTAATTCTTTTATAGTGGATTTGTTTTACTTGAGAATAGTTAAATTAAATCCTTCCCAGGTTTTTTACCGGTTTGGTTTTCCTGTGTTGTGTTCTTTATTTTCCACACTTTTTCAATGATATGATTTACTTGTGTTAACCTAGATCTGAATAATTTACCTAAGTTAATCACTTGGCTAAATAACTAAGTTAATCTATTTGTATTTAAGGGGTCTAAAAACGTACACTATATAACAAAATGCAAGTCATAATTCAAATACCATGTTGAATGTCACATTTACAATGGTTACGTCTTGATTATTAAACCGTGTGTTAGAATGAATCCATTGATAGGTATATATAGTAGAGTACCCCTAGGCTACCCATGGACTAAATTCTAGAAATACAATACTTGTAGTATAAACGGATTACTTATACCACAAGAAGTATTAGGATTCCTAGTAAAATAAAATTGGACTGGGATAATAAAGATTTGAATAATTCGATTGGTTTAGAACTTGATATCTCTAAAAACTATGATTGCAAGTTCGGAGGGAGATATCTTTAACTGTCGTTGAGTTTAGAGAAAGGCGAGAGTAAATAATAAGAAGATAAAAGAGAGAAGAGGGAATGGAATAGTTATCCATTTCTTCTGTTATGATGTTCTAAATAATAAAAAGGAGGTGTAGGGTTACCTCTACTTATTTAGTAGGAGACAAGTGATAAGAGTTTGTTTAGACATCATTAAATTTTAATACATTATTAAAAATAAAAAGTACAATACAAAAAAATAATCATTAAGGAAGATATTATCTCTCTAAATTCCTACCATTTGAATTCAATAAGTTAACAATCCAATAAATGTAGGCACAGTATTATACCCATGCCAATCCAATGTTGTGATATATTATTATTATACAACTAGAGATAGCCCAGCAATTTTTTTTTTTTTGAAAGTCTTAGTACTTTTAAACACAAGATTCCCTAGTAAAACTAAAAGTTAGGTTCATATTAGAATTATGCTACTGATAAATATTACCATTTAAGTAGTTCATACCTTCATCAAATGAAAACATTAGAAACCTTTAGCATTCTATCTTTTCCTTCTATCCTTTCGATTTAAAATTTAGGGTAAAATATAAAAATAACGTTTTCTGTGTAGATCAATATCAGCTACTACCAAGATTTTTTTTTTTTTAATATCCAATTTGATTCCTAAGCACAAATGATACTTAACATCATTTGAAAGTTCCCTGCTCCTCCAAATCTTTTACTTCCAACAATTTGTTTTCACTGTGCAGGTCTTATAGTGACTGCATTATAGTAATTATATGCATAAGGGAGTGTTTAGGCAGCCAATAGTAGATAAATTGCAGCCGGAGATAGAAAATGAAGCATAAGGAGTAAAAGAGTTTTCAAATACTAGTATTTAATGATGAATGTGCTTACGAAACAAATTGGATAATTTTGAAAGAATTTGTTAATACTTGGCATTAGCCCAAACCTTAAAGTAACTCTTTGTATTTTGCCCTAAATTATATTAACTCATCTGGTTAAATATAAAAACAAACCCCTAAGACTATTAAGGCCGAGAGTACAGCATGTGTCACGCAATAAATAAATTTCTTTTTTTGTCATAACATAAACATTAAATAAGAATTTTTTATGGTCTAATGAAAACAATTATTTTCTTATAAAATAATTTTAAAAAAATCATGTTGCCAATTAAATGTTTTGAAAAATATATATAGTTTTGATTTTTATTAATTAAATAATTAAGATGGTGTCGGTTTATGTCATTGCAAGTTTTTTTATCACATAAGCATTTACATTGGCAGTGCTAAAAATATTTAGCTTTTAGCAACTCAAAAGCTATTTTATTTATTTTAAGTTTGAGTAAACTACGTATTTGGATTTTATTCTTTACACTATATTTCAATTTAGTCCATAACCTTTCAATTGTGTCAATTTGGTTCCTAACCTTTCAGCAGTGACGTGTCAATTTAGTCCATCTTGGATGGAAAAATTTGACGTGTCAAACGGCCTAAATAAAAAAAATAAAAATTGTCACATCAACGGACACCTAAACTAACTTGTCAACATAATCTTAAATTTATAAAAATAAAATAAAATAAAAAACAACAACAACAATGCTTCACGTCTATGAAAAAAAACAAAAAACAAAATCCTAATTCACTAATGCTTCACGTTTTGGTATATTGACATAATATAGTGTGTGAATGGCTTTGATTAAGATTTATCAAAGTCTACTTTGTGCAAGAAATTTAGTTGCTTGGGAACCCAACTTTGCCTCAAGCTGGCCTGTGGCTATATCATAATATAAGCAAGATCAACGGAAACTTTTAAGGCCTTAAACAAGAGTATCACATATATTAAGAAATTCATGCAATTATTTTTGCTGCAAACTGGCTATTTCTTGTTCACTTTCCATTGCTTCTCAGATTCCGGCCTAGAATTCTTGTAGATTTAAGCAGAATAAATTTGTCAACTATTGCACTGGGTTACAAAATCTCAGCGCCAATCATGATAGCTCCATCTGCTATGCATAAGTTGCAACATCTAGAAGGTCCAAATCTTCTTGGAAGAGTTCTTAGTCTCAATTGAAATTTGTTTGGATTCTTATTTTACTTGTTCATTGTGATTATTCCAGAAAAGATAAACACAACTAGAGCAGCAACTGCATTTAATACTAAAACGTGAAGTATTCATGAATTAGGGTTTTTAAAACGTGCAGCATTCATGAATTAGGGTTATTTTCTATTTTGATAGACGTGAGTTAGGGATTTTGATCCCAAATTTAATCACTTTCACTAATCTGCTGTTTTTTTTTTTAAATTAATATTATGCTGACAAGTTAGTCTAGGTGTCCGTCGATGTGGAAAAAATTTTATTTTTTTATTTAGGCCGTTTGACACGTTAAACGTTTCCATCCAAAAGATAACGGCAATGACTAAATTGACACAGCACTGAAAGATTAGAGACCAAATTGACACAAACAATTAAAATGTTAGGGACTAAATTGAAATATAGTGTAAAAGATAGAGACCAAATACGTAGTTTACTCTTTTAAGTTTTTAGTGCCTCACTTTACAATACACCCAACATCAAAGATTCTATTTTTTTACCACTTCATTTACAATACACCTACTTCATTTAAAAGAAAAAAGAGAGAGAGGAAAGACATTTTTTACTATTCACAATTTGTAAAATTTTATAGATATACCACCACCAATGTAGCATGCCTTTTAGTATTTTGGGTGCTAAAATCGCATTTTAGCTATTTTAGCACCACCAATGTAAATGCTCTTCTTTGTTTTCATATTATTTATATTTTGTGGGCAATTTCAATTACATAGGCAATTTTTTTTTTACCACGTACTTCAAAGGGGTACCTCTAAACTATTCCAATATGTACTGTATTTAACAAACTTCCACCCCCAACCCATGATATGTCTTCACTAGTACCTCTTTGGGTACTCTCTCTACACCCCTTTTGTGGAAAGGGGTCTTCCACCATATTCTCAACAAGAAATACGATCAATTGCTTGAAAACTTTAGCTGAACTTGGCTTCCAAGCCAAATCAATCATGTTCTCTACAAATCTTATTCTCTTCCATACATGATCATCTTTCTTTTACGATGTTTTAATTAAAAGCTCCTCTTTACTTTTATCCACCACAGGATCCACCTTTAATTGTCTCACCAATTAAAAGTTTTATCCACTATAGAATCCACCTTTTATTGTCTCACCAATCAACGTGTGTGAATTCTTGAAAACCTTCTCTCCCTCCATCAGTACTAAAGCCCCTATAGACTATAGTAACTTTCATAACTACACCTTATGTAAATTATCCATAACCTACAAAATCCAATCAGCCTAACTTCTCAGTTGAACTTGGCTTCCCAACTGAATCAATCACATTCTCTATAAATTTTATTTTCTTTCATCCATGATTATCTTTCTTTAACAATGTTTTAACCTTGCTAGAGTGGAGTTCTTCCCTTAATCTTTTCCCTTGTTCTAATTTTTTAGAAATGCTTGATCTTTGTAATTTATGCGTTTAATGTACTGTTTTCCATGTTCACCCCCGGAGTACCTGGGCTTCTTTTTAATACAATTCCGTTATTTATCAACAAAAAAAAAAAATGTTTTAACCAAAAGTTCCTCTTTACTTTTTCTCCATCACAGGATCCACCTTTAACAGCCAGACCAATCAATGTGTAGAAATTTTTGAAAGTTCTCTCCCTTTATTACTACTAAAGTCCCTTCAGTAACTTTCATCACTTCAACTTATATAGAATATCCATGACCTAAAGAATCCAATCAGCTTATATAGAATATCCACCATAGGATTCACCTTTAATTGTCTCACCAATCAATGTGTGAATTCTTGAAAACCCTCCATCAATACTAAAGCCCCTATAGTAACTTTCACAACTGCACCTTAGGTAGAATATCCATAACCTACAAAACCCAATCAGCCTAACTTCTCAGTTGAACTTGGCTTCCCAACGGAATCAATCACATTCTCTACAAATTTTATTTTCTTTCATTCATGATTGTCTTTCTTTTACAATGTTTTAACCAAAAGTTCCTCTTTACTTTTTTTCCAACACAGTGATCCAACTGTAACTGTCAGACCAATCAATGTGTAGAAATTTTCGAAAGTCTTCTCTCCTTTCATTACTACTAAACCCCCTTCAATAACTTTCATCACTCCAGCTTATATAGAATTTCCATAACCTAAAGAATCCAATCAGCTTAACAAAATCAATATTCTTTCAAGTTCAAGTACGTGTCTCACATTACCTAAGGCTTTTACGATCATATCAAACATCTTAACTTTAATGGTACCTATCCTCATAACTTTACATTCCATATTATAAGCCTAACACAACCTTCATCACAAACCATCTACATGTCAAACCAATCTTTATTCCAACACGTACATATGAAAGAAAAAGTTAAAATCCTCACGAAATTTCAGAAGGATCTTACTTTTGCTAACCACAAGAACATCTTTACAATCATCATCCTCACTATTTGTTGCAACAATTTTTGTATCTAGAGACTTTGACTATCACAACTTTTCTTTGCATTGATACTGGTAATACCCTATCCCATGACAATAGTAGCATTCCACATCATTAATATCCTTGGTCTAGATTTTGATCTTGACTTCTCCCGATCAGTCCACGAGACAAACTCATTCTGCAACTTGAATTGGAATTCACCACAAATTCCCTAGATTTTGAATCATTCACTAACTTCTTGACCTTCTCTCCATCAAAATTGTTCTCTTCTAATTTCAATTTCTACTTACCAACTAATAGTGTAGTCACCATGGTGTCATACAAAGGAAGGAATGAGGCTAAAAAAGTAACAAAGTTAGTGCTTGATTATAATTTGTAGTCCTCTCCCTCAATTTTAGCCTTCACCTTAAAAATTGAGTAATCAATCTATTAATAGGATTCAAATGATCTCAAATGTCACTACCTCCCTCCATCCTTAGCTGATACAACTTTTTGCTTCAAGTACAACCAATTTCTCAATGACTTTGACATATATAACCTCTAAACATTTCTTTTTTTTTTTAAGAACAAGTCTCATATAACATGATATGCTTTACTTTTAGGGCTAGACACAAACGAAAAGTATTCAATGCCTACATCTCAAGCTTTTCTAATTCATCATTAGACATTGTGGCCGACTCTTTTTACTTTTCATACAATGCCTTAATCAATCTTTGTTGCACCAAATGTCTTTGACAATACTTTTCCACACGCAAATAATAAAATAGCAAAAACCACAACACAAAATTTAATGTGGTTCGGAAAACTTTTATGCCTATATCCACAAGCAATGCAAAGAAAAAATCCACTATCAATAATAATCTACGAATTACAACTACACTCACAAAAAGTCATTAACTCTCACAAATATAAAACTAACCCAAAGTCTTAGCTAGTACACCCAGATGTACCTCACACTAACACCACACTAGACAAAGTAACACATGCATAACAAAGCTATACCACTTTATTTATGGGAACTACTGCACTTACCTAGTTCTTTTTTAATCAATGAGGGACTAACACTCCTAATAATTATCATCCTTCTGATCGACGTAGGATTCCAAAACCAAATAAAAAAACTCCAAAAATATTTCAAAATGAGTTGGACTTAACACCAAAAGGGTTGATAGCTTTTGTTTATACATGGGAAATAATGAATCAGCATGTAAACAAACAAGTCATAAACCTATAGCACACGTAATAAATACACATTTTTCATACCATCATATATACACAATTTGGAATTAATTCATTAAGGACTGGGGTATACATGGATAAGGAGAATTATTAGTTTATAAGGAAACATTGACACCCTTGGGAACTTGATACTAAAATTTTATGTACTTCATAGCCAGATTGTAGTGTTTGACCAGTAGGGATTCATAATTTTGGAAGCAAATTCCATAAAAGGACACAGTAAATTTTATAAGTAAAATCCCCAGACCCTATTGGAATGGCAATGTCTAAGGTTTAGTCTGTTTCTAAACCCAGTCCAAACCCTAATTATTTAGGGTTTCGGATTCTATAAGTAGGTATAGGAAGGGTTAGAATTCTAATTTTTAAACCTACAAGGATTTGGTAAAGGCCTGAATTTTACACCTTAGGTACCCAAACCCAACTCATCAATTATGCAATAAATTATTATTAAAAGACCCGTATTATTAATTTAATACACAAAAGCTAGGATTTCTATAACAACTTAGGTGGTATTATGGTTTTTAAATAGTTTTTGGATGGCTAGAACCTAAAGCTATGCGATATTAAATATGTTAGAAAATTATGAATTATCATGACAAATTTTTTTAAAAGAAGAATTATCATGACAATTGAGTATTTGTAGTGCTTGATCATATTTGAATCATACTATAAAGATGTTTAATTTAGTGTAAAAGTGCATACAATGTTTAGAACTTTAGATATCTCTATTAGAAACACCAGAACGAGTTAATTAGTTAAGTTACAAAACTCTTGACTAACATGTTAGTCATTCAAATTCATGAATTATTTGTAATGATAAGAATGGTACTAAATGTATTGCAAATTTTACCCCGTAAAATTAGGCTATAGCTATGACATGATGAATATCTACAATTGTGCCAATTATAACATGTAATGCCTATCAGATATGTGCACTACATGTCAAACACATGGTATCATGACTATTGTAGTAAAAACTGTGGGAGGATAGAAGAGATTTATTTTTTTTTCATATGTATTTGATTGAGAGGATGGAAAATTGATAGAAAAATTAGATTATATAAATTTACTCTCATATCCCTAGTAGATTTTTTATTTTTTTTTAAATATCTTACTTTAAAAAAACCATGCGTGTAAGTTAAAATTGAAAAAGAAAAAAAAATCAACGCTAAACTGTTGTGGGGGAGGATTAGGGGTAGATGGGTAATTCCATCAACCTCTCTCTTCTCCCCCCATTTTCTCTCCATTTTGAGGGGATTAAATTTTGGTGGACCCAGGGAGAATATTGCCAGACCTCACTATCCCCCCTCTCCTGTCCCAACCAAATACACTCATTTTTAGTTCTCTCCTTTATTTTCAATAAATGGAGAAAGTAAGGAGGGCAATTGTTCAAGTTCAGCAGGGTTTTGATTCAATCCGACCCTATTAGTAAGAGTCGAGTTTTTTTTTTTTTTTATAAAAAAAAGGGTATGCTGTTGGTTTTTAGCCTTTTAGGTTCAAACTTTAAAACCTTTTAGGATTTGGGAATGCTTTAAGGTTATACACCTTGAGCATCCAGACTCACCCGAGTCTACATTTCAATTATTTAAGCAACCTTATTATTAATATTTTTTTTAATTAGAATTTTACAACAGTAAATGTGCACCTTTCTTTTCTCTCTTAAAAATGAATAAGAAATGTAGGTTTTCTATACCATTGTTCCTTAATCTACAAATTGGAAAGTACGGATGTGTTACATACTCATACTGAACATGTACAAACAATTTTTTTTTTTTTTTTGAGAATGTACAAAAAATAATTAAAAATGCTTGGAAAAGAGGAACGCGGTTTCCAAATATTTTCTTGAATACTCTGAAATTAAATGTACCTGGTGAAAAATATATATATATATATTGAAATTTCAATTTTTTTATTCATTTGAAAATAATGAATTATGATAGTAATTGGCTAGTTCTTAGTTATAGTATTTGCTTATATTTAAACTATATCATAAATATTGTTTTAAATTTTTTTTTTTTTGAGAAACAATATTGTTTAACATAGACAATATTGTTTAAGTTAGCATAAAAGATCTCTAAAAAAGTTAGTATAGAAGCTCTAATTAATACTTGAATTTGATTAATTATATTTTATAGTTTAATTTTAGGTTACCTTGACTTGTTCCATCTTATTAATAATAAGATGAACAGTTATGTTTGGGTTAAGTTTGACTTTTTCTAATATAAATATGATGAGTTTGAAATGAAATTCATAATTTAATAAGGTTTAGACAGGTTCAGAATATAAAATATTTAATTGGTTTGAGAAGGCCTTTTTTGTCCCATCCCTAATTAGAAATTGACATTGAGATTTGATATGAAATTCAAAATAAGACGCTCACAATATCAAACCTGGTGAATTGAGGAGTCCTAGCCAAAGTTTTTTTTAAAATAAATAAAAAAAATTCAAGGCCTCAATCATCATTGATTAATGATAATTAATTCCAACTGGCCCTTTTAGACAAGTGGAACATTCTATTTTTTTCTCAATAAGCATAAAATTTAAATTCAACTAATAAGATGAGAAGATTTGGGAAAGGAAAGGCTACCATATTTTATAGCCAACCTTCTCATTTGATAAATATATATACATGATTAGTTCCAAACTTACCATCAAAAAGTCAAGAATCATTTTTCTTTAGTAAGATAATCAGTCACACGTGCTTCGGCTCAAGCTTGGAATAAATTTAAGATCAGGTGTTAAATAATTGATAGTCTGTCTTAATTATGTAATAACATAATCCTATGAGAGATTACCACGTACATGAGAAAAAAGGTGCAATTAACATGGTTGGGTGAGAGCAGCTTTAGACCCTAGAACTGTATATATTATAGCTCTCAAACAAGCTTAAAGCTTCATGCTTACAGGATTCAAGGAAGGCTTAAGGCAAACTTATCAAAGAAGACGATGATGATGAACTAAATTAAAAAGAAAGGGGAGGGGGGAAGCATTATGACTGTGAGGTTGCAAACTATTATCTGTTTTGTTTCATTGTCAAATCTACTGATTTTTTACCTGCCTCAGATAGCTAGAGTATAACATTTGAGACTACACATCCTACCGAAAAATAAGGAGAGAAAATGAAGATTCACTTATTCATCCAAGAAAGATAACTAAAGCCATACGTATTAGGAGTATTTTAAACTAAATGTTAAAACATCATGCTCATAGGATATAAATAGAACTAAGGTTTAAATCAATTACTAATTCCAAAACCCAAAAAAAAAAAAAATCCTTTAGTAATATAGATATGGAAGAGATTTCAACTTTCAAGGTTTTGGATGGGAAAAGTAGTAAAATATGACATGTGAATTAAGAAAATAACAAAAAGTATGACCTTGGATAGAATGAATTAAAAGAATACGTGTAACCGATTACGACTAGTATGTTGAGTATCGATAGTTGTTGGATATACATGTGTCAGTAAAGTCTCACATTGAATAATAATGAGTGGTTAATATAACATAATTGAGCTCATACCTAGTGGACTTAGACCTTTTGGGTTAAGTGTATCTCTATATGTTATATTAACAACTCAAGAAGTTTGCCTAAGTTTTTTATCTTCACAACAACAATGGCAGACCCTAAAACTGTGGGATTAACGTTTGATTATTGTTGTTGTTGTTGTTTGGGTGGAGATAAGGACATGACCCTATTAGAATTGTGCCTAAGTTTTTTATCTTCACAACAACAATAGCGGACCCCAAAATTGCGGGATTAAGGTTTGATTATTGTTGTTGTTGTTTGGATGGAGATTAGGACGTGGCCCTATTATAATTGATACTTATATACGGTAGTTGTATTCACATCACTACCTCTATTTACAGATAACTATGCATCCCTTGAAAATGAACATATTTGTTAGTGAACAAATATATCCTATCCAAGAATTATAACCTTACCCAAAAGCCACATCTTTCTATCCAAACATTACTATGCCTATGAAGTAACATTGTTTACCAAGTATGGTTATTCTATGCATGAGGGTGCACCATATTATGGTGTGATCATCCATCATGATCTTACATTAGCAAATGGTACTCTTTTTCTTTCTTCTAGCCTAAACAAAAAAAATTTCTTTGTTGGAAATGGAATGTCAAAATCCCTTCAGATCCCAACCACCACCTCCACCCCCCCCCCCCCACACAATACAGAAAACTGCAGACATCTCTCTCTCTCTCTCTCTCTCTCTCTCATATATATATATATATATATATATATATATATGTGTGTGTGTCAATGATTCCCCTAGTACACTCCGACCCACTGTCCAAGTAACTTGGTGCATATATTATGCTCCACTAAAAAATAAACCAAAGAAGTACAATGTCTCATCTACTTTATTGATGATAAAAAGCCTAAATATATTAGCGGTTAATACTTAAAACTCATTATAGTTCTTGTAAATTATAAATTTTGAACTAAGCGGTCGAGTTGTACTTGCATATATCTGCTCCAAAACCATGTCCAGTCCAGTAAATTTCTTGGTAATTAGACCAGAAATTGTCCCATAAGAAGATGAGAATAGTCAAAGAAACTCTAGCCTATCATCAATTGTTTTTTCTATTTGACTTATGAAGTTAAACAAACGATTGAAGAACATTAATGACATTCATCCCTATTATGTAAAACTGAATAATTAACTTGGCCGACTTTACAAGGTTTCCATTACTTGGGCTTAGTTGTGATTTAATTTTCTCTTCTCTATCTCTTTCCATGAAAGACAGACAAGAAACTAAAGCCCACTTTAGAAGTTAGAGGGGACAAAATGGAGAAGGAAAAGATATCATGGATCATTTCTAAAATGAATATTGATTAAGATCTGTATCGGTGTCACTGTTTATGGGAGAGAGACCGAGAGAGTGAGAGCTTTCAAAGATTTTGCTTTGTATAGAGAGACAGTTTTCTTGAGAATTACAACCCTAAAGTGCAATAACTGATAACAACATATGCATGAAACTTATTACTTATTAAATGAGCATAAATGATTTTCAAAAAAAAAATTAAATGAAAATAATGAAAGAATTTACTCATTTTCTATATTTTCTATACATAGGAATGTTAAAATTCATATGAGAAGACATGGAATTTCAGAAAAAAAGTAAAGAAAATATTGCAACACTAGTTGAGTAGTCCTAGAGTCCTAACCTGAAACTTGCAAATTCATAGAGCTTGCCCCTAGGAGAGAAAATTATAATCGCAACCTCTGCATCACAAAGAACTGATAGCTCAAAAGCCTTCTTTAGCAGCCCATTTCGCCTCTTGGAGAAAGTCACTTGTCTGCTTGTGGCATTCTCTATGCGCCTCATCTGAGTCTTTCCTCTCACCATCTCGCTTCACCTTTGAGAACAAAATGAATGAAGCTCACTATATATGACCCACACACACACACACACACACACAAATCTCTAATGCATAAAGGAGTAGTCTTTTTATAAAAATGTGTGAAAAAATTAAGAATATGAAATATAGACAGGAAATGAAAAAAATTCTTACCAAATAGGCCAAGGCCCAGAAATCCCTTGATGAGAAAGAAAAGGAAGAAGGAAACAATATGAGAGGTTTGCTTGCAGAGTGAAGAACACAGAAAAAAATATTCCAGAGAGGTAGAATTCAAGAGATTACTTCAATTCAGTTTCAATAGCTGTCAGCAGGCCCCAAGAAAAAGAGAAGGATGATATTATTAGTTGGGTTTACAAAATAAGCAAAAACCCAGAAAGCTTTTGAGAAAGGAAGTGACCAAGAAAGGAAAAAAGAGAAGGAAAAGAACTCTGAGCAAAGACCTAAAAGACCTGTGTCTATGGGGGGGTTTGGTATATATCTTCACTGACTGATTGATTCGAATACCACCATAAGACAAAAGAAAAAACAAAGCTATAATATTATATATATGTTCTTCTACTCAAAATAGTTTCAACAACCATACAAGAAAGTGTTCGGATAAGGAAAAAGAGTTAAAAGTGGGAACAAGAAAATCTTACCAAATAGGCAAAAACCCAGAAAGCTTTTACGCAAGAGGAGAGAAAGAAGAGACCCAAAAAAAGGTAGATTGCTAACAAAATCTAAGCCTTGTTTTTAAAGTAACCAAAAATATATATATATCAAATACAAAAACAGAAGAAGACCCAGATAGGGATATTTTTAAGAGAGATAAAATAGGAGGTTTTTTTTTTTTTTTTAGGTTGTGAATTGTGATTGATTGACTCTCTGAGTAGTCCTTCCTTCTTAGTCACCACCAAAGAGGGGAAACACAGGCAACACACAAATGACACACCTACTTTCCTTTACCATGTAAAAATTATAATAATTATGGTATTGTTAAATTCAAAGGTTGCCAACGGAATACTTCATTTTTTGCTTGTTTTGGCAAAACCCACAATAAAAAGACCCGAAAGAAGATATTTTTATATATTTTTTTAGTAGAATAGGAATAAATAAAGAAATTAAAAAAAAATTAACTTGGTGGAAAAGTCATGCTGAGTGATGATTATGGTCTATCTGTATCTATATATGCTAAGAAAAAAGTAAAATACTCCAAAAAGAAGAGAGAGAAAGAAAGTGGCAGAGTTTAATTAAGGAAAGAAAGAAATATTAAACAATTGTTTTTTTGCAAAGTATTTTTTAAAATTGGATAAGCGAGAGAGAGAGAGACTATGAGGAACAGAGCAGAGAGCAGAGTGGTACAAGATTAAAAACACGTCAACATCTTCCGTACAATTGAGTACTATAGTAAACCAATAGGAAGCTGAAAACGCATTGGGCCTGCCATGATTTAACATTTGTTTGTCAGATAATTGAGAGGGTGTGGGGGACACTTTCCTTTTTTCTCATCCACCTGTGTACCTTTGTATAGTTGTATGCCACGTCAGAGTTCTTCTTCTCCTTTTTCTCTTTCTCTTTTTTTTTTTTTTTTTATTATTCTGTTTTATTCCTGAACGGGCAATTTCTTATCTTGCACAGCAGGCGCGTGAGGTGAGGGGGCCTATGCCTATCTATAAATATACATTAGCTAGATTTGGTTTTAGCTGGGGGAGGTAGCTTAAGGTGGTTATTAGACGGGACCATATATCTCTTTACTCTTGCGTTTACATGGAAAGTGATCGAGGTTCGATGTTTGAAACAGTTGTTAAGTTCGGTACTTTAGTTCACATGTAGGGAATATGTACCGATTTCCAGATTTATAAGATGAAAAAGAAAAATAATGAAAGAATATTTACTTGTTTCAGTCAAATTACCAGCTAAGTTAGTATGGTTTTTCTCTCTCAAAACAATATATTAAACTCTAATATAAAATAACGGTATTAATATCCTACAAAGATGATTCACAATAGGTTAAAAACGGACCAAAACTTTTCCACCTTAGGCACTAGCCCTAGATCTTCAAGGAGGCTTGTCCTTCAACACTCCGCTCCATAGATTAGGTTTCAAAAAATCTCTCATTAAAAATCATAATACTTTCAAACACAAATAAGTCTCACATAGCCCAACACAACTAGTAATTTTATTTGTCGTCGAATATGATATTTGAAATTTAATTTTTGCCTACACCAAAAATCAATTAATGTCTTAATTTAATGATAAAGAACAATTATCAAAAGTGGATATTATAGGTTGAAATTATCTCTCAATAGAAATCTTGAGTTTTTTATTGTGGTTGCAGTGCAGTCGCATATGGGTCAATTTAAAAAGTATTTTGTTTATTTATTTTTGGGGTCCAATTAGCAAATGTCCTAAAGCATATATTAATGAGTCATTTTAGACCACTTTCATGAGAAATATGAAAAACTATATATTAAAAAAAAATCAGCTCATTTTTTTCCATAAAAATTTCTAAAAATATTTTCTAAATCAATGCTCTTAAAGCATCATTTAACTTTTCCATTGTTTATGTTGCTTTCTAATAAAGTGGGAGCCAGAGAGCACCCATTAAGAAAAGCCAAATGATAATGTACTCTTTTTGTCATTCTAAATTAAAATAAAATTTTATTTTATTTTTTATTTCACTTTATACTTAATTAGTCACAACTTATGTATTGATATCATTTCTATAAAAAAAAATTTAAAATATATAAATTGCAGTTTTTTAAGATGGCACAAGGGGTAAAAGGACATCATTCATGTAAGTGCTAGAAAATCGATGACCCAAGCCCACTGAGTATAGTGAGGCCGTTTCCCTCAAATTAAGCCCAAAACAATAAAATTTGTGTAGAGAGTGGGAAAATGATTTTGGTGTAAATTTAATTAAGTTTAAGTTTGAGGCCAAAGATCCAAGTAAGAATAAAGAAGAATGATTCGAAAAGTAATTTAGATTAATGCTATCTTCGAGTCAATCCGAGAATGAGTTCTTATATAAGAATTTATGCAAGTTCTAATCTAGGTCTTTCACCACTGTTCCAATTCTTATCTTCTTAGTTATGTTCTCCCAAAAAAAATAGAGTCCATCCCCCTTAACTAGAGAATTCCTCTCCCTTATATACTCTTTTTTCTTTGCATCATAACCCTCCACTTGTATACTTCAAGGTTTTCCTTAGGACACTTGTCCCATCAAAGTTCTGCTGAAGGCGGTAGAAGGGGTTGCTTAGCTGTGAATTTACTATTTAGGTATCATTTCCTCATTAATGCAGTTGATAAGGTTGTTGCTATGTATTCAATGTGGACGTAATAGGTGAACTTTTACATGAAACTTCTTCCAGCTGCTTTGGCCCTCTTCTAGAAGGCTACTTCACCCACTCGTGGTCCTCGAACTCCCATAGTTCTAATAGTCAAATGGGTTATAAATTTTTAAAATTGAATAACCAATTTAAAAGAAACCACAAACTTAGAGAATTTATAAACATTTTAACTAACTTATTTTCATTAGTTTATTTGATTAAAAATCATTTGAATAGTATTTTAAAATAAAATTATTGTTCTAAAAAGACATACAAGCGTTCTTATCAAGCTAGTTAGAATAGCATTTTAGTGAAACTATAGTTAAGCACCAATAACAAGGGAATAATAACTTATTACCTCTATTGAGTTACTGCTCATTAACAAAGTCTAAAAAAAAAAAATTGTGGTGGATTGGCGGAGATGGAGTGCAACAGAGACAGTGGTTGGGTTTGATGTGGACGATTTATGCGTTGCCGAATTTGGTTGATAAATGGTAGCAGATTTGTGGCAAATCTATGTTCGATGATGTTGTGTTTGTTTGATATGAAATTATAAAATATATATATATATATATATATATATATATATATATATATATATTTGTTAAGAGTAAACATAACATTTAAATGGAATAGATATAAAGTATTGAAGTTGATATAGTTGTATTCAGCAAAAAAAAGAAGTTGATATAGTTGTATATGAATAACAAATTAGCTAAAGTGACAAAAAATAAATTTGTTTAGTCAATTTAATTAAAAATTGCATTGAGCTTGGTGCTAATGCTTTATAAGCAATAAGTTATTTATATTCGTATATTATAATCTTTTTTTTTTTGCTAAGATGTATTATAATCTTTAGTTATATGTGTAAATAAATTTAACACCATATTTCAAAACGTAATATTATTATTTTTTTCCTTAAAATAGTTAAAAATCTCTACTCTACCCTCCTCTACACTTAACTCGACTACTAGATACAAGTGCCATCAAACAAGTTAGGTAATAGGCCAAAGCGTATGCGTTTAAGTTTAACGCATACAACTGAAGGCAATGTAGACATCTAAAGCCTCTCTCATTAAAGTTTAAGTTTAGCTAAGAATCCTATGTAGTGTAGACAGAGGTTTAGGTCAAAACTTTAATTTACTCGTACATTAGCTACTATTCGCCTTTTTTGTTTTTTAATGGAAACGAATTAACCAATATTCGCTTTTGAGTGTGATCGAATCGAACGGTACTGAGCTAAATAAATTTGAAATTACCTCTAGCTCAGCTCACGTAAGTTTAACACAACAAGGGTCCGTTTGGATAGAACTTATTCTGCTAAAACTGAAAATTGAAAACTGAAAACACTGTAGCAAAATAATTTTTAAATGTGTGAATAGTACTGTGGGACCCATTTTTAATGAAAAAATTGCTGAAAAGTAAAATTTGTGGGACCCATGAACAGTGCATTTGTGCACTGTTCATGGCTGAAAAGTCCAACCTTGCGGCTGGATAAAAAAAAAATAAAAAAAAAAGAAGCAAAACGCAGACGCAGCACTAATAAGCTGGATCCAAACCAGCACTAAGGGTCCGTTTAGATAGAACTTATTGCTGAAAACTGAAAACTAAAAACTGAAAATACTGTAGCAAAATAATTTTTTAATGGGTAAAAAAACACTGTTCACTCTTTTTTTTTACTGTTCATTTGCCTTGGTGCACTGTTCATATCCCATGAACAGTGCACCAAGCGCTGGTCTTTAAAAAAAAAAAAAAAAAACGCAAACGCAACAGGTAAACGGGGATCCAAACGGGCACTAAGAGCATCCACATCAGTGGATGTAAAAGTTTCTAAAATAAACATAACTACCAATTTTACACATTTTGAGCAAAAAAACACCCACATAAGTGGGTTTAAAAATGTCTAAAATTTTGTAAACCCATCCCAAGCTACAGTAATGTGTAAATTTACACGGTTACTGTAGCTCGTTTATAGCATTATTTTATCATTTCCGTTCGCTCCTTTTTTTTTCTCTCTCCTTTCCGTTCTCAACCAACCCAACTAAAACTCAACACAGACACTTTCTCAAAAAAAAAAAAAAAAACATAGATACACAAATACAGATCGGCGCTTGATCGGAGCGGTCGGAGCTTGTATCGGAACTCGGATCGGTGCTCGGAGCGACTGGATCGGAGCGTATCGGAGTGGATCGGTGCTCGGAGCGACTAGATCGGAGTGGATCGGAGATCGGATCGTGCTCGGAGCGACTGGATCGGAGCTCGGGTCGCGCTCGGAGCGCTGGATCGGAGTGGATCGGTGCTCGAAGCGACTAGATCGGAGTGGATCGGAGATCGGATCGTGCTCGGAGCGACTGGATCGGAGCTCGGGTCGCGCTCGGAGCGCTGGATCGGAGCTCGGGTCGCGCTGGATCGGAGCTCGGATCGCGCTCGGAGCGTTGATCTGGGTAGAGAGAGAGTGAGAGAGAGAGAGAAATGAAGAGAAGGAGAGAGAGAGAGAGAAATTAATCAGAACTGAAGAAGAGAAGAAATGAAGAGGCGCGTAGGTAGTTGAGAGAATTAATAAAAAAAGTAAGGAAATTATTATTTAATTAATAGAGGAAGTAGGATAGATGAACTGATGTGGGTAATTTGTAAAAATGAATGTGTAAAATTTTAAAAGGAGGTTTTTTGTGTAAAATAGAGGAAATTTTTATATGAGCTGATGTGTTTGCTCTAACACCTTCTGTCCAAAAAAAAAAAAACACAATAGCACCAACCGTACATATGTAGGTGTTTCATAATTTAATGAATTTAAGGGTTGTTTTAATAACTTTATTTCTATTTTTTTAGAGATATGTATAGGTAAAAAAATATGTGAAAGTATATGTAATTTTGTTTAAACACTAAAAATTATTACTCAAAGCATCTTACCAAAAAGCCCTTAAGTTACTTACCTAAATTTTTTATAATAAAAAACAAAACAAAAAATGTTAGTTACCTAAACAAGTATAGATGGCCATCATGGCCTTATTGTTTTCTTGATAGAAATGATAGACTAATCTACTAGTAGTAACTATTAGACTTGTGGTGATAAACTAATAATGATTTTTAGGTCAATTAACACTGTGATGTCTATATTTTAAATTCTCCTCCTCTACTTAAAAGGTATTAAAAAAAAGAATAAATTTGTAGTATAATAGTATTTCTTAATACAAGTCGGTACCTATACCGTAAATTTTTCTTTCTTTCTCTTTTTTTTGGCCTTAAATATAAACATGATAATTATGATATTATTGATGAACATTTATTATAATTGTATTCGTATATGGAACTATCTAAGAGTAACCGCATTAAACATTGCAAACTTTCCGTTTCTTTTGCACAAAAAACTACTTTTTTTTATTTTACACACCTATTTTTACAAAACACTCACATCAATCTATCTATTCTACATATTTATTTAATAAAGTATTCATTATTTTACAATTTTTTTTATTTCCTCACTCATTATCCCTCTCTCTCATAGACCCAGCACTACCAAAAAAATACTAAAATATTAAATGCATGAGCTACAGTAACAGTGCATATATGCAGGGTTACTATAACACTTGTGTATTTATGCACAATTTTACACCCACTTAGAGCATCCACATCAATGGATGCAAAATTCTCATCTAGTTACATGAAAAAACCTATTTTTTCTATTTTATACACCCATTTTTACAAAACACTCACATCAGTTTATCTATTCTACACATTTATTCAATAAAGTATTCATTCTTTTACAATTTTTTATTATTCCCTCCCTCACTGCCCCTCTCTTTCACAAGCCCACAGTCTGTCACTACCAATGATCACTCCACACTCAGCCACCATCATCACCACCCAACCAGCATTATCAAGGAAAACCCACTCAATCCGAAACTCATTCAATCCTAAACCCATTAATTACCCACCCAACTCGAAATCTAGTCAAGCCAAATTATCACCCACCCAATTAGCGGCAAGATCATCAAAACCCACCAATGAACCAGAAAAGTCAAGCCAATCATGATCAAAACCCACCGACCCACACCTACAATCAACCAAAAAACCAAAAGAAGAAAAAAAACAGCAACCAACAAATTGGAGCGAGATTGACGCCTCACAGCACCGTCACCTCCTCGCGATGGCTGCCAGCCTCAAGCTCAAACAAAAATGGATCAAAACTCACGGGATTCTAGGCAACAGACCCGTCAAAGAACTCTGTTCGTATTGTAGGTGACGGACTCGTCTAGCGACTCAGCTTGCTCGACCTTGTTCTCATCAACGGCGATGGCGATTAGCGGAAGCTACAGGAAGAAAAATTGATGAGATGAAAGAAAAAGAGAGTTGTGTTGTACGCTTGAGAGAGAGGGAGGTGAGAGTCAAGTAGAGAGGAGAGAGAAAAAATTATTAAGATATTAAATACATATGCTACGGTACCCGTGCAAATTTACCCATGCATTTATACACGAGTTTACACCCACTGATGTTGGTGTTTTTTTGCTCAAAATGTGTAAAATTAGTGATTTTTTTCCATTTTGCACATTCATGCACATTTATGCATCCTCTAATGTGGATGCTCTTATGTGGGTATTTTTTTTTTTGGGTCAAAATGTGCATATCTCAACACTTTTTTCTATTTTGCACTATCTTGCACTTACTAATGCAACTGCTCTTAGAATAATAATGTGCAAAATTGTGAGGCCTAACAAATTTTATGTGGCGAAATATATGAAGTCAACCAAAAGTCAAATATCGTTAATTTTATATGTATTATATATAAAAATAATTTTATCCTCAAAGTTAGTTGGCCCGTAAAGTAAACTTATTTTTACTCAAGATGAGCTTTCACTAATTAGTCTCCTCTACACAAGTGATCTTACTTATATGCTAAAATTATTTTTCATTGTGAATGATCAAGGACTATTTGGGATCCCAGAAAGGCCTATCCTTATAGCGTGGACATTCTCTTCATTAGGAGTGGTTAAGTTAAATATAGAGAATTAAGATCATTGAATAAAAAAATAAAAAAATAAAAAAGAGAAAAAGTAAAATTAGTAAAAAATATGTTGTGAGAGGAAGAGGGTTAATTGCACGTGTAATTGTACAGGATCTCAATTCAAATATAGATGATTTTTTTATGAGAGAGAGAGAGAGAGAGAGAGAGAGAGAGAGAGAGAGAGGCCTATGACTTGATTATTATTATTTTTTTTTTGGGGGGGTTCTATTTTGTTGTGGAAGGAAGCCATGTGATGCAATTTTCTTCAACTTCTCTTATTTTCAAATTTCACACGAAGATTTAATGAAGTTTCTATTTGAAGGTTTCTCGAGCGAATGTCTTGTGAGATCAAGTTAAGTTCCAATTTAAGGATTACTCAAGTGAGTACCACACAAAGATCAATCAAAGTTCTGTTTAAGGCTATTTGAGGCACGATCGAGTTAGGTGTTGAGTGAGGTCAATTGAAATTTCAACTTGATGCAGAATTATGTAGACAAATTTGCGTAACTTGAAATTAACTATTTTTAACTATTAATAATAGTTAAATTTAGTGAGTACAAGATCATGAAATTTCACTTGGGTCTCTTCATCATCTATAAATATATATTTTTCATATTCAGTTGAAAAATAGTAGCAAAATTACAAGGAGAGATGTTGGTATTCTCTAGAATTGCTATAAGTAGGACTCATAAGCTTTATAGTATCCATGAGATGATTTTCTAATAACCTATTAGCAAATTCTTTTTAAGTCGAGAAAAATATTGTCTTAAAGATAGGGAATCAACGCAACTCAAATCCGATGTTCTGTTTGATACTTCTTACTTTCATCCCATTTACCTAACCTATGGTACTTCCAAAAGGCAACCTCGGGCTTTCCATGGAAGGAGGCCTTCTTGGTCAACATATGATTAGCTTATTGTGGCTTTAGTGTAGGGATAGGTATTTCCACTGGCATTAAGAATTGCGGGCAGCAAGGGATGGACTGCGCTAACTTAGAATAGTGGTTCACCAGGCATTATTCTTAAGGTGGACTCTTGAGACTTTTTTTTCCCCCATATTTGCATTCTATTCTTATAATCCCATTTATGATTACATGAATCTCTTGGATTGGGATTGGCAGTCTATGGTGCATTATGAAGCAAATATATGTAATGTATAGACCCACTGACTATGTATAGAGCTTATAAAGTGAGGACCATATTGCTATGTTTTGTGATCCCTCACATGTATTTGAGGTTCCAACATCTTTTATATGGGATGCCATGTCTCAAGGCATCCTAATATAATCCCCTACTTTTATGTACCATTAAATGTGTTGGAAAAAATTGCATATGGATTTATTATTTTTTATTCTCTGAAGAGAACAACAGACAAAATATAAATCAATCTACTGCATAAATTAAATAAACGTAACAAGTAATAAAATTATAGCAACAACAATAAAACTTTAATCCTAAATTTATGTTTCATCAAGACTAGTGTTTTATACTATATAATTTATATCCTTAAACTAAAACTATGTTTCTTCTCTTTGAAGGCACTCATATGAACGAAGATGTATATGATATAAATTTTCCACACTTCTTTTTGAGACAGATCTCAATTTCAAAAAATGTAAATATGGAGTATGTATTATATAACATACTATGACCGACAAAGTTTAGCTAATTCTTAATAATATAAGCATTATTATATATTTTGAAAATCTAACCGTTGAATTGTATGTTTTTTACGTTATTAACACATATGTTAAATTTGTATCAATCGGATATTATTTACTATATGATTTATAAACTTATATTTTATGCAAAATTTTAAACTACAAAAAGTTACTATTTAAATAATTTATTATTGACATAAATTATGTAAATATTAAAAAAAAAATGTATTCTAATAGTAGATTTATCAAAATTTACTTAAAATAAAAAATTATTAAATAAGATTACAACTAATTTTGTAATTAAATTTTTTCCTCACATAATTATTTTGGTTTAATTAAAAAGAAAAAGAATAAGAAGTTGAAATTGGTTGAATTGAAGCGCGTGAAGAACACACTCCAAGACTACAAGTGGGAAATACTAGTTATTATGTAATAACTAGTTAGTTGGAGCCTTGGAGGCAGAGGCATTGTACATGTGATAATAATAACAGTTTAAAACGAAAACCAATTGGATGGTGTTAAGGTATCATACCGAATGATAATAATAATTTAAAAAGTCGTAGATTTTAATTATTATTAATTGTATAGCACAACATGACCTTTATTTGACAATTAATGTTGCCGACAGTTGTCAGTGAGTGGTGTGTTTATATGCCGTTTATGTGCATTGGCTTAGGTTTCTCCGAGCGTGTTGGGTCCGGTTTTGTTGTTGTGTCTCAGCTTTCAACATAAAAGTAAGAAAAATATAGTTTAGCTTTTTTTTTTTTTTTTTTTTTTCTCTGTGTTGGGGGGACCACGTGGCGTGCAATGCTCAGTCTTATTTATTTCTTTTATTATATTCGTTCGATCTTCATCGAACGGTCCTTATTCTGCATCCGGATTTGTGGTCACAGAAGATTAACGTCACTTCCTCGATCTCTGCTGTCGTCAGCTTTTCACCAGTGGTTCAAATTTCCATATCTATTTAGTATTATTTTCAGTTTTTCTCTTATTGGAGGATCTTGAAGCTTGATTCTTTTGAGGGATTTTTGAGCTATTATAGTATTACTATAAAAAAAAAAAAAAACTCCACTTCTTTGCACTTTTTGTATAGCATCCACGTAGCTTAAATCAAGAATGTATTATTGGGAATTAAAAATAATAATAACAATAATAATAATAATAATGTTTGATTGAATCAAATAAATAAATAAATTTAATATAGTATTCTATTTGGGAGAAAATAATGTTAATAAGCGTTATTGGGTTATGTTTTAAATAATATTTTAAGATAGGTTAATGTCAATAATTGTTTATTAAAATTATATTTTTATATTTATTATTATTTTAAGTTTTTAACCTTTTTAAGTCAAATTTCCTTGATTCTTTGAAGGATATATATATATATATATATATATATATATATATATATATATATATATATATAAATTTTGTAGAAAGATTCTTTTAGTATTTTTGAGCTAGTAAAGTATTACTAAACACTTTCCGTATAGCATCCACATGAATTGCTTGAATTAAGAATGTATTATTGAGTGCTTTCTTGGTGTTAACTCTTTTTCAAAGGAATGTATTATTGGGGATTAAACATAAATAAATGTATTATTGAATCGAATAAATAAACAAATTTAAGAAAGTATTCTATTTGAAAAAAATAATAGTATAAGAGTTAAGTTTCGGTCCAGTGCATCAGTACACTAGACCTAATACGATACAGGCACGTATTGTATCGAATCCAATGCACTAATGCATTAGACCTAAGTTATATCTTACAAATAATGCTTTAAAATAGGTTAATGTCAGTAATTGGTAATTAAAATTAGATTTTTAATCTATTAGAGCTTCATTGGATCTGTCTTTTAAAAATCATTTTGGATTTTCCAATCTCGTCAAATTAACCATAAATCAACCAACTCATATGATTCTTGTAATTATAATAATAAACTTAGCTACCCATTTTTCTATTAAAAGAACATCTAGCTACTCATTTATTTATTTTCAGAAACCATGTTTCATCCTGTTAATCTATCAAATTATTTTTAGATCAAACCAAGTTAGAGTGAAGTTTTTTTTTAATAAAAGAAAAGTCAGAGTGAGTTAACCAATTAATTTCTTTATAGAAAAATATGGAATAACAATTATAAAGTTTCAAACCTAGGTCCTCTTAATTATTGTGTTAGGATGCTTTCCATTTTACTTGGAATGAATCCATCTTATAGTTCAGATAAAATATTACATATCTAAAAGTGTATCCAATACCCCATTTTTAAAAATTATAAATGATGTGGTATTTTGTACACTGTCATATTTAGGAAATACAATTTTGATAAGTGAAATTAACTTTTAATCCTTATGTTATAAGCTAAACACAAGTTCAAAAAATATTAATTAATACCATGCATACTAATAAATAAATAAATTTTGTACTACTTTTTTAATAATTTTTTTTTGATAAAAAAACATATAACTAAAATCATATTATGATTTACTTACCATGACTGAATGTGAAGTTTCTATTTTTTTTATGCAATTAGGCTTTGTATTTGAAGGAATAATTATATTTTAATTATATTTTTTTGGTTATTCCCTTTTATTTTCTATTTTCCTTATATAAGTCATGCAAATGCATTTAAAGAATTATTTAAATTTCTATATACATTTTTTGAATTAATGTTTCTATTTTTTATAAATTTATTGTTTTAATTTATTGTTTGGTAAACGGTATGCTTTTAAAACATTGGTTAATTCACCGGTTGTTAAAAATTTTATTTTAAATAATAGGATTTTACTAACATGTGCCCTAAGGGCATACAATAGTATACCATTTTTGGAAAAAGTTTTTATTAAGAATTGACAATTTTTTACAGCTTTTTCAATTTCTCATCAAATGTTTCAAAAAATAGATAGCTTAATGTATGCCATTTTAGGGCACACATTAACCAAACCCTAAATAATAATATGGGAATCGACAAAATTCAAGCTATGTTTGGATGAAGGATTTGTTACACCAATTTAAATTTAAATTTTGAACTAGTATGATGTCATGGTGTTGAACTGCTGATGGTGGTGGCACTACTATTGCAGTGATAGTAGCTACAATTATTGCAATGATGGCTGTGGTAGTAGTGATAGCAACAACTAATGGAAGTGACCAATGAAGATTACAATGGGTAAGGTGGTGATAATAAAGATGATAATGTGCGTATTGATACAACAATAATAGTGGGAATGGTGGTGTTGGTAGTGGCTATGGTGGTGCCGACACCGGTAATAACATCAATGGAAATAGTGTGACAAAAGATAACGGTGTATATATATATATATATATATATATTTGTTTATAATAAGTAAAATAGATTCCTAGACTCTTATGGAGAATCCTACAATGTCATTAGGTCAAAATGCTCTTTACAAATTACAATGACACATTTCAAGAGAATTTATATTCGAAATTTATGTATAAATTATAATTTTATAATATAAGAGAAATTTTATTTTTAAAATAAACAATGAAAATCAACAATCTCATTTTTATAAAAATAATTTTATGTGGCTTTCCAGTTTATTTATTTTGTATATATATTAATATTGGTTAAACAGTTTTTGGAGATTCAAGACTGTTTGTTCTTTCTTTGGCATTACTCATTAGTTATGTCCACCGGATAGTCCACTAGACTATGGATCATTCGTTTCTGTAGCTGCACGGGGCCCATTAAACAATTTGGTTCACCTAAGATTTGGCGTTTAGTTGAATATCATATATAGGATAAAAAATTCAACACACCTCGTACAATAATAACTTTGGTCCCTCCAACCAATTACTAGGACAAGGAGGTTGAGAATTTAAACTCTTGTTAGGATTATTTATGTTTTTTGGGTCCTACTGTCAAGTGCCTTTAGGCTTCCTTAGAAAAGTTTTGATATTGTTTTTATTGAAAATTAAAAAAAAAAAATTGACAAAACTCAAAATATTATTATTATTTTTTTCATAAAAAAATTCTTAAAATAGTCCATTAACTAATGTCTTTTAGCATCCGTTAACTTTTTTCACGTTTTTTAATACAGGTTCAAATCATCGCGCTTCCATTTGTGTTATCTCCCAAGTATCATGAATTAGTAGATAACACGTGTACACAAACATAAGGGCAATGTACTAATTGTAAAGTTGTAATTTCACAAATATACCACATTTCCTCACGTTTCCATTTATAGGGGGAGCCTAAATGGGGAACCAAAGACCCTGTTATATTATACGTTTTAAATTTGATTTTGATTTTGCTGAATAATGGGTAAGAGGCAATCAATTGTGACAAGCTTATCTGGGCATAATCATAGTAATTCTCTACTCTTTTTTTTTTAGTGCTAAATATAGTAATTCTCTACTTATCTTAGGGTCCGTTTAGTAATATTGTTATAATAACGTTGTTTGTATTTTTTAGAGATACATGTGAGTGAAAAAGTATGTAAAAATACGTGTAATGTTATTTAAAATTTGAAAACTGTTGCTTAAAATGTCATACCAAACTGCCCATAAGGAACCAATGTTTTACTGAAAATATAATAGGATAGTGCTCAAATTCTTTAGCAAAGAAAGAGTTTAATCCAAAAAATCAACAACACAAATGGAAAATTTAAATCAAAAGTAGGAACAACCTCACCTAACCGTAAAATTATGTGAAGGCTTTGTCCTAAAAAACTGACCTGTACATCAAAATTAAAATCCCAATGCCAAATGGTTTTTGATTGATTAACCCATAAGATTAGACTATATCATCCACTTTTCGTGTTGAATGCACTTCCACATAAATAAGAAAGTACTTCTTGTTGATTTTCAAATGCCCAAAGAATCCGTGTGGGATAGAGCAAAAAGAGCGTAGAGGAGAGGTTGAAGAATAATGTGGTTCAATGGTGTGTTCCACAAGTCTCTAACTTGGCCAAAAAAGAAAATTAAACAGGTAGCTTACAAAGTAAGCTGAATACCAACTGGCAAAATAGTCATAAATGGATAATTAAGCCCACAAATGTGCAATTCAATAGCAAAAATCTAGAAAAAGAAGTTGAAAATGGGCCAAAGTAAAACTAATTAGATTCACACGTGTTAAATGAGGTGGAGTTGGGTCTTGTGTGATATAGATCGATATGGTCGAAGATCTAAACTGAGCCTGATAACTAAAGATACTAAGGAAAGTTCATAATAGTATGTAACACCAAATCATAACATTCTTCTAACTAATGTGATTAGGAATGATTAATGGGCCGTTTGTTACTGTTGTTTAAACAACAGTTTTTAGTGTTTAAACAAAATTATACGTATTTTCACACACTTTTTTAGCCACACGTATTTTCAAAAAATATAAACAACGTCATTAGAAATTTCTTACCAAATGAGCCTTAATTCTAATTGTTTATCTAAGAAAGAATTGATTTTAATTAACTTTGCGTCAAAATTGCATTGGTTTAAGTTTAATAACAAAATTTTGGGAGAGTTTCATTACCCTTTGCATAGCCACAACTACTAGGATAGATAAAAACCACTTTCCACCTTCATAACATCCTTCTCTCATTATACAAACAATTCAATTTATCAAATACAAACCCTAAACACCATGACGGTTATTTGCCATCAAATTTTTTTCAAGAGGTAATGCATAAAGGAATTTTCTGCATATGGTATGTTTTCATTTGATGATATGGGTTGAATGATAGATAAACATGTTCTTTGATTATGAATGTGACATGATGACATGATGTATGAGATGATTGATATGAAGATTTTAAAAGAATGAATATGTGCAATAGTCCAGATTGTTTATGATAAATACAATAAATAAATAAAGACAAACATGACAATACAATGAACATGATTCTTAGACTACAATTGGCTCATTGATGTTTATTTATTTAGCAATATTATGTTCATTGAAATTTTTATGTGCTAGTATGACGATGGCACAAAATGGATTGTAAGTTTGTATGATCATAACATGAGGTTAAGACTTAGGTACAGTACTTAAGTATTGTTCTTGAGGTTTCCTCTCTTAAGATCAGTCATGTGGTTGTATTTAACTAAAAATATACTTCTATTTATGAGAAAAAAGCCACATGACTGAATCTTAAGAGAGGAAGCTAAGGAATAACACTTAAGTATTATACCTAAGTGTTATGTTCTAAGACTTTAGGAACTTATGTATTAGAACTTCAAATTGTATATGTTGGCAAACTATGATCAAAACATTTAGTCTAGGTTTAGACTTGCTCAAAGTTTAGTTTTATGTAAGTTTGGAATTGAGTAATTGCAGGAAATTATTGTTCTATTTCTGCAAGGCTCGATCGATCGAAGAATAGACTCTATCAATTGAAAATCGTGGATTAACAATTTTCTGCAGAATTTCTAAACCAGCCCAGGCCCATATGATGTGTAGAGTTAAGTGTTTCACTGCAAGTATAAAAGGAAAAACCCTAGCTACATTTTAAAATTATTTGTTGAGTTGTGTGTTGAATCTTTTGTGAGATTTGAAAGGTGTTTATCTTCATATACACACATAGAGCTATCAAGATCAATATTTGCATCAAGAACTTGATGGTGAATTCAGTTGCTACATAAAGAACTTTCAAGAAGATCCAAAACCTTTGAGAGGTGTCTCAAAGTCATAAGTAGGAGAACTTGTGGTTGCAGCATATCAAAGAAAAAAGTAGTTCGTGGACTCGGAGCTGTCATGTGGTCTAGATAATAAGTTTTCTACACGAGGTAGCAATAGAATGTTAGTGATCTAAATCTTATTGTACAAACTTCAATTCTTTCACAATGGATCTGTTTTTACCTTGAGGATAGCTTAGTTAAATCCTCTCCAGGTGTTTTATCAGTTAGGTTTTCCTCGGTCATCAGATCTTTGTGTTCTTTACTTTCTGCATTATTTCTGTTTTACACATATTTGTTTCACCTAGACTTAATTAACAAACTTGTTAATCAACTTGGCTTAATATTAGGTTAAACATATTATGTTAAGGGATCTAAAACTTAACACTAAAGGTGCGTTTGGATAACGCTTATTTGTTGAAAATTGAAAACTTATTATTGAAAACATTGTAGCAAAATAATTTTTAAATGTGTGAATAGTGCTGTGGGACTCAAATGAATTTATATTAAAATCTGTGTTTGGATAACTTTTGTGGGTCTGTGAACAGTGTCATAGGACCCACATTTTTTCAGCAAAATGCACAAACGCAGACACGGAACGCTTCCCAAACGCACACTAAGTTTTGTCCACAACATAATAATAATATAGCTGTTATTTCCTAGAATATTGATTTTCAAGTTGGGCGTGATAGGTGACTAATATCTTCTATATTGTTATCTATTCTCTGAGTTTGGATTTTGGGTTCTAGATTTGTGATATATTCGTGAAATATTATGTTTTTAGAATATAACTAAAGTTTAAGCAATGTAATTTTTCCTCTAGATTGTAACTAGAAAAAAAAAATTTCTATTGCTATGCATTTTCATGAAAGACAATATAATTTTCAGTTTCAATCAAATAAATAGGTATATTTTTACTATTTTTTGGTTTTCTTGATTTTGTTCTAAAATAATGAAGTGGTGACTTCATATGTAAAACTCTCAATCTAAAAATAAAAGTATCATTTAAATCAAGTACCCATTTTGAAACTCATTTAAGCTAGCCAGGGACATAGTTCTTACAAGTAATTGAGCAAAAGTTCTTTGTACTCTCTCCAAAAAAATTCCATAGGTTCGTTCTAGTATCTATTAAAAAGTGTAGCATATATTTGTCGAATACACCTACATGCTAGTGATTCTTGAGAGTTTGTTAAATCTTTATATATGCAAGTGATTCTAGAGAGTTTTTTAAATCTTTTTTTTTTTTTTATCCCTTTTGTTATCTGGATGTTTTAACTTTTAATCCATTAATTCTTTTGTTCTATAAACACTGGTTGAAGTTCTCAACAATGGCAATTGAGTTTGCAATAAACAAAAAGTTCACAAAAGTAATTATTGGATGGGATGCAACAAAGTTAATTATGGACGAATCGACTTGTGTAAGTGTAATTAAAGCTTCTAAATTGTCAGTCGGAAAAACAAACTAAACTAAAGTGCTAACAACTAAAACAAGATTAGGATATTTTGACCAAGGGTTTATGTGTTTAGGAACAAAGCCATAGTTTTTTACTTTTTAGCATTGTTTTAATACTATGCATTTTGTCGGTCGAATCGATTTGCGAGGAGCATATCCAAGTACTGCACAACTTTATGACTCTTCAATCATTCAATGGACAGTGGACATAGAAATTTTTTTCTCAATGAGCTGAGGTGTTATTCTTTCCAAGATCAAAATAAAATA
Source organism: Castanea sativa (assembly GCF_040712315.1). Taxonomy (NCBI): domain Eukaryota; kingdom Viridiplantae; phylum Streptophyta; class Magnoliopsida; order Fagales; family Fagaceae; genus Castanea; species Castanea sativa. Next base: position 54,622,081 of record NC_134018.1, read on the forward strand.
AAATAAAATAAAATGCTTAAATCAATCACAACTCATGTTTGGAAATTTAGTCTCCGGTTGATAAAATTAACAAATTTCAAATTCAAGTTATTAATTAGATTTATAATGAATAAACCTTGTTAAAACAAACTAACATAAATATCATGCACAACGGAAAAGTAAATAAAACAAGATATGATGAACTAGAAAAACCAATAAAACAAACTAGTTTCACAGTAAAAAACCTAGGGGGAAACTTTTCCGAAAAGCAATTCACTATAGTAAAGAGAAGTTTTAGATTTATTACAAAATTTTTGTCCCTAAACTCTATAGTTTCCGTAGATGAATTTACAGTAGAAACTTTCTACCCCTTTAGAACTTCTGAACTCTTCAATATATGAACACCACTCTTTTGATGCACGGATCCCAGTACGTGACTAACTCCTTTACATGAATCCCAGTATGTGACTCACTCACTAACTTAAGGAAGAAAAATGTTGGCTGTAAAGTTCTTCATTTCATCAACAATGAAGATTAAGAAGCACTTGGTTACAAAACCCTAAGGCGCAAAGACGCAGTAGCTTCTACAAAGATAATAAGACATCAGTTACCTTTTGCATGTGTTCTCCTTGTATTCTCTTATGTGACGACCCTTAAAATAATCCTTATATATGTCTAGGACTGTGAGAAAAGAAACCTTACATAAATACATAAGCATGGGTTGAAAATCATATTTGAAAAACTAATTTTTGTAATTCTCAATAGATAGTATCTGTTGAGCAGCTGTCGAGCAACTGTTGAGTTTTAATGAATTAACACTTCTTTATTTGTTTCTTAGACAGATTTGCATGGCTTCAATACTAGACTTAAACTCTTATTCCTTGAAGTATTAAACACATCATAAATCTACCCAAATATAAGTAAAGTGCGTTTTGTCAAAAAATTAGCCAATTCTAAATGACATATGTTCCTAATATGAATCACATATGTCCTTATAACTCAAAATAAATGTACAATTAAAAGAAATTAAAAAAAAAAACTCTTTAAACTCTACATATATTTTAATTAAGTGTGAATTTTGAAAATCTAATATTAGATTGCATGTTCTTATATTCTTAACATTTATGTTAAATTTCGTTTAAATCGGTTATTATTCGCTATATATCAATAAACTTATTTTTTATGTATAATTTTAGCCCATAAAACTTAAAATTTAAACATTTGATTAATGAAATAATAATTGATTTTTCAAATTTCTTGAAAGTTTGTAAGTATAAAGTATATAATAAAAACATGTAATCCAATAATCAAAATTTTAAAATTTACACCCAATAAAATAATATAAGAAAATTTTGAATCTTTTTATGTAAAATGAATTTAATTATTTACCGAACTTTCTCAATCAATAAGTAAGGTATGACGTTGCCTTTACGAAATCACCATTGCCCAATACAATATCAGGGACATTGTGCTTTAGATCACGTTGGGAATTGAATTTTCTTAGTAGGGCCACGAGAATCAAGAATATTCCACTCATATCCTACTAAAGAGGGTAAAAAAAATAGGAAACAATAATTTTCCATTTTTGGAGACTTCTTCTGCCAACTAAACAAAGGTTGATTCGCAGTTCGCACTCTTAAAAGCTTTCCCAACAAAGAATAATAATACGCCAAATTGGACTTTGACCCACAAGACTTGAAAATAAGATACAAAAATACATTAGGTTAATAGAGTTGATGTCTGGGACGACAGCCAATATTTGATTATTACCACCTACCTGAAATTTTATGAACTTAGAGCAACCACATCAGTTCATTCATTTTACACATCTATTTTTACACTAAAAATTTACTTTTTCTATTTTACACATTTATTTTTACAAAATACCCACACCAGTTCATCTATTTTACACATTTTTTTAAATTTTTTATTATTTCCCAATTGTCCCCCCCTTTAATACGCGCTCTCTGTCTCTCTTTCCCCATTTCTGAATAAACACTCTCTCTCTATACCCATCTCTCTACACTCTACCCATCTCTCGATCAGCCGCTCACCACTTGGCCTTGCTCCTGGGCCGCGCCACGGGCGGCGCGGCCAGTCCATGCTGGTGTGGGAGACGACCCAGGCTCCGATCAGGCTCCGCTCCAGTCAAGGCCGACGAGCACGAGCTCCGATCTAGTCAAGGCCGACGAGCACGCGTTCCGATCTAGTCAAGACCGACGAGCACGACCTCCGATCCAGTCAAGCAAGACCCACGAGCACCACCCACGACCTCCGATCAAGCAAGACCTATGAGCTCCGATCTGTGTATCTGTGTTTTTTTTTTTTTTTTTTTGAGCTAGTGTATCTCTGTGTGCATCTGAGGAAAAAAGATGAGGAGAGCAGTTATTGAGTTTGTTGAGCACGGAGAAGAGAGAGAAAAAAAGGAGTGAACCGTGAAATTGATAAAATAATAAATGGACGAGCTACAGTAGCCGTGTATATTTACACGGTTACTGTAGCTCGTGGGTGGATTTGCACAATTTTACAAAGTTTTGCACCAACTGACGTGGGAGTTTTTTGAGCCAAAATGTGTAAAATGATAGAGATTTTGGATTATAGATGAGTATCCACCAACTGATGTGGATGCTCTTAGGTGGTGTTTGGATCAAGATGAAACTGCGTCTGGGTTTTTTTTTTTTTTTAGCGCCTCTTAGACTGTTCATGGGACATGAACAGTACATTTAGACTTATGAATAGTGTCAAGCGCGTGAACAGTAACTTTTTTATTATTATTTTTATTGTTTTCAGTTTTCAGCAAAATAAGCGGTATCTAAACGGACCCTTAGACTAGAATCTTCTAATTTCTTGGGATAATCTTATATAATCATTTTAAAATTAGTAGATTGGATTATGTTATTATTATTATTATTATTATTTTCTTAATTAGGAAGGCTCACACAATAGGAAGCAGCAACCTTAAGTTAGTTATTTGTGTAAAGAAAATATTGGTTGAATAATTTTTTGGGTTTAGTTGCATACCTGTGTGGTGGGGAAGATTGGGTATTTATACTTGTTGATGAGTCAAAAATTTATGACCGTCATTTAGCTAAGATCATCATTAACCAAGAGAAGACGGTACACATTTATTATGCTCATTGATGACAAAGGGTAACGGACGGAGCAACGGTTATAGAGTAAGCTATAAACTTCAGACAAATTTTGTAACGTACTAGCCATTGAGCATAAATGTAGCTATTCATTACTCATTAAAAAGGCACACAACTATAAAAGAGAAGGCAACAGAAGTTAAAAGTACACAAAAATACTCTACGAAAATCACTCTCTAGTTAATTCTCTCTAAAACTTTTCTCCTTTACTGACTTAAGCATCGGAGGTGGTTTGGCTAACGCCACACTGGCGTGTTGCTCTTCCACCCAGTTCATTTTGTAGGTTTTCCTCTAACAGAGACGATCCCAATCATAGCTTCGTCCATCCACTACGATGAGGAGCTCAATTGCTGATTTTTGGCATCATCAGTTTGACGCCATCTGTGGGAACGCTAACCATTCAAGCCATCTTTCTTAGTGACAAAAGAGTTCCTCGAAGTACAAGATGGAAAAAAAAATCGTACAACAGTCAAAAGCTGTGCAACAGTAACAAATCCAAGCCCTTCTAGCTAATGTGGAAGAGCTGACTTGCCAGAATGAAGAGCTACGAAACACAATGGAGTCCCAAAACGCAAAATGTTGGCGGACAGGTGAAAACCAAAATGAGGAAGAATTAAACTCCCAAGCCAACAGGCGAGATAGGACCTCCAGAGAAAATTCCTCCAGGATGGAGAATGAGTTTCACAACATGAGAAAGGAGATAGACGAATTAAAAAGCTCCATGAAGGACAAAGCTAGGGAGAATTTAGATGGGATGATTCAAAGGACGGACTCACCAGGATGGAGATAGGACCTTCAGAGAAGATTCCTCTAGAATGGAGAATGAGCTTCGCAACATGAGAAAGGAGATGGACAAATTAAAAAGAGCCATAAAGGACAAAGCTAGGGAGAATTAAGATGGGAAGATTCGAAGGACAGACTCACCATTCACCACTGAAGTGCTGAATCATCCCCTCCCGCCAAATTTTCGTCTCCCGCGAGTTGGAGTCATATGACGGTTCCAAGGATCTCTTGGATCACATTGAATCGTTCAAAACATTGATGTTATTGCAGATGACCCCGGACGAGGTGTTATGCAGGGCGTTCCCAACAACACTGAAAGAAGCAGCCAGGGTATGGTTCAACAAGATACCCCTAGGAACTATTGCAGATTTTGAACAACTCAACAAGAGTTTTGTTCGTCATTTCATTAGGGGGTAGAGACACAAGAAACCAACTGGTCATCTTCTCAATATTAGACAGGCAGAAGGAGAATCATTAAGGCAGTACATAACTCGGTTCAATAAGGAGCTGCTGCAGGTAGACGAAGCTAAAGATCAAGTCATCTTAATGACTTTCCAAGCAGGGTTGCTACTCAGGGATTTTTTCTTCTCCATCACCAAAAGCCCACAAAAAATAGTCGCAGAATTACTTCGAAAAGCTCAAAAGTACATGAACGCAGAAGATGCAGTGCTTACAAAAGAAATGAAAGGAAAAAGGAAGAGAGATGAAGGAACCAGAAACAACCACGATAAGAAGAAGGAGACACAAAGTGTTGGGCAGACCACAGGGAAAAAGAAGGAACTTCAGGATAGGAAGCCAAGTTCACTAACTTTACTCCTCTGATAATGCCAATTGAGCAAGTCTTGATGCTGAGAGTAGAGATAACAACAAGTGCTACAGGTTCCACTATGACCACGGCCATCGCACCGATGAGTGCAGACATTTGAAAGACCAGGAGGAAACTTTAATCCGGCAAGGGAAGCTACAGAAATATGTCAAGAAAGCGGAGCCTTACAGGTACCAATGGAAGGACGATAAGGACAAAATCGAGAAGCAGGAGATAGCAAACCTCCTACAGGGGAGATAAAGACGATTTTAGGAGGATTAAAGGCGGACGGAATGCTGAAGTCCCTAAAATAAAGCCCATGGGAGAGAGAGATAAATAGTGTTCATTCATAACTTCCTCTAGTGAAGGTGCCAAGGAATGACGAACCAGATGTCGTTTTCTCAGAGAGAGACGGTTGCGGCATTAGACAACCCCATGACGATCCACTGGTAATTATGCACAGAGTAGAAGATTTCAATATCCATCAGTTACTTATTGATAACGAGAGCTTTGCAAATATCATCTATTTACATGTGTTCCAGCAGATGAAAATGGACAAGAAAAAGATAAGGCCTTTCACCTCTCCTCTGGTGAGCTTCACGGGGGCTAGAATCGTCCCTAGAGGCATCGTCACTCTGACCATGATTGCAGACACTTACCCAACGCAGGTCACCAAGGAAATTGATTTCCTCATAGTTGACTACCCTTCAACATACAACATCATTTTGGGAAGACCTGTACTTAATAGGCTGAGAGCAGTGACGTCAACATATTACTTGAAGGTGAAATTTCCAATAGCCCATGGAGTAGGAGAAATCAGAGGAGATCAAGTTCTGCCAAGAGAGTGTTACCAAGCTGCCTTAGCATCTGGGAAAAACCACACATGGGTGATCAATGAACCAGAGCCCATCCCTAAACTGTCAGAAACACCACAGGAGGTTGAGATCGCCCTAGGAGATTCAATAAAGGTATTCAAGATAGGATCAGCACTCCCAACTTTGGATAAAGAGAAGATGGTTTCCTTCTTAAGGGCAAACCATGGAGTAGGAGAAATCAAAGGAGATCAAGTTCTAGCAAGAGAGTGCTACCAAGCTGCCTTAGCATCTAGGGAAAACCACACATGGGTGATCAATGAACCAGGGCCCATCCCCGAACTGTCAGAAACACCCCAGGAGGTTGAGATCGCCCCAGGAGATTCAATGAAGGTATTGAAGATAGGATCAACACTCCTAACTCTGGATAAAGAGAAGATGGTTTCCTTCTTGAGGGCAAACCAAGATTTTTTTCGCCTGAAAACACAAGGATATGCCCGGAATTGATAAGAAGATCATACAGCATCATCTCAATGTCAACTCAGAATGCAAACCTGTTCAGTAGAAGCAAAGAATATTTGCACCAAAACACAACAAAGCAGTGACTGAAGAAGTAAAGAAGCTATTAGAAGCTGGTTTCATTAGGGAAGTCTTCTACCCAGATTGGCTAGCAAACGTGGTAATGGTGAAAAAGAGCAATGGCAAATGGAGGATGTGCATTGATTTCACAGACCTAAACAAGGCTTGCCCAAAGGATAGTTTCCCATTGCCATGAATTGATCAACTAGTAGACTCAACTGCTGGATGCATTCTCTGGATACAACCAAATCCTCATGGACGAGGAAGATCAAGAGAAGACCTCGTTCGTCACTAGCCAGGGGCTATACTGCTACAAAGTTATGCCCTTTGGACTGAAGAACGCAAAAGCAATGTACCAAAGATTGGTGAACCGCATGTTCTCTCACTAGGTTGGAAGGAATGTGGAAGTGTACGTAGACGATATGCTGGTGAAGAGAAAAGGCAAGGCCAACCACTTGGACGACCTGAAAGAGACTTTCAGCACACTGCGTAAATATGATATGAAACTAAACCCTGCAAAGTGTGTTTTTGCTGTTGCTTTAGGGAAATTCTTGGGATTTATGATGTCCCAGCGAGGCATAGAGGCAAATCCAGATAAAGTGAAGGCAATAGTTGGGATCAAATCACCAAAGACAATGAAAGAGGTCCATAGCTTGACTAGAAAGGTCACAGCTCTAAACAGATTCGTCTCTAGGGCAACAGAAAAGTGCATGCCATTCTTCAAGGTTTTGAAAAAGGCCTTTCAGTGGACTGACGAATGTGAAGAAGCGTTTGCAAAATTAAAAGAGTATCTAACGAAGCCATCATTGCTAAGTCCCTCCGTGATGGGAGAAGAACTGTACCTCTATTTAGCAATGTCTAACACTACAGTAAGTTCGGCATTGATCAGAGAAGAAGAAAGTGTCTAGAAGCCGGTCTACTATACCAACTAGGCATTCTAGGGAGCAGAGGCAAATTATCCAAGGATGTAAAAGATACCTTTCACATTGGTGGTCGCTTCCAGGAAACTCCATCCTTACTTCCAAGCACACTTCATTGTCGTCATGACAAACTAACCAATAAGAAAGACAATGAACAAGATAGATGCAGCAGGATGACTCATCCAATGGGCAATCGAACTGGGCCAATTCGAAATCAAATATCGGCCTCAAGTAGCAATCAAAGTTCAAGTACTGGCAGACTTCATCCCAAAATTCACCTACTCTTATAAGGAAGAAGAACTCCCTATGGAAACATGGACAATTCAAATAGATGAGTCTGCCACGAAAAAAGTATGAGGGGCAGGAGTAGTGCTCATATCTCTAGAAAAAGAAACATTGAAGTATGTAGTTAGACTGCAATTCTCCGCAACGAATAATAAGGCTGAGTATGAGGTATTGCTAACAGGATTAAGTCTAGCAAAAGCTCTCGGAGCAAAGAATCTCATCGTCCAAGCTGATTCTCAGCTCATAATTGGACAGGCGAAGGGAGATTATGAAGCCAAAGAAGAAAGAATGCAGAAGTACCTGAAGATCGTCCAACAACTCTCGCAGTACTTTGACAGCCTAGACTTTGTGCAAATCCCTCGGGCCAAAAATGTAGAAGCTGACTTTCTAGCCAGATTGGCTTCGTCGAGCGACTACAATATGCCCTCCGAGCTCTGTATAGAGATAAGAGGGAACCAAGCACAGAAGGTGAGCAGGTTCTAAAGATAAAAGAGCAAGACGAGTGGATGACTCCCATCGTTCGTTATTTAAAAAAAGGATGGCTCCTAGAAGATAAAACGGAGGCAAGGAAGATACAAATCAGAGTGGCCTGCTTCATCATTATTGATGATACACTATATAGACGAGGTTATTCATTCTCATACTTAAGATGTGCTAACTTAGAAGAAGCGGATTATGTGTTCCGAGAGATACAAGAAAGACTTTGTGGAAATCATGTCGAAGCAAGTTCTTTAGCAGGAAAGACACTCAGAGTAGGATACTACTGACCAACTTTATAAAAGGACGCATATGACCTCGTCAGAGCATGCGATAAGTGTCAACGCTTTGCAAATGTGCAGACGAGACCAGGAGAGACGATGACACCCATATCTTCACCATGGCCCTTCACCCAATGGGAGATTGACATTATGGGCCCATTCCCTTTAAGGGAGAAGCAGCTCAAATTTCTGATCGTTGCAGTTGATTACTTCACAAAATTGGTAGAAGTAGAACTAGTAGCAACAATAACAGAGGCTAAAGTCACCAGCTTTGTGTGGAAAAACATCATCTGCAAGTTTTAAGTCTCACATGTCATAATATCAGACAATGGAAAGTAGTTCGACAATCCCAAGTTTCGAAAATTTTGCCAAGACACAGGAATCAATAACCACTACTCTTCTCTAAGACATCCTCAAGCTAATGGTCAAATAGAAGTGACGAACAGAAGCCTGCTCAAAATTATCAAAACTTAGTTTGAGGGGGCAAGGGGGCATAGTCTGATGAGCTACCAAACGTCCTTTGGGCATACAGGACGACCACAAGAGTTCCAACAAGAGAAACTCCATTTAGACTAACATTTGGCACCGAGGCTGCCATACCAATAGAAGTGGGATTGATGAGCCTCCGAGTCAAAACTTATGAAAGTTAGAAGAACCAGCAGGAGCTTAAAAGCAACTTAGATTTGATTGATGAAGTTAGAGAGGAGGCCATGAAGCGAATGGCCAAACACAAGGAAGTAATGACCTGAGATTACAACAGAAAGGTCAAGGTAAGAAGGTTCAACACAAGAGACCTATCCTCATGAAAATGTCATAGGCAACAAAAGACCCATCCCAAGGAAAATTGGGACCAGCTTGGGAAGGCCCCTACGAAGTAATCTGTCACTCTAAAGAAGGCTCCTACTACATAAAGATTTTAGACGGCCTGAAACTGCCTCAACCATGGAACATAGAACATTTGAAGAAGTACTACCAATAAGCAATCTCTTACATTTCAAGTTGCCCAATCTTCATCTCAATATGTACGTCAGTTATTACTTTCATCATTCATAGATCAATAATACGCAAAAAGCATTATCCATGCGTATTTATCAATAATTATCTGTGAGTTATTTACCAGCAAGAGCATGTTTAATATTTAGGAGATCATTCTTGGGGGACATCCCAAGAATCTCCGTCATTATCACCCTAAATCAAGAGTTCTTTATACACAGCGAACATCGTCATAGCCATCAAAGTCGTTAATACACAACTACCAAAGTCGACTAAATCAATAGTTGTTTAAACACAACTATTATGATCATCATTCAAACATGAACGAACAAAAAATGATTAACCTAAAGACGCTTCAATAGCATGGCTTTAAGTCGTATGCACAGCGTAACATTGTCATTCAAACATAACTCAATAAAAGCTATTTAAACACAGCTAAACATAAAAAGTTGTTGAAACACAACTAACATTATCATTCAAACATGACTCAATAAAAGCCCGTTATGTTAGGACATACGTGGATATTGTTAGAGACATATGTTATGTAAATTGACTAATCCTTTGACAAATTGCAATGTACTTGTAATTGGATAGATTTAGGATGGGTTTAGTACTTCAAGGAACAAGAGTTCAAGTTAAGTATTGAAGCCATGCAAATCTATCCAAGAAACAAGTGAAGAAGTGTTGTTCATTAAAACTCGACAGATCACATCTATCGAGATTTAATATTAGTGCTCGACAGCAGCTTGACAGAAGCTGTATCTGTCAAGAATTACGAAATACAGATTTTTCAGATCTTATTTCACGTATATCCAAGTGTATTTGTGTAGGGTTTCTTTTCTCACAACCCTAGACATATATAATGATTATTTTAAGGGTCGTCTAAGAGTTGTTGCAATTGTGATGTAAGTTGATCATTCATGCATATTGTGACCGGAGACAATTTGCCCTAGTTCATCATATTCTTTGTAAAAGCTATTGCGTCTTTGCGCCAAGGGTTTTGTAAACAAGGAGCTTCTTGATCTTCATCGTTGGATGAACTGTAAAACTTTGCAGCCAACATCTTCCTCAAGTTGGTGTGTTAGTCACGTACTTGGATTTGTACATCAATTGGTTAGTAACGTACTCGGAGTCGTGCATTGAAAGGAGAGATTGTCACTACATTGCAAGTCCAATTGGGTATTGGGATAAGGGTTTAACTATAGGTTGGTATTAGGTACTAGGATTACTTTTACTTGTAACCGCTTATTTTGATAATAGTGGATTCTCAAGAATGGTAACCTTAAATTTACTTGGTGGGGTTTTGCCTCGGTGGTTTTTCCCATTCGTAAACAAATCACCTATGTCAAATTTATTTTCTACTGCATTTAACTTAGTTGGTGATTTGTTTGTACTACCACGCTTATTGCATGTAATTGAATCTAATTAATTAACTTAGCTAATTAATTGATTAATTTACCAAAGAGGTCAATACATTCTTGGTCTATCATGTTCAAACACAGCTAAACATAAAAAGTTGTTCAAATACAGCTAAACATAAAAAGCTGTTCAAACACAACTAAACATAAAAAGTTGTTAAAACACAACATCATCATTCAAACATGACTTAACAAAAAGCTATTCAAACACAACTAAACATAAAAAAATGTTCAAACATAGCTAAAGAAGTTGTTCAAACACAACTAAAGTCATCATTCAAACATTACTCAATAAAAAGCTGTTCAAATACAGCTAAACATAAAAAGTTGTTCAAATATAGCTAAACATAAAAAGTTGTTGAAACACAACTAATATCGTCATTCAAACATGACTCAATAAAAAGATGTTTAAACATAGCTAAACGTAGAAAGCTGTTCAAACACAGCTAAACGTAGAAAGCTTTTCAAACACAGCTAAACATAAAAAGTTGTTTAAACACAACTGAAATCGTCATTCAAATGTGACTCAACAAAAAGCTGTTTAAACACAGCTGAACGTAAGAAAGTAGTTACCATTCAAACATGACTCAATGAAAGCATGAAATGTTGTTTCAAACACAACTAAAGCATGAAGGTATCCCAAACACAACCACAGTCGTCACATGAACACAACAGAGATTTACTTAAAAAAAAACTACATGTCAGCAATTCATAAGAAAAGTTGGAATCGCATGCCCAAAACACACGGGCCCAAAGAAATTGTTCAATTGCTCAAAACAGCGAGCCCATGAAAGATATTGTTTTTATCTTACAAAAAAAAAAGAATTGGAAAGAAAAAAAAAATAAGTTACTGTTCGTTAGGGACGGGATTTGCAAGAGTTGTGGTCGTGGCCTCTTCTGTTACCTCTGCTGTGGTCGTAGCTTCTTCCATCACATTCTTAATTGTGACCTTGGAGGGATGATCAAGTAGTTCCTTCTCAACCTCACCCATGACAAGGCCAGAGAGGTCCAAATCCAAATGATGCTTGGCCATCCATTTCCTAAAGAGTTCAAAGCCCTCCACGTATTACTCACATAACTCGTCTGAGTAAAGGTCGAAGTCCTTGAATTCTTGCACCACCGTAGCCCCAGCTTTCTGCAACTTCAACTCCAGATCACCAATTTGCTTATCCTTTAGTTTGCAGAAGTCCTTCTCCACTTGTAAACTCTTTTCCAAGGCTGCCACACGTTCTTTGTCATTTTCAGCTTCAATGATAAGAATGGCAACCTTTTTCTTGAATGTGTCATTCTCAGCAAAAAAGGATTTCATCATAGGTTCAAACGCAGCCACCCTTTTCTCCAAGTCCAGAAGCTTCCCAGAAATGAACAGGGACTCCCCCAAAGCCTACAAAAAACCTCTCTTAGCAAAAGCAAAGTAAAGAAAAAAGAGGAAAGGCAACCTACATTATCAACATATACCAGCACGAGCTTTTGGATATGAGATGACATCACCTCATTGGACGACATTGCCATCAAAGGACTTAGGTCGTCCGCAAAGAGTGCCTCATGAGCCTTTAGAGCAGTAGTGTCAGCATCGTCCCAGAAAGTTGGGAGAAAAGTCTTGCCAACCACCCTTTTCTTCTTCTTCGTTTCTTCCTCTAAGGCAATCAACTCCAAAGATGAGGTTGGGGAAGCAGGACGCTTGGCAGGCGAATGGGCAGGAGGAGGAGTCATGACAGGATCATCTTTTGAGGCATCACCTCCCTTCGAACGTTTCTTGGATAGGAGGCCACTGATGAGGCCGCCTTTGGCCTTCTTCTCTTGAGCTTCAGCTAATTTTTGCTTGCTAAATTTGGTTGTCATTCCTGAAAAGAAGGAGAAACTATTAAAAAAAGGGGTTCAAGATTTCAAGGAAGAAAAGAAGATGGAACACTCATTCTTTTTCACAACTTCGAGATTTCGTCGAACCTTAGTAGACGGTTCCGGACCTAAGAATTTGAGGAACAACGATTGGGGAGAGACGAGTTTGTCAAAGTCTTTGATGGTCTCCAAATAATCCTTCACCTTCTCAAGACGAACATGGTATCTTTTCTTCAGTCGAGGGCATTGAGGAACTACAAAAGGCAAGTATATTACACATCATCATCACCAAAAAAGAACAAATAAAAAACAGTAAGAACAGATGAGAAAGACGCACCAGACACAAGAATTCCCTAACTACGAAAAAACTTGGGGGCATCGTCCAGGTCCACACCAGGGACGAACTCCCAACCATTGCCAGAGATAAAAAAGAAATTTGGTTTTCAATTTTGGCGGGAAGAGGGATAGTCAAGTATTAACCTAGAAGCCCTATCCCACGGCTTAAACTCATAGTAGCCAGGATCTTTAGATTTTCTCAAAAGGTAAAAAAAAGGAGAAATTCATCTTTCTTGATGACCTCCATGTCATTGGCGGACATCCACACCATCATACAAGAAATGACGATTTGCCAAATATTAGGCATTAACTGTGCTGGAGCAAGATGCAAGTGCGCAAAAAGTTTCCTAATGAAAGGGTGAACGGGAAGATGAAGACCACTGGTGAAATCTTCCTTGTAGAAACAGACTTCATTAGCGAAGAGTGACAGGCCCTATCCTCGTCACTCGGAATCTTGATCTTAACTGAGTCAGAAAATTGGAACCTATCCCTGATTCGCTTCTCATCTTTTTCTGAGAGGGCACAAAGGATGTTCCAAGCTTTGTAAGGGGTAGAACGGGAAGTAACCTCAGGAACCTCGTGATCATCAGACAAGGATAAACTTGTTTCCAACTCATTGGACCTAACCTCCCTAAGCATTTTTAGAAACCTAGCTACGTTGGCAGAACAAGAAGCTAGAGGAAATAGAAAGGAAAGGGCAAACCTATACGGACAGTCATCCCCCGTAAAGAAGCTAACCCACTCAAGACACTCTCCTTCCATAACCTTAAGCAAACAACCTAGGTGAGCAAAAAGAAAGGCTACTAAAGGACAATCAACCCTAACAGAAGAATAATCTACCATGGAAGAACAAGAAAAGAGACAGGAGCACGAAGAACTTACCAGAGAACGCAAAACAAAGAAAGGAAGCTCGAAGAGAGACAAACCCTAAATTGAAAACTGAACAAGGAAAGATTGCAAAGGAAAAGAAACATGAGGGAAAACTACGAAGAAAACTGAGAAACGTCTGCATGTCAAATGCATCTTGACCGTACACGTGGCCATCAACGAGTCAACACATCAACTTGTCATAAATGTGCCTTACACGGAATACGAAGCGTCAGACGGCTATGTTTTCATCTTGTCTAAACAGACGAAAATTCAAACATAGGGGCAATTGATGAGTTAGAAATTTATGACCGTCATTTAGCTAAGATCGTCATTAACCAAGAGAAGAAGGTACGCATTTATTACACTCATTGATGAAAAAGCGTAACGGATGGAGCAACGGTCACAGAGTGAGCTGTAAACTTCAGACAAAGATTTTGTAATGCACTAGCTGTTGAGTATAAATGTAGCTATTCATTACCCATTACAGAGGCACACAACTATAAAAGAGAAGGTAGCAAAAGTTGAAGGTACACAAAAATACTCTACGAAAATCACTCTTTAGTCAATTCTCTCTAAAACCTTTCTCCCTTACTGACTTAAGCGTCGAAGGCGGTTTGGCTAATGCCACACCGGCGTGTTACTCTTCCACCTAGTTCATTTTGCAGGTTTTCCTTTGACAGAGACGACCCCAATCACAACTTCGTCCATCCACTACGACGAGGAGTTCAACTGCTGATTTTTCGCATCATCACCTGTGAATCCCCACATTTCTTAGCTCAAGTGCATCATCACCCGATTTTCCAAACTAGGACGTGTACTCATATGAGCTATGGGAATTCCCTTTGAGTGAGTAGGCCATATCCCATTTAATGCGAAGTGAAGTTTTTAGGGGTGCAATTAATAAGAGTGACTGTACCTGAATATCTGGTCCACCTTTTGAGGAGAAGTTCTAAGATCGAATTTTTTGGTGACAAGCAGATGATGAATTGTAGGTGCGAGATCAGCCATTCGGTAAAAAAAAAAAATTGGTTTACATCTAAACTTCTTGTTGTCATTCCGACCTATTGTCTTTGTTATGCTCTTCATTGACATTTTGACCTCCACAATAAGCTTTTAATAACTTTACGGTGAAATTTCCATAAAACTTAGAGGATCATAATTTGACCCTAGGGGTTTGTTTGTTGTTTATGTACTTATTTGAAGAGTGGTAAGAAAAAATTAGGGTTGATGATGCAAAAATCAACTATTGAGCTCCTCGTTGTAGTGGATGGACGATGCTGTGAATGAGGTCGTCTTTGTTGGAGAGAAACCTGCAAAATGAACTGGGTGGAAGAGTAACACACCAGTGTGGCGTCAGCCGAACCGCCTCTGATGCTTAAGTCAGTAAGGGAGAAAGATTTTAGAGAGAAAATGAGTAGAGAGTGATTTCGTAAAGTATTTGTGTGTACCTTTAACTTCTGTTATCTTTTCTTTTATAGTTATGTGCCTCATTAATGGGCAATGATGTGTTGCATTTGTGCTCAATGGCTAGTGCGTTACATAATCTTTGTTTGGAGGTCATAGCTCACTTTGTGACCGTTGCTCTGTCCATTACGTTTCGTCATCAAGGATCGTAATAAATGCGTAACGTTTTCTCTAGGTGAATGACGATCTGTGTATAATGACGACCATAAATTTCTAGTTCATCAGCTGCCCCTTGTTTGTTTTCTCGTCTTTTAGATGAGATAAGAACAAATTCGTCTGACGCTTAGTATTTCATGTGCTGTGCATGTATGACGATTTGATGTCTCGGTGGTTGAGAGCCACGTGTACGGCTAGGATGTGTTCGACATGCAAACATGTCTCGATTTTCGAGCGTGAGTTTTGGCCACTTGTTTTTCATTTTTCCCTCCTCTTTCCTTTCTTCTTTATTTTTCCTTATTTAGTTTTTTGTTCTAGGGTTTGTATCTCCTTCAAGCTTCCTTTCTCTATTCTACGTTTCCTAGTAAGTCCTTCGCGCTTCTTCTTCTTTTCTGATTCTTCCATGGTATATTATTCTGTTGTTAGAGCAGATTGCCCTTCGATAGCTTTCTTTTTCACTCACTTAGGTAGTTTACTTAAGTCCGTAGAGGGGGAACGTCTTGAGAGGATCAATTCTTTTGTAGGGACTGTCCGTATACTTCTGTCATTTCTTCTTTGTTTCCTTTAGTTTCCCATTCTGTTGAGGTAGCTAGGTTGATGAAGATGTCTGAGGTAAGGTCTAGTGACCTGGAGACGGGGTTATCCTCATTCGATGATCGTGTGGTCTCAAAGGCCACTTCTGTTTCCACCCTTATAAAGACTGGAAAATCTCATGTTCCCTTATGGGAAAAGATGAACAGCGAATTTGGGATAGGTTTTAGTTCCCTGATTCTGTAAAATTAGGATCTCGAGTGGTGAAGAGAGGGCTTGTCACTCTTATGCTGATGAGGCTTGTTTTTACGAGGCTGACTTTGCTAGTGGCCTTCGTTTCCCTGTTCATCCCTTTGTTAGGGAACTTTTTTCCTATTTGCATCTCGCTCTAGTGTAGTTAGTGCCTAACTCTTGGTGGATCCTTGTTTCTTGCATGGTGGTGTGGATGTCTGTCGATGATGGCGATGTCATTAGGAGGGATGAATTCCTCCATTTTTATTGTCTAAGGAAGTCTAAGGACTCTGGCTATTATGAGTTTAAGCCATATCATAGGGCTTCCTGGTTAATCCTTGATTACCCCTCGTCTCTCCGAAACAGGAAGCCAAATTTTCTTTTTATTTATTTTTTATTTTTTATTTTTATCTTTGGAAGTGGTTAGGAGCTTGTCCCTGATGAGGACTTGGATGAAGCCCCCAGGTTTTTTGGTAGTTGGGGAGTTCCTGTGTCTAGTGTGTCTTTCTCGTCTTTCAGTTGCTTTTCTCTTCTATTATGAGTGACAATGATAGGTGACTTACTTGTGCTCTTGCTTTGTAGTTTCCCAGCGTCCTCATTTGAAGAAGAGATACTAGCATTGCGCTGAGAAAGTAAAGGAGTACCTCGAGTCCGTCACGGATTTTGACGAACTCGTTTCTCCTTAGTCTTTATTTTTACACTTTTTGGGTCCGGAACCGTCTACTAAGGTTCGGAAGAATTTGGAAGTTGTGAGAACGAGTACGTTTTTCTGCCTTCTTCTTTCTTTTCTTCTTCTCTTCCTTGTATTTTTTTTTTAAACTTTTGCCTCGTCCTGCCATGAATGACGACTAGATTTAGCAAGTAGAAGTTGGCTGAAGCCCAAGAGAAAAAGGCCAAGGGTGTCACTGTCAGTAGTCTTTTGTCCAAGAAAAAGGCCGGTGACGTTGTTAAGAAAGATCCCTTGATAACGCCTCCTCCTACCCACTCGCCTGCCGAGTGCCCTACCTTTCCTACTTTGTCACTGGAGATGATTGCCTCTGGTGGAGAGAAGATTAGGAAAAAGAAAAAGGCTAGTGGTAAATCTTTCCTTCCTACCTTTTGGGATGACGCTGATGCAGCAGCTTTGAAGGCCTATGAGGCACTTTCTGTGGATGATTTGAGTCCTTTGATGGCGAAGTCATCCAGTGAGGTGTTGTCGTCTCACATCCAAAAGCTTGTGCAGGTGTGTGTCGTTGGTTGTCTCTGCTTCTTTTTTTTCCTTTGCTTTACTTTTGCTAAGAGAAAATATCTTTGTAGGCTTTGGGGGAGTTTCTATTCGTCTCTAGGAAGCTCTTGGACTTAGAAAAGAAGGTGGCCACGTCTGAGCCTTTGGTTAAGTCTTTTTATCCACTGAGAATGAGACACTTAAGAACAAGGTTGCTATTCTCACTGCCGAAGCTAAGAATGACAAGGAGCGTGTGGCAACCTTGGAAAAGAGCCTACAAGTGGAGAAGGACTTCTGCAACCTGAAGGACAAGCAGATTGGTGACCTAGCGCTGAAGCTACAGAACGTTGGGGCCACGGCGGTATAGGATTTCAAAGACTCTGACGAGTACTCTGATGAATTATGCAAGTACTTCGTGGAGGGCTTTGATCTTCTCGTGAAATGGATGGCAAAGCATCACCCTGGCTTGGACCTTTCTGGCTTGGCTGTGGACGACATAGAGAAAGAGCTCATGTCTGATCGTCCCGCTAAAGCTACATTGGAGAATGTGATGGAGGAAGCCACAGATGTTGCTGAAGGAATGAAGGAGGTCACTGTTATAACCCCTATAGACCCTGTCCCTAATGAGCAGTAATCTTTTATTTTTGTTTTTTCAGTTTTTATTTCTTTGCAAGGCAAGAACAATATTTCTCTTTGGGCTCGTTGTTTTGGGCAACTAAACAATTTCTTTGATGATGATAGATAGGTTTATGGATTTCCTGCTTTTAGCCATAGTAAGCAACTCTTTTATGCTTGGACAACCCTTTATGACGATGTTACTTGTGTTGAGACAACTTTTATGTTTAGCTTGCATTTGAGTAGCTTTTTCATACTTAGCTTGTATATGAACAGCTTTTTACCTTCAGTTGCATCGGAATGATTTTTTATTGAGTCATATTTGATTGGCGATTCCTAACTGTATTTGAACAGCTTAGCGACGATCTTGGTTGTGTTTGAACAACTTAGTATTTTTTTTGCTGTGTTTGAACAGCTTTTATTGAGTCATGTTCAAATGACGATGTTGGTTGTATTTGAACAACTTAGCTGTGTTTGAACAACTTTTTATTGAGTCATGTTTGAATGATGATCTTAATTATGTTTGAACAACTTAGTATTTTTTAGCTGTGTTTGAACAGCTTTTTATTGAGTCATTTTTGAATGATGATGTTAGTTATATTTGGACAACTTAGCTGTGTTTGAACAGCCTTTTATTGAGTCATGTTTGAATGACGATCTTAGTTGTGTTTGAACAACTTAGTATTTTTTAGCTGTGTTTGAACAGTTTTTTATTGGGTCATGTTTGAATGACGCTGTTAGTTGTATTTGAACAACTTAGCTATGTTTGAATAGCTTTTTATTGAGTCATGTTTGAATGAAGATCTTAGTTATGTTTGAACAACTTAGTATTTTTTAGCTGTGTTTGAACAGCTCTTTATTGAGTCATGTTTAAATGACGATATTAGTTGTATTTGAACAACTTAGCTATGTTTGAACAGTTTTTTATTGAGTTGTGTTTGAATGACGATCTTAGTTGTGTTTGAATAACTTAGTATTTTTTAGTTGTGTTTGAACAACTTTTTATTGAGTCATGTTTGAATGACGATGTTGCGCTCGCGACTTAAAGTCATGGTATTGGAGCATCTTTTAGGTTAACCATTTTTTGTTTTGTCTTGAATGATGATTATATTGGTTGTGTTTGAACAACTCTGATTTAGTCGACTTTGGTAATTGTGTATCAATAACTTCAATGGCTATGACGCCGTTGGCTGTGTGTGAATAGCTTTTAGTTTGAAATTTTAATGACGGAGATCCTTGAGATGTCTCCCAAGGACGGCTCCTAAGCGTTGCACACGTTTTGATAGTGATAGATCATGGATAAGCATTGATAAATACGCATTTTACATGTTTTGACAGGTCATGGATAATCATTGATAAATACACATGGATAATGCTTTCATGTATTATTGATCTTATGAATGACAAAAGTAATGGTTGTCATACATACTGATATGAAGATTAAGCAACTTGAAATGTAAAGCATTCTTTACTAGTAGTATTTCTTCAAGTTTTCTATGTTCCATGGTCGAGGCAGTTCCTGGCCATCTAAAGATTTCAGGTAGTAGGAGCCTTCTTTGGAATGATAGATTACTTCGTAGGGGCCTTCCTACGTTGGTCCCAATTTTCCTTGTGATGGGTCCTTTGTTGCCTGTGATACCTTTCTAAGGAAGAGGTCTCTTGTGTTGAACCTTCTTACCTTAACCTTTTTGTTATAGTATCTGGTCATTGCTTCCTTATGTTTGGCCATTCGCTTCATAGCTTCTTCTCTGACTTCATCAACTAGGTCCAGGTTGCTGTTAAGCTCCTATTAATTCTTCTAGTCTTCATATGTTTTGACTTGGAAGCTCGTCAGTCCTACTTCCATTGGTATGACGGCCTTAGTGCCAAACGTTAGTCTGAATGGTGTTTCTCCTGTTGGGACACTTGTGGTTGTCCTATATGCCCAAAGGACATTTTGTAGTTCTTTAGGCCATGCCCCTTTTGCCCCCTCAAGCCTAGTTTTAATAATTTTGAGCAAGCTTTTGTTCGTCACTTCTGTCTAGTCGTTGGCCTGAAGGTGTCTTGGAGAAGATTAGTGATTCTTGACTCCTAAGTTTTGGCAATTTTTTTGAAACTTGGGGTTGTTAAACTGCTTTCCATTGTCTGATATTATAACGTGTGGGACTCCAAACCTGCAGATGATGTCTTTCCACACAAAGCTTGTGACTTTAGCCTCTGTTATCGTCGTCACTGGCTCTGCTTCTACCCATTTTTTGAATTAGTCAATTGCGATGATCAGAAATCTGAGTTGCTTCTTCCCTAGAGGGAATGGACCCATGATATCAATTCCCCAATGGACGAAGGGCCATGGTGAGGATATGGGTGTCATCGTCTCTCCTGGTCTCGTCTGGACATTTGTGAAGCATTGACATTTGTTGCATACTCTGACGATGTTATATGCGTCTTTCTGTAGGATTGGCTAGTAATATTTTGCTTTAAGTACCTTTCCTGCTAAGGATCTTACCCCAGCGTGATTTCCACAGATTCCTTCATGTATCTTGCAGAACACATAATCTGCTTCTTTAAAACTGGTGCATCTTAGATATGGGAGTGAATATCCTTGTCTATATAGCACGTCGTTAATAATGACGAAGCGAGCTGCTCTGATCTGAATCTTCCTTGCTTCCGTCTTATCTTCAGGGAGCCATCCTTCTTTCAAGTAACAGATGATGGGAGTCATCCACTCGTCTTGTTCTTTTATCTTCAGAACTTGCTCACCTTTTGTGCTTGGCTGCCCCCTTATTTCTACACATAGTTTGGAGGCCACATTGTAATCGTTTGACGAGGCCAGTCTTGCTAGGAAGTCAGCTTCTGCATTTTTGGCTTGAGGGATCTGCACAAAGTCTAGATTGTCAAAGTGCTGTGAGAGTCGTTGGACGATCTTCAAGTACTTCTGTATCCTTTCTTCTTTGGCTTCATAATCTCCTTTCACTTGTCCAATTATTAGCTGAGAATCAGATTGGATGATAAGGTTCTTTGCTCCTAGAGCCTTTTCTAAACTTAACCTTGTTAGCAATGCTTCGTATTTTGCCTCATTACTTGTTACTAAGAACTATAATCTAACTGCATACTTTAGTGTTTCTTTTTCTGGAGATATAAGCACTACTTCTGCTTCTCCTACTTTCCTCGTTGCAGACCCATCTGTTTGGACCATTCATGTTTCCATAGGAGATTCTTCTTCCTTATATGGGTAAGTGAATTCTGCAATGAAGTCTGCTAGCACCTGGGCTTTGATTGCTGCTCGAGGACGATATTCAATGTCAAATTGGCCCAACTCAATTGCCCATTGAATGAGTCATCCTGCTGCATCTATCTTGTTCATTGTCTTTCTTATGGGCTGGTCTGTCATGACGATAATGGGGTGTGCTTGGAAATAAAGACGGAGCTTTCTAGAGGCACCCAATAATGCGAAAGCTATCTTTTCCATCCTTGGGTAATTTGCCTCTGCTCTTTGGAATGCTTGGCTGGTGTGATAAACTGGCTTCTGGACGTTCCCTTCTTCTCTGATCAATGCCGAACTAACTGCAGTGTTGGATACTGCTAAGTAGAGGTACAACTTCTCTCCCATCACCAAGGGGCTTAGTAGAGGTGGCTTCGGCAAGTACTCCTTTAACTTGGCAAGGGCTTCCTTGCATTCATCAGTCCATTGAAAGGCTTTCTTCAATACCTTGAAGAATGTCATGCACTTGTTTGTTGCCCTAGAGACGAATCTATTTAGGGCTGCAACCTTTCCATTCAAGCTCTACACCTCCTTTGCTGTTTTTGGTGACTTGACCTCGATTATTGCTTTTACTTTATCAGGATTTGCCTCTATACCTCGTTGGGATACCATGAATCCCAAGAATTTTCCTGAAGCAACAGCAAAAACACACTTTGCAAGGTTTAGCTTCATATTGTACTTACGTAGTGTACTGAAGGACTCCTTTAGGTCGTCTAAGTGATTGGTTTCATCCTTACTTTTTACTAGCATATCATCCACATACACCTCCACATTCCTTCCAATCTGGTGACATACGGTTCACCAATCTTTGGTAGGTGAATCTTGCATTTTTCAGTCCAAAGGGCATGACTTTGTAGCAGTACAACCCTTGGCTGGTGACGAATGAGGTCTTCTTTTGATCGTCTTCATCCATAAGAATCAGGTTGTATCTAGAGAATGCGTCCATGAAACTCAAGAGCTTGTATCCAACAGTTGAGTCTACTAGCTGATTAATCCTTGGCAAGGGGAAGCTATTTTTTGGGCAGACCTTATTCAGGTTTGTGAAGTTGATACACATTCTCCACCTGCCATTGCTCTTCTTTACCATAACCATGTTTGCTAGCCCATCTGGATAAAAGACTTTCCAGATGAAATCAGCTTCTAGTAGTTTCTCTACTTCTTTAGTTACAACTTTGTTACGTTCTAGTGCAAATACTTTTCGCTTCTGCTGTACAGGTTTACATTCTGGGTTGACATTGAGATAATGTTGTATGATCTTCCTATCAATTCTAGGCATATCCTCGTGTCTCCAGGTGAAGACATCTTGCTTTACCCTTAAGAAAGAGATCATTCTCTCTTTCTCTGCTATTGGGAGTGATGTTCCAATCTTCAATACCCTCGACGAATCTCCGAGGATGATCTCAACTTCTTATGGTGTGTCTGACTGTTCGGGAATGGGCTCTGGTTCATTGATCACCTATGTGTGGTTCTCGCCAGATGCTAAGGCAGCTTGATAGCACTCTCTTGCCAGAACTTGGTCTCCTCTAATTTCTCCTACCTAATGGGCTGTTGGAAATTTCACCTTCAAGTAATATGTTGACGTTGCTGCTCTTAATTTGTTGAGTGCACGTCTTCCTAAGATGATGTTGTGTGTTGAAGGACAATCAACTATGAGGAAATCAATATTCTTTGTGACATGCGCTGGATAAGTTCTTGCAATTACAGTTAGAGTGACGATGCCTCTAGGGACGACTCTATCCCCAGCGAAGCTTACCAAAGGCAAAGTGAAAGGCCTGATCCTTTTTTTATCTAGCTTCATCTGCTGAAATGCAGGCAAGTTGATGATATCCGCTGAGCTTCCGTTGTCAATGAGCACTCGATGGATGTTGAACTCTTGCTTGTCATTCTTTGGCATATTCATTAGAGGGAGCCGTGAATGGACGCTGTTTATTTCCCTTCCCTATACCTTTTCAGGGATTTCAACGTTCTGCCTGCTATTAGTCCTCTCGAGATTGTCCTTATTTCTCTTGCAAAGGGTTGGTATCCCCTATCTTCGGAGTTCTGTCTTGGTCGTCCTTTCGTTGGTACCTATGTGGCTCCATCTTTTTGATGTACTTTTGCAACTTCCCTTGCCGAATTATAGTCTCCACCTGGTCTTTCAAATGCCTACACTCATCAGTACGATGCCCATGTGGTCTTAGTGGAATCTATAGTCTCTTGTCTCTTCTTTCTGTCGGAGTGCTAATTGGCTTCGGCCATTGTAGGGAAGAATCGTCTCTTATTTGCATTAGGACCTGCTCAATTGGCATTATTAGAGGAGTGAACTTGGTGAACTTGGGTTTCCTGCCTGAAAGCTCCCTCTTTTTCCCCGTGGTTTGTCCAACACTTTGTGTCTCTTTTTTCTTATCGCGACTGCTGCTTGTTCCTTTGTCTCTCTTCCTTTTTCCTTTCATCTCCTTTGCTAGCACCGCATCTTCTACATTCGTGTACTTTTGACCTTTACGGAGAAATTTTGCAACTATTTTTGGTGGACTTTTAGTGATTAAGAAGAAGAAATCTCCTGGCAGCAACCCTGCTTGGAAGATCATTAAAATAACTTGATCTTCAGCTTCATCTACCTGCAGTAGCTCCTTATTGAATCAAGTGACGTATTGTCTTAGTGACTCTCCTTCTGCTTGCTAAATGTTGAAAAGATGACCAGTTGGTTTTTTGTGTCTTTTCCCCCTAATGAAATGACGAACAAAACCCTCACTGAATTGTTCAAAGTTTGCAATGGTTCTTGAGGGTATCTTGTTGAACCATACTTCGGCTGCTCCCTTCAATGTTGTTAGGAATGCCCTACACATCACTTCGTCTAGGGTCATCTGTAATAGCATTAGCGTCTTGAATGATTCGATGTGATCCAAGGGATCCTTGGAACTGCCATATGACTCCAACTGTGGGAGATGAAATTTTGGTGGGAAAGGACGATTCAGCACTTCATTAGTGAATGGTGAGTCCGTCCTTTACATTATCCCATCCAAATTCTCTCCACCTTTGTCCTTCATAGCACTTTTTAGTTCGTCCATCTCTTTCCTCATATTACGAAGCTCATTCTCCACCCTGGTAGAGTCTTCTCCTGAAATTATGTCTCGCCTGTTGGCTTGAGAGTTTGATTTTTCTTCATTTTTGTTTTCACTTGTTTGCCAACATTCTGCATTTTGGGATTCTATTGTCTTTCGTAGTTCTTCATTCTGGCGAGTCAACTCTTCCACATTGGCCAAAAGGGTTTGGATTTGTTGTTGTTGCACAGCATCTGGCTGAGGTCCAGTCTCTACTTCTATCTCGTACTTTGAGGGACTTTTTTGTCACTGGGAAAGATGGCTTGAATGATTAGCATTTCCCACAAACGACGCCAAACTGATGATGCAAAAAATCAATAGTTGAGCTTCTCGTCGTAGCGGATGGACAATGCTGTGAATGGGGTCATCTCTATTGGAGAGAAACCTGCAAAATGAACTGGGTGGAAGAGTAACATGTTGGTGTGGCGTCAGCCAAATCGCCTCCGATGCTTAAGTCAGTAAGGGAGAAAGATTCTAGAGAGAAAATGAGTAGAGTGTGATTTCGTAAAGTATTTGTGTGTACCTTTAACTTTTGTTATCTTCTCTTTTGTAGTTGTGTGTCTCATTAATGGGCAATGATGTACTGCATTTATGCTTAACGGCTAGTACGTTACAGAATCTTTGTTTGGAGGTCACAACTCACTCTGTGACCGTTGCTTCGTCCGTTATGTTTCGTCATCAAGGATTGTAATAAATGTGTAACGTCTTCTCTGGGTGAATGACGATCTGCGTATAATGACGACCATAAATCTCTACTTCATCAAGGGTATTTATTTAACTTATTTAATTTTATTATGTATCTCTTTTAAAGCTTAATTTTTTAAATGTATTGCTATACTTCTACCAAACTTAATTATTAAGCCCAATAAACCAATGACAATAAATTATTCGAATGAGTTGATACTAGAGGATGAAATCAACTACCTCCTCTTTAGTCAAAGCAAATTAGCAAAATCAATTATCTCATTAGATAAGTGTGCATTTGAATGAGTTTATTTTCATCAATTTATTTAATTTATTTTGACCACTATGTAAAAATATAGTTACATTTTGGAAACAAATTTCTTTAAAAGATTATACATTCTTTTTTGAGGTGAAAATGAACTTACCCCAAGCATGGTGTTATCAATAAATAGAACTCATCTTATGTTTATTCCACCAAAAAATGTTGTTCTAAAATTTTTATCTTTTGGAAAAGAAAAAAAAAACCCCTAACTTGTTATGACTTACTCATGAGTGAAGAATTTTTGGAGCAGTGCTTTAGACACAAAAATTCATAACATATTTCATAATAGTTGAGTTGATAAGTTTTTATTGGTTGTTCACCTTTGACATCATTTTTTTTACTTATCACAAACAATCTACCACATCAACACAACAGATATATATATATATATATATATATATTTTTTTTTTTTTGTTGAAAGATTTTCTTATTTTTTATTTCTTAATTTTAAGAAGTTCTGATTGAAAATTCTCCCTAATACAAACATGTACATGCAAGCAGAGAGATAGATAAGTTTGTTGAAAGGGTTGTCTAGCATGTTGTCCCATCATCAACACATAGGAATTGCCACATAAAGAATGGTGCAATATGTTGGAGCATTTTAATATTAAATTATTAAAACGGATTTATATTACAATATAAATATAAAGATATGAGAGTTAATATGGAAGATAAAGAGCTAGTGGAATGTTTAATTCCACATTGAAAAGGAGAGAGACTCTTTTATTCTTTTTAATTGTGGTGACTAATAAGCTGATATGTATTGTAGTAATTTGTGGGCTAGATACATTCAGACTAATTTACATATTCATTAGTGAGTAAATGACCTTTTTTATTAGGGAAAATGAAGAGCCATTCACCCACTTAATGGACTAGCCATTTGGGCCTTTCATTCTTCTGAAATTCCTTATCTCATCCATAACATTTATGTCCAACAATTAATCTTGTAACACCTACTACATCAGAATAATGGACCTAATTAATCAGATTAATTTGGGTAATAGTTTCGTAAGGTGCATTGAGCATATAAATAGACTCATTTAGACCCAATCCAAGTGACTACAATATAACAACGTTAACACACCAAAAAATCCAGCAATTGCAAGCATTCTTATACACTAAAAAAATAGAGAGGTTCTTGGCAAAGAAGGGTGTTCTTTCTAGTGGAGTTTTGAGCTTGAACACTTTGTGCAGAGGTTGTTCTAGCCATACAACATTTATCGGGCTATTGTATCTTTGGGGGAGACAAGTCAAAGAAGGTCTACATCGATTACAAAGTTTAGCCAACAAATGGCTTGAATCTCCTTAAAGAGAGCGAGTGTCGCGCCTTAGTCCAAATAGTGTTGTGCAATTTTTCTCTTCAAATTAATAATATTCAAAAGTATTATTCAGTTTTTTTTTTTTGGTATTATTTCTATTATTATTGTGTTTGCACTAACACAATCCTATGTTTTGGACGATAATACACAGTATTTTTCAAAAATATTTTCATGACAAATGAGTGGATAAGTTTTTATTTGTCTTATTATCTATTCTATATATCACTAACATCACTTTATCACTTATTAAGTAATTATTGGTAGGGACATATTTGATGTAATTGACTAATTCTTTGACAAAACGCACTTTACTTGTAATTGGGTAGATCTAGGAAGGTTTAAGACTTCAAGAAATATGTTGTTCAAGTCAAGTGTTAAAACCATGCAAATTTGTCCAAGAAACAATTGAAGAAGTGTTGTTTATTAAAGCTCGACACAAGCTGTATTGTCGAGAATTACGAAATCAGAATTTTCAGATTTGATTACACGCATATCCTTGAGTATTTGTGTAGGGTTTCTTTTCTCAAAACCCTAGACATATATAAAGGTTATTTTAAAGGCCGTCGCATTATGCACGGGATTATGCAAATAGAATTCAAGCATATTGTGACTTAGTTCATCTTTCTCTCTAGAGAATCTACTGCGTCTTTACGCCAAGAGTTTTGTGACCAAGGAGTTTCATGTTGATGAACTGAAGAACTTTGTAGTCAACATCTTTCTCAAGTTGGTGTGTTAGTCACGTACTAGGATCCGTGCATTATTGGTTAGTCACGTACTGGAATTCATGCATTGAAAGAAGAGATTGTCGCTACAATATAAGTTCAATTGGGTATTGGGGTAAGGGTTCAACTGTAGGTTGGTATTAGGTACTAGGATTCTTTTTACTTGTAACTGCTTGTTTTGATAATAGTGGATTCTCGGGACTGGTGACCTTAAATTCACCCGGTGGGGTTTTGCCTCGGAGGTTTTCCACATTCGTAAACAAATCACCGTGTCAAATTTATTTTCCGCTGCATTTAGTTTAATTGGTGATTTGTTTGTGCTACCATGCTATTGCATTTTAAATTGACTTAATTAATTAACTTGGATAATTAATTAATTAATTTGCCAAATGGGTCAATACATTTTTGGCCTATCAAGTGGTATCAGAGCAGGCACACTCTGATTATGTTTAATCTTTGCTGTGTGATCCATTGACCCCTGTTATCATGGCTACAAATGGCATAAAAGGATCTTTTATTTCAAATACATCTTGCTTTTCTAATCTCTATTTGATTGAGTATTTTAGCAAATGTAAGTCTAACAGTTATTTGAAAGATATCTTGATGATTATTGAAAAAGGTCTTAGTGTGACAAGGAAGAAACTAGTTTGCCTTAAAATGAAAATGTGCAAAGGAGTTCGTCTGAGAATGGTGAAAATTAAAGATTTTGTACATAAATGGCAAATGAGAGAGAAAACCATTCCTACTGATTTGTTAAGCAAGCATGAAGTGTGCTTTATGATGAAGTCTGCATTTAGGTAATGGACACATGTTTGTGGTACCTTGATAGTGGGTGCTCAAGACATATGACTGGAGACCGTTGTCTCTTCTAGTTTTTCGAGTCTAAGAAAGGTGGAAATGTCACTTTCGGTGATGGGAGCAAATCACAAATAAAAAGAAAAGGAACTACCTCTCTACCTGGACTGCCAGACATTACAAATGTGATGTATGTAGAAGGCCTGAGAGTGAACTTGTTGAGCATAAGTGAGATATGTGATCATGACTTCATCATGCTGTTCTCAAAAGGGAAATGCCTTGTGTTGAATGAGTCTGGGAAGAAACTCATAAGTGGAGTCCGCACCTTGGATAACTGTTATGGGTTGGTACCTGATGCTGATATTGTGTGCAATAGTATTCATTTGCCAAATGAAGACCTATGGCACCAAAGGATGGGACATGCTAGCTACAAACATCTGTCAATTGTATCTAAGCATGAATCAGTGTTAGGAATACCAAAACTCAGTAGAGTTAGCAATGTTGTGTGTGAAACAGATGAAAGAAAAACATCCAGGCACTCAGACATCGTTTACATCTAGACCTTTGGAGCTACTACATTTATATCGCATGGGTCCAACTAGAACCGAATCTCTTGGAGTAAAGAGATACATCATGGCTGTAGTAGATGATTTCACCAGGTATACTTGGGTCATTCTTCTAAGTTCCAAGTCAGATGGTCCTGAGCACATTAAAGCTTTGTGTACAAGATTGCAAAATGAGAAGAATATGAAGATTGATCGAATTTGCAGTGATCATGGTAAAGAATTCGAGAATTCATACATGAAATCCTTTTGCACTAGATCTGGTATATCTCACGAATTCTCTGCTTCTATTACTCCTCAGCAAAATGGTGTAGTAGAAAGAAAGAATAGAGTCATACAGGAGATGGCTAGAGCCATGTTACACAATAAAGATGTGGCCAGAAATCTATGGGGAGAAGCTGTCAATACCGCATGTCATACGGTTAACATGGTATATTTCAGACCCGACACAAAGAAGACTTCCTATGAACTATGGAAGGGAAGAAAGCCAAATGTGAAGTAGAATCTTTGGAAGTGCTTGTTTCATACTCAAGGATAGAGAGAATGTGGGAAAGTTGAAGGAATATTTTTGGGATACTCTCAAAACGATGAAAGAATATTTTTGGGATACTCCTCCACAAGCAAAGCTTATCGAGTATACAACAAAAGAACCAAAAAGGTGATGGAAATTATCAATGTTGTTATTGATGAAGCTTCAAACTCTGGTTTTGACAAAAGCAGTGAGGAAATACCTAAGGAAATTCTTCCTTCAAAGCCTAAGGTTGTTCAAGAAGAAGTTGATTAAGAGCCTATTTCTCCAAGTACTCCAAGTGTTGTAGAAGTCTAAGCAGATATTCCTACATCACCTGAGTTCGAATCTCATGAAAAGAAAGGACCTTCCTCAAGGATCAAGCTAAATCACCCTTTTGAAGTTATTGTGGGAAATATGAATGAACTTACACTAAGAAAGCGTACAATTGATAAATGTGTTGCTAACTTTGTGTCTTATTCTTGCTATTTGTCGCAGGTTGAACCCACCAAGGTTGAGGGTGCTCTCTAGGATGAATGTTAGGTTGAGGTCATGCATGATGAGCTGCTCCAATTTCAAAGGAATGATGTATAGACCCTGGTACCTAGACCAGAAGGAGAGCACATCATTGGCACAAAGTGGATTTTCCGCAGGGTGAAAGCTACGTTGAGGCCATGCATGATGAACTGCTCCAGTTTCAAAGGAATGATGTTTGAACCCTAGTACCTAGACCAGAAGGAAAGCACATCATTGGCACAAAGTGTATATCCCACAATAAAACTGATAAGAAGGGAAATGTGATCCACAACAAGGTTCGTTTGGTGGCCCAAGGATACTCTCAAGTGAAAGGAGTAGATTTTGATGAATCATTTGCTCATGTAGCTCGCATGGAATCCATTAGGGTTCTCCTAGCCTTGGCTTGTCACTTGAAGTTCAAGCTTTACCAAATAGATGTGAAGACTGCATTCTTAAATGGATTTCATAGAGAAGATGTCTATGTTGCTCAGCCAAAAAGATTCATTGATCCACACTTTCTAGATCACATGTTGTACCTCAAGAAGGCTCTCTATGGATTAAAGCAAGTACCCAGAGCTTGGTATGACCGGCTTACAGAATACCTGGTTTCACAAGAGAACAAGCAGATTAAACTCTTTTTATTGAAAAGGAAAATGACAAGTTGATAGTAGCTCAAGTCTATATTGATGACATCATCTTCGGGTCTACAAAGGATGAACTTGCTCAAAACTTTTCAAAGCTTATGCAAGCCGAGTTCGAGATGAGCATGATTGGAGAGTTGAATCAATTCCTTGGATTGCATATTTGTCAGCAAGAGTCAAGTTTATTCATATCCCAATCTAAATATGCTAAAAATCTTGTGAAAAAGTTTGGTTTGGAATCTGCTAGTTCTGTTAGAACCCCCATGAGCCCAAATGTTAAACTCACTGTTGATTTTTTAGGCAAAAGTGTTGATTCTTCTTTATATAGAAGCATGATAGGTAGTCTCCTTTACCTTACTGCTAGTAGACTTGACATTAGTTACAATGTAGGAGTTTGTGCTAGATATGAGGCTAACCCCAAACAGTCTCATATGATTGCTTTAAAAAGAATCATAAAATAAGTCAAATCCACTGCTGATTTCGGAGTGTGGTATAGCAAGGACACCAATGATGTCTTAGCTGGATATTCTGATGCAGATTGGGCTGGAAATGCTGATAATAGAAAAAGTACTTCATGGGGTTGTTTTTATATGCGCAATAATCTTGTCTCCTAGATGAGTAAGAAGCATAATTCCATCTCTTTATTCACTGCTGAGGCTAAATACATTGCTGCCAGTAGCTCTTGCACCCAACTTCTATGGATGCAAAAACTCCTCTTTAATTATGGTATTTGTCAAGAACATCTTACCATTTATTGTGACAATACTAGTGCCATTAACATCTCTAAAAATCCTGTTCAACATTCTTGAACAAAACATATAGTGATACGACACCACTTCATTCGGGAGCCTATCAAAGATGGCACACTCACTCTTGAGTTCATCCATACTGATGATCAGAAGGCTGACTTGTTCACTAAACCTCTTGATAGCAAACGGTTTGAATTCTTATGCCAAAACATTAGTGTAATCTCCATGGAATGATCTCTCTTTCTTCTCCTTCTTTCTCATGCATTTGCATCTAGTTTTATACTTTGTTTGTTTACCATGTTTTTGTTTATTTGTTTTCAGTTTTGCTTTATTTTGTTTTCATGAAAAAAAATTGAAAAATCAGAAAAATACAAAAACAGTGTGTGTATATGTATATTGGTACTTGTGTACCTTGGATAACCATTGAAACAAAGTTTTCTAAACTTTGTATCTCTTGTAGCTTAGATGAGCACTTTAATGCACAACTAAGCAAGTGAGCTTTGTGGCTCGTGTTTGTGATAAGTACGATTAAGTGTATTCCTTATACATACTACTCATATCACTCTTTCTGACGGGAATGACTAAAAAATCTAAGAGAAAGACATTAATAACCATCTCACTACTAAAGCTCGCCAATCATGTATAACATCTATGTGCTTCGGTATAGTAAAATTGTGATAATTTGGCTTAACATAATTGGGTATCTTTTCTCTCTCTCTCTCTCTCTATATATGCTCATGCATGACATGTTCAAAAAGAAAATATGCGAAGAAAAATAAAAGCAAAAAGAATCAAAATGCTTTTAAATATAATTGCAAGCGTGCTTCTAGGAGATGTGGGAGTTATAGGATGTACCTCGAATGTGATAGACCCTATCAAACAGTTATGATTGTGTGTGATTGTTTTTGATTCTCTCATATCTCAAATCGTCATAATATGAGAAACTTGTGCAAACTTGTTATATTTTTACACACAACACAAAATGCTTTTCTACTTTTGATATATGTGCAGGTACAATGTGATTTGATCATCACAAGAAATACATGTGTTAATATATGCTCACTAAACTATCTTAACTTGTTTTTGAAATATAAAATTGGTTAGACTTGTTTAGTGTGTGTGTGTGTGTGTGTGTGTGGATCTCTGAGTGCTTTGCATATATGTTGTGAGATGTTTTGAGAGCCTAATATGTTAATTGAATCTCTGTTTGAGTTGCTTGCTTGTTGCATTCATCTTTACAGAATTTCTTCCTTGAAAAACTCTTTTTCTTCAAGCTCAACAGCTTCTCAACAAATCCTCAACAGATTCTCTTCTATTGAGTCCCTTTTTCTTCTTGTCCCGACAAATCTTAATGCAATCTCAATCCATCGAGGTTTCTGGTTTCTTCTCAATAGATTCTTGACAGCTTCTTCAATCCATCAAGCAACTTTCTGTTTGGCTGATGGATTCTCGACAGCTTTTCAATCCATTAAGGTATTTTTGCCATTGACAACACCTCGATAGATTCACTTGTGTCGAGATTTAGTGCTCGACAGATCTCGATAGATACTTCGATCCATCGAGCTGTGATTTCTATTTAAGCGCAGAGCAAATCAGATTCATTTCTCACTTCTCTCTCTTGTCTGAATATCTTTTTCTCTCATTCCAAACACATTTTTCTCACTCAAATCCCTCTACCCACCTTGTTTTTGGCCTATTCCAAGCTTGAATCACTTGGTAAGTCTCCTTTATCTCTCTTTTTCATGCATTTCATGCATTTAGACCTAGGTTTTTGAGTTTTTCTTGATTTTTTGGGTTGGGTTTTGTGAAATAGATGTTATATGATCATGCATTGCATTCTCATTGCATTATAACCATATTTCATGCATTCTAGATGTGTATTTGTTTAAATGTGGATTGTGTGTTGGTAGGTTTGGATTGGGTTTTGCCCATTATGCACTTAAATTCTGCACGTCACATATTTATGCATATTTCATGCATACGTATCTTTTCTTTCCTTTCTTTTTTTTGGTTTGTGATGTGTGTGTGTGTTTCTCTCTCTCTCTAACGGATAGATTGCGTCATAGCACCCAAACGCAAATCTACTCTGGCTTAAAACCCTCTTCGAGGTTCTGGGTCTTCTTCTTTTGATCTTCCCCCTCTTCATGTTTGGTTTCGTGATGAGAATGCCCGAAAGGACTTCTCGGAGAACATTCAATGACATGGCGTTCATCCAAAACGCTAAGTTATTCTATAGGACTTTTCTGACACTCCTCTCCCTGCCGTCATTTGGACCCGGGGTTGGGATTCTCTCAGTGAGAGTCCGCTGAGGTGTCCAGTCATGATTATACAAGAGTTTTACTCTAATATAAACGACATCGATACCTCTGTGCCTCAGTTTGCTACGTTCATTCGAGGTACACGTATCGTAGTTACCTTGGATCTTATATCCGAGGTACTATATATACCTAAGGTAGCGCATCCTGACTACCCTAGCTATGAGCGTCTTAGAACTATGTCCAAAGATGAGTTTCAGTTTCACTTTTGTGAGACACCTTCCACATGGGGTGGTAAGCTAAACACCCCATGCTCGAGCTTCGCAAAAGGTTCGAGGTTCCTTAACATGGTGCTGACATTATTTCTTACTCCTTTGTCTCACTATAACTCTATCACAGAGCCTCATACTCATTTTCTTTTATCTCTTTTAGAGGACCTCTCTATAAACTTCCCCTCTCACTTCGTCACTTCTATCCTTGATGTCTATCAGGATACGGTGATCCGTGATAAGCTCATCTTTCTTTCGGCTATCATAGGGATCCTTTGCCACTTTTCCATTCCCATTCCTAATTCTCCTTATTTCACCACTATGGGAGCCATCGACGCCGGTTCTATTCGATAGAGTGAGGCTCAGCTTCAACCAAAGAGGCCACGTGTGGAGTCTACCGGTCCTGTAGCTTCTGTTGTTCCTTCCACCTCTACTCCTTCCTTCTCGACTGGTTGTGTGACCCTGGAGGCTATCATGGTGCAGCTTTAGCGCATAGATGCTCGCCCTGGCACTCTTTCTGTTGAGTTGTGTCAGGTGAACACCCATGTCGGTTGTATAACACGACGACAGGCTAGCCTTGGTGGCTTCGCCTGCTTCTCCATCTCCTTCTCCAGAGGCTTTGGTAGATGAGGATGGTAAGTATAGTGATGATGGTGATAAGGATGCTAGCTCTTCCAGTGATGACGAGATGATGCCCTCTCAGTGACTTGCCCTTTGTCATTCGTGATAAAAAGGGGAAGTAGTTTTGGTTAAGAGTAGTCTTGTATTTAGGAGGAGAGTTAGTATAGGACATTTTTGTTAGGGGGAGTGTCTATACATTTTTTTGAGGGATGTAGTGAGGTTCTTATGTTTTTTTTTTTCTTTACTTTTACCTCATGTATACTAGTCTTGTGACAATTTATTTATTGACATATATATCAAAAGATAAGCACAATGTAATTTATTGACATACATTGTGCTTATCTTTATATATATATATGATGATGATGGATGTTCTTCACCTATCTCTCCATGTGTTGTTTCTTTTCTCTCTTTATACACATGTTTCTTTATGTATG
Organism: Castanea sativa; assembly: GCF_040712315.1. Classification (NCBI taxonomy): domain Eukaryota; kingdom Viridiplantae; phylum Streptophyta; class Magnoliopsida; order Fagales; family Fagaceae; genus Castanea; species Castanea sativa. The sequence continues at coordinate 54,656,530 of NC_134018.1, forward strand.
CAATCTTTAATTTCTATTTCACATATGATGCCTTGATGAGTTTTGTTTAAGTGTTTCAAAAAAACAGGTTGTGAAAATTTATCTTGCCATGAACTCTTTTCTTGCAAAGTTTTTCAATAGTTTGTGTTAGGGTTAGATTTGTTTTTTATTTCAATAAGTGATTATGAGTTTAGTGATTTAAGAATTCTCTCATGATTCCTTTGTTTGTTATGGTTTTATCACGAATTGCCAAAGGGGGAGATTGTTAGGGACATATTTAATGTAATTGGCTAATCTTTTGACAAATCGCACTTTACTTGTAATTGGGTAGATCTAGGATGGTTCAAGACTTCAAACATGTTGTTCAAGTCAAGTGTTAAAGCCATGCAAATCTGTCCAAGAAACAAGTGAAGAAGTGTTGTTCATTAAAGTTCGATAGATGTCTAAACAGGAACCTATCTATCGAGGATTAATGTTGAAGCTCGACACAAGCTCAACACAAGCTATATCTGTCAAGAATTACGAAATTAGAATTTTCAGATCTGATTACACGCATATCCTTTAGTATTTGTGTAGGTTTTCTTTTCTCACAACCCTAGACATATATAAGGGTTATTTTAAAGGCCATCGCATTATGCACAGGATTATGCAAACAAAATTCAAGCATATTGTGACCTAGTTCATCTTTCTATCTAAAGAAGCTACTGCGTCTTTACGCCAAGGGTTTTGTAACCAAGAAGCTTCTTGATCTTCACGTTGATAAACTGAAAACTGAAGAACTTTGCAGCCAACATCTTCTTCAAGTTGGTGTGTTAGTTGTGTATTGGGATCCGTACATCATTGGTTAGTCACGTACGGGGATTCGTGCATTGAAAGGAGAGATTGCCGCTACAATACAAGTCCAATTAGGTATTGGAGTAAGGGTTCAACTGTAGGTTGGTATTAGATACTAGAATTCCTTTTACTTGTAACTGCTTGTTTGATAATAGTGGATTCTCGAGAGTGGTGACCTTAAATTCACCCGGTGGGGTTTTGTCTCGAAAGTTTTTCCCATTCGTAAACAAATCACCGTGTCAAATTTATTTTCCGTTGTATTTAGTTTCATTGGTGATTTATTTGTGCTACCACGCTATTGCATGTTAACTTAACTTAGATAATTAATTAATTAATTTGCCAAAAGGGTCAATACATTTTTGGCCTATCAATTATTAATACTTTACCTAAAATATTTTGTAAATTTTTTGTTGGCCTAAAGTTGTTGTATTTATTCACATTATGGGCTGTTCATGTGGGGGCAGCCTGAAATGACTCATGTGGTTTGCATTAGATTGCACAAAGTTCACATTGTCATATCTTTTATCATTTCATGATGTATCTATTCTGGCAATCACAATCACATTGTCATACCACGTTAAAATCAGTAACTTTACCCAACGAAGATGTATGGTTGATATTCAACTCAATTATAGAACATTCAAATTATGTGAAATACGCGAATAAGAAAAAAGTAATGTAAGAAAAAAAAGTAATATATGTATATATACACATGCTTGGGGGGCCTTGGCCTCTCCAACCTTTTAATTTTTTTTTAAATAGGCAAATATTTTATATTATTTTATATTATAAATATTTAAAGGTTATATGAAAAAAAAAAAAAAAGAGTTGCCCTCCCAAAAAGAAAGCATTGATCAACTAATCTAGTAATCCTTGTCAAAAAAAAAAAGGAAAAAAAAAGAAAAAGAGAAAGAGTTTAGAGTTGAGTTGATGTACAATTGCAATAGAATGAATTAATTTAGTAATTTTTTTGATTGTGGAACTCCTAATTTTTAGCTCAATTTTAAATTCTTTTAATGCATTCAAATCATTCAACATTGATAATATATGCAATTTGGTTGAAATTTTATATTCTCAAGATTTTATCAAGCAAAAAAAGAAAAAAAGAAAAGAAAGAAAGCTCATATAAGACTTTAACTGTAACATTATGATTTTGATTTGAGTTTATCTTGACACAATAGTTCAGCCACCTCAACTCAAAATTCCTAACTCTGCCACTGTGTGTGTGCGCGCGCGCGCGTGTGTGATTGTAAATAGAATAGGTTGTGATTAGTAACCTCATTTTCCTATAGTTTACTATTAATATTAGTTTTATTTATATTAGTCACAATACAACATATCAATTGTTATAAAAATAATTGTGAAAATTAATAAAAGTACAATGGTATTTTGAATGTAACACATCAATTATGCAGATATACATGTTTATTACAGTAACTGTGCAGATTTACATTAATACTATTCATTTTGCATTTAGATTTTTATTATTTCTTTACGTATCACAGGAATGAAAGAAGACAATTGTTGGTTGTTGTTGTGTGTGTAAAGAAAGAGAAACAATTTTAAAAAATTAATAAAATACGATATTTTAATGAAATGTAGGGTAAAATAGATAATCTCATGTGAGGTGTTTTGAAAAGTGAGTTTGCAAAATAGAAAATATAGGTTCTTATACTAAAATAGACTGAAAATTTTGCATAGCTGATGTAAATACTTTAAAACCATGAAATTTAAACTGACATTATTTATTTTACATTTAATTAATTATTTTTTTCACATATCTTAAGGAAGAGAGTTGATGGTAATTGTTGTGTATAAAATAAGATAAATAATTTTAAAAAATCAAGAAAATTTGATATTTTAATGAAAATTAGTATAAAATAAATAATTTGATGTGAGATGTTTTGAAAAGTGAGTATAGATTCTTATATTAAAATAGACATTTTGCACGAACGGATATGAATACTCTTATAAAAAAAAAATTTCGTAACACCAATTTTACCTTTAGTAATTATGAGTTTCTCACATTCCACCATTTGCTATTACCCATTTGATTTGATCTGCAACACTTCTGCTTGAAACAAAGGAATCAGATGTATAGGAAGAGAATTATAATATAAGAATTTCAATTACAACCTTCTCTTATCCTTTTATTTTTGAAAAAAAAAAAAGCAAGAGAAAATAAACACAATTAAGGCAGAAAAGAAGGGCAACCTACTAATCTACTGTTTATTTCCCATGTCAATTACTTTTACAGTCTCACCTATTTCCCCAATATACTAGCGGTCTAGGATTTCAAGTTTTCTACACCAAACACTTTTATGGCCTGTTTGAATGGAGGGGGGAAGGAAGAGGAGTATAGGGAGTAAAGTAGAGTTGGCTAAAAATAAACTAATCATATGCTAAATCTACTCTACTCTACTCTCCCTCAATCTAAACGGACCATTACTTCAATAATTGTCGTTGGTTCCAAGAAAAATTGAGAAAGATGAGAGTTAGGAAGGTTTTTTTTTTTTTTTTGGTTGAATGGTGGATTCAAATTCATAATAAATAACGTTTAAGTTAACATTTTTGTGATTAGTAATAGTGTAATACATCAGTATGTAAGAGATATTATACTATGTCTTAAACATCACTATTTTTTTCTTGCTACTTACCTTTTTACTTCAATAATTGTTTGTTCCAAGAAAAAAATTAAGAGAAATGAAAGTTAGAAATTAAGTAATATATATTTTTTCAATACGTATAAGTAATAGGTTAATAAATATATTTACCAAAAATTTAGGTAGATAGTCAATAGAAAGCATAATCATGTTTGGTCACTCAACTAAAAAAGAAAAGAAAATAGTTTTTTTTTTTTTACAAGATAAAATTTCTACTTTAGCCTAATCTAAGTGTATATGTATGTGAAGCTCCCTCCTAGAAATTTGAACCCCGACTCTTACCCCCTACACCTTACAAACATTTATAATTATAGAGTGACCACTGCACCAAGAGTGCATGATGGTGAAAAGAAAATGGTTCTGAGACATCATCAAATTCCAAAAATCCGAATGTCAAAGACATATGGTACTAGATTATCGGAACTAGACGCTACTTTAAAGCCTAAAAGGTCTATATATCCTCAGATTCTGCACTTAGGATAGGATAACTGGAATTCAATACCTTTTCTTTATCCAGTTGGAGCACAATAATGAGGCATATGCTCAATGTCACGATTTACTGCATTCTCTACCTACGATTCATGAATGCAAAAATCATAATGCTCCGCGACATGGCTAAACTGTGAGACCTAATATTTTGTTCCAACTAACCATAAAAAGGTTGGTCTCCATGAAATTTGGCTACGAAGTATAAAGGTTTACTTAACTTTTTATTGTTTGAGAGATATTTTCAACCTATGACAATAGGTCTGTTTTTAATGATTACTCATTATTATCAAATCAAAGCACTAATAACCAAGACACTAATTGATTTTTGGTTGTTTTTTGTATAGGCGGAAATTGAATTCCAGATTTCTTATTCGATAACAAAATTTTTTATCAATTGGGCTAATTGAAACCCATATAAGCTTACTTAACTTTTTTTTGTTGAGAAGAAGAGGCTTACTTAACTTTTACAATACAAACACAAAAAGTTTAGTAGTCTAAAGTTTTGGTCAGCAATATTGGACATCTCCTTCTATATACTCATTCCTGGGTATATAATACAATTCAAACTTGCGAGACTTTTTAATTGAATACCTCCTGTTTGGTTGGAGTAAAATGCATGAGATCACATTCATCAAAATATGACACTAGAGCAAATGTGCAAGCAATTTTTAGCTAGATAAATTGTTAACCTCTAGATAATCAAAATATGACATATAGCATGAGTTTGGATTAGTGGGTCCTGGTGGTACTATTCACGTACCACTAAACTCACATTTTTACAGATTTTTAAGTAAATTTGGGTCTCACAGCACTACACTTTTAAAAATTATATTATTATAGTATTTTTAGAAATAAATTTTTAGTTTTCAACAAATAAGTGGTATCCAATCACAAGTATAGTGCACCATTATTTGCCCATATTTGGCTTCATTTATTCTACCATACATTAACGCAATTCATAGTAATGACTTGCATGGAGGGCTATAAGCAAATAAAAAAACTCAAAATGGGTCATTCCTAGTCATATTGCCTAGTGTGATAATTTGGCTCTTAGCTACAAATACAATTGCTGAAATTTTCCAATTAAAGATGAAATAATGCTGACAGACACAGTACTGAGTCCGATGATAGTGACAATGGGATAAGTGTCGTACGAAAATTCTATCTCTATCATAGAGAAAGCAAACCTCTATTGACCATAAACATAGCATTATCTTTTTGAGCCGGACCTTATTCATGGGATTGTTGTCTCCATTTTCTGTGTATCCTGTGCAAGCACAGGCACTCAATGGTGGAAAAAAGAAAGAAAAGAAAGATCGATGTAATTATAAATTTGAAAGTTTTGGATTGCCCAGGTCCAGTGCGCTACTCATAAGCACAAATTCCACGCGGATACTAAGCCAAAAAGAAATACCAAGAGATTTGCCGACGGTGAATAGTTAGAACATATGTACTATGTATTTCAATTTCATTGGTCAACATTTAGATAGGCTTTTGAGAGCCGACAACCTTTTCCACACCACATGGATGACTAATATCTAGGCACTATCGTATTTAATGTACAAAACTATTTCTTCTATAAAATCTAGGAGAAGTGAATGATGGACATATATTAGACGTCTCACACTCTCATCCTTAAGTTTGTATTTTGATATTTTGATAGTTATAACTGAGGGGCTTGAATTATGAGGCTCTTGACACCTCATGATTCTTTAGAGAGGTTGATTTTCAAACTTGAACACTCAACCTGTCTCTTTTGGTTAAATGCTTTGCACTTGTAGCAATTCTAATTGCAATTGTGCTAGAGAAATCTCTCACCCAATTTCCTTGAGAATCTTAAATTAGCTCACCAACTCTTGCTGGACCCGGCTTTCTGAGTGATGATTCATCTTTATTAACTTTAAGCATGAACCATCTTTCATTCGGCCTTAATAACTTAAATGAATATCGATCATTTGTTCTGCCATTCAAAATTTTGATGAAATAATAATAGAACTGTACTCTATTACGCTTCTGAAACAAATTTCGGGAAGATTGCGATGATTTCTCCCCATATAAAAATAGTGGCCAGGGAAAAGAAATGACTTATATGAATATCGATCATTTGTTCTGCCATTCAAAATTTTGATGAAATAATAATAGAACTGTACTCTATTACCCTTCTGAAACAAATTTCAGGAAGATTGCAATGATTCCTCCCCATATAAAAAATACTGGCCAGGGAAAAGAAAAAAGGTGATTGAGTTTCGCAAAGACTGAATGGACCAAAATGGACCGAATAGACCAAAGTGAACAGAAATAGTTTAAAGGGGACTGAATTAAACTGAAATGGACTAAAGTAGACCGAAATGGACTGAATTAGACCAAAATGGACTTCCATAAACAACTCTACCATAGATAACTGCTTAACGTCTACAGGTTTTTCTCTTTAAATTATCTCTCTTTATGTTTAGATGGAATTATTTTGTGGGTATTAATAATATGTGTGCTCACGAGGGATGGCATTGGGGTGGGGCGAGGCGGGGCCGAAAGATGGGGTTTTCGTCCCTGCCTCGCATGGTTTTGTCTTGTCTCGTCCTCGCCTTACTCCGCATGACGGGGAAAAATTTCTCACCCCATCTCCACCCGTTGGGGCCCCGCGAAGCCCCGCTCCACCCCATAGAACTCTACTTTTTGTTAATTTGCCCTATAACTACTACAATTTTTTTAATAGAACCTATTTTATTAATAAAAATATACTTGAAATTACAACTAAATTTATCCCATCAAATCAAATCAATTTTTAAAAACAATTGAATAATATATCCAAGCGTTTAAGAAGACAATCACCAAAAAAAAAAAAAAAAAACCTCAGTGTAACACTCAACAAAATAAAATTAGAGAAATACGTTGGGTAGAATAAAATAAGCTAATATTGATATGTATGTTTAAATAGTAGGGTTTTAGAGTATGAAAAAATTTACAATTATAACTCTTAGCAACGCGGAGTGGGGATGGCGATAGGGATTGGCGGGGCAGGCTGGGTTTAAAAAGTCTAAACTCATTCCTGTCTCGTGGTGCGGGGCTAAAATTTTGCCCTATCCCGCCCCATCACTTTTGCGGGGCGGGAAAAATCCGCACAGAGCGAAGTAAGGAGGAGCGGGTTAAGCGGGGCAGAGCAAAATTGTCATCCACTCATGCCTATATACAAGTACAATAATACATTGCTTCTATAATTTAAGCCCAGCTCAAGGTCTGGGCCTTAGGGCCCGTCATAATATACTCTTACTACTTGTATAAAAAGGCTCATCTCCATTATTATAAAAGAAAAAGACCCAAATTGGGTGCAAGGTACGCTTAGACAGGATCAGAAGAATCTTATAATACTAATCTTATCCACAAGTAGGCAAAAAATCCCTTCAACTTGGAACTTCCAAAATGACAGCCGAACCAATGTTAAATTCTTGTTTTTGCTTTCTCTTCTATCTCTTTGAAGCATTCAACATCTTTTAGCAGAAACAAAGCCTAACCTAGTTCTTTGGTAAACGTTGGCGTTTGACTAATACAAATATTAGTTAGCATTTTTCAGACAGAGGGATTGGAAGAATCAGACTAATCAACACTGCTCTTAGGGAAGATTGACAGATTAAAGGAAATAACTTTCAAATGTTGTTCAACTCAGGGAAGCAGTCATAATATTACAGCTTCTACATTTTGATTAAGACTAAGAACTTGGTAGGACTAGAAGCTTGAGGTCATTGAATAATGTTTTTTTGAGGGGTACAAGGAAGATCAGCTGTCTCCTCAGAAGTAACAGATAACAATGCTGATTATCTAACCCCATTAATAGAAGACAATAAGTTTTTTCTTCCAAAATAATAATCACATCACATGAGCATGCACATACACAAAGGGCATTTAATCATTTCTTCACGTTTTTATATGTAATAAGGTAATCGCATTGGAATATAAGCCTAGTGTTAATAGCTCTTGTTCTTGTTCAACTTACCAATTTGACTTAACTAGTTGAGTTCTTGCACTATGTGCAGTGCAAGTTACTATTAGTTTTCTCTAATATTTTTATAACTTTTGTCAAAAATTTTGTAACTCAACTGATTGACACCTCAATTTCTATCATCAATTTCTGATAGAAATTCAAATCCTCACCCCCAACTATTGATGTATAAAAAAGATATTTTAATAAATTTTATTGTAAAAAATTGTAATCTTTAGATATTTTATATATAGACAAAATAGAAATACATTAAGAGTAGTATAATGATTTGATCATACTATATATGTGTGTGTGTGTATTTACAAATTGAAAATTGCATAATATAGTAGCTAATATAGATAGGCATGTTTCATACCTATTAAAAAATGCATATATCTTTCAATTATTATTATTATTATTATTTACATTCTTGATTGTGTTACTAAAAAAAATTTCTCATTTTTGTTGGACATAGTTTTTGTGGGAGGGAAGGATCCAAACACAACATAGAGCCCATGGGCCCAGTCCAAGGATGGCAAAAGACCCATTCACGCACCAATCCAAGCCCGACAAGTGGACAAAGGTCTGAGGAGGGAAGATGTAGAGACCAATCGTCCGAGGAACCTAAGGAACGAGTGCACCTCGGGATTTCTTTAGCTGGCCACTTGCACCAAAGAACAGGGCACCATGGAAGGCATTAGAGACATGCAAGTAAAGAAGAGAGAAAATATCTAGGGAAAGTAGCCATCACCTCCGCATTCAATGCACTACACTAACTTAGCTGACCGTATTAATTAAAAATAACACCTGAACAGTAATCTCATAGCTCACAATACATTCTACCACCTCCAGCAAAGTCTTGATGGGACAAGCATCCAAATTACTACCTTGAGACATACATGTGGAGGGCTCAGATGCAATAAGAGAGACTATATGAAAGAAAAAAATCCCTTTGGGAAAGGGGTTGAATCATTGAAGAAGGATTAGAAGTGATAGAGTATCATCTTGTATCAAACAGAGTATTATCTTGTATCAAACACTAAAGTAAATCTTTTATGAACATTGCCTCCTCGACCAGACTCAAGGAAGCGTTTTATCCATATTTCGTGCTTCTCTTCATTACTTACAAGCGTTAGCTCCACTAATTTCATATTTGGATCACAATAAAGCATTAAAGTTGAGCTTGCAAACCCACCCTCTCACAAATTAATTGCATTGGGCCTGAAACACCTAACACCATAATTCTAAGTGGGCTCAGGCTATTTTTGGGCTCTTACTGTTTCAATTGTTGCAAAAACAACTAAATTTGAATAAAAATGCTATGTTTCAAATCAATTGTTTCTCACATTAAAAAAAAATTAAAAAAAAAAACTCAATTGTTTCTCATATAAATCTTAAGAAAAAATGATATTAAAATTTCATTAGGCTCAAAATAATTAATATAAAAAAAATAAACATTTATTATATTAGTAATCTTTCTAATTACATAAAATACGATTCTCAAAAAAAAAAAAATAATAATTACATAGAATACATACTACAATGTTAGTTCCACATGAACACATACACATGCGTACGTGCACACACACAATGGAGTTAGGAAATTTAAAGGATTGAAATTAATTTTAATGAATTCACAAATATTTAATTTTTTTTTATGGCTTTTGTGACAATTGTTGTTAGAACAACTAAACATGAGTAAGAATGTCATATTTTAAATTTATTATTATTATTCAACTAAAAATTATTTTCTATAGAGTGTTTATAAAAATAATCATATAAATTCATTTAATATAAATAATTAATGCACAACAATAGATAACTAATATATGCATTTACTCTATTGGCTAATTCAATTAACTAATACTTTATATAAATGCAAATTTTGTTGAAGTAGAAAACTAAATAAAGAGAACTTCAAGGAATGTGCCACATGGCACAACTTCATACTTTCCAATATGAGATCTCTACTTATATATATATATATATATTGATTTACATGGTAAAAATTCTTGTTTGAAGAATAAGACCACGCAGTCCATGAACACGAAGTTTTTGTTTAGTGATTTTCGTCACTCATATCTCAATTTCAATTAATCATCACTCAAAAATTGTATGCCCCAACGCAAGTATTGTTTGGCTTGATTATCTTCACTCAAAATATTGAGAATGAGTGATGAGAAATGAAAACAACTTTTTAGTGATATCTCCTCTATTTGATGATTGCAAACAATTGGCTAGCCAAATTCCCCAGCTCCGCATAAAACACATCTATCGTGAGCCCAAGAAGTGTGCGGACCAAATAGTTAGCTTAGGCCTTCTACAACCTTATTCTGGTCTGCCTTTGGACTTGGTTTCCTTTGTTGAGGCTGATTCCTTTGTTAAGGCTGATTCCTTTGTTGTGGACATATCATTTCTCTTTTTTTTAACAGGCTTTGTCCTGATCTTTCGCTTTCTAGTTAGTCTTAATTAAATTTCCTTTCTACCAAATAAAAAAATAAAAAAAACTTTTTAGCGGTTTTCAGATTTTGAGTAATGAGTTAAGTGGCATTTTGGTAATAACACATGTGTGATGTGTTGGACCTATTACACAGACTTATCACACTCAAAGTCAGACCAACTGCTCTTTCTTTTTTCTCCAGGCCATTTTTTCCTTTCAGTTTCTTCTTTCTTTCTTCTTCACACCTATATCTTCTCCAGCTTCTTCTTCTTTGTTTTCTTTCTTTATTTAGGCCTGGGTTTTTTGTTAAAATCTGTGAGTTTTGTTTGGTTTATTTGATTATGATTTTCAGAATAAATAAGTTATAATTAATGGGTTTATAAAAGTTATTGAGAATGGAAGTGCAGTGGGTTTTTCTGGATTTAGTCTTTGATGGGTTTATTTGGCATGGGATTTTTGGTTTCACTAATAGTTGAAATTTACGGGCTTTTATGGTTTATTGATGTTAGAACTGCCGTGGGTCTTTCTGGGTTTTTGTAATCATTTACGAATTTCTCTTTTACTTGGCCTGGGCTGTGAGTGTGTTTTTGGGGAGAAAATGAGCTTTTACCCTTATTTTTTAAAAAATATCTAGCACAATATCCCTATTTTAAAATTCAATTTTCTTAAAATTGAGTTTCAGTATAGATGAATGAAACTCAAGTTCCACAAAATATATATTCTTTTTTTTTAGTTTGATTTGACTATAACTTGATTTTTTAAAAATCGAGTTTTACATTGAAACTTGATTTTGAGAAAATTGAGTTTCAAAACAAGAACATATCCCTACATAGTTTTAAAACAAGGACATTGTGTTTAGATATCTTTAAAAATACTGGCCAAAGCCCATTTTCACCGTGTTTTTGGTAAAGTCAGCTTTGTGGGTTTTGGCTAACTGTGAAGAAAGAATTTGCACAAAGATTTTGTAATGTAAGAAGCAGATAAAGTTTATTTTGATATTGTGGCATAGGAAATTTGCTTAACATTCGTTTCAAGAGGGAGAGAGTCACTATCAGCTAAGGTCCATCCGAGCTTCTTCTGCCTGTGTCTTTCTTTCTTCTAAGGAGCTTCTTCAATGCCTCTTGTCTTTTCTTCTTACTTTCACAAGAGTTCTTAATACTAGTGGGCTCCACTTTTTTGAGTTAAAGTTGCTTTTTTTAACTGAAAACTAAGCCAAGTTGTGGAGTAAGTTAAGAGAAAATAGGAAATTAGAATATACAATATAAGTTAGAGGTTTGAGTGAGGAAAATTGAGATATAAGAACTGAGATAAGTTAGAGGTTTGAGTGATGAAAATTGAGACATAAGAACTGAGATATGAGTAAGTAGTGAATCAAGCAGATCACTTTAAAACACAATATGCAAGTTTCTCATACTATTCATGTAAGATCAGGTTGTAGATAACAGGAAAAAATAAATAAAAATACAGATTAATACCTGACTGCCTTACGAGCATTTTACAGGGGCATGATTAAAAATATTAAAGCCCCACTCTCTCTCTCTCTCTCTCTCTCCATAAACAAAACCCTACAATCAAGGAGTAAAACATTTAACCTAGAAAAGCATGGAAACCCAATTTATCACACTACCTCCTCCAGCATCCTATCACAAGTTTCTGGCAATCCCTTTTGCAGCAAACAAGGTATGAAAAGTGCTATCAGCAGAGGATTTTTTCTTAGACAGGTATTAAAGTCATCCTTGCTGATCTCCCCATCACTATCAGAATCAAATAAATTAAACAGCTCATGGACCTGCAAGTAACCAGAATGACCAAGTTTTGATCATGTTATTTACGAATGACATAGCCAGAAGGCCCAGAACAGAATTTTTATGTAGACAATGACAACAGACTTCTCTTAAAGATATTTACGAGACATGGGTACCATTACCCAAACAAAGGCCAATTATATGGATAGATGGAAGTATTACTCACCTCATCTGCATTCAAGTCTGGGATTGCAGGTCTGATCAAATTTTCCAACTGATCCAAAAGCATTTAGAAATTGAGATAGTGCAAGTCAGAATACAACTAAGCATATGTACAAGGAAGAAAATGAGAAAGCAGAAGGAGGGAAAGAGAAATATACTTCATGTTCTAATATGTAATCATTTCCTCCAGTCTTGCATTCGGCAAAGGCTAATTCACAAGCTTGCCTGAATAATGGCAGCTTCATGACATGTGCTGATCCAAATAAGAACTGCAAGGAACCGATAAGAGAATCACATAAAGTTGAACACCATGACAAGAAGCACAAGTGAGCAAAATTTTGAGATACAAGAGATTTGAGCCAAGAAATGAGGAGAAAAATATACATCTCATGTTTAAACGCAGGGACAGCTGTAGTAGTTAATTATATATGCATCAGTGGGATAATAAGTAACTAAGTAATATATCTCAATTTTTTGAATCTAGCCCTGAAAATGAACATATGATAATTTTTATTTTTTTGTGCATGTGTGAACAAATTCTTAGAGAGAGAGAGCTGGGGGGAGTTGGTAGGATTACCTGCTTGAATGTGATTGTTCCACTCTTTTCCACATCAATGAATGAAAATATCTGTAATCCAATATAATTTTATTAATTCAAGGGAGATGGAAAATAGAAATAATTATATTAACATAAGGATACATTTGTTGAAAGGGTTCTTCTAGCTGACCCCAATCGGTTGCTTGAAGGCTTGTGTTGAGTTGAGTTGAGTTATACATGGACCAGTATTGACAAAAGCACACGCTTACACATGTTTAAAGCTCAAAGTCCCAAGGTCTAGACACTTGGCACACTTGGCTTGCCAAAGCAGAGCTCATTTAATGAAGCATGTCTCAAGCATGGTTTTCTAATGCTTTTTGAAGAAGCACAAAGCACAGCTAGGCGCACTTTTTATTTATTTGCTTTAAAATATATATGAATCATTAGATTTAACTGCTTAAACTTGAAGGAAATGACATGAACCGGCGATTTATTATACAAATGCTACTCTTAGAGGGCGTTTGGATTCAACTTATCCGGGCTGGGTTTCAGCGTTTTCAGCTTCTTTTTTTTTTTTTTTTTTCAGCCGTAGTTGTTGACTAATTCCTCATGAACAGTGCATCCGTGCCCTGTTCATGGACCCACAAATTTCACTTTTCAGCAACTTTTTCATTAAAAATAGGTCACACGGTACTATTCACACATTTAAAAATTATTTTGCTACAGTGTTTTCAGTTTTCAGTTTTCAGCAATAAGTTCTATCCAAACGGACCCTTAAGGTGCTGTACTATACAGACAATTTTTTTGTTTACATATCAGATTGCTATGGTACTTAATGTTAGTTTGTTAAGAAGCAACATGTTCATAAAATGAGTGTTGCTCAAATGAGATGTTAAAATGGATAAATGGAAATACATAGACAAACGCAATTTGAAACGAGGAAATTAGCTTAAGATAGGGGTGGCCCCTATTGACGAAAAGATACAGGAGAGTCCCTTGAGATGATTTGGTCATGTGCAGAGGAAAGTACTTACGTACCATTGAATAAGTGAGTCAATTTGAGCTGAGGGTACCAAAAGGGTAGAAGAAGGCCTAAAATAACATTATTAGAAGTAGTAAAAAGGGACATTTCTATTAAGAAGGTAACAGAAAGTATGATTTCATATAGAATAGTATATAGGAAAAGGCTACGGCTGACCCTGATTAGTTTATTGAAGATCTATATATAACAACTCCAAAATTTTGGAACAAAGGCTTAGCTACTGTTGTATATCAAAATTTATTGACCCTCTCCTTTGAAAATTCTCTTATAAGTGACCAACAGAACAGTTGTGAAGTTTATTGACCCTCTCCTTTGAAAGATTGACCAGTATTAGAAATCAAATTGTAAGAGACAAAGAAAATAAATTTGTAGTACAACATGTACTAAATGCATCAATCCAAATAAAGGCATTTGTCTAGATTTAAACATTACTATGTTCTTATACAAAACAGAAACATTACTATATTACAAAAATGAGAAAATCATTTGGGTAACTAACCTCTTCAGAAAGAGTACAAGCCTTGAGTCTTAGAACCTTCAAGAAGTCATGGAATTTGACACAACCACTGCAAACAGGATAAAATAATGAGAATCTAATGGGTTTTCTGAAAATAGAAAATCAGATTTTTCTTGCATTTGAAATGTCGTGATTGGTGCTTAGTTACAGCAGTAAGTACGCATATTCTGAGCTGTGACATTTCATAACAGTTAACAGTGCATGCTAATAAAAGAATTACCCCCTGTCAAATGCAGTCCTCTTTAAAAAGTCAATGAATAAATTTCCTAACTTACCCAAGTTAATAACATTATTTCGCTAGAATTTAATTTAATGAAGGTAGTTTTGGAAATTTGTACATTTTTTAATAAAAGACAATGCAAAAAATGATGTTCCCCTAAGAATTTCAGACTTTCTAAACAAGGGCAACAATATTGGACAGAGGTAGTAGTACAATATACCATAATAAGCAAAGTAGATGTAAGATTAACTCCCAGTAGTTGGGGTGATTACAAATGACTCTTGCTTTTGAAAACCATTACCAAACCCACCTATGGTTTGGAGTAAAGTGATATTGTCATACTATCCACCCCATTAACGAATTCTCTCAGACTGACATGTACGTGTTGCATGGAACACTAAATTTAACCTTGAGTTGGACCTGAATGGGGCTGAAAATTTCGCGAAAGTGGTAGCAGAATAGTTTTATTCCTGGATTTGGAAACAGAACAATTTCGTTCCCACTTATTATAAGGGTTTACTAAGGGCTAAATTTTATGTTTTATGGGCGTGCAAAGAATTCATCATAATAGCTTAAAGAAATTTAAAAAAAAAATTATAAGAATCAATATCATTCACCCAAAAAGAAAAACTATGCAAATTTATTATTATTATTTATATATATATAAAATGCTTCAACAATACCTTGGGTTTGGATTCATTAACAAAAATTTATCCAGGAAGTCCACAGCTTCCAAGCTGCTTATATGGAACAACTGCAAAACAAGAGAGGAATGAGCTTTAAATTCCTTCAAATCATGCAGAAACTAGAAGTAATTAATGATGATACAATCGTCTATAACACTTGATGCAAAAAGAAAAAAATGTAAAAGACTAGAGAGGCTGTCCATGCCATGAAGAAAATTATCAAATAAGGGTTATGTTTCAAAGAAACTCACTCCTCTATACCATTTACTTCTTAAAAGTAACAGATGATCAGAGCTAATGTACCATCAGCCACAACCATGAGAGTTCACAGAAACAAAAAAGATGTCTTCCACAAGATTAGTAATGGGGAAGAGAAATAAGGGGGGTGACATTGACCGAGTATACAAAAGAGAAACTTTTAGGTACAAATGATCAGAACTGTGGGCAAACTTTTAGGTACTATCATGCACAATCATGAGGGTTCAAAGAAACCCAAAAGTTATCTTCCAGAGATAAGTAATTGCGAAGAGAAGAGGAAAAGAAATTTTTTTTTGGACCATATAGACAAAAGGGAAACCTTTATAAAGAATAAACCATCCATATACAAAGGATGCAGTGTAGATGATATGGATCTAGAATACTAAAATTTACAACACAGGAAATATTCAAAGTGAAGAATCTCAGTGTAAGGACTTACTGATTGCACCTTAGCCATTTCAACCATATAACTTGAGGGCTTCTCCTGCAAATAGTATGATAGCAAGTATCAGAGCTAAATACTAGTATTGTTGAGTTATATTAATACCTTCAATCAGAATAATCATAAAACCAGGAGATGTGAAACCCATTAAAAAATTAATATGCAATGCAGAACTATTTAACAACCATGTCAACAAACATGTGAATGCTATAGATATCTGCGGATATATAAAGAGAAAAAGTTGTAATTAATCCATTGATCTGTCCTATGGAACCACATAGAGTTCCAATACATGTTTTACATTGTTCCTCTACCCAACACAAACTTCATTTCACAAGGTTGTAGCGGGGACCAATATAAGCTCAAATTAGGAGCAATTCAGGACACGTCACAAGGCCAGTGGAAAGGTCAAAAAAAATGTCACAGCAGTGAACAACATGATTGTCAACGATTTATAGGACATGGCTCCAGTAGAGCAGAATGAAAGAAGGATTTGGGCAGTCAAACCCCAGGGAGTAGGATTGAAGCTTTCTGAGTCAATTTGAGTTTTTTACATCAGTTGTATGCCAATGTACAATGAACCTTTTGAACAAAAATTAATTATTAATTCTTTCGTTGAAACATATTGACGCTACCTATTACAATTAGGTATCATGTTTCTTGTTTCTCAGAATTTTACTGTGTTAGCAAATCTTGTCTTCTTAATCCCCTTAGTTTGACTTACATGGCTGCAATCTCATCACCTTAGGGAGCATGCCTCCACGTGAGCCACTGCAACTCTAAAACAAGTGCAATAAATCACGGAGGCTTAAAGTAGCTGTCAAACATGAATGCTGTCAAACATGAATTAAAGCATACTCAACACTAAACACATGTCATGCATTATTGAATATTTGTAGATAACAGAGTATGAATTTTATGCTCATTACTTACATCTCGAGTTATTTAAATTATTCAAAATTTCCTTTCACAACTCAGATCAATATGAACATCTCCGACGTATATTGGTTTAATGAATCACTTTCTATTAATATGTATACAATTGTCATTATATATACTTGATTTCTCTGCACTTCATTTATAAACATCCCAAAAAATACGTCAATTATTTCGGAGTTAACCCTACATTTCTAATTTAAAGTTCATTTGTAATAATATATTTAATATTTCATCAGAAATCAACAACTTTCCCAACATTATTGGGTAAAGAACGAGCACAAAGATAAAGATACCTATATACAAGATAGATTAACATGAGTATAAATATTAAGCAAAAAAATGCAAACCTGTTTCGATTCAATTGCTTTCATAAGAAGCATCAAGTCCCCATAGGAATGAGAGGTTTGTATAACATTAAGCCCAGTAGCAAGAGCATGACTAGTCTGTACAACCATGTGTGTATTGTTAGTAATAATCTACAATTAATGACATGATGGAAAAAATAAAAACATACAGGGGAACTAATCCTATAAATCTGCACAAACTCCACAATTGATAGCGCTCTTAGAAAAGAAGTTAAACACATTCATTTTAATGCTTCATTTTGACATCCTAATTTCAGCCATCCATCGTACTTTATATACTTCATGTCTCTAGCTACATTTGGTAACTCAGAGCTAACGAAAAATACTCAATAAATATCAAAGAGATGTCTAACTCCTGTATTATCACTTCGATTGTGAAAGCACATAGCATAAAAAATGAATGATCTAAGATATCCTTCTCCTAATAAGTTGGGAGCAATCAAACTGAGAAAATGAATTTGTGAAGTTAAGGTAAAGGAACCAATATGAACAAGAATCAATCAAAAAAAAAATTTTAAAATGCTAAATCACATAAAATCACAACATTTAACATGCTTTGCAATACCGTGAGCGGCGAGCCCACTCATAGAGACACGCATATATTTAAAGTATTGAAAAATTAACACATAAAAGTCAACTGGCGGGGCGCACTCACGCAAAAGTTCAAAGATGCAAAATTTCCAGTAAAACAGCACAATAGGTTAACTACCAAACTGAGAAACTACTAAGGATATATGAAAGTTCAAGAACATGAAAGAAATAAATCAATTACAAGCAGAGACTCACTCTCTTAGCAAAATGAACAGCAGATTCTTTATGATTAGTGAGGGGTGAAACAACAGGAAGGTATTCTACCTGTTCAGTCCAAATAAAATGTCTCAGATTAATTCAAATCAATACAAGAGTTTGCAAAACCAGACAATGTAGTAACCCAGAGTTCAAACCCAGCAGGGACAACATACCTCCATAAAATTGTGAAACTGCGTGAACATCCTAAACATGAGCTTTGCCAAAGAGATATTCCCCCTATGCAAAATGGCATACCACATTACACAAAACTTGTAAGGTACCATTACAGACAGCACCAAAATGAAATTCCGCACAAGAAAAGTGTCATACCATGATTGGTCAAAGTGCACATGAGGATAACGGACAATCACAGGTTGGATTGGGTAACCAGGGAGGAATGCACCAAGTTGGAATGACATAAGGATCCTTCCATTAGTTGTGGTTCCCTCAGGAAATAATAGTACTCGAGGAAATCTATCGCAAGAAGCCTTTCTCTGTATTCAGATCCTCGAAAGCACATTTCTGTATCAAATAGCTTATAAATTGATAAAAATATTTTGATTTTGAGTTTATAAAGTAAACCTAAAATGATTATGAAATCAGATTTGGTATGCAACTGCTTCTGTTGCAAGGTATAAAATAATTTTTGAATAACATATTCCTATTTATGCAAAATTAGAATGAAAATGGGTGACAAATTTCACAAACATTTCATAAGGGAAGACACGTGATCCTAGGGAGGAACTGACCAGTCTCGGGACATAAAAATCAACATATAAAACATTGAAAGATATGGACAATCATTAATGTCATATAGATCAAAATAAAGATAAGACAGTTAAATTTATAGAAGTTTTCTACCTTTATTTCATTGACGGCATGCTTCCTTGATGGCGGTGAGAACCTATTGACATATATCACCTGAGAACATAAAATCCAACTCATTGGAACTAAATTGAAAACAACTCAAGCATTAAAAAATAAAAAATAGTTTCAGTGATTGCAGAAATGATATTACCTGCATTGCTCTGATAATGGTCCCAACAAAAGGTATGGAATCATGGGACTCAGCTGCCACAATTGTGGGGAATAACTCATAGAAATAGAAGATAGGTTCAATGTATGATACATGATTAGATACAACTATTGGAGCAATCTCCCTGGGTGCAGGTTTTCCTTTCCTTCTTATCCAATGATACCTTCACACACACACCCAAAAAAAAAATGCACTCTTTAAGAACCCAAAAATACAAAAATCAACTTCACATGAGGAAATAAGTAACACAAAAAAAAAACAATAACTTTCCAGTATTTTCCTGAAGTTTCTTAACGGAAACCCAAGAAGGCAAAGAAAGAAAGAAAATTGGGAAACAGAGTGACATACCCAAAAGAGAAAGAGAATACATAATCTACACACACCCCCAAAACCCAATTAAAAAAGACAATAACTTTCTTGTATTTCCCTTCAGTTTCTCATCAACCAAACAACAAAAAGGAACTAAAAAACCAAAAATGACATACCCAAAAGAGAAGAGAATACATCTGGCTGAAATTCTGGTGATCCACATGATTCTAGACCTCCAAACGGGCATGGGACTTTGCTTATCTTTCCAACCATAAAGAGCTACTTTGGTGGCCAAAAAACCAATCAACAAGCAAACCCCAAAGAGGACGAGCCTGACCGCCGCAATAGGCAAACAAACCACCAACTTGAACCACTCGTACAGCCCTTCGATCCGACCCGTCTTGTTCAAGAATGGGTCAACTGTGGATGACCCACATACCTCCAGACCCTTAGACCCCAGAAACTCATATGGGTTTTCTCTGCTACTAACAATAATACTGTTACCGTTGTTGTGGTGAGAGTTTTGACGATTGTGATTTATACAACTCTCTCTGTTGTTGCTGTTGTTGTTGTTGTTGTGAGAGACGGAGTCGTGGACGGTGAGGATTAGATGAGGAGGATCGGAGGGCTGGGAAGGGAGGAGAGGAGAGGAAAGATCAGGGTCCGCCATAGTTGAAGAGTTTCAGATAGACAAGAAGTCCGAATATAGAGGCTGAAGACAACAGCGTTAACAGGGGGATTGGAGAGACAGGTTAAAGCTAGGTGTCTGTACTTTTTGTGTGTGTGTGTCTCTGATTGATTGATTTGTTTGTTTGAAGACTTTCTTTTTCTTTTTCTTTTTATTTCTTTTTTTTTTAATTTTTTTTTTCGCTGTGTGTGGACTGTGTCACAGTGTCAGTGGTTGTGGTGGTGGGATTTTCTTTATTTATTTGTGTGGTTATCAAGAAAATTTTCAGTTTTTATATATATTGTTGCCACGTGCTGTACATGGGGATTTCTGAATTCTATAATCTCTTCTTTTTTTCCACGATTTTCTGAATCTGGTTTTGTCATTTTAATATTTTATATTTAGTTTTTTGCCAACAAGATTTCACAGGTTGTTTCTCAAAAAAAAAAAAAAAGCTTTCGCGGGTTTTCTTTTTATAAATTTTTTATAATATAATTGGTAAAGTGATACATGATTTTCTTTTTTTTTCTTTTTTCTTTTTTTGAGAATCAAAGTGATACATGATTGATGATTGGTTTGTGTATAATAAATAATGTAAACGATAGAATTATATGAAAGTAACTTGAAGCACTTTGAAAAGAATTTTTGATCTTTCAGCCCTCTCAGACGCGAACGAGTGATTAGTCTGGTTGAAAGCCTTATATACTATGGGCAACCAAAAAAAAAAAAAAAAAAAAAAAAAAATATAAAATGTCACATATCACGCTTACTTTATTTCAATGAAAATTCATGATTTTTTTGTATTTTTTAATATTTGGTAGTATTGAAAAAATAAGTTAAATAAAAATTATTTTTTATATAAAAAATAAAAAAGAAAAATTATCTTTACTTAACATAAAAAAATATTGTATGACATATTTCTAGAGATTTTTTAAAAAAAACTCTATCTCACAACAAGTTAGATAAGGGAAATTAAGAAATTGTTTTTCAACTTATTTAAAATTGCTACCAAACATAAGAAAATGAGATTTTTTTATAGAATTTTTTTTAAAAATTCTATAATCTCATGAGCTTAATCTCATTTTTATCACACATGCAAAGACAAATGCTTTTTTTATTATTATGATAATAATAATAATAACAATAACAACAACAACAACAACAACAACAATAACAACAATAATAATAATAAATGCTTTTGGTGTAATGTATTGTAGTTTTATTTTTCTTTAAAAGTAGTAAAGTCGTGTGGGTTCAATTAACTCGGTTAGTAAAGTTTTTTTTAGTTGAATAAAGGATCCAAAATTGAATCCCACATACCAGAACAAAGAAATTATTAGTTTCTTGATTTGATAATAAAGAATAATCATCATATAGTGAACATCTTGAGTTCAAATTCTATTGTATCTAAACAAATCTAATATAGTATTTTATCGTCGAACAAGAGACACAAGATCGAATCTCACATATATAAAAAAACGGTGACCATAAGTTGCTTAGTACGGTTTATTTTAATGAACTTATTGGTATTTTGAGTTTTTTTACCCTATAATAAAAAGTAATTATCACGGAACAAATAACATACTTCTTTATTTTTATTTTAAAAGATGTTTAGATGTCTTGTTGTGAATGTTGGAGTTTGCGTTTTGTATTGCATTTGTTTATTCTGCGATTATAGAGATCAAGCATTAAAAAAACCAGATGAGTAGCACATGGTTGGAGAATGGAGTGGGTAGCTAATCTCTTCTGAGTTGTATTTTTTATTCTATGACTAGAGAAGATGAGGCATAGGAACTAGATAAAGTAGCACATGGTTGGAATGTGCAACTGCAACGTGTCTCATGTTGTGTACATCTTAAGGAGATTGGTGCGTGGAGAGCCCCCAAATATTTTGTAAAAATATAATTAAATTATAAAAAAATCTCATACGATTAAATGAATAGAAGCTAGATTGTAAAAAAGCTCCCCAATATTGAATAGGATTTTATTTTGGGATGATTGTATGCATATACATAAATGAATAGCCCTTAATTTGGATGGGAAAGGGAAGGTAAATGTATCTTTCTTTATTTCCAAAGTTCCAGCCTCTTCCTCCAAGCTTCTTTCATCGAATGGAATGTGATTCTAAAAGGCTAAAAGATCCATTTCCTAACAACAATAATAGGGTAAGATGCCAAAATTATACAAGACTCCAAGACTTGAACCCTAAACTTGAATTGTGGTGTAGATGGTGATACATTTATTAGATTTAATAATGTTTAAATCCATAAAGAGTTCTTTGTGATCAACATTTTGCATCTACTTAAACAAATGAGAATGATCAAAATATCCATTTTTTCCTCTTAAAAACTAGAAGTTATTTCAACTTATCAAACATTTACATATTTTAAAAACATTTAATTCTCAAAACTAAATTATGGTGATTGTCATCGCGCATGAAATATATACTTTTTTTTGTAAAAAATTAAGCAAAAGTAAAAAAATACTACCTAAAACAACAATTTGGAGGGCACATAGATTGAGAGAAGTAAGTAATTAGTAGTTTTAGCATATTTTTCTATGGGTATAGATTATGAGATAGAGCTTAAACTAACTTCTCAATAAGAATCAATGATTTCGGATAAACTTCATTCTAGAGGGAAAATAATAGGATGGATGCCTAGATGGCAAATCTAAATGCAGTAAAAATGATGTTTTCTTATCAAAACATTGATAAGAAAACATCATTTTACTAGCCTTGAAGTAGGCAAGAAAAATTACTAGATATTCATATTGTGTGGATAGAAAATTGTTTCTTTTACAGTTTAGTTGGGCAGAATTCGAAAGCTCCACTTGGTTTTTTTTTCTTCCCACAAATTTGTGTATTGGACCATTGTTCATGAATGATATATATATTGTTCTTTTTCTTTTTTGATATGAGTCATGAATGATATTTATATATTTCAAGAGGAACAAAGATTGAAAGCAAATTTAAGAAGGCCCATTATAAAAAGCAAGAAAATAAAAAAGAAAAAGAAGAAGAAGAGGCCTATTACAAAAGGAATTTGACTTTCCTAGCCTGTGTCGCATTCTTCGTGGCCCACACCATCCACCTACTTGTTTTAACTACACTTTTGGTACTTACTGTTTTTTTGTGTGGTATTTAATGTTTTTTTTTTTGAAAGGGTTATTTAATGTTTCAAAAGCACATTGTCACCCTTAAATTATTTTATTTCTTCAAATGGGTCTTGGTGTCATTTTTGTTAATAGTCTCACTAATAAATACCAATGGGTGCTAAATCAATAAGACACATCACTTTGTTTGATAGCGAAGAGAAAGGGAAAAATTAACCTACTCTACTAGTAATTGGTAAACCCATTTAACTTAAATATTTAATTAGGATTAAACCATTGAAATTAATGGTCAAGGTTTGAGTGGAAACCATACCCACAAAAAAAGGTGTGAGTACTGTAGAATGTCCCTTATTTTTAAAACAAATGGATAATTTAGAAAGTTTGACGCTAAATTGCTAATTTTACTAGGACATAGTTCATCCTACAAGAGTAGCTAATTAATTCTAACGACAAAAGAACTGGGGACAAATGTATTTATTGCACAGTTGGTTGGTCCATGTTCCTGTCCATTTTAAGTTTTAATTGTCTTAAATTTAGTCTTATACTAATTGTTTGATATCACAATAAATCTTTAGGCACAAAAAATTTCACTGAAATTTTCACTTCATTTCTTTTGTGTTGTAATGGGCCAAATTAAGGTAGATCATAGATGATACCCTAGATGAGAGAGTAGTTGAAAATTTTGAAGAAATCTCATTGTCTATAGTAGCTCTTTTGATAATTATATGACACAAATTTTACCGCACTTTACCACAACTTGTGCATGTGTGAAGTGGAGATTGGATAAATTCTTACTAAGTATCGATGGTGGTTCCATGTGTAAGTTATATAATCTAATTACAAATTGACAAATGTAAAACTTGTGGCAAAGTGTGTGACCAGGTCTGTGTCTATAGAAGAATTGTGTAGTGTAAGATTACCGAAGCTAATCCCAGTGCATTTTAGACTAGTCACCTCCTCTAAAAGAAAACAGAAAGGGGCAACTATATTTGGAAAAAGAAAAAAAGAAAAAAAAACATCTTTTGAGGAGCTTTAGGTGAAAGCAACACTTGATTTTAATGGACCTTTATACAGGGTCTCCTGTGTTTTAAATGTCATATTGTAAACATAAATAGTTAATAGCACAGGTTACTAAGAGCATTTTTAGCAGATTTTTCAAATTTTTGTACAATTTAGAAAATAAACAGTGACATTTAGCTTTTACCTACCTACTTTTTCAAATACACTTTTCAATAGATTCTCTATCATTCTCTCCATCTCATTCAAATATTATTTTTTCATTCATTCTTTATTCTTTTTTTTATCATTATTTATTCTTCCTATATTCATTTCTAATAATTATATTTTCAATGAAAAGTGTTATATCCACAATATTTTTCGCAATATTTTCACAAGAATTACATCAAAATCTTATGTGGAAAGTTGTTACTATTTCTAATTTAAACTCACCATTGAAATTATTTTTTTACTCACCAATATTAGCTAATAACAATCTATTACTTAAAATTTATTGTGAAAATATTGTGGTAACATTTCTTAATTGTCATTTCTTATTTTTTATATTTTTTTTCCTTCCTTAATTTCATCCATACGTGTTTTTTTTTTCCTCTTGGTTTTTTCTCCACCACACACGTATCCCACTCCTATCTCTATATACTTGTCTTTTCTTTTTCTAGTTCATTCCGGACTCTCTCTTTCATTCTCTAGCTCTCTTTTTTTTTTTTTTTTAATTTATTTATTTCTACTTGATTCTAGAATACTCTCTAGCATGATCTTTTGACTTCTATTTCTACTTCTATTTTCTTTCCTCTTCAGTTCACTTCACACACACAGCCGACATGGCCTTTGTCTATCTTTCTTTCTTTCTTTTTTTTCTTTTTTTTTTTTTCACTTTGTTGTTACAATGGAGCTTAGATAGGTTTTCATGCTCTTGATTTGTTGTTTTTGTTTTGATTTTATATTTGTTGTTCTAATTAAATTTGTATTTTTTCCTGTTCTTGAACTGTTGTACGTGTGTTTTGATTGTGTTATCGTTTGAGAGAGAGACAAATGAACAAAGAAGAGAGGATGAAAGAGAAAGAATATTTTTTTTTATTCAACCGGGTATTTTTTTAAGATAAAATAATGGTTTGGAGTTGCTACAGTAGCAACTTCAAAAAAAAAATTTGGAAAAAAAATTTTGGAAAAGTTTTGGGTTTAGACATGCAGTTGGAGCGTGAATAGTGAGATTTTTTTCTCCAAAAAATAGAGATAGAGCATCTTTTGGAGATGCTCTAAAAAAACATAATGTCAAATTGTAAACAGAAACAGTCACATGTTAAATTAACTTTGTTTACTCATAATGGGCTATAAGGATACAAATCAAATATTATGTCTACACAGCTACAGATTGAACAGAGTTGAGAATATGGTTTTACTTGTTCTTATCCAAGCCCACCATATACATCATTTTGTTATTGATCATTAACAATTTGTCACCTCAATAATTATGAAATATTGTGAAAATTAGCAGAGTTATGGAACATAATTATCATAGTTCACTGGCACTGCACATGACAACCACAAAGCAGAGTGCGCTAGCGTGCATTTTATCAGGTTTCGCTGTAATCCATGGATTGCATGTTAGACATATAGATGCAACATCTTCAACAGATGGCTTATGCACAGGGAATAAAATAAATTAAAGTTGGAAAAGATCCAGAGATAAAAGCTATACAAAATATTCTGACCCACAACCGGCAGGTAGCAGCAAACTAATCGAATTTGTATTTTGGGGGTGGGGGGGAATAAAAAAGATCATAAGATCTGCATCCACGCTTAGTGATGGTGCATGTGCAGTACCGGGTATTCTGCTGTCAAAATTGTGTGAATCCCATCTATATGGGATCTATACAATAAATAGCCCGACATGATTATCTGATTCAATACACAGTCTCCTCATTCCCAATCATTCTTTGGTTCTTTTCCTACACTAGGATTGGAGAGGGAAGAGCACCCAAAAGTGAGCATGAAAAGGCTCATCACAAGGGAGAATTATCTTCTGCATCATTCACTGTTGGTGGGGACTACAAACCCGTGGACCCCACATGTTGATTGCTTCAACCATTACATAAGATACAACTTCCATCCGATTCTAACAAGGTCACACACTTTGCCACAATTTGCAAATTTGTCAACTTGTAATTGAATTACATCACTTACGCATGGGACCACTACTGGTACTTGGTGAAAAGTAATCCAATCATCACTCGACACATGTATAAGTTGTAACAAAGTGTGTGACAAAGTATGTGTCCCTAGACTTTTTTGACCTTCATTATAAGATCTACAGGCAACTAATGGGTGCATGACAATACTCTCTTTAGTATGATCCTACAAGTACCTATCGCTTTTGCTTGAACTTGATCTTCGAAGAATGGAGAACACAAACATAACAGTGACGAACAACATCCAACTGGTGCTAAAGGAACTACTCCTCATCATCACCAGAGTAGAAGTCCTGTTGGCCCCTGGTGCCATCCACACTGTCACGCCCCTCTTCACGACAAACCAAACTATCATCTGGATCATCAAATGATTCACGGTCTGGAAGGAAGTATCCATCTTCTACAGGCTTGTAGTCCTTTCCTCTCCAAACCACAATCTGCTCCTTCTCAAATGTAACCAGGATACAAGGCACCATGTCCTGCATCAACATTGGAAAAAAATCTGACAGCTAAATAACTCAAGAGACTAAAATTTAAAACGCCAACCAAGTTATGAAACACAAAAGGAGAGTCCCATCTTGCCCATATTTTTCAGCTGCTGTATAACCATCACAAGACATTGCGAAAATAATTGCTGCAAGAAGAGAAACCCTAGGAAGTAAAAAGTGCCCAAATTTTTCTTAATGACAACCAACTAGGTGGATGTCCAACAGCAAGCTCCATATACAAAAAAGATATTGAGAAAATTAAGCATACATTTCAACTTTAAAAAAAGAAAAAGAAGAAAAAGATATTGGTCATTTGGTCACTAGTTGTTTCACAGAGAATGTAGATTTAACAGACAATACGAGCTTATCTTCAGTAAGGAATTCAATGTTCATCCAAATTTCGAAAAAAGAAAAAGAAAAAAGAAAAAACTTATTTTCTCGCAATTAACATATAGGGAAGCTTTTTGGTGGGTAACAAATGAATAAGAAAGCTCCTAACAAAAAAAGAGGGACAATCACATATTCAATGGTGCGCAGACAGCTGTTATTGAGTTGAAATCAGTTTCCTAAGATCATTGTATCAGTGAGCCACTGGCTTAGGCAATCTGCAATCTACTTCATTTTTAGGATTTTGTTGCTTATTTAATCATTTGATTGCATTTCTATAAAGGAATGCAGCACACAGTTTGTGTATTCTATTCCTGTGCATCTAATAAACTTTTATGGACCTATAAAAACAGATCAAATAAATGTATTTGTCATATTAGTAAATATAGGAAACCTCATGCAGAAAAATTTAAAATTCCAGTCTTTTACCCTGAGTTTGCAGCCTATTTTCTTGTAATCACTCTTCTCAAGACCCTTGCAGTCTATCCGAACCAGTTCACAGGAGAGGAAAGCATCTCTGACCATGGGCACCAGACTACCATAATAACCATTCTTGGCTGCAGTTGGAGCTTCTGAGTTAGTGAACAACAAACATACGCCTATTGTTGTAAACTACAAAACTAAAAAAAGTCTTACGTAGCATATACCAAGTTTAGTTAAAGGGGGAACAGCTAGTCCTCTCTTTCTCATTTCCTTTGTCTCCTCAATGCTTAGGCCATCAATTGTAGTCTTGATCAGCCTGGGATATACAGGCTCGTGGGGTCTCCACAGCATCAATGGAATCACAGGCCTTTTCTTGGGATGATAGTACCTGCCTCTATATAATACAAGTAGGCCACCATGTCTGTGGATGATCTTTCCAAATGTTTTATCCTGAAAGTAGCACATCAAACTTGAATATAACACTTCTACCAAAGATGAGATGAAACTTCATGGCCATTTAGAGATATAAAATTCCTTTTGTAATGAGGAGATATCCTGATGTAAACGTTACTCCACCTACATTAGGTACTGCAAACTAAAGTGCAACAGATTCATAAAAAGCTAAACTTCAATGTTATTACTTTTTTAGGCAAGATACCTCATGCTAAAGAAAAGGAAGAGCTTCTACATTAGAAGAAATCACAATACCTCGAGCTGAGTGCACACATTTTTCATGTCCACAGTGGGAACACCTAAACATTTTATCCTCACTGCTTCGGCATGTTTCCAATTATTATGGATATCATTCAGCATATTGTGGGTTAAACCATCTCTTCCTACAAAAAAGACACAGATACTAAGTCAGAAGCGGTGAATAAGAAAAGGAAATATAGGGGAAAGAAACTGTTTCTTTTGTTTAGTAAAATGGGTCAGATTTGAAGCCTTCGTAATCCTTTCATCCTAGAAGTGCATTTCAATTAGACATCTAACGCAGGTTACTCCAAGAAAAACTTGGCAAGACGCAAGGGCAGAACTAGAGGAAGTCTGACTTGCTGTTAGAAAATGAGGCATCTGAACGGCTGCCTTTCAATAAAAAATTTCGAGAAGTGATTTACAGTTCTAATTATTTGGTAAAATGGTCATCTCTTTGATCTGTCATACTAGTATTTCAAATTTAAAAATGACCAAAGATCAATGATGTTTTTTAATTTTTTTTTTTTATATACTACATGGTAGGCACTCACTCACTAGATAAGCTATGTTTCAGTTTCAATGCACACTAAAAGATTCCCCTAAGGATCCATTCCTATTTAGTGGCTTCAGTAAGACACTGCCATATCAATGGCAAAGAACACCAAAAGAATAGAGAAAGAAAATTTGGCCAGAACTGCATCCTTGTCCTTCGATAAATTTGAAGGTAATTAGCCTCAAAAAAATTATGTGTTTAGTCTTTTTCCCATAATCTTCTTTCAAGCTCTTTCAAGTTAAAATAAAATCTTGACAGATGCTTTTTTTTTTTTTTTTGCTTACTCTTGATAGATGTACTTCCCTAAGCGTAAGAAGACAAAGAATAAAAACGAATAATATTCTACTGAAATTAGGAAAATTACGCTATTAGAATATGGATTTCACACTTATCTCTTTTATTGCTAACAAATTAAAAGAAACAATAATGTGGTCGGAAAACCAGAAAAAGCTGATTGTAAAACATGACAATCCTTTCAAAAGCAATTTTTTGTTAGGCATATTACTCATTTAAAGTAGAATACTCATTCCTGCAGTTTGATACAAAAATATAATTGTCCTAAACCTTAATCTTTTTACTCTGCAAATAACTAGTTATTCTGGTTCCTTCTCTTTTGAACCAGGACTTTCAATTCGGAAACAAAAATCTTCAAAAAGCTAAAGCAAAATCCTAATCAGAATATCTAATTGTAACATAATCTAAATCTGTTCCACTTGGAATCAGCTTATTTGGGTTTTTGCCGAAAGTACTTGAAAAGGTGAGTTTCTAAAAAGCTATACATAAACGAAATAAGCCTAAAAAAACCACTCAAACTCCCAAAAACCACAAAGCCAGATTAATTTTTTGAGAAGTAAAACCAAAAACCAAGATTAATGGAAACAAAAGGAGAAATACCCACATGCCCAAATAAACTAAAATCTTAAAAAACCAAACACCCAATGCCCAAAATGATCAAATCAATAAGAAAATCAACACTTTGTACCGAGATTGATTTGCCTCTTGGTCTTGTGTCTCTGACACTTATCAACCAGAATCTTCCTCTCAGACTCAGTGAGTGGCATTCCCTGAACTCTCTCTCTCATCATCTTCCTCTTCTCCTCCAGCTTCGGGTCCTCCGCCGCCTCCAGTGTCAGGGCCTTGGGGTCCACAGCCGGGGCGCACACGCCGGTCCATTGGCGGTCGAGGCGGCCCGGCCCGAACGGCGAGTACTTGGGCTCCCGGAGCCCAATTGGCCTCACGTTTGGGCTGCTGTCCGTGTAACTGTACCGGAAATCGAATGGCAATTCGGAGCGTATCGGCTTCAGGCCGGTCCGATCGAGCGAGGAAGGCGGACGGTACTGGGGTTTCACCTTTTTCTTGGGGATAGGGTTTGGGGTTTGGGGTTTTGGGGAAAGGGAAGTTGGGGGTTTGAAGGAGTAGCGGCTGTGGAGTTTTGAGGAAGTGGAGGTGGTGGAGAGGAGGCGCGTGAGGAGCGTGAGGTGGAGTGAGAGTGGTGGTGGTGGTTGTTTTTGGCGGGAGAGGCGGATTATTAGGGACATTTCTTTTAGGGTTTTAACAGGGTTTTACACTTCCAACACTTTTTTACACCTCGTCTGGGTTTTTGAGTTATTGGTCTTTTGCTGTTGTGAGTTTGTGTTGTGTGACAAACGTTGGGTTTTTTTTTTTGAAACTTAGGGCCTTTTATAATAAATAGTTTTGGGTTGCAGAAAATTGGGTTGGCTTCCAAATTCAGCAACTGAGGCGGCATCATTTTGTAATAGTATTCATTTTTAGGCTTTCAAAGTTTGTATGGAATTCAGTTTTGACAAATTATCTACAAAGTCTTGACTTAAGTCTGTTTGGGATTTGTTTATTTTGTTAAAATTGAAATTTTTTTTTACTGAAAATACTATAAATAAAGATAAAAGTTAGTTGCAATAGTACAGTGAAACATATGAATAGTACCAAAAAGTGTAATGAAATCTAAGAATAATAACAAAAATAAACTGAATAGTAAAATAAGCTAACTTTTTAATTTGGAGCCAAATACACACTTAAACGACCAATTTTAGATTATTATCTTGATTTATAGAATGGTCATGTTAACAGATGCTCTTAGGGTTTTTTTTTTTTTTTTTTTTTGGAGGGAATTTTAACTTATGATGTCCACTCATGATAATAGCTATTTATCATCAGAACCTTATATCTCTTATTCAATTATTAGATCTCTTAGGGCAATTGTTAATAAACTATAATAGGAAAGTTTTGATACCATTTTTATGAAAAATATAAAAAAATATTAATAACATTTATTATTTTATCATTATCCCAATAAATTGTTTCTAAAAAAAAGTTCCTAAACTAAAGGAATTGGTTAACGTTTCCCTTTATTGAAAGGTATTTAGGTAAATAAGAAGCATGGATACATTTAAACCTTTGATAATGTGTCCTCAATGTGTTGGAAGGAAAGAGAGGAAAGGTAAGATCATGTGCTTAAAACTGATTGGTGACTATAATTTACCAATAAAAAATTATTTAATTAAAAGTTCCAATTTTGAAAAAAAAATTCCAATTATTATTATATATTTTGAAAAAAATAAAATAAACACAAAATGTTCCTATAAATAAATAAAATACATCTACTAATTTTAACTAATTAATTGATTGTCGAATTTCTATCATGTCAAGTCCTAATTTTTTAAACATTGTTGTGTAGTTGTGTTGTGTCATGTCTATGTCCATATATTTCTTAGGTATATAAATTTTATTAAGTCTATAGATAAGAGAAATTTAGAGAAATTTCACATATTCCAATTTTTCTTCGTGTTGGTTATGGATTCAAATGAGGTGAATTATATAACTTTATGTGATAGAATTTTTGAAATCTTATGTGAAAGTTTGGGTGTATATAGCTGAACTGTTTAGACTCTTTCAGTTTACATTGGGGCAGCTATCCTACTTAAACATTGTCATAAAGATAATTCAATATAGAAAAAATATAGTTTTTTTTTAAATTATAAAATACTCTAAAATAAATTTATAGACATCGGCTAGTTTTCAAATAAAACTCAACTATTCTCCTTGTGTTGTGGTTTCTTCTTTCTTCTCAAGCAAGTCCTCCTTTAAATTTGAAACTAATATTTTGAGGTTGTTTAAAAGTTCATGTGGGGGAGATGGGCTTAGGAGTGTACATTTATGTGTATAATGGGCCGGAGGCCCAAGCCGAGGACATTAAGTGGTTCAAGGATGAGCAAACATCTTACTAAGGGTCTATGTTAATTTACAAAGAATCAAGATTTGATCGTGATCATCCCAGAAGTTGGTTCGAAGAGGAATGTCTCCTCGGATCAGCTAGGCTGAGGTCGGAATGAGTTATCTGCCATCCAGAGACAATGTCTCATGAGACACTATTGATAAGGATGTGCAACACAGGGTTATAGGACAAAGAAAAACCATAAAATATTTAAAGGAAAAGCTGTTGCCTCTGCATTAAATGCTCTGCAACTAACTTTCTAGCCGCATTAATGAGGAAGTGATGCCTGAGTAGCAAGACTCAGCCTTATAGCTATTATCAGAAGCTTCAAGAAGGGGCTGATGAGACAAGTATCTTGCCCGGCAATCTGATCCATACGTGGAGGTTAGAGAAAGGAGAAAGGGAAGTATAAAAGGAAGAGGAAAACCCTAAGATGAGGGGAGGAGAAAGAGAAATATAAGATAAAGTATCCTCGGCTTGAGTCCAAAGACAATTTTCGTTGCACAAATTATTTCATTTGAGTCATATTGTGATCTAGTCCATTGTCTTTGTCATCAAAACTCACTAAAATCTAGATATCTAACTCATTCTTTACAAATTCATTGTATTGGGTTTTTTGGGCCTAGTCCTTTTCTCTTTTTGGGCTTAGGTGCAAATTGTGTCTTTACAATTTAGATCCGTAAAAAATTAATATTAAATCAAAGAACATGAGGTGAATTATTTAAAATACCGCCATACCAAATTACCAATGCCAATCATCTCACATATCTCAAATTAGTAGGTTCCACTCAAAAGAAGCTAAATATCACGATTAGAGTCTTTATTTAAGAAATAAAATTTGGCAATGCAACAAATGGGGGAATATATGGTTACAATATATTTATGATGTCTAAAATCTCAACTGTGAGTGGTTATGGGCCACCTTAACCTTCTCATATCAATTGCCATATATATTATGACATCGACTACATCACAGGAGAACCTGTTATCTTTCCTTTTTATGTTTCCTAACTAAAGCCCTGAGTAATCGGAGCTGAAAATGTCAAATTCAAGTTCCTTTGTGAAAACACTACAGAGGACATGCAATGCTATTAATACACCGACTATTCTAAAATCATGCCGTTTAGCACACCATTTTTCATAACTGTTTTATGGAATAAATTGTGATCGGTTATCTGTTTACTTTTATATGGAATCATAACTAATTTTCAATTACTCACAGCATACCACGTTAAAGTTGTAGCATAGAAGGGTATGATCTTAGATTTTTTCTTAATACACAGCATCCTGAATGAGATTATACAAAGCTAATATTATAAACATGTTCAAAGAAAAAGGTTTCCACGCTAGCGCTCTTTGTTCTCTCTTATTCTTGATAGGTCTTGTTGGTGTAATTGGAGATGAGCAAAAGGTGTGAATTCTTTGTCCGTATCCATATTATCTAACAACTCTCTCTCTCAATGATCATGTTAAGTTTGTACAGAAATTTTACATCGTTTACTTGGGAGATCATCCAGTGGACAAAGACCATGCAACTCAAACACACAATCATCTCCTCTCCTCCGTAAAAGGAAGGTAGGTTGGCTCTTTTGTAAATAAACAACTTTTTCTATAACATTTTTTCTAACTAGTAAGTTACTTGTGTGATGCACGGATAATATTGTAATATTTTATGTAAAATGATTTAGAAGAATGTTGTATTTATTTTATAGCATAATTGTTATAAAACTTTATTAGTAATGAGTTAATCATAAAAAACAACAATTATAAATTGCACACACATATTTATTATAAATATTCAATTGTAGTAATGAGAAAAAGAAAAAACAACTTTGGAGGAATATTATAGAATAAAAGTTGATATAGAATGTGTCTTTTTCTTTCTCCTTAATTCTAAAACAAAATACACACCTCAAACACCCACAATCAATCACACCATTTACAAAACCCACAAATCTACAACGTCCAACCTTAACATCAAAATCGTGATTGCAGTTGTCACTCAATATAAAATGTAAATTTCCCTTTATTGGTTGTAGCCAATTCATATTTGTTAGGATTAGATGAAACAACAATGTTAGAGCTAGGTAGGTGTCATTAAAAGATTAAAGGTAAATGACATCATTTTTGGTCTGTGTGTATTTGACATGGGATGGTATGAAAGACTATAAGTGGATATATATAAAGGGGTAGAATTGCAAGAGGTGAAAATTGTGAATTAAAATACAAAGAGTTTTGTGTGTATGTGTGAGGGAAGAAAAGTCTTAAAATATCAAATCAAATGAAATAAAAAAGTTAATATTTAATTTGTTCTTATATCTGATGTGGCACTTGAGAATATTTCAATTAATTTCGCATAAAAAACACCACTTGACAAAACTTTATACTTTTCTACATGAGGTCACTGCTTATATATATATTGATTTTTTAAGGTAATAACTTGTAATTGCAACAATATTACCTTCCCATTATTCCATTTGCAATTGATCCTACTTTTACTAAACACCAATTACAAAATGTTAGTTATTATGAAAAAAGTTATAAAACTTTTTTATGTTCTTGGACTTAGAATTAATGAACATATATACATGTACTTCTTAGGCATATATATGCAGTTTAAACAACCAAAAGGTTTCTTGACTTGATAACATATATGCATGGAACAGCGAAGATGATGTTAAGGAGTCCAAGGTCCATAGCTATCATTACAACTTCAATGCTTTTGCCGCAAAATTATCTGGAGATGAAGCCCAAAAGTTGGCAAGTACGTGAAGCTATTGTTATAATTATTTGGATTCAATTATTTATATGATAAATTGATTTATAGTAACTTAGTTTTTTTGTTGTGAATTATACAGGTATGGACCAGGTTTTATATGTTATCCCGAATCAGTATCACAAACTGGATACTACAAGATCATGGGACTTCGTCGGGTTACCTCAAATTGCACAAAGAAATTTAGTAACAGAAAGAGACATAGTTGTCGGTCTACTTGATTCAGGTTCTTGGATTTTGTTTTTAATTCAATTTTGTGGTTTTAGTTTTGTATTTAATTTAAAAAAAGAAAAGAAAAAGTTTAGCTCAAAACTGGTTTATAATTATCTTCTTCTATTTTATTACATGGCAATCAAAGAGATCATTTATATATAATTAAATTACACATAGATAATTTTATAAATGGTCACGTAGTGCATTAGAAAAAATAACTCTAAATTGATTTGAAGTTAAATTTTATCATAAAAAATAAAATATAAATTAAACTGATGCAATTGGTATACAACTAACAGGAATTACTCCACAATCTAAAAGTTTTAAGGATGATGGGTTTGGTCCTCCGCCCAAAAAATGGAACGGATCTTGTGGCCACTTTGCAAATTTCTCCGGATGCAACAAGTAAAATCCTGTCCTTATTCTTTTGATGTACTTTTTTTTTCCAGTATATTTTTTTATGCACCTGGCAATATGAAACTCACTCTCTTCATTTTTTTCCTAAAACATAGTTCCTTCATAAAAAAATAAAATTAAAAAGATCCTTACAAAATAGAACATATGTCCCACATATATGTACTTTTTAGAATATTTGTAGAATGCAAATAATCTTATGACTTAATGACATCTGTCTCTTTCTTGTGGGGTTTATAAACTAATTAGTTTTGGAGGTCGAAATGTCGAATCCCTCATTTACACAGACATTGAAATTTTTTTGGTAACATAATAATAGAATCCAATTCCAAAACAAATTCTAAGAAATTTGAGAACTCCTTTTCAAGTAAATTTCAATGATGAAATAGGGCCTCGGTTTCTTGAAATGCAAGAAAAACAAGATTTAAATTTCGTATGGCAATAACTGTTTTGCAAAATTAATCTATATAATAATATTTAAGTGTTGAAGCGTAGTATTTATTATTGTTACACTTCTGTTGAGCCACATTAGCATAGTATTTTGGTTCATTTTGGTTAATTTAAATGGTAAGATTTATTAGTAAATAACTAAATGAGTTAGTTTTATTATTTTGTCCAAATCTATTAGTACATCAAGACATTTAAGCATTTTTCCAAATTAATATTAATAAAAAAATAAGATCATTTAAATAATGCATCTTATGAATATTTTCATTTAAAATTTTAATGTAAAAGAACATTTAAACAATATCCTTTACTTACTAAATAGTTTACAAAGTCACATGATTGGTTAGTTTCACATCAACAATATAATAAACAAATTTGTAATTATTTTTTAGCGATATTGTAGTTAGTAAAAATTGTATTACATATAAGTCTTATAAATTTATATAATACCTAAAGGCTGAAATGTAGCATTTTTAATTGCTATTCTCATTTTTGAACCATATCAACATAACATTTCGATTAACTTTGGTTGATTTGATCCAATTGGTCCGCTTGAGTACAATTTGGTCTAATTTAGTCCGCTTTGGTCCAATTTTGTCCATTGTGGTTCTATTCAGCACACTTCGGTCCATACGGTCCACTTCAGTCCATTTCGGTTCCATTTGGTTCATTTAAGTCCACTTTGATCCATTTGGCCCACTTTAATCCATTTGGTTTATTTCGGACTAATTGAACCATAAATTAATTCTTTTTGTAGGTTACCTTTTCAGTTTTTGGTTCAAATTCTTTTTTTTTTTTAATTTTTGGGTTGAAAGTATGAAATTCTTTCCTATTCGGGCCAAGCGCTTTAGCTTTAGCCTAAAAAATACAAACAAAATAAACATTAGAAATTAAAGATATGAGTTCTAAAAGAGTAATAAAAATGAATATTACCTTAAAATGATAAATACATTTTTCATATATATATATATATATATATATATATATATATATATATCACTAAAAATAGAAAATACTTTTGAATAACACATACATTATTTAAACTACAAATTTTATATTATATTTTCTCACGCATTTCGTGAATTTGCAACCAATCGAGAATAATTTGTGGCAACATCCTATGACACACATTTTATGCATCATCAATTTCAATTTTAAGTATCTCAAGGGATGGTGTGTGTGTATATATATATAATTTATCACTATTTCATCGACCCTTAAACTTACTTTTAGCGTCAATATTTTGTCCCCCCAGTATACATATTTTGTTAGCTTTTAACAATTAGGTTTTTATGAAAATCGGTTAAGAAATGATCTTATCTCTCTCTCTCTCTCTCTCTCTCTCTTAGGCCAACATCTATAATTTCTAAAATGAATTTGGATCAACAGAGAAACTTTCTTTTGTGATAAACAAACATGCAAAACTGATGAAGCATTAAATCTTGCCATTCAGGTCATTCTCAATTGTTAACGTCCATCTACTTTTTTAAACATGGAAAACGATATCACATTTCTTGAAAAGATTTCATTTTCAATAATAATAATAACAATAAATCAATAAAAATTTTGCAAGTGCATACCAAACCATGAACCATTTTTTCCCCGTATGTTCAAGATGAAAAATGATTAGTGAAAAAAAAAAAAAAAAAAAAACCAAATTAGGCCTTCTTCAATATTGACAAATCACCTTTATTATGAATGTACGGTAAATTGTGTCAAGTTTTAGTGAATCTCAAATATATAAATAAAAATAGACTAGCTGACCCATCTCAATTGTAATAAATCACCTTTATTATTTTTTGGCAACTTTGTCCCCAAAAAAGGACTCCAACTTAAGATATCTTTAAGTTGAATCGATAATTAGTCTAGCGCTAGTAATATATTTTGTTATGTCTCATATCAATGGTTCGAATGTTGTCTCTTACTTTCTTCTCCCACTATACCAATTCGCCTCTTATTGAATGTTGCTGTGATTTCTAAAAACTACAAAAAGTAAAATTTTGTAGTTCCTATAAATTAAAGTTCAAGGAAGCTCTCTTTAAGTAGACCCCAGTAAATATCAAACTCAAACTTACAGTAATTTTCATGACCTGTGTTCTTTCTCTGGCAACCTTGAAGCAAGCTCATAGGAGCCAAATACTTCAAGCTTGATGGAGTCCCCGATCCGGCAGACATCTTATCTCCAGTAGATATCTCAGGCCATGGGACCCACACATCGTCAACCTTAGCCGGAAACGTTGTTCCAAATGCAAGCCTCTATGGGCTGGCCAATGGTACAGCACGTGGTGCAGTGCCTTCGGCTAGGGTAGCCATGTACAAGGTCTGTTGGGTCAGCTCTGGGTGCTCGGATATGGATATACTTGCTGCTTTTGATGCTGCTGCGCACGATGGTGTGGATGTTATATCAATTTCTATTGGAGGGGGGTTTGAAAATTACACGACTGGCTCTATATCAATCGGTGCATTTCATGCCATGAAGAAGGGTATTATCACTGTGGCATCTGCAGGAAATAATGGACCATCTGTATCATCTGTGTCGAATCATGCACCTTGGATCCTAACCGTGGCAGCTAGTGGCATTGATAGGGATTTTAGGAACGATGTTCATTTGGGAAATGGAAGGAACATCACGGTAAGTAATTACTATTTTTTCATAAAGCTGTTAATAATAATATTTTGTTTCTTTAATTTACATGTTATTTTAAATTAATCATGTATTGCATAGACAAACTATTGGTAAGTAATATATTTAGAGTACGAGAAAGTTTCGCTCTAAACTAGTTTGAGAGAAACTTTCAAACTCTCACTAAAAAATTAACTTAACTACATATTTTGAAAATTTAATCATTAGATTGCATCTTTTTTTATATATTTTAACATGCATGTCAAATTTTATTCAAAGAGGATGTCAATTACTATTCGATACATAAATATATTTTTTATGCATAATTTAAAACTACAAAAATTTCAAATTTAAACATTTGATTGATGATATTACAATTGAAAATTTGTAAATATAAGAGATAAATAAGAAAATATAATCTAACAGTAAATTTGTCAAAGCTCACATCTAATAAAAATATATAAAGGGAGTTTGCAGGATTTTTTTCCAAATTAACTTGAAGAGGAACTTTGTCCTAATAAACCTACCATTACAACAACAAAACCTTAGTTTCAAAATTTTGGGGATACTATAGATCGTCAAAATATTAGCTAGGGTCGGCTATATATATATATATATTTTTTTATCCATTTTATTATATTTGAAGTTATACTTTATGTCGCATTTTTAATTTTGTTTTCATGTCATTTTTTATAACTTATATTAATGTTATTTGTGGTCTTCTTCTATTCTGTTTTTGTTCCCTTAACTTGAAAAATACAAGTTCCATTGTTGAACAAAATTAAATATAATTCATATCTTAAAAAAAAGTCCTTATCTAATAATCTTAATTAACATCAAACCATACAAAGGTAGGCCCTTAAATTTTTTTATTTTTTGTAATAAACTAAACTTGTATGTCAACATATTCTCTCTCTCTCTCTCTCTCTCTCTCGTTATTATTTATCTCATTTAATTCTAACTAACAGTATTTATTTTTGAAATAGCGAATTTTGTTTTTATTTTTTATAATTTTTTTTTGATGAGTTATTTTTTATAATTCAGTAGTTATTATGGAAAATGAGAGATTTGAACCTTAGATATCTTCGTTAGAAATAGGGACAAACCCAGATAAGAGTTGGTGGACATGCCCTCTTCCCTTTATTTATTTATTAAATTTGCCTAGTAATACATAGAAAATTAAAAATGTTCTCCCAAAATGTATATCCCCCCCCTCCTCCCCTTCTTCTAAAAAATTTACAAATTGATCCATGAAACTCCAAAGAAAAACATAAAAAATTCTGTTTCAACCCTTTTGCCCCAACAATAACAAGGAAAACCCTTGGACAAATAAAAAGTACAATGATTTTCATTAAATTTTTTAGTTTATGCTTTGGCCCCCTAAGTTAGAATTCTAGTTCTGTATCTGTACTATTTTATCATCCAACTCCATGCAGGGGTATGGGGTCAGCACATTCAATCCAGGAAAGGTATTATACCCACTTATCAGTGGGGCTGATGCGGCCGGAAGCAATTCAACCAAGGAAGATGCAGCGTAAGTACTTTTCATTTGCTCAAAGAGCAGAAGTGTATAAGTGGAAAATTTCAGATAAAGAATTATATACTTAGAACCTTTTGGTAATGCAACAGGTACTGTACGGAAGGCTCGTTAGACCCTGCCAAGGTTAAGGGAAGGCTTGTTTACTGCAAATTAGATGAGGCTTCGGCTGGTTCTGAATCTGTTGTTAAAGGAATTGGTGGGGTTGGCGCTATAATTGAAAGTGGTCAATTTCTTGATTTTGAAGTTTCCAAAATTTTCATGGCACCCGGAACCATTGTGAATGATACCATAGGCGAATTCGTCAATGAGTATACGAAGTCCACAAAGTAATAATTCTTGGTTTTAAAATATATATATATATATATATATATATATATATATATATAATGCCTTTACCATATGTTGCTGATGACAAATTCAAAATCCTTTACAAAAGAAAAAATGAAAATGATAATCATAGGGAAAAAGTTTTGTTACACTTAGGTCGGTTTCAGATCCGCTTATTTTGGTGAAATTGAAATTTTTTTGCTAAAAGTACTGTAAATAAAGGTAAAAATTAGATGATAGTGAGACCTATAAATAGTATTAAAAGTGCAGTGGGGCCATGAATAGTAGAAAAAATAAGCTGAATAGTAAAATAAGCTGGTTTTTTAATTTTAGAGCCAAACGCTTTTAAAAGCTAACTTATTTTACTATTTATCTTATTACTATTCATAGACTCCACTGCATTATTCACGGGTCTCACTATATTATTTCAACTTACTTTTACATTTATCTATAATACTTTCAGCAAAAAATTTTCAGTTTCAATAAAATAAACAAATCTCAAATAGACCCTTAGAACATAATCCCTAATGAAATTCCTGGCATGTTTGGTTATTTATTTAATAGAGTAGTAATTAAGTAATTGACTTAATTTCTTGTTCAATGTAGAACACCATCAGCAGTGATACACAGGACCCATGAAACAAAAAGAGCACCTGCTCCATTTGTGCCTTTATTTTCATCTCGTGGTCCAAATCCAGGATCATTGCACATTCTCAAGGTATAAGTTTTATTGTTTCATCCAAAAGAATAAATTAAAGACCCTTTATTTTTAGAAAATTCTTAGGTAGTCTCGGAGTATAGCGAAATGGTGTTTCATCCTCTCACATTCATGGTAGACCACATCATGAATTTAATGAACAGACCCTACCTTAAATGTGAGAGAAAAAAACACAATTTTTCATGTTCTACAAGTAAGAATTACTTTTTATCCTTTATACTTGGCTTTGACATAAATGTTTCCGTTTCCTATGTGCCATGGTACAGCCTGACATTGCAGCACCCGGTGTTAACATCTTGGCAGCTTTTACACCTCTGAGGTCGCTCACTGGATTGAAAGGGGACACCCAATTTTCAGATTTTACTCTCTTGTCTGGGACTTCCATGGCATGTCCTCACGTTGCTGGAGTGGCTGCCTATGTAAAGTCATTCCACCCAGCTTGGAGTCCAGCCGCAATCAAATCTGCCATCTTGACCACAGGTAATAATTCAAAAGAATAGGGGTCATTTGGTATGGTAGTTTAAGCAACATTTTTCAATTTTTAAACAATATTACACGTATTTTTACGCATTTTTTCACCTACACTTTCTTTCATAATTATTGAGATGATATGTTGTGATTGGTATTACTAAAAGTAAAATCAATGATGAGATTACGTGAAAATAATGTTGCTCCAATCATAGTTTGCTATGTTAACATTGTGTGAAAGTGATGTTGATTCAATCACAATTTGCCATGGCAATAATTATGAAAAAATTATAATTTGTTGCGTTGTGTCCCTAGCAAATCTGTTTTGTTTTAAGCATAATCCATGGATTTTGCACCATCCACTTAAAAGGAAAAAGAAAAAAACCTTACAAATTGACTTAATAATGTGATTGGTAATGTCACATCAACAACATAATACATAAATTTTTTAATTACTTTTTTGTATTGCATATAAAAATCAATACAACAGCTTATGTTGTAAAATTCGTATACCCCTAACATTACTCTTAAAAAATTGGCTTCTATCAATCTTAAGAATTTTTCAATAATTGCTCATTAATTACTTTCCTCAATGCTTAACATCTTCATGGCTGACACTTCCATGCAATCTTGACCAAGCAAAACCTATGAGCCAGAGGGTGAACGAAGAAGGAGAATTTGCCTTTGGTGCTGGTCAAGTGAACCCAACTGGAGCTGTGAACCCTGGCTTAGTCTATGACATGGATGAAATGAGTTACATCCAATTCTTATGCAGAGAGGGCTACAATGGATCTAATTTACTAGTCCTCGTTGGTCCACAGCCCATAAACTGTTCCAAAATCGTTCCTGGACTTGGCTCTGATGCACTCAACTATCCCACGATGCAACTTAGCTTGAAAAACAAGCAAGGGCCAACAATAGGTGTTTTCCAAAGAAGTGTTACCAATGTTGGTCAAGCCATATCCATCTACAATGCTACCATTATAGCTCCCAAAGGAGTTGAAATCACTGTTGAGCCCATGACTCTCTCCTTCACTAGCGTCTTGCAAAAACGTAGCTTCAAGGTTGTTGTGAAGGCACAACCAACTACATCAATGGTCTTTGCAGGTTCACTTGTATGGAAGAGCTCCCGTCACAGTGTAAGGAGCCCCATTGTCATTTATAATCCACAAGATTGATGATTGATGCTCATATACTAAATAGTTTGAATTACAAGTCTTATAGTACAAACCAGATTTTGTGTAAATCACTCAAGGACAATTATTCGACTTTGATAAAGAGAAGATGGGTTCGGTACGGTCTAACTTGATATGATTTTTTTGAGAAATGCACAAGTTAACTATAAAAATGAGAAGAATCA
The DNA here is from genome assembly GCF_040712315.1 of Castanea sativa. Taxonomy (NCBI): domain Eukaryota; kingdom Viridiplantae; phylum Streptophyta; class Magnoliopsida; order Fagales; family Fagaceae; genus Castanea; species Castanea sativa. The sequence goes on from NC_134018.1 coordinate 54,699,665, forward strand.
AGTGCACACATGATCAAGCTATAAATATAAATTATTACAACTTGCTTAATGATTTAAGAACACAAGTACAATGTCACTTGATTACCTAAGAACACAAAAACAAACTTAAACGAACACGCCTAATTAATAATTAGATTACAAGAGCCTGCTCCTAAATTACAGGAGAGTATGGACATCTATACAAGTGTGAATTGATTTGCCTACATCCATGCTCGTATGGACATCCCTTGCTACAAGCATAGACTGATCTCTCTTGATAGAGGTTTGCATTCCAATTTGATGAAGTCTATAGATAAAGAGAAATTTTATATATTACAATTTTTCTTTGTGCTTTGGTGGATTCAAATGAGATGAATGATATAACTTTATGTGATAGAATTTTTGAAATCTTATGTGAAATTTCGGTGTATATAGCTGAACTGTTTAGACTCTTTCAATTTACATGAGAGGAATCTATCCTACTTAAACATTGTCATAAAGATGATTTCACATAGAAAAAATATAGTTTCTTATAAAATACTCTAAAATAAATTTATAGACATCAGCTAGTTTTAAAATAAAACTCAACTATTCTCCTTAAGAAGCTTTTAAGCTACTTATTTTTACTATTGGATATATACTGATAGGTTGACTTGCTTCAATTGGAATTCAAGAAAAATGGGTCCCTTGTGTTGTGGTTTCTTCTTTCCTCTCAAGCAAGAATATTTTGAGGTTGTTTAAAAGTTCAGATCTGTAAAATTTTATAATTAAATCAAAGAACAAGAGGTAAATTGTTTAAAATTCCACCATTATTATTAGACTAAGTCACCAATTGGTTTTTGGTGTAGGCGAGGATTGAACCCCAGATCTCTTATTCAATCATCAGAAACTTTACCAGTTAAGCTAACTAGAACCCCCAAATATCATTTCAATTAGTATTTATTTAAGAAATAAAATTTGGCAATGCAACAAATTGGGGAATATATGGTACAATATATTTATGATGTCTAAAATCCCAACTGAGTGGTTTATGGGCCACTCAACCATCTCATATCGGTTGCCAAATATTTATGACATTGACTACTACAGCACGGGAGAACCTGTTATCTTCCTTTTAAGGTTTCCTAACTAGAAACCTGAGCAAATATCGGAGCTGAAAAAGTCAAATAATTCAAGTTCCTTTGTCAAAACACTACAGAGGAAATGCAATACTATTAATACACCAACTATTCTAAAACCACGCGCTTTATAGCATTACTTTTCATTACTATTCTATGTAATAGATTGTAGCTGGTTGCCTGTTCATTTTCATATGGATCTATAATTTTTTCTCAATTACTCACAACAAGCCACATGCTACATCAAAGTTATTGTGGCAAAGTTGTATCATAGAAGGGTCTGATCTTTGATTTTTTTTCTTAATACACAGCACCCTGAATGAGATTACACAAAGCTAATATTGTAAACATGTTCAGAGGAAAAGGTTTCTATGCTAGCGCTCTTTGTTTTCTCTTATTCTTGATAGGTCTTGTTGGTGTAATTGGAGATGAGCAAAAGGTATAAATTCTTTGTCTGGATCCATATTATCTCATAACTCTCTCTCTCTCTCTCTCTCTCTCTCTCTCAATGATCGTGTTAAGTTGTACAGAAATTTTACATCATTTACTTGGGAGATCATCCAGTGGACAAAGACCATGCAACTCAAACACACAATCATCTCCTCTCTTCCGTGAAAGGAAGGTAGGTTGACTCAAATAAATAATTTTTTCTATAATATTTTTCATAATTTCTTAAGGTGATAACTTGTAATTGCAACAATGTTACATTCACATTATTCCACCTGATCCCACTTTTACTATACACCAATTACAAACACGTTAGTTATCATGAAAAAATTTAAGAAACTTTTTTATGTTCTTGGACTTAGAATTAATGAACGCATATACATGTACTTTTTAGGCATATATATGCAGTTTGAACAACCAAAAGGTTTCTTGATTTGATAACATATATGCATGGAACAGCGAAAATGATGTTAAGGAGTCCATGGTCCATAGCTATCATTACAGCCTCAATGCATTTGCCGCAAAATTATCCGAAGATGAAGCCCAAAAGTTGGCAAGTACGTGAAGCTATTGTTACATGTTCCCCAATTATTTGGATTCAGTTATTTATATGATATATTGATTTATAGTAACTGAGTTTTTGTTGTGAATTATATAGGTATGGACCAGGTTTTATCCGTTATCCCGAATCAGTATCACAAGCTGCATACTACAAGATCATGGGACTTTGTCGGATTACCTCAAATTGCAAAAAGAAAATTAAAAACAGAAAGAGACATAGTTGTCGGTCTAATTGATACAGGTTCTTGGATTTTCTTTTTAATTCAACTTTATGGTTTTATTTTTGTATTTAAATTTTAAAAATAGGAAAAAATTTAGCTCAAAACTGGTTTGTAACAATTTTCCTCCAATTTACTATTTGGCAATAGAAAAAATCATCTATGTGCAGTTTAAAATTACACGATTTTTTAAATGAATTATGTGATTTGTTTAAATAATACGCATAAATAATTTTATAAATCATCAGATAGTGGATTAGAGGAGATAACTCTAAATTGGTTAGAAGCTAAACTTTATACTAAAAAATAAAATATAAAACTGATGCAATTGGTCTACCGCTAACAGGAATTACTCCACAGTCTAAAAGCTTTAAGGATGATGGGTTTGGTCCGCCACCCAAAAAATGGAAAGGATCTTGTGGCCACTTTGCTAATTTCTCCGTATGCAACAAGTAAAATCCTGTCCTTATTCTTTTGATGCACTTTTTTTTTTCCTGTATATTTTTTTATGCACCTAGCAATATGAAGCTCACTCTCTTCATTTTTTCCTAAAACATAGTTCCTTCAGAAATGGTCTTCTCTCTCTCTCTCTCTCTCTCTCTCTCTCTTAGGCCAACATCTAGAATTTCTAAAATGAATTTGGATCAACAGAGACACTTTCTTTTGTGCTAAACAAACAGAGAAACCTGAGGAAGCATTAAATCTTGCCATTCGGTTCATTCTCGATTGTCAATGCCGATCTATTTTTTGAAACATGGAAAATGATATCACATTTCTTGAAAACCTTTCATTTTCAATAATAATAATAATAAATCAATGGCAATTTTGGAAGTATATGCGAAACCATGATCCATTTTTTCCCTGTATGTTCAAGAAGGAAAATGATTTGTGTAAAAAATACCAAATTAGGCCTTCTTCAATATTAATAAATCACCTTTATTTATTTTGAGAAACAAATCGCCTTTATTATGAATGTGAACAAAGACATAAATTGTGTCTAGTTTTAGTGAAACTCAAATAAAAAATCAGAGACATAAGGGTAAAATTATAATTCTGATACATTAAAAAATAAAGTATAATAAGTTGTAGTTTGGGACATAGACATTAGTGTTTATTCTTTGGTGACTTTCTCCCAAAGAAGAACTTCAACTTAAGATATCTTTAAGTTCAAGTGATAATTAGTCCAGTGCTAATATTATATTTTGTTATGTCTCATATAAGTGGTTCGTATGATGTCTTCCCCTCTCCCCAGTATTTATACCAATTCACCTCTTATTGAATGTTGTTGTGATTTTTAAAACTACAATAAGTAAAAAATTTGTAATTCCTATAAATTAAACTCAAAAATTTGTAAATACCAAACTCAAAAATATTTTACCACAAACTTATAGTATTTTTCATGACATGTATATTCTTTCTCTCTGCCAACCTTTTCTTTTGGGTACTTGAAGCAAGCTCATAGGAGCCAAATACTTCAAGCTTGATCGCCTCCCCGATCCGGCTGACGTCTTATCTCCAGTAGATGTCGCAGGCCATGGGACCCACACATCATCAACCTCAGCCGGAAACGTTGTTCCAAATGCAAGCCTCTATGGGCTGGCCAATGGTACAGCACGTGGTGCAGTGCCTTCGGCTAGGGTAGCCATGTACAAGGTCTGTTGGGTCAGCTCTGGGTGCTCGGATATGGATATACTTGCTGCTTTTGATGCTGCTGCGTACGATGGTGTGGATGTTATATCAATTTCTATCGGTGGAGTGTCTACAAATTACACGACTGGCTCTATATCAATCGGTGCATTTCATGCCATGAAGAAGGGTATTATCACTGTGGCATCTGCTGGAAATGATGGACCATCTCTATTATCTGTGTCAAATCATGCACCTTGGATCCTAACCGTGGCAGCTAGTGGCATTGATAGGGATTTTAGGAGCAGAGTTCACTTGGGAAATGGAAGGAACATCTCAGTAAGTAATTACTATTTTTTCATAAAGCTGTTAAAAATAATATTTTATTCTTTATCTTACATTAATCCGTGTATTGCATAAACAAACCATTGGTAAGTAATATATTTAAAATAAGACAAAGATTCTCTTCAAAATAGTTTAAAGAGAAATCTCTTAAAACTCTCACTAAAAAATCAACATAGTTATATATTTTGAAAATCTAGTTATTAGATTATATGTTCTTTATGTTTTTAACATGTATGTCAAATTTTGTTTAAATAAGATGTTACTATTCAATTTAAAAACTTATTTTTTATGCATAATTTTCAAATTTAAATATTTGATGGATGATATAGCATGGTGGATATAATAATAAAAATATAATTTAACGATAGATTTGTCAAAATTCACATCTAATAAAAATATATAAATGGAATTTGCTTGATTTCTTTCCAAATTAACTTGGAGAGAAATTTTGTCCTAATAAAACCTACCATTATAACAACAAAATTTTAGTCTCAAAATTTTGTGTTCAACTATAGATCCTCAAAACATTAGTTAGCGTCGGCCACATATATATTTTCCTTTATTTTATTATATTTGAAGTCGTACTTTATGTCGCTTATTTAATTGACATGCTATTTTTTATTTTTTCTATTAATGTTATTTTTGGTCTTCTTCTATCATTTTTTTTCCCTTAACCTAAAAAATAAAAAGTACCATTGTTGAACAAAATTAAATGTAATTCATATCTTCAAAAATAAGTCTTTATCTAATAATATTAATTAAATTGGCATATATAAAATAAAACCATACAAAGGTAGGCCCTTTTAAAATTTTTAAAATCAACTAAACTTGTATGGCAACATTCTCTCCCTCTCTCTCTCTCTCTCTCTCTCTCTCTCTCTCTCATATTTATTTATCTCATTTAATTCTAAATAACTGTATTTATTCTTGAAATAGCAAGTTTTGCTTCTTTTTCTTTCTTTTTTTCCTTTTGTTTTTAAAATTTTTATAATTCAATAATTATAAGGGAAGATAGAAGATTTGAACTTTAAAAAACTCTATTAGAAATAAGGATAGACCTAGGTAAGGGTTAGGGGGCATATATATGGCCCCCTCCCTTTAAAAAAAAATAGGCTAGTAAATATTCCTAGAAAATTAAAATGTTCCCCCAAAATGTATATTCTTGCCTCCCCCTCTTCTAAAAAATTTACAAATTGATCCATGAAACTCCAAAGAAAAACACAAAAAATTTCGGTTCAATCCTTTTGCCCCAACAATAACAAGGAAAAACCTAAGTTAGAATCCTAGTTCCATATCTGTACTATTTTATCATCCAACTTCATGCAGGGGCATGGGATTAGCGCATTCAATCCAGGAAAGGAATTATACCCACTTATTAGTGGGGCTGATGCGGCCCGTAATGCTTCAACCAAGGAAGATGCAATGTAAGTACTTTTCATTTGCTCATCGAGCAGAAGTGTATAAGTGGAAAATTTCACAAAAAGAGTTGTATACTTAGAACCTTTTTGTAATGTAACAGCTACTGTTCGGAAGGCTCGTTAGACCCTGCCAAGGTTAAGGGAAGGCTTGTCTACTGCAAATTAGCTGAGGCTGGTTCTGAATCTGTTGTTAAAGGAATTGGTGGGGTTGGCGCAATAATTGAAAGTGATCAATTTCTTGATTTTGATGTTGCTAAAATTTTCATGGCACCCGGAACCATTGTGAATGGTACCATAGGAGAATTCATCAATGAGTACACAAAGTCCACAAAGTAATAATTCTTGGTTGTTTTTTTATTTATTAATAAAATGCCTTTACGGTATGTTGCTGATGACAAATTCAAAATTCTTGACAAAAGAAAAAAAAAATGAAAATGTTAGTCAATAGGGAAAAGTTTTGTTACACTTAGAACATAATCCTTGATGAAATTCCTGATATGTTTGGTTATTTGAGAGAGTAGTAATAAGTAATTGACTTAATTTCTTGTTCAATGTAGAACACCATCAGCAGTGATATACAGGACCCGTACAACAAAAAAAGCACCTGCTCCATTCGTGCCTTTATTTTCATCTCGTGGTCCAAATCCAGGATCATTGCACATTCTCAAGGTATGGATTCTGTTGTTTCATGCAAAAGTATAAATCAAAGACCCTTTATCCTGTCTACTTGGCTTGAACATAAATGTTTCTGTTCCCTATGTGCCATGGTACAGCCTGATATTGCAGCACCCGGTGTTAACATTTTGGCAGCTTTTACACCGCTGAGGTCGCTCACTGGATTGAAAGGTGACACCCAATTTTCAGAATTTTCAATCTTGTCTGGGACTTCCATGGCATGTCCTCACATTGCTGGAGTGGCCGCCTATGTGAAGTCATTCCACCCAGCTTGGAGTCCAGCTGCAATCAAATCTGCCATCTTAACCACAGGTACTAATTCAAAAGAATAGACCAATGCCTCATGTCCATGGCTCCAACTTCACCTCCTACTCCCAAGCATTTACCTCCAAAAAAGAAAATAGGACAAAATTTTTCACAATCTTTTTCATAATTATTAAGATGATATGTTGTAATTGGTATTACTAAAAGTAAAATCAATGGTGAGTTTATGTGAAAAATAGTGTTGCTCTAATCATAGTTTGCCATGTTAATATTGTTTGAAAGTGATGTTGACCCAATCACAATTTGTCATTGCAGCAATTATGAAAAAATTATAAATTGTTGTGTTGTGTCCTTTGCAAGTCTGTTTTGTTTTAAGCATAATCCATGGATTTTGTACTATGGATTTTTTTTAATTAAAAAAACTTACGAATTGGCTTAATAATGTGACTGGTCATGTCACATCAACAACATAATACATAAATTTTTTAATTACTTTTTTGTATTGCATTTAAAAATCGATACAACTGCTTATCTTGTAAAATTTGTATACCCCTAATATCACTCTTAGGAAAGGGGAATTCTATTAATCTGAAGAATTCTTCAATAATTATTCATTAATTACTTTCCTTAATGCTTAACATCTTTATGGCTGACACTTGCAATCTTGATGAAGCAACACCTATGAGCCGGAGGGTGAACGAAGATGGAGAATTTGCCTTTGGTGTTGGTCAAGTGAACCCAACTAGAGCTGTGACCCCTGGCTTAGTCTATGACATGGATGAAATGAGTTACATCCAATTCTTATGCAAAGAGGGCTACAGTGGATCCAGTTTACCGGTCCTCGTTGGCCCACAACCCATAAACTGTTCCAAAATCGTTCCTGGACTTGGCTCTGATGCTCTCAACTATCCCACAATGCAACTTAGCTTGAAAAACAAGCAAGAGCCAACAATAGGTGTTTTCCGAAGAAGAGTTACCAATGTTGGTCAAGCCATATCCATCTACAATGCTACCATTATAGCTCCCAAAGGAGTTGAAATCACTGTTATGCCCATGACACTCTCCTTCACTAGAGTCTTGCAGAAGCTTAGCTTTAAGGTGGTTGTGAAGGCACAGCCAACTATTTCAATGGTCTCTACAGGTTCACTTGTATGGAAGAGCTCCCGTCACACTGTAAGGAGCCCTATTGTCATTTATAGTCCACAAGGTTGATGCTCATACTAAAAAGTTTGATAAAAATTATTTAGTGTTGTTCTTGATTGGAAATCACTCAAGAACAATTATTTGACATTGATGAAGAGAATATGGGTTCAGTACAGCCAAACTTAATGTGATTTTTTTTTTGGTTAGAAATGCACAAGTTAATGATAAAAATGAGGAAAATCAAGTGCACATGCAAATGATCAAGCAAGAAATATGAATTATTACAACTTACTTAATAATTTAAGAACACAAGTACAATGTCACTTGATTACCTAAGAACACAAGTACAAACTTAAATTAACAAGCCTAATAATTAGATTACAAGAGCCTGCTCCTAAATTACAGGAGAGTGTGGACATTCCTACAAGTGTGAAATGATTTGCCTACATCCATGCTCGTATGGACATCCCTAAAAGCATAGATTGATCTCTCTTGATAGAGGTTGGAAAGCTTTCTTTTAAAACCAAATCTTCTACTTGTGGCAATAGATAGTAGTTATTTCCAAAAAACCAAGGAGAGGTGGTTATTTGTAGTAAATAACTACAATTTACCGAAGTTATTCTTTTGTCAAATATTTTCCACATGACATAAGTAACTATTTAAATTTATTTTCTTATAAACAATAAGAAAAAAATGAAACAGTTCAAGACTCTGGATAATAAAAGGTGAAGGTGGTCTAGTGTGCTCTTTACCAGTCTTGTATACATGTATGCTTATGTAAGATAGCAAATTTTAACTATGTCCTAAGCTTCAATGAAGCTTAGAAGATAGTTAAAAATTGATCGATTATGTAAGAATGAAAGCATTTTACATTACTTGTTTTGTCGCTATAATTATCCCGGCTTTTGTATACTGCATGTCTAGCTTAAGACATATCTTGCATACTCGAGATCAAACTTGAGGACGAAGAAGAACCCACGGCTGCAAATTAGACCATCATCATGAATTTTTGTTTGTAAGATCATGATTTGCATGATATATCATGATATACGCATTTTTTTAAAAAGAAAAAAGAAAAGAAAGAAAAGCTAAGGATATAAAATGATAGGATTTCATATTGGTGATGAGTTTCAAACAAGTAAGCATTAAACATTTTATTTATTTTTTATAATTAAATAATTACAATGGAGGGATTTGAGCCTTAGTTTAGTTATTGGGGGAGTGAAACACGTTAGGGAGACATTAATTAAAAGGTTAATATTATAGGGATACTACTTAAGCCAAAAAACTTAAGCCTATGAGCAAGGAAAGAATGATGAGATTTCATATTGGGGATGAGTTTCAAACTACTAAACATTTAATTACAATAGAGGAAGGAGGGTTTGAACCTTAGTTGAGTTGTTGACCGGGGCGCACACACCAGTCCATTAGCAATAGCCCGAAAGGAGAGTACTTGGGCTTCCGGAGCCCAATGGACCTCAAATTTAGGTTATTCTTTGAGTAACTATAATGGAAATCAAATGGCAATTGGGAGCGTATTGGCTTCAACCTGGTCCAATTCAGGGATAAAGGCGGGCAATAATGGAGTTTCTGCTTTTTCCTAGGGATAAGGTTAGGGCTTTAGGGAGAGAGAAGGTGTGTGAGGAGCATGAGGGAGACTGAGAGTGGTGGTGGTTTTTGGCGGGGGGAATGAATTTTAGGGACATTTCTTTAGGGTTTAAACATGGATTTACACTTCAATACTTTTACGGCTCGATTGGGTTTTTGAATTTCTTTTGTTGTGAATTGTGACAACATTTGTTTTTGAAACTTTGGGCCTTTTATAGTAGTTTGGACGAAATTACAGAAAACTGGCCTTGCTTCCAAATTCAGCAACTGAGGTAGCATCATTTTGTAATAGTCTCCATTTTTAGGCTTTCAAAGTTGTATGGAATTCAATTTTGAAAAATTTTCTACTAAGGTGCGGTTTGGATAAGGATTATTGTTGCTACGTTTTGCTTTTCTGCGTTTTGTCCTCTCTTTTTTTTTTTTTTTTTTTTCAACGTGCATGAACGGTAACCGGTACTGTTCATGCACGTTATTTCACTATGCGGAAGACTAATTTTACTGTTCACGCACTGTAGCCGCACTGTTCATGGGACCCACAAGCACTTTATTCAGAAAAAAAATATTAAAAATATGTCCACAGCACTATTCACACATTTAAAAATTATTTTGCTGCAGTGTTTTCAATTTTCAGTAATAAGATCTATCCAAACGGACCCTAAATCTTGCCTCAAACTACCAATTTTAGATTATTATCTTGATTTACTGGAAAGGTGTTTAGGTAAGAAGCATGGATACTTTAAATCCTTTAACATGCCTGTGTATCAGACATATTAGGGATAGTTTTACATGCAGGTCCTCAATGTGTTGGAAGGAAAGGGTCAAAAAAGAGAGAGCTTCAAACTTAACTAACACCTCCTCTCCTAATAAGTTCTAGATCAAAGAGTATGGTCGTGTGTTCAAAATTCATTGGTGTGTGTAACTTACTAATAAAAAATTATTTAATTAAAAATTTGTTTAAAAAAAAAAATTCTAATTCCCCCTCAAAAAAAAAAAATTCTAATAGTTATATATTTTGAAAAAATAAAATGAACACAAAATATGCCTATAAATAATATATATATATACACACACAAACTGATTTTAACTATTTAATTAATTGTGGTATTCCTACCATGTTGTGTCCTAATTTGTTAAGCGTTGTTGTGTCACTCTGTCCTATGTCGTGTCGTGTCACGTTGGTGTCTATATTTAGATTATAATATTAAGTCTATAGAAAATGAGAAATTTAGAGAATTTTTACATATTCTAATTTTTCTTTGAGTTGTGGTGGATGAAAATGAGGTGAATGATATAACTTTATGTGAGAGAATTTGTGAAAATCTTATGTGAAATTTTTGGTGTATGTAGTTGAACTGTTACTCTTTCTATTTGCTTTTGAAAATGAGAGGACTCTATCCTACTAAAAATGGCATATTATTATTGTGTGCTTATCTTGATGTCTCTCTCACATTTAACATTGTGATGAATGAAAACAAGTAAATAGATTAAACTCTGATGTTCCCCCCTTCATCTTCTCTTTGGTTTATATTAGGTGTGAGGAAGGTAATCAATTAGATTTTGAAGAGCTATTATCAGGAGCGAACGCCATAGGATAAAACTCTCTTAAAAAAAAAAAAATAAGATTTTGAAGAGAATGCTTATAAATGCTGACAGTCTATATATCTAACTCCACCCCAACCTTTTCCCTCTTTTTATTGCTGTTGTTTGAGTCAAAATTTTTTATTTGGATATCAGACACGTACTTCTTTTCTTCTTAGCTGGGTAAAATTTAAAATAAAACTCAACTATTCTCCTCCAAGAAGCTTTTAAGCTACCTTATTTTTACTATTGGATACTGATAGGTTGACTTGCTTGAATTGGAATTCAAGAAAAATGGGTTCCTTTATGTTGTGGTTTCTTCTTTGTTCACAAGCTAATCCTCCTTTGAATTTGACACTGATATTTTGAGGTTATTTTAAAGTTTCAGATCTGTAAAATTTTATAATTTCCCATTAAGCCTAAATCAAAGAAACATGATGTAAATTGTTTCAAAATACAGCCATACCGATGCCAATCATCTTATAGATCATAAATTGGTGGGTTCCACTCAAGAAAAGTTGAAGATCATTTCTATTTTGAGTATTTATTTAAGAAATAAATTTTGGCAAAGCAAAAACTTGGGGAATACAATATATTTATGGACAACCTCAACCTGCTTAAATCAATTTGTAATATGCTGTTGGTTAATTAATATGAATAATTTCAGAATTGGTATATGCTTTAAATATGTCATGGCCCACATATGATAGACCAACCATAAATCCTTACATGGATCATTCTTGTAACAAATTTATGAAACAGACTGAAACAGAAGTGCAATGTTCAGCAAAGTTTCTCCAAAAGAAGCAAGCTAGCCTAGGCCATATTATGACATTGACAACAGCACAAGAGAACCAGAAATTCCTGTTATCTTTCTTTCAAGGTTTCCTAACCAAAACGCTGAGCAATAGGAGCTGAAAAAGTCAAGTTCAAGTCTCGTACTCTTATCCACAAACTGCTTTTGTTATTGTTATTTTTTTTTTTTGGTTTCTTCTAGACTATAGAGGATGCACTACTATTAATACACAGCTAGCGCAGGAGATCTAGCTATATACAAAGCTAAAATTCTAAACATGTTGAGACAAAAAGGTTTCCACACTCTTCCTCTTCTCTTATTCTTGATAGGTCTTGTTGGTGTAATTGGAGACGAGCAAAAGGTGTGTATTCTTTGTCTGGATCCATATTATCTAATAACTCTCTCTCTCTCTCTCTCTCTCTCTCTCTCTCATGGTAATGATGTAAGTTGTGCAGAAATTTTACATTGTTTACTTGGGAGATCGTCCAGTGGACAAAGACAATGCAACTAAAACACATGTCCATCTTCTCTCTTCCGTGAAAGGAAGGTAGGTAGACTTTGTCTGTAAATAACATTTTTCGCAATTTCTTATGGTGACAACTTGTAATTGCAACAATATCATATTCACATTATTCCACTACTATCTCACTTTTATCGTACATCAATTACAAAAGGTCACGTTAGTTATTATGAAAAAAGTTATGAAATTTTTTATGTTCCTAAACTTATTGAATTAATTAATAAACACTTGTACTATTAGGCATATTTATGCAGTTGAACAACCAAAAGGTTTTTTTTTTTTTTTTTTTTACTTTATAACTTATATGCATGGAACAGCCAAATTGATGCTAAGGACTCCATGGTCTATAGCTATTGTAACAGCTTCAATGCATTTGCCGCAAAATTATATGAAGATGAAGCCCAAAAGTTGGCAAGTACGTGAAGCTATTGTTATATATGTTCCCCACTTATTTGGATTCAATTATTCATATAAAATATTGATTTATAGTAACTGAGTTTTTATTGTGAATTATATAGGTATGGACCAGGTGTCTTCAGTGATCCCGAATCGGTATCACAAGCTACATACTACAAGATCATGGGATTTTTCCGGGTTACCTTTAACTGCAAAAAGAAAATTAAAAACAGAAAGAGACATAATTGTCGGTCTACTTGATACAGGTTCTTGGATTTTGTTTTTAATTCAACTTAATGGATTTAGTTTTGTATTCAAAATTTAAAATAGGAAAAAAAATATAGCTCAAAACCGGTTTGTAACCATCTTCCTCTCCAACTTACTATGTATAGATTTAATCACACAAATTTTTAATGAGTTATGTGACTTGTTTACATAATATTAATACACATCTATGGATAGTGTATAGAAAAAATTGCAAACCTTTTAAATAAGTTATATGACTTGTTTAAATAATAAGCATAAATAATTTTATAAATTGTTACATGGTAGGTTAAAGAAAATTGCACAAATCAGGCTTGAACTTTGTACTAAAAATATATATAAAACTGATGCAACTCGTCTACAGGGGTTACTCCGCAATCTAAAAGCTTTAAGGATGATGGGCTTGGTCCTCCACCCAAAAAATGGAAAGGATCTTGTGGCCAGTTTGCTAATTTTTCCGGATGCAACAAGTAAAATCCTGTCCTTATTCTTTTGATGCACTTTTTTTTCCCTGAATATTTTTTTATGCACCTGGCAATATGAAGCTACCCCCTCTTCATTTTTTTTTCCTAAAAAATAGTTCCTTCATAAATAAAAAAGAAAAAAAGAAAAAGAGCCTTAGGAATAGAACATATGTGTCCCACATTTTGTGGGGAAGGCTTTGCATATTATCTTCTCAGAAGATACTTTCTAGAGTATTTGTAGAATGCTAAATGATCTTATGACCCAATGACATCTGTCTCTTTCTTGTGGGGTTTAGATTTTTTTGCTAATGTTAATAGAATCCAATTCCAAAACACATTCTTAGAAATTTGAGAAGCCCTTTTAAGGAAATTTCAATGATTAAGGGTCCGTTTGGATAGAACTTATTGCTGAAAACTGAAAACTGAAAACACTGTAGCAAAATAATTTTTAAAGGAGTAAAAAACACTGTTCATTGGCCTAAAATCACTGTTCATAACCAATGAACAGTAACAAACACGCATTGAAAAAAAAAAAAAAAAAAAAAACAAAACTTGGACGTGAATGCACGTTTGGGCTATCCAAACGCCCTCTAAGTAGGACCTCGTTTCTTAAAATGCGAGAAAAACAAGATTTAATCTTTTTTATGGCAATGACTGTTTCGAGAAATTAATTGAGATTAATTGGTGAAAACATCCTATGAGACAAGTTTTATGCATCAATTTAGATTAATGTGTCTCAAGTGAATGTGTATTTTTTTTTTTTTCACTACTGCATCGACTCTTAAAATTACTTTTAGTATCAAAATTTCCCTTTTATGAAAATGGGTTGGTAGCATCAAAATTACTTTTAGCATCCATATTTTGGTAGCAGTTAACAATTAGCTTTTTTTTTTAAATCGTTTCAGAAATGATCTTATCGCTCTTTCTCCTAGGCCAACATCTAGAATTTTAAAAAATGAGTTTGGATCAACAGAGACACTTTTGTTTTTTTGTGCTAAACAAACAATAAAACCTGAGGAAGCATTAAATCTTATCATTTGGGTCATTCTCAATTGTTAATGTCCATGTATGTTTTGAAACATAGAAAATGATATCACATTTCCTCAAAGCATGTCATTTTCAATAATAATAAAAAAAAAAAATCAATGACAATTTTGGAAGTGCATGCCAAACCATGAACCATTTTTTCCCTGTATGTTCAAGATGGAAAATGATTATTGAAGGCCTTCTTCAATATTTATAAATCACCATTAATATGAATGTGCCGTAAATGGTACTGTCAAGTTTTAGTGAAACTCAAATAAATAAATAAATAGAGACACAAGGGCAGAGTTATAATCCTAAACATCAAAAAGTAAAGTGTAATAAGTTGTTGTTTGAGATATAGACATTAGTGTTTAATGTTTATATAATTATATTTTGGTAATTTTGTCCCAAAAAAGGACCTCAACTTAAGATATTCTTAAGTTCAAGTGGTGGTTAATCTAATAGTAATGATATTTTTTGTGATGTCTCATATTAGTGGCTCAAACATTGACTTCCCCTCTTCCATTCTCTACACCAATTCACGTGGTTCTGATTTCTAAAAACTACAATGATAATAAATTAAAAGTTGTAATTCTTATAAATTAGAGCTCAAAGAGTAGCTATTTTTATTTAGACCCAGTAAATTCCAAACTCAAAAATATTTTCAATGTCCAACTTTCTCTCCCCCCAATGAGTCAAATTGATGTCTTTCTTAAACCAAAACATATGTTACATATTAATTATTCTGTTTTTCTAATTCTTAGACATTTATAGTAATTTTTATGATGTGGGAGTTGCATGGCATGGCCTAACCTAGGTGTTCTTTCTCTCTGACCACCTTTCTTTTGGGTACTTGAAGCAAGCTCATAGGAGCCAAATACTTCAAGCTCGATCGTGTCCCCGATCCGGCTGACATCTTCTCTCCGGTGGATGTCGATGGCCATGGGACCCACACATCGTCAACCTTAGCCGGAAACATTGTTCCAAATGCAAGCCTCTATGGGCTGGCCAATGGTACGGCACGTGGTGCAGTGCCTTCGGCTAGGGTAGCCATGTACAAGGTCTGTTGGATCAGCTTTGGGTGTTCGGATATGGATATACTTGCTGCTTTTGATGCTGCTGCGTATGATGGCGTGGATGTTATATCAATTTCTATTGGTGGAGGGAATGTAAATTACACGGCTGACTCTATATCCATCGGTGCATTTCATGCCATGAAGAAAGGTATTATCACTGTGGCATCGGCTGGAAATGATGGACCAAATCTAGCTTCTGTAGCGAATAGTGCACCATGGATCCTAACCGTGGCAGCTAGTGGCATTGATAGGGATTTTAGGAGCAACGTTCATTTGGGAAATGGAAGGAACATCACAGTAAGTAATTACTATTTTTTTCATAAAGCTGTTAAAAATAAGAACTTTTTTTTATACATATTATTGCATAGACAAACTATAGATAAGCATTAAATTAAAAAAATTTAGCCTCAAAATTTGAGGTTGGCTATAGATCCTCAACAAAGTTTGAAGATGTTTCAGGTTGGAACATCAGCGGATTCCAACTAGTTGAACTATAAAGCTCTTAACGATTATATTTTCAAAAAATTCAACATTTATTTTTGTACTAATTTATTATCCAACTCTATACAGGGGCTTGGGGTCAGCACATTCAATCCAAAAAAGGAATTATACCCACTTATTAGAGGGACTGATGCGGCCCTTAACTCTGAAAGCAAGGAGAGTGCATTGTAAGTACTTTTCATTTGTTCATCAATCGAAAGTATATGAGGGGAAAATTTCACAAAAATAATTATATACTTAGAACCTTTTGGTAATGTAACAGGTTTTGTACAGAGGACTCGTTAGACCCTGCCAAGGTTAAGGGAAGGCTTGTTTATTGCAAATTAGGAACGAGGGGTTCTGATTCTGTTGTTAAAGGAATTGGTGGGGTTGGCACTATAATTGAAAGTGATCAAATTTATGATGCTGCCGAAATTTTCATGGCACCCGGAACCATGGTGGATGGTACCATAGGCGAAGTCATCGAGGACTACTTGAAGTCCACAAAGTAATTATTCATGATATATTTAATTGACATAGATAAATTAAGGAATTGACTTAATTTCTTGTTCAATGTAGAACACCATCAGCAGTGATATACAGGACCCATGCAACAAAAAGAGCACCTGCTCCATTTGTGGCTGTATTTTCATCTCGTGGTCCAAATCCAGGATCATTGCACATTCTCAAGGTATAGATTTTATTGTTTCATCCAAAAGTATAAATCAAAGACCCTCTATCAATTCCATTTGGTTGGCTTTGACATATATGTTTCTGTTTCCTGTGTGCTGTGGTACAGCCTGATATTGCAGCACCCGGTGTTAACATCTTAGCAGCTTTTACACCTATGAGGTCGCTCACCGGATTGAAAGGTGACACCCAATTTTCAGACTTTACAATTATGTCTGGGACTTCCATGGCATGTCCACACATTGCTGGAGTGGCTGCCTATGTTAAGTCATTCCACCCAGATTGGAGCCCAGCTGCAATCAAATCTGCCATCTTGACCACAGGTAATAACTAAAAAGAATAGACCAAGGTATTTTGGATAATGTTTACTATTTTTGCGTGTTTTAGTCAAAGGACGGTAGCATTCAAGTGATAGCCTAATTGTAATGACATTTTTTATCGTGTCACATATCTGTGATTCGGACCCTCCCTCCTTCTCCCCAACTATTAACTCATCTTTGAAAGAAATTATAACGACATAAAAAGTTTCATAGTCTTTTTCATAATTAATGAACTAACATGTTGTGATTTGTACCCATGCATAAAAGTCATAATTATTAAATTAACATGTGATTTGTACTCATAAAAGTAATATCAATGACGAGCTCGCAATAAAGTAATAATGTTGCTCCAATAACGATTTTTCATGTTTACGAATGCGTGAAAGTGATGTGTCAATCACAATTTGTTATGTCAACAATTATGAAAAGATTATGAATTGTTGCTTCCCAACAAAAGTACAAAACGGTTGTTTTTGAGCATGCTACATGAATTTTGTACCATCGAATTTTATTAACCAAAAAAAAAAAAAACTTACAATGTCACACCAATAACATAACAAATAACATTTTTAATTATTTTTGTGTATTACGTTTAAAAATCGATACAAATACTGATGTTTGTAAAATTTGTATACCCCATGGGATGATTGACATCTATTAATCCGAAGAATTCTTTTGTAATTACTTTCCTTAATGCTTAACTTCTTCATGGTTGACACTTCCTTGCAATCTTGGTCAAGCAAAACCTATGAGTCGGAGGGTGAATGACGATGGAGAATTTGCCTTTGGTGCTGGTCAAATGAACCCAACTAGAGCTGTGAACCCTGGCTTAATCTATGACATGGATGAAATGAGTTACATCCAATTCTTATGTAGAGAGGGCTACAGTGGATCCACTTTGCCAGTCTTAGTTGGTCCGCAACACATAAACTGTTCCAAAATCATTCCTGGACTTGGTTACGATGCTCTCAACTATCCCACAATGCAACTTAGCTTGAAAAACAAGCAAGAGCCAACAACAGGTGTTTTCCGAAGAAGAGTTACCAATGTTGGTCAAGCCATATCCATATACAATGCCACCATTATAGCTCCCAAAGGAGTTGAAATCACTGTTAAGCCCATGACTCTCTCCTTCACTCGGGTCTTGCAAAAGCGTAGCTTCAAGGTTGTTGTGAGGGCAAATCCAAAAATGTCAAGCATAATGGTCTCAGGTTCACTTGTATGGAAAAGCTCCCGTCACACTGTGAAGAGCCCTATTGTCATTTACAGCCCACAAGGTTGATACTCATACTAAATACTGTGAATTACAGGAAAGAAAGAAAGAGTTAGGAGTCTGAATGATAAAAGGTGAAGATTGTTCTAATGTGCTCTTTACCAGTCTTTACATGTAATATATGCATAGCAATTTGAACTATGTTCTAAGCTTCGCTTGATGATTAATTTCTCTAAATTAATTAAGTTGATCTGTTTTCTTTCTTAACTATTTGTTGGTCAATTCTATACATTAGTGCAACTATATGGAGATAAAGTATAAATCTCATGACTATAATAATTGATATTATAAACTTCAATTGAATAGCTAATATAACATATAAGATACCATTTGACCCAAAAGACTTAAGTTTATGAGTTTGGGTCTAACTATTTTATATTAATCATTCACCATTTTTATTAGTACTCAATGTGGGATTTCACTCCTTAACAAACCACACTACTCAGTACATAAATATCACAATAGGAACGAAAATCAAAATTTTCAATAAAAACTCCATATATTGTATATATTATGTAACATTATTAATTGTTGATGTTAGACACAGTCTTGCTTGATGTAAAAATGTCAAAAACTCTATTCAAATTAAATATACTTTTTGTGGCCTTCGGAGGTTCCTGTTTTTCAAGGGTAAAGGTAGTAATTTTTGCTTTTTGTTAGTTGGTAATGTAAATTGTAATTGTTATCTCACATTCATTGATTGTCTATAATTTCACAAGTGATGTCCATATTTTTTTATTAATATCCACATTTAAAACGTGAAATGATTAATGTGTACAAGCGATATACAATAACGATTAACGAGTGTAAAAGAATTAATGCTCGATTATAATTTGGTAATGTTGGGAGGTATAAATTGTTAATGTTGAGAGGTCTATTTCAACAAGCTTAAGTTGTTGTGCTTTGTAATGTTTTGTTTTGTTTGTTTTTGATAAATTTTCTCATTCATCAAAAAAGAGAATCCAAGTTCTGTAAAAATTTTAGGGAATAGTTTGGATGATTCCTCATGATATAAATCTGCTGTTTAAAAAAAAAAAAACTTTGATCTAATGTTTTTTAGATTTATAAAACAAATGAATGGAATTTGAAGAAATATGTAATTGTATTAGTATTATTCACCTTCTATTTATCTCTTTTAAAATATGGATAACATTGGCATTCCACTCATATTCCATTCCTTCCTAGTAAACTCTTAAGTAAGGAAATACTTGGAAAATATCCTCTTTATTCAATTTTTTTTCTCTCATTCCAAACAAATTGTAAATGTCTTCCATCTCATGCCATCCTTAAAGAGAAACCAACTGAATGCCATAATATTGTCAATAAAAAGAAAAGATTTATTTTCAAATTTTAATGGCGCAATTCTGAAGTAAATTTTATAGTAATACTTTAAACATTTTAAGGGTGCCAATGTTAAAATTTGCAGGATTAGCATAAATATACAGATGTAATATGATTTTAAGAGGGGAATTAGCATGAATATACATATGTTAAAGTTTGCAGGATTAGTATAAATATAGCGATGTAAAATTTGTGGGATTAGCAAAAAATTTTAAGTGGTAAAGTCAAATTTCAATGGCACGGCGTTTGACACAATCTATATATGTAATATGATTTTTTGCGGATTAGCATAAATATATATTCGACTCATTTGACTCATTTTGACAATATTACTAAATGAGTCATTTTTGTGTTGCAGTCAACCCGAAATGATTGTTCATGTCAATAAGTTTACACATTTTGACACAAAAAAAAATATTATCCATATAAAATAAAAGTCATTTTTAATTAACAAATATTCGAATAATAAATATAGAAATGAGTAATTAAATAAATTTCAATGGTTATAGGCAAGTTCTTCTAAGAAACCTTAAAGTTCCTAACTCTTTTACCCAAAATATGGGAGAATAAAAAACTCTCATTTCATTTTGTGTATTTCTAAATTTGGATTGAACTTCATTAATGTGAAATAAAAACGTTTAGATTATATACTATTAGTACTATAATTGAGTTGTATTGGATCATGTCTAGGGTTACCTAACCCAAACTCAAATCCAGGCTTGAGAAATATATACAACCTGAAATCAACCTATCCAAAACTTGCTCAAGTTCAAGTGTATGGCAATTGATGAAAGGTCTTTTCCAAGAAAACCCAATATTGGCAGGTCAAGTGGCAGGTTTCTTTGTCTAAGACTTGATTAAACTGATCTAACCGAAAAATTTGTCATCCTCCTCCTTCTCCTCTCATTGTAAGGCACCTTCTTCAACTTTTGTTGTCATTCTTCATAAATTTGTTAAGATCTCTGCCAAATCTAGTGGAGATCTTAACAGGTCTA
Source organism: Castanea sativa (assembly GCF_040712315.1). Lineage (NCBI taxonomy): Eukaryota > Viridiplantae > Streptophyta > Magnoliopsida > Fagales > Fagaceae > Castanea > Castanea sativa. The sequence goes on from NC_134018.1 coordinate 54,720,286, forward strand.
CCGAGATCTCCATCGGAGCTGGTGAGATCTCTATTAGGTCTCTTGAGTTTCACGACAACAATGACACATATCACAAGATAAATGACTTTGTTTGACCTAACCAGAGGAATTACAAGGCATATGGCAATCGATTTCGAAGGAATTGGCAGTTGGTGGCAAGCATAGAACTTCTACACCTAAAGTGGTCAAATTGAGTGGCGGGTGTACCCAAACCTAATCTAACTCAACCCATGGACACCCCAATTGTGTTCTTGTCAACCCAATATAATAAGATATGTTTATACATACAATAACCTAATAAAGCCTGTTTAGCCAAGAGCCTACAAGCTCAACTGGTTGGCAATTTTGAATGTTTCAAACAAAGACATCCAAGATTCAAATCTCCCCTCCCTCAACTATCGAACTAAAAAAATACATATTTATTAAACATATTACGTGGATCATATTGTGTCAACCTGCTTAATAAATAGATTCTGGTAGGTTTGAGTGGTTTTAACGTAATCATTAAATATGAGGGTTTATGTCTGTCCATGTAGTTGGAATATCCCTATCTTGACAATGCACAAATGCAAATTGCCACTCCCATACATTGTACAAGCTGGAATGTGATAAGACATGCATACGTTGCCTCATTTTGGAACTCTCTTACAGAAACTACTCTGTCAGTTACCTTGTAATGTGGCCCCAAGATAGCTTCATAACAAGAATTGGTCAAAAAGACATAATCTGTAAGCAATATACACCTACAAATACAACTCCAAAGTCGATCTTTATTAAATTGATCAACTCCAGAGTTGATCAATTTAATAAAGCATCCAAGTCAAGGTCCACTTTTTCCAATTTGTAACAAACTAGCAGTTGTGGATTGTGAATGTGGACTGCCGCTTTAAGCAAAACCAGCTTTCGTAACAACTTTAGAAGTTACTGCCTCTGTTTTAGGCTTTGAGTATTTGACAGCATCACAATGAACAATTGTAACATCATTTCAGACAATCCAATCCTATTTATTGAAATCAAACCCCGAAGCCTCATTTTCTTTTCCTCCTCCCTACCAAATTGAATCCCAAAAACACAAATTAAAGTTGGAGATGGAAATGAAAATTTCTTCGACATCCAAAAGTTTATAGGCGTTTAGAGAATTTCAAGGGCCAACAGCCTAGTATGTACATATAATATGCCTGGTTTAATTGCATAGCGAGATGCCGCCGAAGCTTAAGAATTGCCTAACAACAGCTTTCAGTTGTTGTATATATATGTTCTTTGTATTTGCACTCCTTGGTATGGTTATGGTTTCTAAGAAGGACATGAAAAGTTCAAACAAGAAATACCCTTTAATATCCACATTGTTGTTCGCGTTTTACCTTACTTGCTTTGTTGCTTTAATTGTCTTGGGTTTTGTTTACTGCATATCTGGCTTAAAACAAATGTTTCATACTCAGAAGATTGAACCTGAGGACAAAGAAGATCCCAGGGCTGCAAATTAGCCCTCAGATCATCATGAATTTTTTGCGAGTAAGATCATGTTAATTTTATTTGCGTGTATATGACATGTAAGTTTTGTTTCTTAGGCAGTTCATGCCTTCATGGAGATTGATTATCTCATTTTTGGGAGGTTCTTTATGAACAAATTCAATTACTCTGCCTTTTTCTGGGTAGGAAAGGCAAGGAAAGAAAGTTACGAAATTTCATCAGATGAATGAAATAAGTAAACATTGAAGGTTTTTTTTTTTTTAATTCAATAGTTACAATGGGAAGGAGGGTTTTGAACTATAAACATTTTTGTTGGAAACCCTTAAAGATGTCAGTTGAGTTACAAAGAATTTGCTTCCCATTTGATAGCATTGTGATGGCTGAGAACCCTCTAATGTCTAATTGCATTGGAACTGTCTTTAATTTACAATGTTTTTAATACTATTCCTGAAACTAATTTGGGTATTAATTGGGATTCTCTAGTTGGTCTAATCGGCATTGCCCCTAGGCACATAGATTAAAAGTTTTAGAATTATTATTTTTTCCCTTCTATGTATGAATATATGGATTTGGGATTTTGGTTGTATGAATAAAGTAATAGAAATACATTGGCGAGTTAAAGTAATAGTCCAATGGTTATAACATCCTTTGTGGTGCTCCAATGGTTCAAACTCTACCTCCGCCTCCCCACTATCTATGATCTCAACAAATACATTGATCTCTACATCCAAACACTTATTTGGGTTTTAAATGGGGTTGCCAGGTTGGGCTATTAAAAAATTATACAATATTTTGATAGTACAATAATAACAATAACGGACTACTAAGTGCCGTTTGCACTATAATTTGGCCGAGAGCAGGACCACCTTGCTATTTGCTTCATGGACAAGAATCTGAACACCCCCATCACACTACTCAATACTCATTAACAGCTTTAGAGAAAAAATGACATAAGATCAGAAGGGAAGAAAAATAATCAATGGAGACTGAAATAAGCTTCATCTAACAATCAAGTGGATACAATATTTTATAAAAGAGTTGGACCACCAGAGTGAGAGGCAGAGAAAAGAAAAGAACAGGTTGGCCAAGCTAATGGCTAGTCCCTAATGTAATAGTTAGGCATATTTCGCAATTTATGCAAAGCATTGAAAATTATGGGATCTAAAACTCGGATTTGATGTATTCCTAAGATGACAAACACATTGTTCTACAATCTTCAGATGGTGTCACTGTCTGCCATTGCTATGCGGTAAATGTAGCATTTATTAGCACCATTATATATGGATTTTATTGCCAAATATTCAGTTTTTGCTACATAAAAAATGACCGAAAAGTTTATTCCCAAGGTTATTTAGTTATGTACCCATTTTTAGAACTCGAATTTGCAAACTCAAGTTTCAAGTGAAAATCAAGTTTAGTAAACTCGAGTTTCAAGTAGATATAGTGCTAAAATATTTTACATGGAACTCAAGTTCCACTAAAATGGCCCTAGAAGTGGCAGTTTGGCAGACTTGAAATGGACACTAAAAGTGATGACATGAACATTGGATCACAGCACAGCTCACTCAGAAACACACATAAAAAGTTGTCCACAAATGAGGATTCGAGTTTGTGCTTGTGTTGGTTTATCCACCAACATAACGTGCATAGTTTCCCTTGGAATGAAAGCTTACACATGCGCATGAAACACGGAAAAAGAAAATCTATGGATAGTGGCTAAAAAGTAGAAAAAGGCCATTGTTAATTATTCCCTGCCAACCCATGTATGCCTAGAATCATATGGCTCCCTAAAATAGAGCTGGCTGGTGTGGACCAGTGGGTGGAGTGGGCTTGGACTCCATTTCTAGCCCCTTCCCTTCATTTTAGTACTTTATCTTTGTATCAAACAATAGCAAAGTCTAAAAGTATGAGAGTTTCTAGTGGTATTGCAATAATATTGTTGTCACTTGTAGTTGTAGACGTGGAGTTTTTAGTAGTAGAGTTTATGGGATAAAGAGTTTTAACTGACAAATTGTAGAGTTTTTGAGAAGGATTTAGATCTTCTAAATTTCCTAGGATACTCTACCAATAGATTTTTTTAAAATCCTAACCATTCTTTTATGATTTAAGAGTCTGGATTCTGTCATGTCAGCATTCTACTAACAATATTTTTATAATAAAAAAATAATGTTGCAAACAAAATAATTAAGATTATTGTTAGTGAAATGTTAACGTGACAATATTTAAACTATTAAATCATTAAAGAATTGTCTGGTTAGGATTTAAGGAAATCTATTTGATAAAGTACCCTACGAAATCTAGAGAGTCTGAATCCGATTGAGAGTTAAATAAATTGTGACTACTGAATACTACTTTAACATTAGTTCTAAAGTCCCCACCTAAAAACTCCAATTTCCAACTCTTGCTTCCTAAAAGACTACAAATTAGTTTTGTCAGAAAGAACTCTAACCAGACTGTTTTTTTTTTTTTTAACAGAAAGAATTTTAAAACTCTTTTCTAAATGCACAACTAGACGAGCTCCATGTAATTAGTTCAATGTTGAAAAGTGGTATTTACAAAAATCTATGTTGAATTCCCATATTTTGACAGAACTACGTAAATATTTAACATTGTATCAACTTCCTAATTATGGCCTAATTCAACTAGTTTACACCATAGTCATGGCTAGTGGCTACCTTCCTAGGCAATGAATCTTGCTACATTGGATTGCTGATTACGCTCCTTACCTGTCCTCTCTGTCTCTCTCAATTGAAAGAGTGCACTTATGAATGTTTAAAATAAAAAATAAATAAAAGTAAAAAAAAGGTGGTGGCCGGTAGTGATATTTTTTCCCTGAATGGGAAAGATATACTTTCTATTCCTATATGATAATGAGATCAAGTTGTTAAGTAAATCACCTTTACTCACCTATAAAAGGATCCTCTTTCCATTCCTCATCCTATACATTTTTATTCTCATTCTCTTGGTCTTGGGGTTCAGCAAGGAAGGTAGTGTACCTTTGCTCTCTTTATGATTGTGTTCCTTATTTTTATGTTGGTTGAGCTAAGCCTTCTTCCCCGGTTTTTTTTTTTTTTTTTCCTTTTGTTTGGGCATGCTTTTTTTTTTGTAAGGAAAGCTTTTTTATTTGTTGGGTGGGGGGCTTGTTGGTTTCTACTCTCAATGTGTAACTGTTGTTACAGACACTCCTGCACACAATCCATACACACACAAAATTCACAATTTTAATGCAAGTTTTGCTTGTGTGTATGGTTGTGTGCAAGAGTGTGTGTAATAAACACCACTCTTAGGGAAAATGGGGTCGAGTTGCACAAAAGGTTGTTAGTGGGTGTCTTGTGGACGGTTGTCTATTATTGTTTCTTTATGCTTTGCGGGGGGTTTGTTTCTTTAAGTTAGACATGTGCATCCTACCCACAAACCCTACAAAACTAATCCAACCTAATATAACTTGACATATCGAGCAAGTTTTTCGTGGGTTGATGGGTTAAAATATTATTTTGAGTCTCAAATTGTGTTGGAGTTTATATATATAAATAAATATATATATATATATATATATATATATATAAGTTTACTTCATTATCTTTATTTAATTTTTTTTAGTTTGATTATTTTGAGAATTCATTATAATGAATTTGAAAATTTGGAATATAATTTAGGAATATTACGTGAATCTTAATAGTTTTTAAAAAAATACTAATATAGTTTTTAAAAACTCATAAACATAACACACTAATTCAACAACTTGACCCCTTTGAGTCAAGTTAGGTTAATTTCAATATATGTGATGGGTTAGGCTAGGTTGAGAATTTCTCAACTTGAAAAAATTTGGTTTGGTTGAAAAAAAAAAAAAAAACCCTCAAATCCAACCCAACTTGACAAACACATATGCCTACTTTTTGTCTTTAGTGATGCTAGAGATACTATAAAGTTTACTACATTAGTCTTACAAACTAATGTATCAACCAATAAATACAAAACAAAATAAGAGGTTAAAAGTGTATTTGTCAACTTGTAAGCCTTTTATGATAAAATTTGTAATACTTATTTTTCTTTAGGACAAAGTGAGTGTCACTAGTTTGATTTCCCCTATGCATGTAGTTAATGTCACTTGTTGGCTGGAATAAGATCATCTCTTTATTTCATGATTATGGTTTTAAATATATATATATATATATATAGCCATATATATGGTGCTATGTTATTTAAAATTTTAGATGAAATATATATATATCTTTTGAATTTTGCAATATTTAATCAAAATCATGAAATGAAGAGAATCATTTTCCTTGAGAGCTTCCATTGGTCAATCTCCTTTTGAACCTTGTGTAACATTTATATATTATATTAATTCATGTCTATAAAGAGTTTAGATTAACTTTTTTTTTACTTTTAGTATCTTGATTTATTTACTTATTTACAGCTTTTTAAAGCATATAGTATGCTCCAAGCTTAATTGTATCTTTATCAATTTTTCAAAAAATAAGCTTTCAACTAATACTCATTTACCTCGAATATATATTCAACTACATCAGTCGCATTTTGTCCTAATTTTATTTTATTTTTTCTCTGAATTAGTTCTTTCACATGGTAAATAATTAACTTACCAATAAACATGCTCTTACAAATCCATGTTCTTTTGATCTTTCGCAGTCATCATGATGCTTTGGACACCCTTGCTCTTTCTGGCATTCATAGCTACAATTTCAATTGCCTCAATGGACAAACAGACATACATAATTCACATGGACAAGACCAAAATCACAGCATCAGATCATACTCTAGGCAATGCCAAACCATGGTACGAATTGATGATGGACTCCATGCATGAACTTTTATCTCAAGAGGAAGAAGATATGTCACCCCTTGAGCTTCTTTATATCTATAAAACCACCATTTCTGGTTTTGCTGCCCAACTTTCCACAAAACAGGTCCAATCCTTGAAAAGACTCAATGGCTTTCTCTCTGCCACTCCTGATGAAATGCTAAGTCTTCATATCACTCATACCCCTCAGTTTCTTGGCCTACAACTTGGCGAAGGACTTTGGAATGCTCCCATATTGGCTTCTGATGTGATAATAGGCATTGTGGATACAGGAATCTGGCCAGAACATGTTAGTTTCAAGGACTCAAGCATTTCCCAAGTGCCCTCTCGTTGGAAAGGCACTTGTGAGGAAGGAACAAAGTTCTCAGTTGCAAATTGCAACAAGAAACTAATAGGTGCAAGGGCCTTTTACAAAGGGTACGAGACCATTGTTGGAAGAATCAATGAGACAATGGATTATAGATCCCCTAGAGATTTCAATGGGCATGGGACACACACTGCCTCAACTGCTGCTGGAAATCTTGTGCACAATGCAAACTTTTTAGGCATGGCAAAGGGTTTGGCTAGCGGTATGAGCTATACTTCAAGAATTGCAGCATATAAAGCATGCTGGCGAAGAGGCTGTACTAATTCAGATCTATTGGCAGCCATAGATCGTGCAGTAGCTGATGGAGTCGATGTGCTGTCACTCTCTTTAGGAGGTTTCTCCAAGCCATATTATAGTGATAATATTGCAATAGCCTCATTTGGGGCAGTCCAAAATGGGGTTTTTGTTTCTTGTTCTGCAGGCAATTCAGGACCTCTTAGTTCGCCTGTTAGCAATGCTGCACCATGGATCATGACCGTTGCTGCAAGCTATATTGACAGAAGCTTTCCAACAACAGTAAAGCTTGGGAATGGGATAACTTTTGAAGGGTCATCTTTATATTCTGGCAAGCGGACTAAGCAACTACCACTTGTATATGCAAGCACTGCAGGGGGGCAAGGAGCACAGTTTTGTATAAATGATTCCCTAGTGCCAAAGCTTGTGAAGGGAAAGATTGTTGCTTGTGAGCAAGGAATAAACAGCCGGGCAGAAAAGGAAGAGCAAGTAAAAATTGCAGGAGGGGCTGGAATGCTATTGCTTAATGCTGAAATTTATGGCGAGGAGCTGCTTGCTGACTCTCACACTTTGCCAGCCACTTCTTTAGGAGCTTCTGCAGGAAAAGCCATCAAGAATTATGTGCGCTTGAACAAAAATCCAACAGCTTCAATTATGTTCAGAGGGACAGTTTATGGCAATATTGCACCAGTAATGGCAGCATTTTCATCTAGAGGACCAAGTTTGGTTGGACCAGATGTGATCAAGCCGGATGTAACTGCACCAGGTGTGAATATATTGGCTGCTTGGCCACCCAAGACTATCCCATCCTTACTCAAGAATGATAAAAGAAGTATACTGTTCAATATAATTTCAGGTACCTCAATGTCTTGTCCTCATGTTAGTGGCTTAGCTGCACTTATTAAATCTATACACAAAGATTGGTCACCTGCAGCTATCAAATCCGCTTTAATGACCACTGCTTATGTACTAAACAGCAAAAGGGCTCCAATAGCAGATATTGCTTCTAATAGCTCTAAGGCTGCCACACCTTTCGCATTTGGCTCAGGCCATGTTAACCCAAAATGTGCATCTGATCCAGGTCTGATCTATGATATCACATCCGAGGACTACCTAAATTATTTGTGCAGCCTAAAATATAACTCTACTCAGATAGCTTTACTATCAAGGGGGAATTTTACTTGTCCTGATAATGCATTTCTTCAGACTGGTGACTTAAACTACCCTTCTTTTGCTGTTCTTTTGGATCAAAATGCCTCGAACACTAGTGTGACATACAAGAGGACAGTGACAAATGTTGGGACCCCAATGAGTACTTATGTGGTGCAAGTAAATGAACCTAACGGAGTATCAGTGACCGTTGAGCCTAAGTGTTTGAAGTTTGAAAACTTGGGTGAGAAATTAAGTTACAATGTGAGGTTCAATGCATTGCGAAGAACAAAATCTTCGACTAATTTATCTTTTGGGTCTTTAGTTTGGATGTCTGAATTTTATACCGTTAGAAGTCCCATAGCAGTAACTTGGCAATAATTTGAAGTTGCTGGTTTCAAAGTTGGGACTCTGAAAGTATTTTGAAGAAGAAAGGAGGAGTGTTTCTGTGAAATTCATGAAAAGTTTTTATTTATGTATTGAAATTCCAAATTCATGTTATGTATTTAGTGGAATAGGAATCCACGTTTAATTGAAAAATGATTCAATGTCCCAGCAAGGAGTTGAATATCTTCTGATGAATACTTTTCAAGGATGGACTATTTCTAAGTTTCACTGTTTCTAAGAAATTGGGTTAATAGAGTGTGACCCAATTTTTCAAGAATTGAAAAAAAAATTTAGAAGAATTCAAGCATTGAATTTGATAAATAATTACGTCAATCCCTTAAACCTTTCTGCTTTTAATAAATAAATAAACAACATTTTCCAAGCAATGATTTAAAGCAATAAATTTGCATTGAAGGCAAGAATCAAGATAACATTTATCTTGGATTAGCCTTCTGGTTTAATTTTTTATTTATTAAAAAAATAAAAATTGACAAACATTAATTTACAAAAAAGATAAAAGATTACAAAAAAAAAATTACATAAACAAATAAATTAAAGCAAACTCATATGAGATTAACCGATTAAACTGTCACAAATTCTGATGCATACGACAAGTGGTCAGCCTTATGCTATTACTAGATTCCCTCTGTATAATTTTCATTTCAAACTTCTCGAACATTCATGACCTGTTGCTCTTTTCTTTTTTCTTGAATTTGACCTTTTTGCTGTGAAAACAACGTTTACCAGCCATTAGGAAACATAGAAATAGAGCCAATAAATTATAGAGAAGGATTAGGATATACAATATTTTCACAACAAAATTATATGTAATAAATTGTTATTAATAGTTCGAATTTAAATCTACCACATAAATTTCTTTTTTCTCACCTGTAACAGCTAATAATAACTACTTAAAATTTGTTGTAAAAATATTGTAGATATAAAATCTATTGGAGAATAGCTTATTTAACTGAAACTGAAAACTTTTTACCCGAAAAAATACTGTAGATAAAACTAAAAATTAGCTAAGGGGACTCATGAATAATACCAAAAAATGCAATAAAATTTATAAATAGTAGTAAAAATAAACTAAATAATAAAAAAAACTATCTAATATAAGTTATCCCAAACTCAATCGTAATATTTCTAAATTCTATGTTGTAAGTTTGATACGCAATCAGACCCAATCTAAGGATGACAAAATCATCATTTTTTTATACCAAATCTTATATTAAAAAAAAAAAACAAAATCAAAATCAATCAATCCCTATCAATAAAAGAGAGAAAATGAATAAGATTTAGAAGTTAGGGGGAAGGATACTTCCCATTTATAAAGTGCTTGAAAGTTTAGGAAGGAAAGGGTTTGAACTGCGAGTTAGTAGTATGTTGTAATTATTTCTTTAAAAAATAGAAGGAGAGAGAAAATGAAAATGTGAAAATTAGGTGGGTTGCCCCAAACAAAAATGGTTCCACGTAGGATTGAAACCTAAAACAGCAACCGGCTGAACTGGTATGTTTTAGTTGTACAATGAAGAGAGAGAAAATAAAAAACAAAACAAGACAGGTAAAAAAAAACCCAAATATACCGGTTCTCCGTGTTGCCGTTACACACGTTGTCAATACGACGTAAGAGTTTTCAGTTTCAGTTTGAGTTTTCTTTCTTTCCCAGCTCTCTCTCTCTCTCTCTCTCTCTCTCTCTGAAACTCTGTCCTTAATTCTTTCTTCTTCTTCCTTCGAAACTTCCTAGGTAATTCCTCTCAACTTTTTTCTATAATCAAACCTCCTTAAGGTATCACTTTCTTTCTCTTTCTCTCCATATAACATATTACATATCTATTTTTTTTTTTTTACTTTCTCTTCTTTTTTGAGCTTTTGGGATTTTTTTTTTTTTTTGGTTGAATTTTTCGTCACTAAGAATCAAATCCCATTTTTTATCCTACATATTTTTTGATCTTTTATTAATATTAATAATATACACGCGTACCCAATCAGAATCCTCAAAAAGTTGATACCTTTATCTCTTTCTCTACCTTTCCTTTTGTCTCTTTTTATCGGTTTGTGTTCAACAATATTTCAATTTGATTCTGACCCAGTTGATATCTTCTGTAATATATTGTGTTACTAAGATTCAAGAACAAGAACGATTATTCATCAATTGGGATTGTAAAGAAACAAAATTTAGTTTCTGTTGATGGATAATTATGGTTCATCATCTTCATATCCACACCACAATCCCTATGCATACCCTCCTCCTCCTACTTCTGCATACCCACCACCACCAAATCCTGATCCATACCATACTCCTGCTTATCCTTACCAACACAGTTCCTCACAGCCTTACCCTTATGCATACCCACCATCACCATCTTCAACCTCCCATTCAGGCCCTTTAGACTATCACCAACCTCCACCACCAGCACCATCTCCAACCTCCTATTCAGGCCCTTTGGACTATCACCATCCTCCACCACCCACACCATCTTCAATCTCTCATTCAGGCCCTTTAGATTATCACCATCCTCCACCTATCTATCCCTATCCATTTCCTGTTGCTTCAGCTCCCCATGGTGCTCCTCAACCATCCCTTGAACACCATAGTAGTTTCCAATATGGTCCCTCTCATTACCCATATCAACAATCCGGTCCATACCCGCCTCCCGAAAGCCAGCCTCAAGTCCCTTTTCGTGCCAATAGCTTCTCTAATTATCACCGGCAGGACAGTTCCAGTTCCATAGGAACTGGATCATCTTCAGATGTTTATAGTGTCAATGATTCCACCCCTTCTCGCCCGTCTGCATACCCACCTCTGGATGATCTTATTAGTAATGTGCACTTGTCTGATAATCACTCTACTGCCCCTCCATCACACCAAGCGCCTACAGTGTCACCATTGGCAAGTGCCCCTCCTAGTGCAAGGTATGATAAACCGGGGGAACTTTATAGCCATTCTAACTCGTTTTCAAGCAGTTATGGGGCATCTTGTTCAGCTCAGTCTGATTTGTCGAATCATTCTGTTTATGGCCACACGAGCTCATTCAATGGGTCTCAGCATAGTCAGTCCTTGCAGATTGTGCCACTACAGAATAAAGGGTCATTGAAGGTGTTGCTTTTACATGGGAATTTGGATATTTGGGTCTATAGTGCACAGAACCTTCCGAATATGGACATGTTCCATAAAACTTTGGGGGATGTGTTTACAAGATTACCAGGGAACGTGAGCAACAAAATTGAAGGCCATATGAATCGTAAAATTACTAGTGATCCTTATGTTTCAATCTCAGTATCAAATGCTGTAATTGGGAGGACTTTTGTGATTAGCAATAGCGAAAACCCTGATTGGAAGCAACATTTTTATGTTCCTGTAGCACATCAAGCTGCTGAAGTGCATTTTGTGGTTAAAGATAGTGATGTTGTGGGGTCACAGCTTATAGGAGTTGTGGCAATTCCAGCGGAACAGATATACTCGGGGGCAAAGGTGGAAGGAACTTTCCCAATCCTGAATAATAATGGGAAGCCTTGTAAGCCTGGAGCTGCCTTGAATCTTTCAATTCAGTACACCCCAATTGAGAAATTGAGCATTTATCATCATGGAGTGGGGGCAGGCCCTGATTACCATGGGGTTCCTGGAACATACTTTCCTCTCAGGAAAGGTGGGACAGTAACTCTTTATCAAGATGCCCATGTTCCAGATGGGTCCCTTCCAAATGTGAAGCTTGATCAAGGGATGGATTATGTGCATGGGAAGTGTTGGCGTGACATTTTTGATGCCATACGTCAGGCCAGTCGTTTGATTTACATTACAGGGTGGTCAGTGTGGCACAAAGTTAGATTGGTTCGGGATGCTGGTAACACTTCAAATTACACCCTAGGAGACCTTCTGAGAACCAAATCTCAAGAAGGAGTGAGAGTGCTGCTTCTTATTTGGGATGACCCTACATCAAGAAACATTTTGGGTTACCAAACGGTGAGTAACTTACTATTTGAAATATATTATGGGATTTTAGTCTATAATGTGCCCTAGTTTCGGGTTCATATTTATCAAAATCTATCATTTAGTTACACTCTATCAGATTTGGGCATAAATCAATCATTAGAATGTATTTGGCATGTATTGATGCTTGTGTTCATGTGTAATGTCTTATTTTCCTTATGTTCAGTTCTTAAGTGGAGCTTGGTAAGCTTATTAGCATAAGCCATGATTTCTTGGGTTTCATTACATTGTGCCATAAAATGTGCTTCTCAAACCAATTTGCATGTTACTTTCCCTTTTTTTATAAGTGTTACTTTCTCATATATTTTCTAATCAGAAAGGTTTTGTTAGATATATTTTGCTCATAAACCTATTTATATGCAGGATGGAATCATGCAAACCCATGATGAGGAAACTCGCCGTTTCTTCAAACACTCTTCTGTTCAAGTGCTACTTTGTCCCCGCATTGCGGGAAAGCGACATAGCTGGGTCAAGCAAAAGGTTAGATTTTAAAAGGGAAAAAAATTGTAGGGTCTTTTTCATACTACACAATACCATTGCTCTTCATTTTCTGAATCAGTTTCGAACTTGTTCAACATCATGATCTAGAATTCCTAGGTTGTTGGATCCCAGAGGATAGCAGCCTTTTTGGAAATATTAATGCTGCACCATACATTCCATCCAAAGAGGGGAAGGACGGGGTGGGGGAATGGAAGAGAGAGATTGTGTCCTACATTCTTTGATAATCAATATGGTTCGCTAAATGTGGATCCACCATCTAGTCATTGACCCTAGCTGAGGTTTGGTGCCTAAAGTGTATATGACTGTAGCTTTAAAAACCAAATAAGAATTTAGCATGTAATATTGACGCTCAAAGTAAATCTTTCAGACATTGATTCTGATATCTTTGCTTTTTGATGTGTCTGATAGTAAATAAAGGGATCATCCTAGTTGCGCTGCTACTAAGCTACAAGTGAGGGATAAATGCATAATACAATTTTCTTATTGTTTTAACTGTTAATACCATTATCTGGTAATGTATGGCTTGCATTGATTTTCTAAAATATAACATTGTATTGTTTATAGTTAAGAGCATGAAAAAAACGTCACTTATGTAAATGTCCTTATCTATAACTGTATTTGGACTTATCCAAACAAGAAAACTGTAATTGGTTTGTTATGGAAATTGGTGTTGAAGTTTGAATTTATTCTCACTTCATATTATCAGGAAGTCGAAACAATCTATACACACCATCAAAAAACTGTGATTGTTGATGCCGATGCTGGAAATTTTAGAAGAAAAATCATCGCTTTTGTTGGAGGACTTGATTTATGTGACGGGCGATATGATACTCCACAGCACCCTATATTAAGGACACTACAAACAGTCCACAAGGATGACTATCACAATCCTACATACACGGTAATCTCTTGATCCCTATCCTAATTCTGGTTGAACAACTGTCAGTAGCTATATAGTTCAGCAGTACCATATTTCTTGTTTGGCACATTGATAACTTTTGTTATTAATGCACAGAACTTCTATAAGAGTTGAGATGTGTGTTTACTAGTACCAGAACTAATGACTTAAAAAGCAAACCCTATACTGTATCATGAGATCCTTCCTGTGATAGGATACAAGGGGCAAATTAGTCTCATTTCAAGTGCTAAGAAATTGAAACCAGAGAAAAAATTTTGCAACTAACATGTGGAATATTATAGCATAAGCCTATCTGATATCCTGATCCCATTTAGTCGTTTGAAGGTGCAAAGAAACACAGCTTGAACAAATGTACTTGCCATTATACCAATAACATGCAAGTGTATGCAACAAATATCCTAAATTCCTGAATTTAGTTTTTGAAGTCAAGCAACTGAAAATCTTGGTGGAATGTTCAGTTAAATGGATATGGAAATACTATATTAATATAAAATTTTCTTCCAATAAAATTGCAAATATATGCAACAAATATTGTAATACTTTTATTTTATATTCGTCTTTTAAAGTAATCAACAACGTTTTTATATGGTGGGTTATTACCTCGACAGGGTAACACTGCTGGTTGTCCACGAGAGCCATGGCATGACTTGCACTCTAGAATTGATGGTCCAGCGGCATATGATGTCCTGACCAACTTTGAGGACCGCTGGCTTAAGGCTGCAAAACCCCATGGGATTAAAAAACTGAAAATTTCATATGATGATGCGTTGCTCAGGCTAGAAAGAATTCCAGAGATTATTGGACTCTCAGATGCTCCTTGGACTAATGATAATGATCCGGAAGCTTGGCACGTTCAAGTAAGATGATCTTAATTGCCCTAGGGCCTTGGCTCAGGTCAAAAAGGAGTGTTGATTCTCAATTTGTTTTTGTAGTGTGTATTAGCTTATTGATCAAATTATCTTATTCATTTTTTGTGGTTTGCAACTGCAGATATTTCGCTCTATTGATTCAAATTCTGTTAAAGGGTTCCCTAAGGATCCAAGAGATGCCACAAGCAAGGTGAGGTGAAACTTAGTGATTTCTTTGATGAATTTTCACTAATTTCAGTTTACCTCCTTTTCTCTCTTTTCATGTGCCAGAAAGTTAATTAATTACTTTGTTGTAACAGAACCTGGTGTGTGGGAAGAACTTGCTGATTGACATGAGCATACATACGGCATATGTAAAGGCCATTCGTGCTGCCCAGCATTTCATTTATATAGAGAACCAGTATTTCATCGGATCTTCATACAATTGGAGTTCACATAAAGACATAGGTGAGAAAACTTTAATTTTAACATAAATGGATCACACTGATAGCCATGATATATAGAGGAACTAATATCTTTGATCTTATAAATATTTAGAACCAAAAAAAAAATTATTTATTAAATTATTTTACCAAAAAAAAAAAATTTAGAACTTGTTGCTGTCTGATAGTGTCCTCATAATTTCCACAACCAACAGAAATCCACATGAGCTGTGCATTTGTATGAGGTTAAAGTTAATGGAATCAGATTTATTCTCAGTGAATAGCAGGTCCACAGTTAGAATCTGAAAGTTGGACATGCATAGAGGAGGTTCAAATAAAAAGTAACCTACCATTTCCATTGTTTGGTCAAGTTTAGCCTATCCATATACTTAATGGATAGCTAGAAATAGAAACTAATCAATTAAAATTTTAAATTACTTTTCAGTGATAAAGGCACTTACACAGGTATTTAAGAAAGATGATGAATAAAGAATGGTGATGAAGTCAAGAAAAGAGCTTTACTTCTTTTCAATAGCTAATCAGTTGCAAGTCACAAATTGGGATTGCAGAATTAGAACTGATTATATTAGGTGTTATATGTAGTTCTTTACTGTTTTTGACAAAATACTCTCACTGTGCTGCACCATTTTAAATGACTGCATTTTTGTGCTATTATCTTCCCAGGAAATCACTTACTGGATAATAAGGTGTCTCGTGATTTCATTTTCTTGTTTTGTTTGCTGAATTTTGCTCATACTGTCTTTCTGCAGGTGCTAATAATTTGATTCCAATGGAAATTGCCCTTAAGATTGCTGAGAAAATTAGAGCAAATGAGAGATTTGCTGTATATATTGTTATCCCAATGTGGCCAGAAGGTGTTCCAACTGGTGCTGCTACTCAGAGGATTCTATATTGGCAGGTAGGTTCCAATTAGTGACTGAGAATTGAAACATATGTTCAGTCAGGGAAGGCTTTTGCTATTATACTTCAGCATTCTGAATGACATAGACCCCTACTGGTATCCCTTTTTCATCTTTTCCCCTATCTCTTTCATCCTCACATCTTTTATTAGCTAAGTGCCTTGTAGTAAAAAGCTTTGCCAGAAGATTCTCCGTATGCAGCAATTCTATAAAAGCTAATTTGTGTAATTACAGGGTGAAAGAAGTTTTTGTTGTTACCCAGAATTGTGTATCTTTTGTTTGTTGGTATGAGGAAAGATACTTTGGTCATTTAAGATAGAGTTGGCATGGCCTTGGGGGTGAGGGTCTGTGATGGGGTTATTTGAAAATTGTAAATGCCATTGTTTTCATTAGTAAGTTTACACACGTGCCCAATGGATTTGAACCTACAATCTTACTCCACCCTTATTATGCTAGGAAGTGGTAGTGTTTGAGCTAGAGCTCAATGGCAGGTTTCTGTAAATGCCAGTCTAGAGATTCTTTTTTTTTTTTTTACCATGATGACTTCAAACAGGAGTTTTTCTCCTGTAAGTCCTTGGCTGTGTCACCAAATTGTTTTGCCACAAAATATGGCTCTCATGCTTCTAACACATGCACAATTCTCCACCCACCCATGACCCTCCATCTTTCCTGGACAAAAGATTCTAGAAAGTGGAAGCTTCACTCCAGCACATCAAACTTCTTAATTAATTGAATTCTATAGTGGGACCAAGGAACATTCTCTATAGGAATTGATTTGTTTCATTTGTAGGATTCCAGTTTGGAATTTTGGTAGTTTATATGAATAGATTTTTTATTCAGAGGTTTTTTTTTTTTTTTTTTTTTGAGATGATTTAAAAATATTGGATTGTTTTTGTTATATGGACTGGACATCAAATGGCCCCATATTCTAGTAAAATTTATAGCATTTTTTAGTAGCTGATTACCGCATTTCTTGATCTTGAGTTGTTATTGATTATTGCAGAATAAAACAATGCAAATGATGTATGAGACCATCTACAAGGCTTTGGTGGAGGTTGGGCTTGAGGAAGCGTACTCACCACAAGATTATCTGAACTTCTTCTGCCTCGGCAACCGTGAAGCCATAGATGGATACGACACTACAGTGCCTGGAAGTCCTACTCCAGCTAACACTCCTCAGGTCTCTCTTCCTCTAAAAGTGATTAATATTTTAGCCATCAGTTTTAGTACCACTTGTTCTTATACACAGGAGAGACCTTCTTCTAGTGTATAAGTAGAGAATCTTTCAGATTCTGTATGTGATGTTTCGTACATATATTATATAATGTACATATAATCATTGAACTTTTGTCTGGAGCATGTTTGAACTCCAGATACTTCTTTGATCCTTGAAAACATTCCTAACTATTGTTCTTCTGGTTCCTCAGAGTCTCAGACATGCTCTTATTCAGTAAATGTACTTATATATGTGTTGTATATTGGTGTTGCCAGGCACAGGGTCGAAAAAACCGACGATTTATGATTTATGTTCATTCAAAGGGCATGATAGTTGATGACGAATACATAATAGTGGGTTCTGCAAACATCAACCAGCGCTCCATGGAGGGCACAAGAGACACTGAGATTGCAATGGGAGCATATCAACCGAATCATACCTGGGCAAGAAAATATTCTGATCCGCATGGACAGGTAACCTTAGTTACTTAAGGAGCTGTTTGATCATAGAAACACCTTTTTTTTTCTTTTTTGGCTTTGCATTCAAATGCAGAAACTCAACGGTGGTAATTTATTTACAGAAAAAGGGACTGTTAATATACAAACAAACAAACAAACAAGACAAAACAAAAAAGAGAAAAATTAAAAAGTATCATGTTTTCTCAAATGTTGATATCCTCTCCCCACCCCCCACACCACTCCCTTTCTAAAAAAAAAAAGGAATAAAAGGAAAGAGCATTTCACTTTAAACAAATTCTGGGAAAAGCAAATAAAATCTTTCCTCTTTGCCATAAAAAGGTTAGGAAGACTCATTTCCAAGGTTTTTCAGGGGAAGGGTATATCTTTTTGTCTGAAAGTTTAGATATAGATATTAACTGATTATGTTTTTCACTGGAATGTTGTTTGGTTGAAATAGTAAGATATCGGAGACAAGCTTATTCAGCAGCTTCCGATTTGCTATTTTTGCTGATAAAAAGAACTGCTTCTTTTACATGTAGTAGTTTATGTAGTTCCTAGATGTTATGAATAACTTTTAAACCCTTTTAAGTTTCTACAAAAATTGCAATACCAGAAAAGCATTCATGGTAACAGAAACATTGAAATACAACAATTTCATGTCTGCATGGGATCTCAAACTTTAGGACCATCTTTAAGCGTAATTGAACACTTAACAGTTGTATCCTAAGCTGATATAATTTTGGCTCTTCAATTTTTTTTTTTTTTTTTTTTTTTTTTTTTGCAACCTTTTGGCTCTTCATTTTCAATTGCATGGAACTGGAAATATTTTGGAATTAACCAGGAACAGCTTAAAATTTTAGATTTCTTGAAAATAAAAGATAATTTTTTTGTTGTTTAAAATGTAAAAATATCAAAAAATCATTTAGTAGTTCAATTTCTATGTAAGTCACATGATCACATGGACATAAGATCTGGGGGAAGCAAGGCCTACATCCATAAAATTTAATCAAGTTTCAATCTTTAAACAGTGTGATATGATTTTCCAATTAGGTACATAATCACCGGTTTATTAACCATAGACATTTCTAAAAAAAATTCTCTTTTAGAGAACCTACACCGGCACACATTGAAAAAGTTTGCAGTTGTGACATTGTGATTTCAATCAAAAAGTACTAAACTCATTTAACCACAATGATGGAGTGAATACTGTTTCCTAGAGTAAATGCATTCATTTTTTTCTTGAAGTTACTTGAGCAGTTCAATGTTCTAGTGAATATCATTTCTTGTTTAACCAAAGGGTGAATATTACAGAGGATTCTCCTAAAAAATTTACATAATCAAAAGATTATAATTGCAAAGAGAGAAAATCAATAAAATCTGCAACATAATGCATGTCATTTTCACCAAAGGGTGCAGGACCACTCAAACAACAATCTCAAATTCACCGACTTCAACCCAATAACAAAGAGCTCCACACCATTGAATGTTCAATTATTCCTCTCCCTCCATATGGTCAATTTTAAACAACGAGGAGCTGTATAGCAAGCAAAAGAACTTCTATGCTTGCTATATCAGCTTCTCCAACCATACATTTGCACATATAACACCAATCCACCAAATAATACACCTTTCAATAAGGTAATTCCCAGCCAAGAATTTTCTCCAAAGCTGAGGGTACCAGGGAATGAATTTTTTTTTTCAGTATAATTACTTAAAATTTTCTAGATTGGACTGATATGCAAAACAAACGTAGTGTCAATTCCAAGAAAGGTGGTACTGCCACAAAAAATAAATGAAATTTATAACAACCTAGGTATACCAAAAACAATGAGTAGTAAAACTTTTTAAGGGATATGAAAGAACTTAATTTGTTTGTTGCTTTACTAAATGTTACTATTTCATCACTCTACTGGTTTTTAACTGGACTTACAGTAACTGACTTTCTGTTTCATGTGAATGTGTATTTCATAGATTTATGGATATAGGATGTCATTATGGGCAGAACATCTTGGATTTACTGAAGACTGCTTCACACAACCAGAGTCTCTTGATTGTGTGAGAAGAGTAAGATCACTGGGAGAGATGAACTGGAAACAATTTGCAGCCAATGAGATCATAGAGATGACAGGCCACCTATTAAAATACCCAGTTGAAGTTGATCGAAAGGGCAAGGTGAGGCCCCTTCCTGGATGTGAAACTTTCCCAGATGTTGGAGGAAGTATAGTTGGTTCATTTCTTGCCATTCAGGAGAATCTAACCATCTGAGCAGCTCATTTCTAGCTTCTACTTGCTAGCAAATTTAGATGAGAAAGAAATTACGGAGTATGATCAAGTTTTTGACATTTATATGTAATTTGTCCAAATCTCACGATGGTGTACAGTTCTTTTTCCATTTTCCTCTTGTTTTAGTAGTATAGTGTTGCAATTTGTTTGTAGTTTATTGTATATTTCAGTGTAATATACCCACACAAAGAATCAGTCAGGTTTTTGTATGTGTTCAAAGACCAACTTGAAATGTTTGAAAGTATACATTCTTTACAACTCTCCAATAAAAAGTTTGTGGTAAGAGGGAAGAGTTTATACAAGTGCAGTTTTTTTCTTTGAAAAAGAGCAAAAAATTACAGGTTACAATTCACTCTGAAACTTTACAGCTGGACAAGTTTTTAGATGCAACTTGCCATTGAATTTGCTTCTTTCTGAAAACTCTGTTTCTAGGAGTATTCAGGTCATGATGAGGGATGGAGAAAGATCGCGATATTAAGAAATTCCCATCCATTGTTCATTCCTTTTTTGGTCCTGTAAATTAGGATTGTGTTATCTGTGACAACCACCATCATAGAAGTAAGATATCTGTGCTGTTGGTGGCACTTTTTTTTTTCTTTTACTTTCATGCTCTACGAGTTAATATTTCAGAGTCCAGATTTGCCTTATGCAAACTGCCCAGAAATTTGGTTCATGATAAGGGAAGAAGAAAGTTCACAATGTTAGGTAGTGACTGGATCCCAGTTTTGTCCCTTCATATTGGAATTAACGCATGTGTTGTTTGTGACACTTTTTTATACAAAAAGATGTACTGCATGTTAATATTTCAGAAGTCTAGATATGCTTATGCAAACTGCCAGAAATTTGGATCGTGATTCCCTTTTCTGTCCCTTAAATTGGGAAATTCCTACCTATGACTGTTCTCATCCTGGAAGTAATGTAATTGTGTTGTCTGTGGCACACTTATTTCTTCATGCGCTAAGAGCTAATATTGCAGAAGCCTAGCTATGCAAACTCGCAAAAATGAATTTTACTGAAAGTTTTAACGTCCTAAAGGCACAACATCAAAACAGCAAATAACAACTCCAGACAAGGATACATACCCAGTCAACACTACACACACACAGTTCTACGCCTTCTGTTAACGCAAAAGCTGAAGGAGATGCGTCAAGCTCTTACAGTAGAGACAGTTTACAACGGAGACAAAACAAAACTTTTTTTTTTCTTTTAAAATCTAGAGACAGTAAACAGAACTAGATATGACAGTACAGATTTAAAGGTATATCTCAATTCAATCCACCTCTTGCTCTAATGTATGTATCTACCAAAAGTTCTCTATAAATTATCTTCATCCTCAATATTCCCATTCTACACAAAACATGAGACTATAATCAGAGAAAAGAATGATGCTTGCGCGGAGTTACTAACTAGTAAATGAAAACCTGACACCAAAATCATGCATGAGCATGAAATTTCATCATAAATAGTTATCAGCTCCAGCCAAGCCAAGCTCTTTTTGCAGCTTGGAACTTTTTCATGAGATATTTACAAGCTTTGCACGTCGAGTTTTTGGATCCACCTCCACGCGAAGACCAAGTCCAGTTAATTCAGGCACCTCAACAGATCCTTGAAGCTCCAACTCTGCTACTGCATGTTGGTTTTCTGTACTCCCTTCCAATAAATTTCTCACAGTCCAAATGCCCCATTCCCTCAAGAATGGATTATCTTCATCAGTAACACACTGTTGTAAAAGCAGAAGAATCCCATTTTTCTGTCTAATCTCATCTTGTACTCGCTTCCTTCCAAATGCACAATTGCCAATGACTGCAACAATGTCTCTCCTAAATCCTCTGTAAGGACAAGGCTTCAATGAATAAGAACTTGAACTGTCTTGGTTTTCACCTTGTTTGAGGCCTTTCCTTATTGTGGTTGGGGGCTCAAGCTCACCAAGCAAGCATAAAAGCATTTCTACTAGTCCAGAAGATAGTAGCATATCAACAGCATCCATTGAATCATCCTCCTCTGAGCTTCTCAGACTCCTCTTGCCGGCACATATATCTCTCAAAATGATGAGCGAATATCCAAGAACATCAATCGCAGTTGAGCCTGTTGGAAGACCAGACTTGCATTGCAAAACAGAATTAGTAACTCCAACAGATCTCTCGAATATCCCAAAAACACATGATGTGAATTCATTAGGAACAGTAATATCATTTAATCTCTCATTCAAGATCTCTGATACGATCTTCAAAAGAAACGCATGTTCGGACGAAAAAAGATCATTTCTAAATTCAATGCCTTCACCAATTGAAGAGGCACCAAAAAGGCATAATTTCGAAAACAATGGAGGAAAGTGAGGTTCTTCTAAGCAGATTCTGGAAAGGATCAACTTCAACCAATCCTCTCTAAAGCCAGCTGTTAAGACACCAGAAAAAATAGGACACACAAAAATGTAGTTCAAACAAATACAGAACACGTCAAATTAAAACAAAATTTTACAAGCAAAAAGACATCCAGATTTACCTACACAAGCAGTCCTTACAATTTCTTCCACAATAGGCAAACCAAAGTCACCACAAAGATCTGCATCCAATGCAGGGCATCCATCACAACAAGCATAAATAACCATACACAATGGATCAGAAGTCTCCTGGCTACGAACTCTTGCAAGAGCAACAAACTCATCTGGAAAAAATTTATGCCAAATAGCACACTGATGTTCTTCTCCGGCCAAAGAAACATTGGCCAAAACCTGCAACCCCATACGAATGGTCCCATAATCTGGATCAGACAAGAGCCCAGCAGAACTGAAAATATTTGAAACAACACCAACTCCATTTTGTTCAACAAAAGCATCTTGATTTGCAACTTCTCCGGCACACAGATTTCTGAGGAGCTTCAATGATGATAAGAGAAGGTGACGACCAGAAGGGTAAGGGAGATTCTGACTAAGCTGAAGAACTATGGGAAGGATGTTCTTGGAAGCCAGGCCCGAGCGGCCAACATCAGTCCTAGAAGCTTCTATAAGGTTTTCTAAGGTTTCTTCCAAAGAAGATGAGTTTGAAGCACTGAACAATGGTTGGAGGACATCTTGTGGAATAGACAACTCTACCAATGAGGCATCGCCCATTAATTACTTCAACTAAGAGCTTTTCAGTTTGATTTGCAAAATCTACTAAAACAATAAAATTTTCAGTGGCGAATGAAATGATTTGTCCTGCAGAAATTGGTGCCAAACAATGAAAACCACTTCAATAAACAAGTTCTAATAAGGGGCTCGCAAAACGGTACAAAAAAATTATAACATGTTTTTTGATAGGTAGTACAGCAAAATTATATCATATGGAATATACAAACACAATGTCGGCAAAACTTCTGGGATACATGTCAGTAAGTTTTCACAAAGACTCACATACACTTCAACGGTGTTTGTTGATAACGTGCAGAGAGATCACAATAAATAGTATTCAAAAATTTATTTGTACAAATTTTTAGCCTAAAAGTAAAAACACACTTTGGTCCTTAGCACATATTCGAATTTTGGGTTCTGGGCTGAAAATTGTAATTTCCTAATTTGGTCCCTATACAACACAGATGAAGAGACCATATGGCATGCCATCTCTCTTCAATCAGCTACCAGGGAACCGGCAAGCAAACTTAGCCACCTGGCACCATTCATTTCGGTGTAAAAGCTACTTGTTTTCCAGTGTATGATTCCATTCCGAAAAAATGCATTTAAAAAACACGTTCCAATGTTTGGCTTGTATTGAAAATCACAATCTTTTCTGTGAATAAAACTTGAAAGTTGAAACAAATGGGCACCAACCCACATAACCAACTTTTCATGACAAAAAGAAAAAGCATGTTCAAATCAACAGGAAGGACAGAGACAATTTGATTTTTCTACACTACAACAGCCCATAAGAATAATTTTTAAAATCAACAAGAAGGAAACTCATAATTTGATTTTCCAGCCTACAACCACCAAGTCCAAATTCCCATAAAAATTCAACAATCCTCATTCACTCAAGCATTCTAACAAACACGTTGTGAGCAACAATTCAAGAGACAATTTTTGAGAACAAAAGTCCCTCAAATTCAATGCCCCATACACAAACATCATCAAAAAAAATTACCCAGCACAAAAACATGGAGGGATTGAACAAGAAACAAAATCCAACATGGCAGAGCACAGAGAGAGAGAGAGAGAACCTGTGTTTCGGCGGGTAGTACTGTCGGGTTTGGGCCGAGTGGGTTCTCATCCATTTTACCACACTCTGTCAAGGCTGCCACGGGTCCAAACTGGAAACCACCATGACTGTTTCGAATAAACGGGCCTCTTCTAAGCCCATTTCAATTCTTTATTATCCCATTATATAAAGATAGTATCTTAATTTTTAGGAAAGATAGTATCTTAATTTTTAGGATTTTTCTTTGTACGGGAGTTGATAAAAATTTAAAAACCTAAAAATTGATGAACTTTATGAAAAATAGGAAATTACTATTTTATCCTGCTTATTTTTTTTAATTTAAAATTATCCAACTAAAAGATATGAGCATTTTAGAGAGTTTAAGAATTTATATGAGAATATTTTAGTAAGCAAAATGGTAAAACCCAAAAGAGAAATTTTGTTGTTAGACAAAACTTAAGTACAATAATTTAGGTGTTATTCCTTGGGATACTCTCTTAAAATTTAACTATGTGCTACTTAATTAAAAAATACACTTTCATCCATGAAAAAAAATCCATATAGTAGAATCTTAAGAGATGAATTTAAGGAACAACACCTAAGTACTGTACTAAGCCTTATTCTTCTGTTATTAATAACATAAATAGATACAGCTTCTATTATTAGTATTTTGGAACAAACTGAATAGATCTTCATTTCAAGGATCGCTCTAGTTTGTTCAGTATAACAAAAAAAATATTCTTCTTGAAAAATGTGTAACACAATTTTTTCAATAACAATTATCCTTTTGGGGTTGTTATTATTTCTGTATAAATTGGATATCTGTTAGATCTAAGTTGTGGGTTTTGTTTCTCCACCTTATTCACACTTTTAATAGTTACATAAAGAGGTTTCAGGGAGTGTTTGATTGGGGGGTTTTTCCTCTTTGGACCCAAAGATTTCATCAATCACCCACACTTTCTCTTCTTCTTTTTTTTCTTTTTCTTTTTCTTTTTTTAAGAAAGCACTCCTCTTCTAAACCCAAAAGGTGGTGTATCTTTTATTAATAACCTTTTTATTTGATGATTTTATTTTAATGGATTACCCTTTTAATTACATTCTCTCTTTACACCCTACAATCGAATATCAATAATTGTCTCATTTGTAAAATGCTTATTTTATTCTTTTTTAAAACATTAAAATATTTACAAATAATGATTTATAAATCAAATAGTCAATAACATCAACTCGACACAAAATTCAATATGTATGTTAAGAATATAGAAAACATATAATTCAATAATTATTTACAGTATCAATTAAATAAATAAAAACTAAATGGAATAACTTGATCTAACCTTCTTCTTCTTTTTTGAGATAGTTTCAACTTATAGCATATGTTTCTAATGATAGTTCTTCGTCATCAAATCAACCTAACTTGATTAGACCTAATAATACAAATTCTTGTCATCAATTTCATTTATAACCCCCAAAAATACAAATTCTTAACATATCAATACATAATAAGGAGGAAGTCCATAAAATCCTATTTCATAAACTGATACACTAGAGACTAGACTAAGACAATCTAGAAATGTTCATATAGTTTTGACTTTTTCATAGAATTTGGAAGAAAATAAATGTGAAAAAGGGCTAAAATAGATTGAAATTGACCTGAATTTGGGTCGCGGTGAAACATGAGGATTATTTGTACAAACTTAATGACTTGGGCAAAACATTTGGACCAAGAAATGACATGGAATTGACAACTTTACTATAAATTTTACTGGAGAGATTATTTTGGGGAGAAATTATACGATTTATATAATGAATCATGTCACTTGTTCACTATTTGACTAAAAAACTTTCATATGTTTTAAATTGTTGAGTCAGTTTAACAATTTTTTTTGTTTAATCATAAGTTGACTTAACAATTTTTTTTTAAAAAAAATGAAAGTTTTTTAGTAAAAATGTAGATAAATGACGTAGTCCACTATGAGCACTGCATAATTTCTCCATTTTGAAAATCTTATTTGTACCAACACGAAACGCAAAACATGATGTTTTCATTTTGTAGTCACAACCACCGAAAATCATGACCACTTATTCTTCAAATGCCTTTTTTGTTGAGAGAATCTGGATGTTTTGTGTAGCTTTTTTCAACCAGCACTAAATAGATAAAGGTTAGAAAAAACCATACTTGAACAAGTCACAATCACAATGGAGAAGTTTTTCCACACCTAATCTGCACGTTTGTGTAGTATAATAAAAAATTCTCAACAATGTTTAGTGTAAAATGAATTGTTTGAAGAAGGTGAAAAAGAATAAGGAGAATCATAGCTGCAAATGTCGAACTTTTATCATAATGTCTTTATCTAGTTGCTTGGTTGTGTTATGTCCCTAGCCCCAGGTCTATTTCCCAAAAAACATATATATTTTTATACATTATATTCAATTGTAGGCCGTAAAAAGCATAATTTTTCTTCACAATAAATATTGCACTTTATTTTTTATTGAATGTAGGCCCTTTGTGCTCATTTGTGTTTATTTTTTAAAAAAAACAATTCTCTCTTGTTTACCCCTCCAAAATAAAGTAATTTGTAAAGAACCCAAAATCTTTTTTTTTTTTTATACAAGATAGAAATTCTACTCTAGCGTAATCTAAGTATATATGTGTGTAAAACTCCATTCTAGAGACTTGAATCTTGGCCCTTGACCTCCACAACGCACAAGCACTTATACTTGTGAAGTGACTATCACACCAAGGATGTTCAGTTGTTTTTTTTTTTTTTTTTTTTGGGCTAGCCTTAGCTTGAACTAAAAAGAGAAAACGGTTAATATAACATATGTTTAATGCAATCAATTGGATGAGATTTGGGATGTGCACGGGTCGGATTAGGCAGGTAAAGGCCAATATTTCTATTCAATTTGCCACTAGCGGGTTGGGAAAATTCCAATCCGCCACCAACCCATCAAAGTCTAAATCCAGTGGATTGGTTACAAATTTTGGCAATTTCAACTCGGTGGGTTGGCAATAACAACATTTTTTTAAAAATTATCACAAACTACAATTTGTTATTGAATAATCTCAAAATATAACTATTGCACAATTGATAGAAACAGATCAATTGATAGAAACTGAAATAAAAAAGACAAACAAAGATTAAACAATATAAGACAATAAAGCAATTACATACCTTTATGGCTATCGGTGAAGAATTGAAATGATAAGAAATAGGCTTTAAAAAGGTTAAAGAAGAAAGAGGAAAGGAAAGACAGTGGGCTGTGGCTAAAAGCCAAAGTGAAAGGTATGTAAATACAAAGTGTATACTCAGTATATACGGCTGAAGTAGATGGGATGGATGATAGACAGGGGTGTTTAGGGTTTCAATGTTGTCTTTTTAGATTATGTATAAGGAATTTTTTGAAAGCTGGTTTTGTTTAGGAAATTGATTATTAATTAGTTGTAAAAATTTATTAGGTGAATTGATTAACTTTAAATACTTAGCAATTCGAACTAATTAATATATATATATATTATGTATGTATAATTAAGTGAGCGGGTCGGGTTGTAACGGATTTGCAATTTTTAAATTCGTAACCCAACTCAATCTGTAATTTTGGGGGTATAACCCGCCCAACCGAAACTACCTAACTCAATGACCTGCACGGGGCGGGTAGATCAGTTGCGGAACGGGCAGGTTAGCAGGTTAAGCGGATACTTTGCACGCCCCTAGATGAGATTGCTGATTGCGTATGCTGTTGTAATGTGGGCCCATGCCTATTCCAAATTTTTACCGACTTCTAAGTGGACCCTAGTACCCAATTCACCCACCATTTTTGGGCCTCACCTCTCGAACGGGCCAACAGAAATGGGCCCCACACAAAAGAAAGCTTGAGAAAAAGCGGCCATAATAAAATAACATTGAATTCCAATTGAGATCATCCGGACCGTCCATTGTCTTCAACTTTTATTATCTAACGGGGTTGAATGGTCCATCACTACAAGCCACCATGGCCCACAAACATATGGGGTTCCATACTGGTGGTGGGTTGGGCCCTACATTCCCCATTGATGTAGTGAATGGTGATAAGCATCTCAACATTGATGGTCCGCTAAAAAGGAATAGTTCCACGCGCCGCAATTGGGTGCAACAACCACTCTCTTACATGATGGTACTTTTGAAGAACCTTTTATCTTATTCAGCAAAACAAAAACAAAAAACCTTTTATCCGTACGGTTCACATGGAAGAGAAAATCCATTAAATAAATATATATATGTATATATGTATATATGTGAAGAGAAAATCCATTAGATAAATAAATATATATATATATATATATATATATATATATATATTGGCTAAATTATGAACTAAACCATTAAAGTTTAGGAGTACTGAGATTTTACACCTTGAAATATCAAAATTTGAATTTTACCCTTTAAAGTATTATTTCGTTTGCATATGAAGCTCCTCTATCTATACTTTTCAAAAGTGCCATGTAAGTTTGCCACGAGTATTTAGCCATCTAAAAAAATAGTGTCATGTTATTTTTAAATTTTTTTTTAGGCTACAAAAATGATCATGCTACATCATTTTATTGAATAAACTAAACATACATAGCAAGTGTAAGGTTGCAATTCGTGCCTAGGCCCAACAAGAAGGAGGGTATAAGCACAAAGAACCTAATACAATAAATTTATAAAGTGTAGGTCAGAAATCTTGTTTTTAATGAACTTAAACGATAACAACAATGACTCAAGATTACAAAACAATAAGGATGAACGAGTTTATATGATAAAACTTGTTCTCGGACTCAATCCGAGAACCAAATGCTTATATTTTTCCTCAGTTAAAGATCAATTACAAATATCTAGTGTAAGTGCACAATTTGTACTCGGACCCAAACGAGTGATGGACTCAGGCCCAAAAAGTCTTATACAATGAAATTTGTAGAGTATGGGTTTGAAACCTAGGTTAGGGACATTGAGGAACTGAAAAACAGGCTAGAAAGCCGCAATCTACGCAAATAATAGATGAATATGACAAAAAAACTCTCCTCGGACGTAGGCCGAGGACCACTTGTATGGCCTTTCTTTCTCTAAGCAAAAGATTACAACTTTTAGTTTTCAAAAAAGGTCCCCCTTGTTCTTTTCTCTCTTGTCTTCTTATAACCTCCTTCTTCTTCCCTGTTTCATCCACGTGTAACACAGATTTTCCCCCTAGATACTTGTCCCATCCACCACCTTCTTAAAGTCTTCAAATAATAGCTGGAAGACTGAATATTACTGTTCAGAGGTCATTTCTCCATTAATGCGGCCAGGGAGGTAAATGCAGGGTCTTTAATGCAGTGGTAGCAGCTTTTTCCTCAGATATTTCTCACACGTTTCTCCTTCTAATAAGTGCTTAGATCACGTCTTTACCCAACAGATCTTCTAGAAATCTGTCTTTAAACCCTTTAGCACGTCCCATGGCCTTTATTGGGCCCGTCCGAGGAGATCCAAGGAGATACTCCTCCTCGGACAACTCTTCTGCCCCTTATAGTGCGGACTGGCCTGTGGGCCTCGAAAACTCTGATTGAACAAACTTATACCAACTAACCAGGCCCAAGGCCCAAACGTGTATTTAAGCATTTTTACCCCCCACATCTAGTTTACAGTAATTTTCTTTCTATCTCTCGATTCCCTTCTTCTCTGGGGTCTTCTTCCTTCTTATACTTCATCCTTGCTCTCTACATGTAAATCTAGATTGCTAACATGAATACTTGTCCCATCAGCACTTTCTTGAAATCTTTAGGTAATAGCTGTGAGGCTGAGAATCACTGTTTATATATCACTTTCTCATTAATGCGGCAAAAGACTTAGGTACAGAGCATTCAATGCGGTGGCAGCAACTTTCTCTGAGATATTTCCCAACCGCCTTTGCTCTTTGTGCCTTTATCAAACAAATCTTCATCCCCAAGACCTTCCAAAATATCATTCTAGTCAACATGACGTACCACCTGATCCTCACTGCACTTAGCCGAGGATGTACTCCTTCTTGAATTATTTATATTCACTTCGTCTGCCACATTTGCTCTTGAGTCTGTAAGTTTGATATCATTATTACCATCAATCTGTCATTGGACAAGTAAGCATCCTCAGACCAAGCCCATAGCCCAAAAACGTATCTTGGGTCATTTATCCCCACAGCAAGTTTATATGTCATTTAACTAAAAATATGAATGAAAAGACTGCTAATGTAAACAGAATGAAACTTTAAGGAGTAAAATCTAAATTCTAAAATTTTATGGTGCAAAATCTGAACTCTCCCAAACTTTAGGGATGTAGTTTGTAATATATATATATATATATATATATATATAGCCAACCAATGAAAGATATGCTCTTCAACTTTTTGTTTATTTGGTGGAGGGACATACCTTGGAGGAGGGATGGGAAAGAACTTAATCCACTTTAAGAATGGGTTTATTGGAGCTAGCATGTAGTTTGACTAATTAGTCTTTTGTGGTGGTTTTTGAGATCGAACATGCAAATTTTAGTTAAACTAATCGGATTGCTAATTTAATGTGAGTGCTTTTATAATGATCATTGACAAGGATATAATTTTAGCGTTACTACTAGTATTTGTTTTTACTTATAAGTTCTGAGAGTAATTATTATTTTAGTAAGTTTTTTTCAAATCCATGAGAATATGAGTAATTATAAGAATGGATAAAAATATCCATTATTGTAATTTGAAATCATTTATATTTATTCTTACAACTTATATATATATTATCTTAGATGTGAACAAGGTTAAAAATCTAAATAGATATAGTTTTGTACATGTAAAAAGACTAGGGAATAGTAAAGCTCATGCAATACCAAGACTAACTAAAGAATTATAAGGTACAAAAAATATGCACTGGTAAAAGAAGAATAGAATGTATTATGGCTTGATATTGCCATGATTGAGTAATAAAATATCTATACTTATTCTAAAAAAAAAAGGTAAATTACAATTACTTAAATTATAAAAGCTAAGAACAATACTAGCCATTAACTGTAATTAATAAGCCTGCCAAAATCAATTACTATAAGTAAATATTGTTTCTAAAAGACATACAACAAGTTATTATTGACTTTTTGCAGAAGAGATACTTTTTTCTAGATTGAAGGAGCAGAAGAATAAAAATATCTCTAAGCATGAATATGGCATAAGAAGAAAAATGCTTTACATTGTTTTATTTATGTACTCAAACTCCTTCCATAGGCTTCTTCCTCACAAAGAAAGAATATTGATATGCCCATGTATTAATAAGCTTTGGGTGTCCATTTTTAAAGATCACGATTATCTCCATTTCAAAAGAAAAACATTCCGTTTCAAGGACGTCTTTTTTTATTTTGTTTTTTATTTATAGTTTCTATACTATACCTTTTGGAATCTTATGGTTGCCCTAGTGGTCCTTGTATTGTAAATGCGCATCATATCGCAATTCCTTGGTCTATAATTAGTTTTTTCAATGGCATTCATGCCACATAATTATCCACCTCAATTCTCTTAAATGTATTACCCAAAAAAATCAATTCATGCATTCTAAATATCTATTTTATAATCAACTAAACCTAAACTTATATGATAAATTATTGTTTTTTCAATTGTCATAATATAGGAATTAAGAAACTCCTGATCGAGGATTTACGGTCCAACCGAGATGTTTAGATTCAAATCTTCTTTCTTTTTTTGGGAAAAAAAAAAATCATCTCTCTTTTTTGGTAGCTTACAAATTATAAGTTAAAATGAAGAACAAAAAATTGACAGTCCAACACGCGCCAATGAGTAAGGTGGGAATAGTACTAATACCTTTGTAGTTGTAGGGTAAAATAAATACAATAACGGCTATTAAAAAATAGGCATTGCGTAAGAAAAATTTCGGAGGTGGGGCCGACCAATCCATCACATTGATTACAAGAACCAAACCTGAACATGAACCGTACACGTGGACCACACATCCAGGCTGTCAAACTAGCTAGGCGTTGTGTGTGGACCCATCTTTTTTTTGAGAATATGTGGACCCATCTTTTTACTGGGGTCGTTTGGCCACCACATCTTAGATACACACTTTAGGCAGCTGATCTGATCTCATCGTCCCCCCTTGTTCCCACATAGCCTCTACCTATGTATGAGGTTTAGAGTTTAGAGTTTAGAGCTAACCCCATCTTAGAGCACTTACAGCAGTGGAGCTAAATAGTTATATAGCTATTTTAGTTCCACAAAAACACCAAAAAGAAGCATACAGTAGTGGAGCTAAATCTATATTTTTTATTTTGTATTCACATTACCTTTTTATTGTGGTGTTTTTATTGTAGTGAGATGTATTATTTTATTGTGGTAGATATACTATTTTATTGTGATGTTCATATTATTTTATTGTGTTGAAAGCTAAAATAGATCCACTGCTGCAGCATGTGTGTAGGTAAAATAGATAAAGTAACTTTTAGTGGAGCTAAATTGCTAAATTTTTAGCTCTACTGCTGTGGATGCTCTTAGTCATTACTATTTTTCACTACTTTATTTTAGATTAGATTAGATTAAAGTTAAAACTACAAAAAGGGTTTGGTGTTTGATTCCATTATGGTTATTGCCCGACACGTGTTCCAATGGGTCCGCCATTGTCCGTGGCTATTGCCTATATGATCAATTTTCAGCTCCCAAAGTGGCTGGGCCACTTTAAAATACACACCACCCCTGGCCCTGCATTTACTTTCTCCTACCATACAAACCGTTTTGTGGTGAATGGAGAAACTGGGGTAGGCCAATCGGGTTAGAGTCACACTCGCACCTATACTTTTATTATAAAAAATAGAGTAAATTACGTATTTGGTCCCTATTATATACACCATATTTTAATTTGATCCTTAATCTTTTAATTATGTCAATTTGGTCCCTAACCTTTCTTTGCCGTGTCAATTTAATTTTTACAGTTATCTTTTGGATGAAAATTAATGACATGTCTAATGGCCAAAATAAAAAATTAGCTTCTATTGATGTGATAATAAACTAAAATTTTATTTTAGCTATTTGCTATGTAAACAATTTTCATCTAATATACAATGGCAAAGACTAAATTGACACGACATTAAAAGGTTAAGGACCAAATTGACACAATTGAAAGGTTAAGGATCAAATTGAAATATGGTGTAAAGGTTAGGGACTAAATATGTGGTTTACCTTAAAAAATATATATAAATTTAGTTACATAATTGGATGAATACAAATTCTATAAAAAGATTATCAAAATTTTTTTATTAGAGGCGAGTGAAAAATGTGATACCTATGCTAAGCGGAAGCATGAGAGAGAGTATACACAAAAATCTACGTGATCTGGTCAAATGACTTATGTCCGTAGTGAGAAACTCTTGACGACTACATATTATATTAAGCACTTATGTTACAATGAACCCAATATAGAGTTTATATACTAGAGAATATTTGACTAACACTAGGCTAACCATAGACTAACCTAAGGATAATATGCTTGTTTTACAAGTACATGAGCCAACAATTAAATTGGGCCATAATATCTCTAACACTTGCTAGAACCAACTTACTGCAAGCCATGTTGGATTATTATTTTTATTTTTATTTTTTAAATGTGTGTGATTGTTTGAGACCTGAGGGAATGCGATAACATGTAACAATTACGATTCAATTTAGTGAAATGAAAACTTGGATTCAATTTAGTGAAATGAAAACTTGGTGATTCTTTTTTTTTTTTTCCTCTTTTTAGGTTCTCCATTATTCTTTTATTAATTATTAATTTTCATGCTACTATTCTAAAATTCTTTGACATTCTAAACCATTGGCAATAATTAGTAAACAAAGCATAATCAGAAAAGTATTAGAACATATGGAATATTCTTATTCACCAAAAAATATATTCCTTTTTATTCCATAAGACCGTTACGGTTTTTTTTTTTTTTTGGTGGTAAATCACTAGGTTGAATCTTTATCTCAAGTTTTTGTGACTATTTAAGATTCTTATCCACAAATTACACCAAACTTCTCTTATTAAATTTGGAATGTCGTGCATATTCGACAATATTAATAAATTAACGTCCTTTAAGAGAAAAAGATTACTTCTTTTAGCCGTGTGTAACGTTATACAATTATATCATATTTTTGTAACAAAAATTTTAAAAGTGAATGAAATAAAGAAGTTCTACGATACTTTCCATACATAGCTATGCATTAATTGATAAGTATTATTAACTGAAACGAGAAATTAATTGCAGTGAGTAATTAATTATTAATTAACAAAAATACAATTTACAATTCAATCTTCGTACGCAACATGCATATATGGAAGAACGCATCTGATTCTGATTTGATACCCACCATCATCATCACGTTATGCTTAGCAAACGCAATCAAAAGGCCCATACATTATACTTCGGGTTGGGCCCCCCACCCCCAAATTGATAAAAAAAAAAAAAAAAAAGGGACCCCACGTGCACCAAGAGGGAACATAGGGTACCCCACCCGTGTACTACGAAGTGAGTGACACGTGTCCAATTTTCCAAGCTTAAAAAAAAGCCCTTTGACCCCACTGGTCTCGATCGGACCACCAAACCCACCACCCGTAAGAGAGTAGGGGCCACCAGAAACCGCGAAGGCCGCAACGCAACATAGATAACAGTGCGAAAACGGTCCCGTTTTTGGCCCCCACCCCACTCGCCCCTCCTTTTTTTGGGCCCCACATTTTTAAGGATCAACCCCACCACACACGTGCCCCCACTTTTTTAAAAAATACACTTCCCTCACGTGCGCACGTGCTCCCCTTTCATGAAATTCCAAAATACAGAAACACGGAAAACACAGAAAACACTTTCAGTCTCAGACTTTTTCTCTCTCAGTGGCTTGCTATTTTTTCGGTGGTTTTTTCAGTGTTTCGAAGACCGAGACATGAACTGAAGCTCCTGTTTATCGTAAATCTCGAGCGAAAAGTCTCTAAGCTTCTGAGTGGTTGAAATAGTCGCAGTGGGAGCACTAGTTGTA
The DNA here is from genome assembly GCF_040712315.1 of Castanea sativa. Lineage (NCBI taxonomy): Eukaryota > Viridiplantae > Streptophyta > Magnoliopsida > Fagales > Fagaceae > Castanea > Castanea sativa. The sequence continues at coordinate 54,755,485 of NC_134018.1, forward strand.
GCAATTGTTGTTGTACTTGTTGTAATAGCTGTAGCAGAGCTTGAACACGAAGCTGCTGAGCTGGCTTGGATTTGAACTGGGGGGGCTATATTAGCCATGGAGGACACAAACGACGATATGGGTCGGGCCGAAATGTTAATCAAAGGCGTTGCAGTGGCTGGGAATGTGAATATATGAGCCGGGTTCGGAGCTCCGGGAATTGACGTCATCGGAGGGACCATAATGAACGCGCCCGGAACGACGGCGTTTGATGGTATAGCCCACATGGGAATCAAAGCTTGAGGCACTGCTTGTATTTGAGGCATGGTTGTTGTTGTTGTTGTTGTTGCTGCTGCTGTTGCTGTTGATATTGGAGCGAGCCCAGAGGAGACCGAAACGCCGTCGTTTATGTCTATGTATTCGCTGTTGGCGGGTCGTTTGCGTTTCTTCTTAACGGGTGGGTCGCCGGGTTTCGGGTCGGACGTTGGAGCGGGCGTGGTTGGGATTTTGAGAGTCCCATTAACGGACATGGCGATGGCGGGGACGGTACCGGTTCCGGTGGCGGCGATGATGGCGGGCTCGGCGTGCTCGAGTAGCCAACGGATGGTTTCTCCGTCGGACTTGTGGCCGAGTTCTCGGGTCAGCTGAAAGATCCGAGCGGCGCAAGTGGCGGGCATTCGGATCCTCCGGCCGCGACCCTCCACCTTGGTGTGGCGGTCCTTGGTGGAGCCTCTCTTAGCCACCGCTTTGGTCATGGGAATTCCCGAAGGCACGTGCATAGCTACTGGCATGACTTGCATCGCACGTGACATGTTCTCCTCGTCCTCCTCCTCCGAGTCCGGCTCTGCCTTCGGCTTAGGCGGCGACGTGGCCCCCGCTTCTTGTGCACCGCTGATTTCGCTGATTCTGAGATCGACGGTTCTCGTGGCGCCTCTGTATTCTTCTTCAAGCTCTTGTTTCTGAAACATAGCCATGTTTCGACCTTCGGAGAGTAACAACTAGTATGACCCAAAAGTCCAAAACCAAACCTAGTAAATGAAAGAGAAATAGAATTCCACGTAAAGTCCGAGAAAAAATGGAATGTTTTTGCTGGGAAAAAATAACGAAGTTTCTCGGGAAAGTTAAGGGAGGAATAGTTTTACTCTTCTTAGCTTACGCATTAGAGTGAGAAATCAGAGAGAGAGAGAGAGTAGCTGGGGAATGAAATGGAGAGAGACGAAACCTATAACACGTTGAAATGGAGAAAGCACCTTTCGTAATATATAACGTGGAAATGAAGAAGTGTGGTTTGATTGATATGTTTGGCCTAGTTTTTTCATTTTTTTTTTTCCGTGGGCTAATAATAAATCTACGGTTGTCTATTAGTCACAAAACTCGGTTGACCCACTCGATGACGACACGTGATGGCTCCCACTTCACTGGATTTATCTGTTGGGTTTTCGGTCAAAGGTGGTGATGACTCCAATGAGCCACACAACAAATTCTCTATGTTTTTTTTTAACAAATATTATTAGTGGTTTTTGAGTTTATAAGGGTCTGATCAGTAGGAGTGTGTAAGTATTATAGTTCAGTTTTTAGTATTATAAAAATACGTGTTAGAAATGTTATTGTTGTTTAAACACTAAAAATTATTGTTTAAGTGTCAAACAATCCTTAAATTATAAGATGAATATTGTTTTTGGTTGAATATTCGTGTCAACAATGTAAGTCTCCCACTAGTTCCCCATATAAAACGTTTCTATGCTTTCATGTTATAAATTGAAATAAGGAAAATGTTAACAAGCACCATCTGATGCTGGTTAACATTTTTCTTTTTGGGTCTCACTTAAAAAAAATGAATAAAATTGTTATAAAAAAAATGCCAAAAGAGATGAAAAATTATCAAAAGCTGCCAAAAAATAAAACAAAATATGTTGTTAATGGGCACCTTATGGTGCCCGTTAACACAACCCTTGAAATAAAAGATTGAAATCATGTTCAAAAATAGGTATTTTCATGAGGTCAGTCTAATATTAGGCTTGAATTTTTGAAACTTAGCCCATACTTTCATGTTTGTCAGGAATCATGTAATAGTGGGCAATATGAAATGAAAGATTTGCATTTACATATCTCTTTATATATAGACTCCTGTAAATGTGGTACATGTGAATAGGAATGTTCAGAGATGTGATTGTCATTTAATTCAAAATAATTATAATAAAAAAAGTGTAATAATGATTGTGTTTAATTCTATGTTAAATCTAATATGATTCATAAGGATCATATCTCCTTTTTAAAATGTAATAGTAATACAATCAAACTCTATAATAATGCTAATACAATATTAAATAAGAATTTAATATGCTCGATCTTCTCTTGTCCAATCTTCATGACTCTTGTTGGGATCGGTTTAAGCCTTAGATCGAAATACAGTCATCTCAATCAACCTACAGCCTTGAGTTGGTCAGGACTAAAGCAGGGTGTTTGTTTGTTGTCACCTTTCAAGGACTCATCACTTTTTGGTCCTTCTGTTGTAGTTCCATCTCTTTTCTAAAATTTTACTCACTCACACACACTAATCCAATCAAGCCAATGATAGTCTTGGAGCTAAACTTAAGAGTAAAATGTAAGATGGTTTTTTACCTTAGAAGAGTTTCATTACTACTGGTTTTGTAACTCATTTTCAATAATACATTAGCGTTCTAGCATTCTCAAATTTCAGTTTTTGTTATATAAAAAAGGGCAAGGGTTGAATTCAATGTACTAGACCCATTGAGATATGCATCCGTTACAGTTATTTGTGTCCAAATTTCAATGAGTCCAATGTAGAGGATTACTGGACCCAAGCCTGTTCTTTAAGAAATTTGTTAAATAGAAGCTAGTGATATATGTGTATCAATGAGTTTATTTTATGGATACTTATCTAAGCAAAGTGGAAATTCATATAATTTAATATTATTGTAGCATTGATTATTTGATTCCTAATTTGTAATCTCATGACCTGTTATGGTGAAAAAATTTAGCAATATGTTTTGTAATTTTAGTAAAATATAATAACTATATGGATATTTATCTAGTAATTATTAATATAATCTGGAACCAGTAGACATACCACTAATCCTAATCCTAATACACTAATACAGACGTTTTTTTTTTTTAGTTCATAAAAAAGATACAGACGTGGTCATAAATTTTATCCAAACAGAAGGAAACTAAAAGAGAGATAAAGAAATGAGTAGAAAATTAAAGGGATCTTTTTTTTTTTGTTTGAATCCGAAAATTAAAGGGATCTTAAAGCATAGTTCGCCATATAAACTAAGAATTCTTTGGTATAACTATTTTAAAAAGTGTTGTTCGAGAAAAAAAGTATGGCTTCAATTGTCACTAAAGCAGTTGGTAAATCTGTGGACTGTGGAGAAGTGTTGTTTTTATTAGTCAAGTATTTGGCTGATATTGGTATAAAAGCGTTGCTTCACAAGTAAGTTATGAAAAAAATAATAATAATTAATTTCCAATAAAATTCTCTCTCTCTCTCTTTAATCTTTATAATAAGAATGATAATGGATCCCCAAAAAAAAAATATTATGAATATAATTATTCCTATTTCCTACTATTATTATTATCAAAATAAAACATTAACTTTATAATTGTTTTAAAATGCCTAAGGAAATTTTGGTATAATTCTAACTATCAAATATTAATTAAGGTTCCCTTAAAAAAATATCATTGGTTCTAAATTAATATTTAACACATCGATTTGATAAAAACAAAGTTGAGATTAAAAGTCACCAACTGCGTCCAAAAAAAGTTGCAAGTTAGATTTTCCAAATAAATCAAGATTTTAACTATTTCAAACCCAAAAATGGGCTACCAGTTTTCAATTCAAGACCTCAATTTCATATTAGAAGCTTGAATTCAAAGAAAAGGAAAAAGGGTTTTATGCAACTTGGATACCACGAATTTTTATCCAACTTATGACGTGGTACATTGTTCATATAAAAATCTCTATATCAAGATTAAAGTCAATTATAGCCTTTTATCGATCCAAATCTTTAATTAAGTAAAATTATTGAAAAATGAATGAAATTATTATTAAAATAAATAAATAAATAAAAAGCTTGACTAACTTCATTCCAATTTCCAAGGGACCATGGATTTGAACCTTAATGTCTTAAAAATACTAAAATATGCAAATCAATTAAATTACAAGGTTCTTGTCAATTATGCTTACTTAATAGAGAAAAAAAAAGTCACATATATTGTATATATTCCATCATTCCGTACTATACCATAGAGTAAAATCTCAAACAAGGAAATGTCATTTTTACCCACAAAATTAGATATAAAATATTCACTCTATGCATGTTGCTATCAATCATTTTCACATTCTATATCTAAAAAGATATATTAGGTAGACATCTCAAATGTGGCATTAGTCTTTTATATGGAGTTAAAATAATTGTAATTTTAAATAGTACTTTAATCACAACATAAATACATAATGGAGAAATAATCATAAGATAATGGAGTTACGATGTTCTAAATACTTCGCAACAATTATTTAACTTAATGGGGGTATAATATTTTATAATATATGTAACAAAAACATTATGAAAATAATTATGGTTTATATATTTTTCATTCGACTACGACAATACATGACATGATATTTTTTGTCTCTCTTGGTTTTTGAGTTTCAACTTTTAAACACAGTTTCCTCAAAACAAATAGGAGTATTTTTTTTTAAGAGAAAAAAACAAATAGGAGTATTAAGTGCAGGTATTTGTATTGCTTAAACTTTGTGGTATATTTTAATTGTTTTTAATAGTGAGGTCCGTTTGAGATCAATTTTGATAAGTGAGGATTGAAAAAGTTTGTTGTGTATAGAAAAAGTGAGAGTTTAATAAGATATACTTTTTTTTATAGAAGATTTAATACGATGTTCCTAAAAAATCAAATAAGCTTGGTTTTAAACTATGTCAAATACGCCAAATGCCTTATAACTGAATTGGCACCTCTGGTCTAGGGGAGAAAAGGATTCGATCTGCGAGGTTAGCAGCATATTGTAATTATCTCTATAAAAAAAAAACATGTCAAACGTACACCTATGTTTATAATGTGAATATATAATGCTAAACAGAATAAGAAACTTTTATGAAACTAAAGTCAAATACAAACAGAAACCTTACCTGATAAAGATCTAAATAATCCAATCCAAAAATTTTGTCTCAAATACTATACAACAATATATAGGGCATGCATAATGTTTATTGACTTTGCTGTTGTTTTGTGTTTAAAAAAATAAAGAATCAGATCAAGGTTGTCAAAATCGGGATCCTACGTAAAATTATGGAAAATAGGTGGAATCGTGGATCGTAGGATTGAATCGTGAATCGTAAGATCTTACATATTTTTAAATTTAAAGCAAAAAATACATTGATAATGACTTTGTATGTTAAATAATCACATAATTGTGATTTTATCCATAAAAAACAATTGTTTGCATCATATGATGGAATTTGTACGTCATACATCGCTACGCCTATACTAACGAAATAAATATATTTACTTTTTGACCCAATGTATCTAAAAAAATTCAATAAATGCTTCATTAGCAACCAAATACCAAAATATTTATCAACACATAAGGAAATATTTTCCAAGTTTCAAGTTTAAAATCCAAGCCCCACTATGTCCAAACCCCACTGAGCAAATGGCCAAGGGCTGGAAAGTGGATTCAAGACTCCCCCAGGTTGATGAATATTCGGGGCATATCTTTGACACTGATCACATTTCCTCACATAATCTTGAGAAGCTTTTTGCATGCTTGGCCACTAATATCCTTAGGTGAGGGCTCTAAGGGCCAAAGACCTCCCTCCTGTATAATTCCCACATATCTCCTCATGCAACTCTTCCAACAAGGGCTCCATTGTTTCAAGATGCACACAGAATAAGTATGGTCCCATATAAGAACGTTTGTACAACTTCTGTTCTTAAAATAACCAATAATGGGGACCCTTCCTTCGTACCTTTTCAGCTTCACCCTTGTCCTCAGGTAACAAACCTTGCTTCAAAAAAGTCACTAAGGGGTCAATCCAGCTCTGCCCAACTTGGATGCTATGTATTCCAGCAAAGGGCTTATTCGTTTGACTGGAACTAGCCATATCTTCAACCATAACAACCCTAGGTAAATTTGACCCCAGAGAAAATTCCAGCATAGCCAAAGAATCTGCATGAGAGTTCTATCCTCTCGGGATCTGTTTTAGAGTAAAACCCTTGAAAATGAACTAGGCTAATCTAACTTTAGAAAGATACCCTTGCATTCGCTCATCCCGAGCTTCAAACTACCTATTGACCTGGCCCACCACCAACCAAGAATTTGAATACAGCCCTACGACTTCGCCTCTCAATTGTGTAACCATTGCCATCCCAACCAACAAAGTCTCATATTCAACCTCGTTGTTAGTAGTCGGAAAACCCAACTGCAGCGATTTCTCCATTACTAGCTTCTCAGGGGTTACTAGCACAATCCCTAACCTTGCTCCTTTTTGGTTAGCTGCATCATCAGTGTACACTTCCCAGGGGGAATATTATAGGACGAAGTGGTCATAATACCAACTACTCCTTCCCCCTCACCTTCTACTCCGTCAGTGAACTCTGCCACAAAATCTGCTAGTACTTGCCCCTTTACAACAGTACGAGGCATATACTTGACATCATAAACAACTATCATAGTTCGCCATTTAGCAATTCTACCAGTGTAGTATGATTTTTGTAAGAGGGCTTGCAAGGGAAGTTGAGTGAGCACCACCACAGTATGTGCCTGAAAATAATGAGGAAGTTTCCTAGTGGTGTGTATAATGGCCAATATTGCCTTCTCTAGGGGTAAATAACATGTCTCAGCTTCCTACAAAGACTTGCTAACATAATATATAGGTCTTTATACCCCACTCCCATTCCTGACAAGAACTAGACTAACGGTATAATCCTTAACTGTCAAGTACACATATAGTACTTCCTCTTTCTCGAGCCTAGAAAGGACTGGGGGGCATGACAAATATTGCTTGAGCTCCTAAACCGCCAATACACACTTTTCGGTCCATTGAAAGTCCTTCCACTTGTGGAGAATTTGGAAAAATGGACAACACCTATTTGCTAACCGAGAGATAAACCTTTTAAGAGCTGTTGCCATTCCTGTTAACTTTTGCACCTCCTTAGGGTTCCAAGGAGGATGAAAGCTATTAATGACCTTAATTTGATCGGGATTGACTTCAATTCCTCGGTGTGTTATCATGTAACCTAAAAACTTTCCCGAACTAACCCCAAAAGAGCACTTAGATGCATTTAAGTGCAGCCCATATTCCCTTAACACCGAGAACACCTCCCCCAAATCTGCTAAGTGCTTTGCAACTTGCTTGCTCTTTATTATCATATCATCAATGTACGCCTCCACGTTCCTTCCCATTTGTGACTTAAATATCTGTGTTACCATTCTTTGATATGTAGATCCAACATTCTTAAGGCCAAAGGGTATCACACGATAGTGGTAATTTCCAGTGGGAGCGCGAAAAGCAGTTTTTTCCTGATCAGATAATGCTAAAGGTATCTGATGATACCCTTGGAATGCATCCAAGAAACTCATCCGAGGATGTTCAACCGTGACATCCATCAGTTGATCAATCCGAGGAATAGGGAAGGGGTCCTTCAGAAAAAATTTATTCAAATCCATGAAGTCCACGCACACAAGCCACTTTCCATTCTTCTTCTTTACCACCACAGTATTAACCAACCATTCGGGGTAAAAGATTTCTTTGATCGTCCCAGCTTGTTTAAGTTTGTTCACTTTTATCATTACTGATGAACGCCAAGGAGGTTGCTTTTGTGGGTTCGCCTCTGGATTCACATTCAACCGGTGACATCTAAACTCAGGATCTATCCTGAGTACGTCATAAGTACTCCAAGCAAACACATCAATATTATCCTCTAAAAACTTCACTAGCGTTGCCTTTTCCACTTATGACAATTGGGACCCCACCTGAAAATATCTTTCTTTGTCCTGTCAATTCATAACCCTTTCCAGCTCCTTGGACAACACTTTAGGCGCCTCAATCCCAAGTCCCACTTCAGGACCCCTTAACTACTACGAATTCGCTCTTCTTCCGCCACAACAGGATCCACATGATGCTGTGTGATGGCTGACACCAAACATTGCCTTGCCATTACTTAGCTACCAACTAGTTCCCCTAGCCTTCCTTGTGTAGGACACTTGACCTTCAAATGCAGAGTTGAGGACACCGCACCCATAGCATGAAGCCATGGTCTGGCCAAAATAGAGGTGTAAGGAGAATAGGCCTCAACTACAATGAAACTGACTTGCACCTCCTCGTCTCCCGCTTGCACGGGTAACTTTATCATCCCACGAGGGACTACCATCCTCCCATCAAAGCCCACCAACGGCGAGTCATATTTTTCCAGATCCTTAGACTTTATATTTAACCCCCTGTACAAGTCAGCGTACATGATCTCCACCCCACTTCCCTAGTCTACCAGTACCCTTTTTACATCAGATCCGCCAATCCTTATGGTAACTACCAATGCATCATCGTGCAGCTGGAACATTCCCTCCTTATCCTCCTCTGAATAACCCAAAGTGGGAATGACCACCACCTTGGCCTTTTTAAGAGCCTAACCCCTACCACCTAAATCGGGGCTCCCAACCACAGACATGACCCCCAAATAGGTCCCAACATCACCGCCCGGCTTAGCGAAAATCACATTAACGGTGCCCAAGGCTTGCCGATGAGATACACCCCTCTGATACCCGGCTTCCGAATGCCCGGTATGACCTGTTGGTTGGTGCAAGAACTGACCTAGCTTCCCTGCCTTCACAAGTAGACCTAGGTAATCTCGCAAAGTCCAACAATCCTCCATTGTGTGCCCTTTTTTTTTATGGTAATGGCAGTAAAGACTCTGGTTCCTCCTGGACAAATCCCCACCCATTCTATTAGGCCACTTGAAGTATGATTCATTTTTTATCTTTTCTATTATCTGATAGATTGACTCTTTAAACAATGAGTTAACTACTTGAGCCCCTGTTGAGGGTTTCTGGTTAGGGAAGTCCCTTATAGGACGGATATCACGATGTCCTACTCCCCAAGGATCCTTCTTCTCTGGGATCAACTTAGCTTTGCCCTTTCCTTGGGTCTGATCTTCCTACACTCATTTATTCTTATCAATGTGATCCATAAGCTAATGCATACTGAGGGCAGTCTTCATGGTTAGTGACTTCCTTAACTCATGCTCTGTCGGGAGCCCTACCTTGAAAGTTCTCACTACCACATCCTCGAAATCCCTATTTATTTCGTTGTAAGTTTCCCAATACATGTCTGAATAAGTCTTGAGAGTCTCCCCTTCCCTCATTGCCATGGACAAGAGAGAGTTTAAGGGCTTGGAAACTCTGTTGCATGTTATAAATCTAGCACCAAATGCCCTTGTCAGCTCTTGAAAGGACCTTATTGACCCCTCTTCCAAAGTATAAAACCACCACATAGCCACGGGCCCGAGGCTGGAACGAATAACCTTGCACATGAAGGCTTCATTATCATAATGAATTGTCATCTTCTGATTGAAATGGCTCACATGCTCCACAGGATCAGACCTTCCATTGTAAATGGTAAAAGTTGGTTGTGAAAACCTATGGGGGAGCTTGGCCTTGTTGATCGCCCTGACAAAGGGTGACTTAGAGATTTGTTGAAGTGCTTTGTTCATCACATCATTCCCCATGCTCTGATGAGATGGCCTTTGCCCGCGCTTGTACTTGCCCTTTTCCAGCTTATCTTGGTGAGATGAGGTTGAGAATGACTTGCTGGATGGAGTTCTTGACCTATGGCGATATGAGCGTATCCTACTTCCCCTTGATCAATCACTTGATGGGGGTGATGGGCTCCTTCTGTCCCACTCCCTTCGCCACAGCTTCCTGCGTAGGTGATCTATCTCACGTTGCAACTTTCGTGTCTCATGATCGCGTGAAACCTGGCTCCCAGACCTTGAACGACTCCTCTCAGTGCGCTTTGTATGGTATGACTCTACCACCACACTCAATGTATGGTGCCTGTCTCTCCTCTGTTCTAGATTAACAAACAGATTCACCCTCTGTGAAGCCACAGATTCTTCCCTATTTTGCTCTGGGTTGGCCATGACTTACTAGAACAAAGCCACAATAAAGCCTTGTTTTCCCACAGACGGAGCCAATTATAAGAGTACGAAATTTGGTTACCCAAGCTCATAGAAAATAGTGATATTGGAATTCCTAAATCCGGCTCAAATCAATAGATAATTGTAAACAGAGTGGGATGAACAAGTTTGAGCTTCGCCTGATGTCATAGATAAAGAAGGAGGGACCAGAGGTCTAAGATTTATATGTATGAATGGATCTTTACAAGCTTGCCTAAGGACAATGTTCTTAGTTGTTACAAGTACTGTTCACTCTCTCTCAGTTACTGTTCTAGTTGTGATCTCTTTTTTTCCATTTTTTCTTTGGATCCCCCTAATCTGAGAATCCATTTCCTTTATATACTTCATTGCATCTTGCATCCTAGCCCTCCATCTTCAATTCTCCTGAATCTCCTTAGGACACTTGTCCCATTAGACTTCTAGTGAAGGTGATGGAAGGAACTGCTGAGCTGTAGATCCACTATTCAAGTCACTTCCTCATTAATGCAGCTGATAAAACTATTGCTAACCATTTAATGCGGAAGAATAGGTGAGACTCTGCAAGAAGCTTCCTCCAAATATCTTGTTTATCCCTTGAGGCACCCACCTTCACCCCTCATATCCCCCAAGGACGCTTCGTCACTTCCCATTCTCTCCTCGGACCTGCCCACTCCTTGGGCCATGGATGCTCCTTCAAGGAGAACAACTGATGGCTGTAGTGGTGCGTCCAATCTTCGGTCCTCGGGTCCCCACAGTAGCAAAGCCAATATAAATTTTTTATTTAGAAATGATGAAGTAATCATTCATTTTGATTTCAACTGAACTAGAAACTAGAAAACATTTGCTTAAATTTACATAATTATGTAAAATAAAAATATAAAAAAAGGAATATCATCACGACATAGAAAAATAAAAACCCTTAAAGCTTCATCAAAACCAAAAATTTATCATATAAGAAAAAAAAAAACCAAAAACTAATGTTTTGGTAGGATCGGTAGAATCGGTAGGATCCCAAACAATCCTGCGATCCTATATACAATCTTACCATTTTTACCATCCTAGTACGATTCTAAATATTTTGGTGAGGTGGGATTGTAAAATCGTGCGATCCTATGATCCAGATTGCGATTTTGACAACCATGACCATGATATTATGTAGTAGGTTTATATAATTGCATGTGAATATATAGGGTTAAACAGAGTGAGTACATAATGAAATTAAAATTGATTAGATTTTGTTTTGAGATACCAAAACATATGAATAAAAAAAGTTCGAAAATTCATAAAGAAGATCAAACAATATTTTATTGAAGGCCAAATCTAATTGTTTAGAGAAAACCAAACATAATTTACTAATAACCTATTTACAACTGGATTTTTTGGTATAAATTTCAACAGATCCTGTGAAAAAATGAATTATAAAATTCTTATTGATTAATATCCATAAAATAATTTAGTTAGGTTTATTACACTAAGCATAGCCATTAAACCCGGATAAGATTTAATCCGATTTAAGAACTAGGTTACTGGGTCACTAGTTCAAGCAATGAGACATCAGAGTCATAAGATAAAATAAAATTTGAATATATATATATATATATATATATATATAAAAGTGATTGAGAAATCATAAAATCAATATGTAAGTTAAAAAAAACTAAGCATGTCTAAATTCCTAATTAAAATTAAGTCTAAAAAACTAGTCACCTAATATAATTGAAAATCAAGGTTCTACACGTAACAACACGAAAAAACATTAAATTAAAAGATTTTTCGGCCGTGTCTTTGCAAGATAAAATCCTATTACATGTTTTAAAAAATACACTTATTTAATTTCTAGATTGACAAATAAATAGATGAATATCTTCTCAAATAAATAGACATGTAATAGATGAAAATCCTATTACATATCTTTGCTAAACAAATAAATAGATTGACAATTAAGTTGTTAACTATAGCAAGTTACCAAATTGTCTCATTTTGAATAGTAGAGAAGTAGAAAATGGTACTACAATGAACATATAAAAGTAATTTGTATTTGAAATAACAAAATTGGTTGGATGAAAACAACTTATTTAAGTTGCAAAGAGCCTGTTGAGTTTTACTGGTTCAATTGGGTAAGTTATTTGGTTAAATTTTAATTTGGTTTATGTTTGAATTATCTAATGTGTGTGGAATGGGAGGATTACGTATACCCAATCAAATAAACATATTATGCAATTGCTCCATGTTAAAAGAGAAAAAAGAAGGGTAATGTTTTTGATTCTCAAAAAAAAAAAAAAAAAAAAAAGGTAATGTTTTTTGTTTTTTTTTTTTTTTTCCTGGGAAGAAAGAAAAGGGTAATGTGAAAGTGAAATCAACAATTATTTGTACAACACTATAAACATTTTTCAGTTTTGTCCTTTTCTTGTTTTCTTAGGTGGGTCAGACTTCAGAGTTATTTTTATTTTATTAGCTAGTATGATGTGAACGCGTATGTATATCTGTTGTTGTATGGGGCAGGGCTATGCCCACAGATCAACGGCAAGGAACTAAAAACATGCGGTGATGGGCTAGTTAGGTACCCTACGCGTGCATAAATTGTGAGAGTGAGACCCACTTCTTCATCTTCATCCTGGCCTTGGGGACTCCGCTGTAATGTAAAGGCTGCACACGCAGCTTGTTGTGTACGGCAACAAATAGACTGGTGGGGTCCAATCCCCTTCTGTTAATCCAATGGCTCAACGGCATCTAGGTTCTAGATAATAGATTCTACAAGCTATATATAAGCAGGTATGGGTACGGTGACCATTTTTGATATCTATACAATTCGGCCTCTTAAATGAAGTGTTCATCCCACCTACCAAATAACCGAGAAAGTCCAATCTTCTTTTGTTAATCTAACGGCTCAACTCTCTTTTGGTGGGCACTTTGTGATGGCGTCTAGGTTTTAGATATCAAGGGTGTTCGGTAACGTTTTTCAAGTAATGATTTTTAGTATTTAAACAATATTATATATATTTTTACATATTTTTTCACCTACACGTATTTTTAAAAAATTAAAATAACGATATTAGAACAACATTACCAAACGCCCCCTAAATTCTATAACTATATATATGTGACACGGGTATGGATATGGGTATGATATGAAAACACGAACAATTTTTGACATCAATATAACACAAATACATCTTAAATGAAGTGTCTGTACTCCTGAGTAAATAACCGGTTAGGTCTATTCCCCTTTTGTTAATCTAACGGCTCAACTCTCGCCTGGTGGGGACCCCATTGTGGTGGCATCTAGGTTCTACATCCAGATTCTACAACTATACGTGCACTTTGTGGTGTGGTGTGGTCCGTGTGGACCATACAATTGGAGTGGGATCCACCATTATTACCGGTCCCTCATTCACTCACTCGCAGCCACAGCCACAGCCACATTTACATCTATGACTATGGGGGTGGGGACCCACCATAACCATTTCAAGTAGGCCACTACAGGAACCCACTTGCACAGAAGTGGTCCAAGTTAGTTTCTAGATGGGGACCCTTTTATTGGCTTGGCTTGGCTTGGCCCCTCCATTTTAGTATTTTTGGTACATGGGATGGGACCCCCACATTTTATTTTTATTTTTTATAATAACTCCTGCACTAACTTGTCCACCACCACCTATTCGTGGCACGTAAGCACTGTTTTGTTTTTCCTTTTTTGTTTGTTGAAAGTAATATCTCACTTTTTTTTTTTCTTTCTGGTGGGGGGCATGGCTCATGCGACCAGATTTTTAATTGAAAATTAAATCATACCATTATTGAACTTTTGAAAAGCTGTATTGTTTTTTCTGAACCGTAAACCTTGGTTTTGAAAAATTATGTAAAATAATTCAAAGCAACTGGTATCTTAAGCTTTTTTTTTTTTTTTTTGGAAGTTATTGAGGGCATATCTCTAGGTCTAGCTAAAGCTTACACTCGATAATGTCATTGTTTTTGGTCACCACAGTTTTCATATGGAATTGGCAAGTGTCCCCATGTCATTCCATATTGATTTTGGAAAATAAAATGAAAGAACCTTATATGTATTTTAATTTACTGCTAATTCCTTGTATAGTTAATAGATGTAATGGTATGTCTTTGGTGGAGTTAGCAGTATCATTTGCACACAATTTGTTTGCAATATTGTTCAAGTTTATTTCTACTACTGCTAACGTATTCCTATTTTGCGGTGCTATATGTTATATCTCTCTCTCTCTCTCTCAATTGTACTTTTTAAAAAAATGTAAGCTAATCAGCCAAACCTGCACTCACTTTTATAGTGCTGATTTTTTGAATAATAATTATAATAATAGTAGTAGTAAACAACGACATACTCACCCAGCCAACCAATGGCTGGGGTTAGGTTAGGATTTAGCCATGACTTGAGCAAAATAAAAATAAAAAACCAAAACAGAAGAAATGAACATTTAATTTAATGAAAAATGTTAACGGGCACCGTAAGGTATCCATTAAGAATTATTTATTATAGAGTCTATTTAATAAAAAATTAGTATATATTAATAAAGTGATTGGAAATATAACTAAAGTGACAAGTAAAACTCAAAAAATTAGCTCTATTAACTTTACATTTCATAACATTGGTAAAAAATGTGACATAAAGTACAATAATGTGACATAAAGTAGTTACTTAATGCTCGTTAACACTACCCTTTTTGAACCTCATTTGTACCTCAAGTGAACCTTATTTGTACATCTTTTTGCTTAATAACAACTCAATCTCTTAAGAGCCATATAGTTCAATAGCATTGTCTTTCCTTTAATAGGAGAGCCAAGATTCTTTGAAAGGAACTCCCCAAATATTGTAACTATTGAATTATATATATACGGTGCTGGTTAAGTGCAGAAAAGACAAAAAAAAATTGTCTGAAAAAGTCAAAAAAAAAATCTCAAATAGTACTACAAAACTAAAAAATTGACCTAAATTGATAAAAAGACAAAAATTGTATCAGGAAAAAGTAAAAAATTTTGTGCTTGTCCCTCTACTTTCTTATATAGTTTGGTATCAGAGCCAAGTAACCAGTTTCACCTTCCTTTGATCCGTATACTTTGATTATTGTCCTGATTAGTATGCTACGTGATTTACAATTGCCACAATAAGTGGATCCTCTGTATTTATCACATCAGAACACTAGATTTGATAATCAAGTAGAATACTAAGGGGTTGTTCTCAAAATTTCAAAGAACCTACTTTTCCTAAGTTATCTTGTGGACGTGTAAGTCTAGAAGTGACATTTTAGTCCTGTCAGACCTTAGAAAAACAGTTCTTCTTTTTAGAAACTATCATGGCTAGTTCATCCTCAGTAGTTACGGATACCATTACAACTACGTGTGACCTTTCCCTTCGTAAATCCACTACAAATAGGTTAAACTACTTGTATGAAATCTCCCATGTACCTGAAGATGGTAAAATTTTTATTACTAATTTCCCTATTATAAATCTTTATTTTGTGTTTGATAAACCACAAAATACTTTCAAAAAATTCATAAAAAAGTTTTTAGGTCCTTTTCATCCTTTTAGTGTAAAAGAATATGTTCAAGCTTCTAAGTTTAACCAATTCAACATTCCAGCAAGTGAGAAAGAAAATTTTATCACCCTTGCCCTTCCCCGAGAGTTTGTAATCCCATGGCAAAAACAAGGATACACACACCTCCATTTTGGTGCAGTAAGATTGGCACTTGCCTTCCATGGTAGAAAATGACTCCCTATAGTTTCTAGAATTTCTCTCATTGATTCTAGATTCTTGGAGTACCATAATGCAGTCATAGGAACTGTCCAAACCACTCTTAATGCAGGAACAGTCTTTGTCACCCTCTTTCCCAACTTTAACATGTCTCTTAAAGACCCCCATCTTTGTGATGCTCTCAAAGTTCAAGTTCAGATTACAGGTGCTTCCCAGGTGCATGATACTTTCGCAGCCACCCTCCATTATCAGCTTGCCTATAGACTCCAAAATCATGCTTTTGACATAGCTATACCAAAGATAGCCCAGTCTAATGATGCTCTTTTAATCCAAGTTGATCCAGGCATGACGCTTATGTGCACATTTGTTCCAAGACAGTTGAATAAAAAGCAAATGACAAAACTCTTTCCAGAATCATGGATTACAAAATATGAGAATCTTCATCAGGCGGCTCAACCAATCCAATCCAACACTCCTTTCTTCATCAAAAAAGAAAATGGTGAAGTTGAAGTTAGGTTTTTGGCAACCACACCAGAAAAGGATGAAGTAACAGTATTTCCTACTCAAATGGCTATGATCTAGCCAGTCTCATATGAAGGTCTTGAGGGCCTTCAAATCGAAGCATTTTGAGAAGATGGAAACCCTTGTTATGAAGGAAAATCATCCTTTGGCCATATATGGTGGGATGCTTGTGATTGTGCTGGTTGTCAAGAAGACGAAGTCTTTGAAGAAAAGCAGACAAGACGAAAGAAAAAGTCTTCCCAGCAGCTTCTCAAAAAAAGATATGAGGCAGGAGATCCGAAAGTTGACCTCCTTGGAGAACCCTCTGGAAAGTTTGATTACTATGTCCTCTATCCCAGAACCAGAAAGAAAAATCCTCCTTCACCCTCCCCATGCAGAGAAAATCATGATCAAAACCAATAAAATCAGAAACCACCACTAATCCCATATTACCAGAAAGTCCTTCCCCAAATACCAAAATGTCAACCCAAGCCTACCAGTCAAACCCATACACAAAAGATCTTACCTTGTTATATGTTTGACCATGCTTCACCCTCCTATTCACAAAATTTTTCTCCACTTGAAAGTTTTGACCATCCACAAGCCAACGTCAAATATGTTTGGAAAATCAAAAATCCTGTTGGAACCAATTCAGATGGAACCAAGAAACAAGTCTCTTCAGTTGAAGCAGCTCTAAATTGACAGGCAGAAAATGCTATCGCACAAAACTAGGTCCTTTCAAAGATCCTTGATAATCAACAAAAGATGACTGAAACAGTAACTCATACCTTTTTGTCCTCAAATTCTTTTATTGAAGATTTAAAGAAGAGAATATAGTCAGTTGAACAAGAATTGGCAACAATTGCCTACATAGTAAAAGACTTGTCTGTCTCATTTCCTCTCATCAGGCAAAAAGAAAAAGAAAGAAAATAGTTGTTGATGCAACTCCAGTCTATGGAGAGTTCACAAAAGGTGGCTACCCAAGCTCTTCCAATGCAAGTCTACATGCCTTATCAACCTCACCAATCATTGTATAAAGATCTGTCCATACCTTTAACCTCAATATTCTCCCCAGTTTCCCTCTACCAGAACTTCCAACCACTAACAATGACACATCCTGCTCATAATCCTTTTAAACCAAGTGGAATCTTTCCTAGCATAATAAGCTTTTAACTAGAATCTCAAACTAGACCACAAAATGAATCTTTTCCCACAAAAAAGGACAAAGAACCATTATACCAACCCCTAGATCCAACTATTGGTGCTTCTTCAAGACCTCCAAAGATGAACATGTTGGCCATAGATCCTGATCCCCCAAACCCAATTTCATCATTTTTTAAAACTCTTACTCTTCAAGAATCAAAAGAACTTTTTGTCCTCCCAGTCATTGACGACACAGATCTAGACTTGTCTGGCCTTGAATTAGAAGGAGTATTTATGACAGATCCAAAGGTAGAAGAAGATGATGATGTCCTTCACCCTGAACAACCTCCAACACCACCAATATTTCCTCCACCACCTTTCATCCCTGATCACCATACAAGATTAACCTACTCATCAACCATAGATTCAAAGCACTTGTTTACCATTGATAACAGTCCTCTTTCAAAATGGCATGATGAGATTTTTAACATGTATTCATGGTGCACAGTTGAACTCCAAGCCCCAAACAATACTGTTGCACAGATCATTACCAAGTTTGTTACAAGACTTACAAGAAGATTGAGACAATGGTGGATCAATCTTGGAGAATACAAGCAAAGACAAGTAGCTCAGTGCAACACTTTAGAAGATTTTTTCGCAATCATTCATAGTGAATTCCTTGGTTCACTGGCCCATTACACAGATGTGGCAAAAGAAGAATTCTTACTAATGAAACGTTGCTCTTTTGAAAGGAAAGATCTGGAAAAATATTTTGATAGAATGTCAAGCTAATACTACTCCTTTAATGAAATGAATGATATCAATCCCAAGCACACTTTTCTTAACTCTTTTCCCGAGCCATTAATATTGGTTCCAACAAGATTTTTAATTTTCCAAACATGTTTGATATTAGCTTGTGGATGGTCAAAACTTTCAAGTGGAGGAAAATTTTGTGAATAGGAGGGTGAAGCATGGTCAAACATATAACAAGGTAAGTTCTTTTGTGTATGGGTTTGACTGGTAGGCTTGGGTTAACATTTTGGTATTTGGGGGAGGACTTTCTAGTAATATGAGATTAGTGGTGGTTTCTGGTTTTGTTGGTTTTGATCATAATTTTCTCTATATGGGGAGAGAGAAGGAGGATTTTTCTTTTTGGTTCTGGGATAGAGGACATAGTAATCAAACTTTCCAGAGGTTCTCCAAGGAGGTCAACTTCCGGATTTCCTGCCTCATATCTTTTTTTGAGAAGCCGTTGGGAAGACTTTTTCTTTCGTTTTGTCTGCTTTTCTTCAAAGACTTCGTCTTCTTAACAATCAGCACAATCACAAACATCCCACCATATATGGCCAGAGGATGATTTTCCTTCATAGCAAGGGTTTTCATCTTCTCGAAATGCTTCGATTTGAAGGCCCTTAAGACCTTCATATGAGACTGGCTGGATCATAGCCATTTGAGTAGGAAAGACTGTTACTTCATCATTTTCTGGTGTGGCTGCCAAAAACCTAACTTCAACTTCACCATTTTCTTTTTTGATGAAGAAAGGAGTGTTGGACTGGATTGGATGAGCCACCTGATGAAGATTCTCATATTTTGTAATCCATGATTCTGGAAAGAGTTTTGTCATCTGCTCTTTATTCAACTGTCTTGGAACAAATGTGCACATAAGCGTTATGCATGGATCAACTTGGATTAAAATAGCATCATTAGATTGGGCTATCTCTGGTATAGCTATGTCAAAAGCATGATTTTGGAGCCTATAGGCAAGCTGATAATGGAGGGTGGTTGCAAAAGTAGCATGCACTTGGGAAGCACCTATAATCTGAACTTGAACTTTGAGAGCATCACAAATATGGGGGTCTTTAAGAGACATGTTAAAGTTGGAAAAGAGGGTGACAAAGACTGTTCCTGCATTAAGAGCAGTTTGGACAGTTCCTATGATTGCATTATGGTTCTCCAAGAATCTAGAATCAATGAGAGAAATTTTAGAAGCTATAGGGAGTCCTTTTCTACCATAAAAGGTAAATGTCAATCTCACTGCACCAAAATGGAGGTGTGTGTATCCTTGTTTTTTGCCATGGGATTACAACTTTCGGGGAAGGGCAAAGGTGATAAAAAAAAATTTCTCACTTGCTGGAATGTTGAACTGGTCAAACTTAGAAGCTTGAACATATTCTTTTACACTAGAAGGATGAGAATGACTTAAAAACTTTTTTATGGATTTTTTGAAGGTATTTTGTGGTTTATCAAACATAGTATAAGGATTTACAATAGGGAAATCAATAATAAGAATTTTACTATCT
Organism: Castanea sativa; assembly: GCF_040712315.1. Taxonomy (NCBI): domain Eukaryota; kingdom Viridiplantae; phylum Streptophyta; class Magnoliopsida; order Fagales; family Fagaceae; genus Castanea; species Castanea sativa. The sequence continues at coordinate 54,775,313 of NC_134018.1, forward strand.
TCAGGTACATGGGAGATTTCATACAAGTAGTCTAATTTATTTGCAGTGGATTTACGAAGAGAAAGGTCACACGTAGTTGAAATAGTATTTGTAACTGCTGAGGATGTACTAGCCATGATAGTTTCTAAAAAGAAGAACTATTTTCCTAAGGTCTAACAGGACTAAAACGCCACTTCTAGGCTTACACGTCCACAAGATAACTCAGGAAAAGTAGGTTCTTTGAAACTTTGAGAACAACCCCTTAGTATTCTACTTGATTATCAAATCTAGTGTTCTAATGTGATAAACACACACTCAACCTGACGCAGATAATCTTCGGCCCAATCAAAAGAATATCCTCTGTAATAGCAGATACTTTCTCCAATCAAAGGAATATCCAGCAGGAATCAAGAGAGGCATTATTTACATTTACAAAGGGGTAGAGTTGACAAATACATCTCATGTCGAGAAGACCAACACCAGCATAACGAGTAGCAATGCTTTTGTGCAAAGACAAAAAGGTTGCAACTTGACCGTGGAACAAAGAATTTTTCAGAAAAATAGATAATATGATTAGAAAAAAAAAATCTTATCAAACAGAATATATGTAAGGAAAGATATTCGAAAACCAATTGTACTATACTATTGAGAAGTAAGAAAAGTAACGAATGATGTCATGTTGAATTACAACATCCAAAACCCAGGTACCTCCTCCATCCAATCTTGTACATGGATTTTCCAGACTCATAATAAACATACTGTCCAAATTGACAGTGGACTAAGAAAACTTTACCCCCTAAAATAAATATATATAAAAAAACCAACTTATGTTCTGGCCTGAAAATAAAATAACAATAAAAAATTAAGGAACTCACAAAAAAAACATCTGTGAGGATCTAAGCTATCACCAGTGGCCAACTATGCTAATTTACAGAATCAGAGGGGACAAAATTTTGAACCAAAGCAAGAGTGTGAGACACCAAAGCTCACCCTGGTGCTTTTCATAAGGTATTTTGGAGGATTACTTCATCAAAAAAATTGTTCTTTTGTTGCTTTTGTTCCTTCTGGGTAGGTCCTAAAAATATAGGACTGTAAGAAGGGTAACTAGTTGGTGCTTCCATCTTATGATCCCGACATGTAAGTGTATCGTGTTTGAGCTCCAATAATAAGATCAACTATTTTCTCTGCAAATGAAGAGATTTGTATAGAAAAGGAAAAAGATGTGAGCATACTATTAATGTAGCACACTTGGATACATAAAAAAGCATTTGAAGGTGAAAAACTATAACAAACGAACCAGAAAGAAATCCAATGATAGGTACAGGTTCCAAGACGTTCCTGGTGCTTTCAAGTTTTTGCCTGAGATATCAAAACCATATATATGACAACCATGGTCTTGTTTCTTATAATTTCTCCTCTTTAGAAAAGTCATACGCAAATAAACCATGTAGATAAAGAATGAAATACTGAAATAGATCAGTACCTAGTATACTTGATAAAGAAAGGATCTCTCATAAGGTAAAGCACCAACAACAGCTTCCTTCTTTTAACCTATATCAAAAAAACACTTCAGCATTGACTTTACTCGTGAAGGACTAAACAATGAAACCAAAAAGTCAGTTCCAAAGAATACATATTGCTAGATTCATGCAGAAGACTGATGAGCAGGATGCACCCAAAATGTCTATAAACTCTACATGGTAAGATTCAGAGAGACTCAAACCTCATTCTTTTCAGAGATTGAGAGATGAAACTGTTGCTCTTTTCTAAGACTGCTCGACCCTGTAACTTTTGAAAGAATACCCATCCCAACGAAGTCCACAGTCAGAGAAAGCAACCAAGGAATCCATGACCTGATTCCATACTTCCGGATAAATAAAACATAAACTAGTGGTCTTGTGATAAATAGCATTTCCCCTGCTAGAAATAAAGCCCCATGAAGACCCTTTTCAGACAATATGGTGGAAATGGTTGGCCTCTGAACCGCTGATCCTGTAACAACAGAATATTATTTTTGTAAGATATTCTATGAATGAAACACATCATCTTAACCAATCACTTAATTTAATTTTATATGAATAGTTACTTGGAGGCTCCATTATAGCATGTTGTTGTTGAACCCTACGCAACCATACTGGCTCTGAAACCATCCTAGCATTTTCTCCGAAACTGTTTAATGCAGACAGTGCTCTTCCTTCTAAATTCTGTGCATGATTGTTCATTAAGTAATCTGACTCACTCTGCCCTCCAGGCTTTGTGAAACCACCATTGTTATGTTGAGAACTGAAGGCATCTGGCTGTTTGTCGTCGTTTGGTGTCTCCCCTCCATGCAGAAGCATCTTATACCCACTGTTCCGAAACAAAGCTAACCTAACTAGCACCCTGAGATTCATTGAATACCCAATGATAAGTCAAATAGACAAATGCTCACATAAAATAAATGCCTAACTGGAGATGATAACAAGTGGCAGACTGAAGAAAGCTTTTTTTGGGGGGAAGGGGGAGAAAGGGGGGGGTGTAGGGAGCTGCTTACTTGGAAGCCTCTGTAACAGCAATGAAATTCCATTTCTTATCATCTCCATAGTAATGTTGTGCCACAACTTCAGTTAATGTTTCCAAGTCCTTCAGCGCAGATATACATAATGGATAAGGAAATGAATAAGGCTCCGCAGAACCTCTGTGCATTGGAGTAGGAGCCGTATCAATGATATGTTCATTGATAGCAGTGATTATGCCCAAAATAGTAGTTACTGCAGAAGATCACCAAATGTTTAACAAAGCACCAATCAGTATATAGCACAAAGAAAACAGGGTTCAATAACAATTAAGTCCCTTGAAGTTTTACACGAGTTATCAATTCGGCCCTTTATGTTGAATTTCTGCCAATTAGGGTCTTCAAGTGATTTAAGCCCTTCCTTTAGCGTCCATGACACCCCTTTTAATATAAATTTTGAATTTAAAGAATCATTTTTTTCCAGGCTTATTAAGAGGAAAAGGGTCATTTGCAGCATAAATCGACGCAGTTTCCCCTTCTTCAGAAAATCATTCTCTCCTTTTCCCTTTCCTTGGCCCCACAGGACCAGGCCGACCGGCGGTGAAATGGATTTGAGTAAAGTTTGCAACTGTGAAGTGGTTTGGCGAATACTGATAGTGGCTGTCGGCGGCATGTTTGGGTGTGGGTTTGGCTGGAATTAAGAAGGAGATTAAGGTCATGTACGGTGGTTAATGTGATATGTGGTGGCTTGGGTGATTTTGAATGGGGCTATGCGTGGTTGAAATTTCAACAAAACTGTCATTGGGACTAGTGCTCGAACCCAGGAAGAGAACAAAGCAAAATGCTGTCCAAGCTAATCTCTCTCAAGCCAAGAGGAATAGACGATGCACATGTCGTCAAGCACAATGAGAGTCTCTGAGTGCTTCTCATCACCTTTGTCAAAAACTTCTTCCTCAAACGCCAACCAACCACTACCCACATTCAATCCCCTTCCCCAGGTTGCCAACAAAGAAAGGTCTAGTCTCGAATTTGCCAAGTTCATAATCCATATCATCACTCTCATTCTTAGTGCCATCATCTTCTGGTTTTTCCCCATCCTGGTAACGTTAAAGAAATTGCACTTCCTCATTGACCCATTTGCTTTATCCTCATTACATGACTTAAAAAATATGTTTTTTAAGAACTTGTTGAAATTGAAGAGGATGTGAATCATTAGATGAGAGCAGGTGGATAGAGTGGAAAAACACATCAAGAGTATCATATGGTCATAGAATACCTAATAATTTTTTATTTATTTTTGGATAAGTTTTTTTTTAATAAGTAACATAAATATTTGGCAAAAATGCAAAACTGACCCTCTAACTTTTAACGTTTTTCATTTCAGTCCTCTAACTTTTAGTTTTGTCATTTCAGTCCTCTAACTTTCAATTTTTGTCAATCTAGGCTTCCGTTAAAAGCCAGTCAGGGGCTACCATTAGTGTCACTTAAACGACGCCGTTTTTGCCTTTTTTTTTTTTTTAATTTTGGAATTAAAAGGAAAAAAGAAAATTCTGTATTAAAAAATTTTTAAAAAAGGGAGGAAAAAAAAAAGAAAGAAAACATTTAAAGGGAGAGAGGAAGAAAACGTCGTTCCCCTTCCCCTGAAATCTTTTTTTTTGAAAACCCCCTTCCCTGAAATCAAAACCCAAATCCCTGACGTAAATCCCTAACATTGAGAAAGGAAGAATCGCCAGTTTGAGAGAGAGGCCGAGTCCATTTGGGAGAGAGGCTTAGTCGGATTGAGAGTCCGAGATAGACTCAGCTTCCGCAACATGGTTAGGTCAGCGAGACGGTCACTGAGTCGGCCACCGAGTTGGAGGCGAGGCAGTCAGAGCTCGGTGACTCGGTTGCTAGAGCACGCGACTCCACGCCAATCATAGGGAGATAATGGCGTCGATGAATCCCAGCCATTCAACGCTCCAAGTGGATCATGGAGATTGAGTTTGAAAGATGTTAAGGCTTCAATTTCCATTACTATCCTGGCACACGATAAGAAGGGTGCATAGAGAACCGCAACACAGAAAAAAGAGCAGTAACGGCCACGGTTGGTAGTTTCGGTCTATCTCAGACTCTCAATCCAACTAAGCCTCTCTCTCAAACGGACTCGGCCTCTCTCTCTCAATGTTAGAGATTTGGGTTTTAAAATGTTTTCTTTTCTTTTCTTTTTTTTTTACAGATTTTTCTTTTTTCCTTTTAATTCCGATTTTTTAAAAAAAAAAAAAAAAAAAAGGCAAAAGCGGCGTTGTTTAAGTGACGTCGTTTAAGTGACACTAATGGCAGCCCTTGATTGGTTTTTAACAAAAGCCTGGATTGACAAAAATTGAATGTTAGAGGATTGAAATGAAAAACGTTGAAAGTTAGAGGATCAGTTTTGCATTTTTGCCTAAATATTTTATTAAAAAAAAACCACAGCCTAGTAAAAAATAGTAAAACTAAATACCTTTCGAGAAGAGTAAAAAAGACAAAAGACTTAAATTCAAGAATGGACCATTTGCATCCCTCAAAGCTTCTAGCATTCCAATCCTGCCAGATACACTACATCAAACAATGCGGCACAACCCTCCATATATCTATATTGCGATGTTGCCTGAAATTGCTTGACCAAGAATCCAACAAATCCACTACCCTTTGCGGCATCACCCAACAAATACCAAACAAGCAAAAGACCATACTCCACATCTCATATGCTATAGGACTGTGAAGGAGGAGATGATCTACAGATTCCCCACACCTTTTACACATATAACACCACTCAAGTACAACAATATGCCTCTTCCGAAGATTATCCGTAGTTAGAATCTTGCCTAAAGAAGCAGTCCAAGAAATTAAAAAAAAAAAACTACCCAAGGAGGAACCTTCGATTGTCACACCATTTTCCATTTTCCACGGGAAAGATATAACAATAGAAGGGGAGAGAGAATGATAATACCCACTCACCTCGAAACCACAATCACTTTTGGATAAGTAAAAGAAAACCAATTAAGCTAAAGTGAAAAATTTAATAAGATTGCTATAAGACCATCTATGCTTTTGCTTTTAAATGAAATCTTGTTAAGAAGCAACATATTCATTGAATAGGAAGATGAATGGGTGGTAATACAAGGAAAGATAGGATTCAAAATGAGGAAATTTGCAAAGAATGTTAAGATGGATGTGGAAATACAAGGAAAGATGGGATTCAAAGTGAGGAAATTGACACTTGAGATGGTTTGATCATGTTCAAGGGAGAGAGATTAATGCACTTGGAAGAAAAAGTGAGTTAATTGGTCATTGTAGATGAAGACCAAAAATAACATTCATAGAAGTAGTAAAAAATGAAGTTTTATTTAAGTAACAAAAAGCATAGCTTTTAGATAGAATAGAATGAGGGAAAATAAAAAATGTGGTCGACCTTGACTAGTCTATTGATGATCCATAGTTGACCCCAAAATTTGGGGGCTAAAGCTTGGGTTGTTGTTGCTGTAGTAAAAACTTGTTGAAAATCAAGTTTTGGTCCAAAATGGTTCCATCTTATATATTTAACAATAAACGAGTACACCAGCTAGCAAAATGACTTGATTGATCATGCTTGCCAATGTGAGGGACCAGATTGACAACTTGTATGAAATGTAAATTTTGGGGGATTAAATTGTCTTTTAGACTAGAAAATCACAAAATTATAAAAGAATATTAACTAAAATGAATAGACAAACCAACAGTTCCAAAAGATAGGAAAAACAAATACCAATTCTATAACTTTCCATTACATGCAGACTGAAGAAGATTATATATATATCTATATAGGCCAACTTAAATTGTCTTTTTCCAAGAAATTTGCTTTTGTTGCTATCCCTTCATTTTCTCAAAAAGACATCAACCAAAATGGGAGAAAAACTCTTTTCAATATTTAAGCTAATAAGAGAAGCTAAAGGTTACCAAAATTTCACAAAACCTGCTTCTGGTCCTATCTCTGAATCAGAAAACCGTTCAGGAAGAAGCCACGTCATTCCCTGCAAAATATTTCAACACCTAAATAAGATAACAAAGCTCCAACAGCTAAACAAAGATCAGGATCAGCTTCTTTATGTTTTCAACATTCATGAGCAAACACGGATGACATGATAATTAGAGAACATGTCAAGAGAATCAAATTAATTAAATTGGGGGAAAGTATAGGTCAATTAGTAATACATCAGATTTTGCAATGAGTTTGCATGTAGTTTATATGGCTTATTAATCAGCAACTCACAAAAATGAACATGACTTTATCCTTATATTTTGAGGTAAATAATGAGTTGAAATATAGTGAAGATCCTTAATCACAGGCCCTCAACCTCATTGAGTATCCATCTTTTTTCCCTATCTTTTTTTCACCTGAGCTACAATCCTCCATTCCTGAATCAGCTCCCTGCTCCTAAGCACTTCCTCTACTGCTAGAAGCTAGTAGCTACTAAAACTTATTTTTAGCCTCATGCCAACATTTTTCTTATCATTATTTTTTACTCTCTTTTCACTGTCCCATCGGCATCCCATCCTCCGTTGTAGGCTATGAATACCCTGCCATACTTACTAAATCAATTTCCTTAGGACTCTGTTGCTGCTTGGTTTTGGGAGCTTAAGGCTAGTAGTAGCATCACCATGACCAAATTCCTCAAATACCTTACAAATTGATCCTGTTATCATGAAATCTCTGTAGGTTAGGCTTCTGGCTTCAACACCTATCCATGCCTATTCTTTCTCTTGGGGCAGACAGTGAACAATAATCTTCCCTCCACCTAAGGTTTCTTGCTCAAAACCTGAGCTGGCCACAAATTCAGGCTTAAGGTTTAGTAGCCTAATTGGGATGGTGACTGACTTAACTCCCTCTTCTTCTCAGTTTATAATAGGTCGCATGGCTTCCAGATGTATGGCTTCAATTGAGAAACGAAGGACCTTTTTTAAAGCCCATATGCTTAGCCAGAATCAACCGCACCAAAAAATTCCACTAAACAAAGCTTCGGACTCTTCACTATGGTTTTAACTAACCCATGAATTTCAATATTCAGATAAGAAACACAATATGATCGGATGAAAACAGTTTATGATAAACCCTTTTCTGTACTTTTCTTTTTACCATCTTTGAGCTACAAAAACATATGAGGACAACCCACAAAGCGGAACAGTTCATTAAACTGCATAAGATTAGATATTGATCGATTAAATTTATTATCTAACACAACAGATAATAAAATTGCCATTAACTGATAGGACGCACATTGGCCTAGACGAGACAACATCAACTTGATATCCAAACACAATTACTTCTTTCAATTCCATGTCCAAAAATAGTTTAAAGATTACTTTTTTTTCATTGTCCCATATGAGATGATTCATAATTTCAAATTTTCAAAATATTCAAACGCAATAAAATTTTACTATTTTTTCTCAGAATTTCTCACATATCAAGCTACCATGGATATCAAAAGCAATAATAACGAAAACCCACAAAGCCAAACGCAACAAACAATCCAATACCCAATTAAATATTAAAACTTTGTCCATAAATTTGTAACAAATGACAGAGTACCAAAACAAAAAACAATGAAATTACAAAGAATTGAGAGGGGCTCACATTGGCTAGAGACTCCAACGAGTGCACATACTCCTTGTTCCGCCTAACCCACCTCTTATAAGCCTCCATATCAGAAACAAAGAAATTCACAGCACTGGTTGCAAACTCAACCCCTGGCTCACAAAGCTAAGACCACCACCACCTTGGTCTTGTTCACTGTTTGGGCCCTGACCCAGAAACCCAAAATACACTAAAAGTGAAACCTTGTTTTTGGTCTAGTATTAGATTTTGAGGAGTCCGATGATTGAGAACTTGCAAAACAGAGCAATGACTATGAATAATAAAGAGAGACAGGGTGACGGTTGTGGTGAGCTGTAAACTAATGTCATTTGCTAATTTTAATTTTGTTAGATCTGTCTATTCATTGGATAAGACCTTAAAAGTTTTCGACCGTCCGATACGGTGATGTGTTTTTGCAATTGTAATTGTCTTCTACACTACTATTTAAGGAGCTGGCCTTATTTGGACTGAATTTTTTTTTTATTCTAAAATATCCCTACACTCCTAGGTTTAAGTAGAGACAGAACCAAATGATAGTTTGGTAAAAGATTTTTTTAGTTCCAAAATACCCCTACACCCCCTAGGTTTAAGTAGAGACAGAACCAAATGATAGTTTGGTAAAAATACATGTCTAACTTGCACTAAAATATTGCCTACAAAAAAGGAACATTTTTCTACTAACCCACTTCTTCAAAGTAACTATACGTTTATTGTTTTTTTTTTTAAATAGAAAAATAAGTTAAACACTCCACGATTATCTAAAAACAAATCTAAATATATATATATATATATATATATATATATATATATATAAAATAAAAAACTAAAGGACAATCTAGATTGTTTTTGTTCTAAAATACCCTTACATTCCTATGTTTAAGTAGAGACAAAACTAAAGGACAATCTGGTTAAAATAAAACCTTCACTTCCACTAAAACATTGCCTAAAAAATAGGGCCACTTTCCTATTGATTTTCAAAATAAAACGTTTGAATAACTATCATTTTTTTTTTTTTTCAGTTTTCAAAATAAAACTGGTTATCCTTATTACTCCATGGTATACACTTCCATGTTTGCAGTTTTCCTTCTTCAGTAAAATAGTCATTGTTTCTCTTTGTCTCTGAAGGCTGCAATTTAAAAGATGGGATGGGTCATGCAATTCCATGTAAGAATGTTTTATGCAGTTTTATGGTAGTAATATTTACTTCCATTCCTACAACTTTATAAAGTTTTATGCTTGAAAACTATCCAATATTGTTCTATGATCTCACGTTTTGATTCAATGTGATTCTTAGGAATGTTTGCTTGATTTGGTAAGTTATAGCTTTGGTGTGATTCGGTCTTATATTATTATTTTTCCTAAAAACTGGGTTAATGTGTTTATGTGTAGCATTTTAAAAAATTATTTTTAATGTAAATGCAAGAGAAGGGCAAACATTAATTAATGATGTGGAACTTGTAAGTGCACAATTGCACCTGGACCCAAGAACAGTTATGGGCTCAGGCCCAATGAGCCTTAAACAATAAGAATTTGTAGAGTGTGGGTTTGAAACCCAGGTTGGAAGTATATGAGGATTAAATGACAAACTAAGGATTGCAAGTAATTGAAAACAACAAGGAATATTGTAACTGGGCCTCCTCGGACGTAAGCGAAAGTCGTTCTTATATTATATCTCACCCTTAGTCTCTTGTCCTTTTAGGTTACAAAACGTTCCGTCCCTATTTCTGTTCCAGATCCCCCTTTAAATACCCTTCTTTTTAGTACTTTATACACGTGTTGCCCCAATCCATCCCTTAACCTAGATATTTCTTTTCTTAGTGCCTTTGAACAGTAACTAGAAGTTTCCCTTCCACTGTTCAAGTGTCACCTCCCCATTAATGCGGCCAGGGTGGTAGGTGCAGGGTCTTTAATGTGGAGGTAGCAGCCTTTATTTTTGACATTTCTTCAACACCGGTGCTTCTGGGACATTCTGGGGTTCACCCCCCTTAACCATTGGTCTTGACCGTGTCATTCCCTAACCTTTACCATGAAGTCTCAGATTCTCTGACGTCAGTCCGAGGGGAAAAACATCCTCGGCTAGGTCCTCGGATCCTCGGCGTATGGGCCGACCTAAACTATCAACAAGCCCTAAACTCAAGAGTAGGTCGGCCTTCCTTAGCAAGGCCCAATGGCCCATATCCCTATTAAGATATTTTTACTCCCCACAGAACTATGTATTTATTGTTAATGTAATTGTTTCATGTTGATTTAATGAAGGATTCGAAAGTCACACTCTTTCATTCTTCTTTCTTTTCTTTTTTTTTTTTGAGAAAAATACTCTTTCATTCTAATAATTATTTTCCGTGAATGTATATTGATCTTTTATGTTTTGGTTTTTTAATTTTAAAAAAAATTAACAATATTCTAATACGTTACTCTGTCTTTTCTTCAATGGATTTTAATTCTAAAAATGAGGATAATTTTAGAAGCATGTCCTTAAGCATATGTTAATAAGCAACATATTTAACATCAACATTAAGTGAAGTTTAACCTAATTAGTAAAAGCATAATTTAGTGTGAACATTTCTTATATAGTTTTCTCCATAATTTAGTGTTTATAAACTTGACAAAATTGACTTAAATATATTTTTTATTTATGTTGGGTTGATTTTTTGTTTTTGTTTTGTTTTTAGCCTTGACATATACAACTTCTGCATATGATATGTGTTTTGACTGCATGAAAAAAGAAAAATGAAATTAACTTGACAAAAGTTACTAAACTCAATATTCTTGTGGATTAATAATGGCTTAAGTTGGGTTGAGTTTTTTTTTTTTTAGCCTTGACATATATTGCTTTGTGCTTTGTGTTTTGACTGCATGATAGAAGGAAAATGAAATATTGGTTTTTATTCTTATCCACCAATATAAGAATATATTTATACACACTTTTTACATTTTCCATTATAATGCATTTGTGGGTGAAATAATTTTAAAATCACACCCCTAGATTTTTTGTGATTAGAAAATGTAATAATCTCAAATTATAAATGATGCAACATCAATTAAAAATATATACTAAGAGGTATCTTTTTAATTGAGTACTAGCCTCTAAACACGCGTGTGAGCGCGTGTTCAAAGGCTTTTCTATTTTTTGGATAAATATTAATTTAGAGCATTCATTATAATCTCTGATTATTACATTTTTCAATCACAAAAAAAAAAAACCTAGGAGTGTAATGAATAATGTGTGTTGAAATAATCTTTCATCACACTCCTAGGTTTTTTTGGTGATTGAAAAATGATATAATCAGAGATTATAATGAATGCTCTAAATTAATATTTACCCAAAAGATAGAAAAGCCTCTGAGCACGCGCGTGAGCGCGTGTTCAGAGGCTAGTTATATACAATGATTCTACACTTTGCTGCTATAATTTTATAGATCCCGACTGTAGGGGATCCATACCACAGCCAACGAGTGTCTTTAGTTTTTTCTTGTTTATTTTTGGATAAAAATAATAAGATAAGTACTCTATGGATATATCGACAATATTTTTACAACAAATTTTGGGTGACAAGTTGTTACTAACGCTCCGTTTGTTTCAATGGAAAACCTTGTGTAAAGATGGTTTTCCTTGTTTTCCAGTATTTGGTAGCATAAAAAAAGATGAGTCAAAGGAAAATTATCTTTGGTCAACATAAAAAGTATGGCTTATTTTTGGAGATTGTTTTCCATTAATTTTTTTTGGAAAACAACTCTATCTCAAAACAAGCTAGATAAGGGAAGTTATGAGGTTATTTTTCAACTCATTTAAAGTTGCTACCAAACATTAGAAAATGAGATAGTTTTATAGAAAATGTTTTTTAGAAAATAACTCATTTTCTAGAAAACATCATTGCTGAAACAAACAGAGCGTTATTCTAATCTGAGTCTACTGCTTAAATTACTATTTTACTCACTGATGGGGTATTGATTTTGCTTATCTCCAAGTCGTCCATAAAGGTCGTCTGTAACCCGTCTGGAATTGTGAGCACCCTTCGGAACCCACCTGCAACTACCTCGTCCAAGGAAGAAGAGCTCTGGACGAGGTAAGCACCACCAGTGATGCACTCGTCCAGAGCGCCGACAACCTCGTCTTAAAGGAATTTGCCTGTTAGACGAGACAACCCCAGCGCGTGTACCAAAGCACACTCAACTAAGGGACTCCAGGACGAGGGTATCATACTTAGGAAAATCTCCGAATATGACGTAATAATCCCTTATCCCACGCATAACCGCCTGGTATCCGTTGTGGAACAGAAGCATAACTTCTAAACGGTTATGCAAGTTACGTTTGATTTCTACCTCTCCTTGAATCCAGGAGAAGTTCCAATTTTGATAACCGCCTATAAGAACACTATATAAAGGCTGTTTCAGACAAGGCCAAGGTATGTTCATTTTTTACTCCAAAAAAGTTGGAACTCAAATAACATAGAGAGAAAAACTAACTTTGCCATCGGAGGGTTTTTGGCCGGCAGCCCCGGTTGCCTTTGATTTGCTTTTCTTTCTTTTTTCAGGCCTCAGAGAGAACCAGTAGTCCTTTCAAGTCCGAAGCATCCAGCCTACTGATCTTCTTTGCATCATCACTCACCAATATCAGCGTTTTCTCAACTGATAATTATTAAAAATCCTATTGTTAAATTTTGGATGAATGCTCAGAGGCTTTTCTATTTTTTGGGTAAATTTTAATTAGAGCATTCATTATAATCTCTGATTATTACATTTTTCAATCACAAAAAAAACTTAGGAGTGTGATGAAAAATATGTGTGTTGAAATAATCTTTCATCACACCCCTAGGTTTTTTTGGTGATTGAAAAATGTAATAATCAGAGATTATAATGAATGCTCTAAATTAACATTTGCCCAAAAAATAGAAAAGCCTCTAAGCACGCGCGTGAGCGTGTGTTCAGAGGCTAGTTATATACAATGATTCTACACTTTGCTACTATAGTGCTATAGATCCCGACTGTAGGGGATCCATACCACAGCCAACGAGTGTCTTTAGTTTTTTCTTGTTTATTTTTGGATAAAAATAATAAGATAAGTACTCTATGGATATATCCACAATATTTTTACAACAAATTTGTGGTGACAAGTTGTTACTAATTCTAATCTGAGTCTACTACTTAAATTACTATTTTACTCACCAATATCAGCGTTTTCTCAACTGATAATTATTAAAAATCGTATTGTTGGGAAATTGATTGGGGAAAATTGTCTTTTTTTTAAGAAATTTGGTAAAAAGAAAAAACTAAATTTTGTTATTTTAAGTTTTTAACTAATTCATTTGTAGTTTTGTATATCTCCCATTTTGTTTTGAGAAATATTATGTCTACAATATTTTTACAATGAATCCTAAGTGGTAGGTTGTTATTGACTATTATGGTAGGTACATTTTTAATTCAAATTATAACCAATAATGACTTACCATATAAGATTTATTATAAAAAAGTTGTGAAATTATTGTAAACGTACCACTTCTCTTTCGTTTTAGGAGTCTTTAAATTTTATTACTCACCAAAAAGAAATTATAATTTGCACTTGTGGGTGAACTGGGCCTGGTGGACTAGGCCAACCATACGAGCGAAGCCCAATACGAAACCTAAGGCCGATTGAATGTAGTGAGTCCGGGATATAACGGAAAGGTTTCCCCGGGCCTCCTTATATTTAACCCAACCACTAGCTAAGCACTAAGAGTTACACACGGACCTACCCGAGGGGTCCTTTTGAAACAGGGAATCAGAAACAATCATGAAGAAATTCTGTACGTGGTCTGAAGGAGGCCAATAACTGAGAGCCAATGACTATGAAAATAATCCACTACCGAGCCTTAACTGGAGTTTGGAAGAAGTTCTAAGGGAATCCTCTGAATTCGTGAAGATCCCTTGGGATCCTGGGAGATGTGGGAATACGCGAGTGAGTGGGAATAAAAATAATGGCCACCCCACTCAGAAAGGGATATAAAAGGAGGTCTAGGCCATAGTTCAAGGGGTCAGAAAATTTGGGAAGGTGAGGGATAAGAGAGAAACTGGTAAGAAGAGGGAATAAGTAGGGAAACTGGTGCAAGCTCAGAGCTTGAGGGAATAATCAAGTTTAAGTTTGAGCCCCATAAGTAGGATTGAGATTCAACCCACTAACAAATAAGTTGAGGGCCCAAATACTTGCACATACACGCCACCCACAATACCTCTTTGAGATAAAATGTCAATAATACTCTAGATATCTTATTTGGATCCATAATATCATTTTATTTTTGCTTATACAAGTAATGTAAATTTAAGTTTTGAAAAGTAATATATATATATATATATATTATTATTATTATTATTATGGGATAATTACACTTTACCCACCTGTGGTTTGCCTCTAATTTGACTTGCCTACCCGTGATTTCAATTTTGACACTTTACCTACCTGAGGTTCAATTTGTTACTGCTCCGTAACCCACCTCCCTGTCTGCCGTTACTTTAATACATTTTCTTTCAAAATCAAAACACAAAATAGATCAAAAAGTTAGGATTTTTGATTGCTTAAAAACTTCTATAAAAAAATTTGAAACTTTATCAAACTACAACACAAACACTGCTTATACTAAACCCTTCTCGATCTCGCCCCATATTCTACAAATCAATAATCCAGAACTTCAAATGAGTAAAAAAACAGAGTCCAAAAACTAACTGACAAGCCCTCCCCCGCCCCCCCCCCCCCAAAAAGAGCAGAACTCAAAAGGGTCAGAGTCAAAGACTATCAAAGAGAACTCACTAGAGTTGCAAATTTAACAATGACAAAGTCTTCAATACCCACTGATCAATATTATTCCAAAAACAAAAATAACAAATACCCAATCATAGGTGTTTAACAAAGCACGGGTAAACCAATTAATCCATTAGAATTCAAACTTGTAAGATGCATCAAGTCCAAAGCCTCTTCAATCATAGTCTGTAAAGTGATCCCAGCTCAAAAGCTTTGAAACATTTTTTACTCCTAGAATATCTGCCTGGGCATCACTTTCTACAATAACTAGGCTTAGAGATTCCTCTAGAGCAACCACAAATGTTTTTCTTAAAGCATAGGCTTCCGCCGCCTTAGAAGTGGTTGTTGCATAAAAACATAAGATCTAAGCTTTTTTATTTACTTGATATTATAATTAATATATCCTGTCAGTAAAGCAGTGATACAAGATGACCAATATTAGGTACCATCTACTAAGATCCTTTGCCTTGTCCACTAAAAATTTTGAGAACCAAGTTGAATGATCTACTTTGTTATTTTTTATAGAAGTTCTTAAGCAATCAAAAACCCTAACTTTTTGATATATTTTGTGTTTTGATTTTGAAAGAAAACGTGTTAGAGTAATGGCAGATAGGGAGGTGGGTTACGGAGCAGTAACGGATTGAATCTCGGGTGGGTAAAGTGTCAAAATTGAAACCACGGGTAGGCAAGTCAAATTAGAGGCAAACCACAGGTGGGTAAAATGTAATTATCCCTATTATTATTTATAAACAAGAGTGTACATAGCTATTAAAATGGGTGCGTGTTGTGTTCTCGTCCCACACACACTATTTTATAGCAAGGAGGAACCTTTTGAAGTGACGCTAAAACGCTAATTAGAAGTTTCAAACCTAAGATCTCAAGAACTACTAAGTCAACCTCTTAGATTTAAAATAATATAAATTTATTACATGCACGATATAATTTGTTTCCTTAACATACGTGTCCATAGTCTTTTTAACACCTTTTTTAAAGATAGATATTTGGGGTGTTTAGAGTAAGGGTTCAAATAACAGATATTGGATTCAGCAAAAAAAAAAAAGAATCATGGATATCGAGAACCACAAATAGTGTCACTACCATTGAAATATCAATTGAACCCTAAGCACTTTTAATTACAAAAGAGTATTTCTTTAGTAAGGACTTCAAGATGTTAGATTTCACTTAATATTATTAAAACCATTGTAAGACAAGAAAATGTAGATTGACAATGTATTTTTTTTTTTAAATCACATCATGTGGGGAGAGAGAGAGAGAGAGAGAGAGAGAGAGAGAGAGAGATTATGTGAAACTAGTATGTAATCCATGCAAATGTATGGATGCATTTAAAATTAAAAATAATTTTTATTATATAATTAGTCAAATTATTAAAAAAATAGCAAGTAACATGTGCATATGTATGTATACATTTAAAATTAAACACAATTTATATTATAAAAATATAAATAATTAGTCTAATTTTTTTTTTGTTGAGAGAGAGTCAAATTATTATTTTTAAATAAACGTAATTAGTCATATATTAAAATTCTTACCAAAATTTAATACTACTTATGATCATTTTTTTTTTCTAATTTTAATAAGATATAATGTCTGGTGATCTTTGATGTGTGATAATTTGTATTGAGTATAGGTGATTTTTTTATTTTAAAAAAATTATAGTTCTTTAATATTAGATTCTTATTATCTTGCACTCATTAAGTCTTTTTTTTTCTTTCTAATTTTAATAAGACAGAATGTGTGATGATATTTGATGTATGATGATTTGTATTGAGTATAGGTGATTTTTTTTAAAAAATTTATAGTTCTTTAATACTAGATTCTTATTATCTTCCGCTTATTAACTCACTTGGAATAAAGATTAAGAAATTTAAGTAGATAATTATGGTGTGACCCCTACATATAAATTTAGACATATGACACAAAGTTGGATTTTAATTTCACATTCTAATTGAACTTTCTCTGAGCTTTACCTATCAATGCACACACACAATAATTTTACATATAGACTAATAAATGTTACATGACTCAATAATTTTCATTGAATTAATTATTAAAACTATTCGTAAGAAAAAAAAGAGAGAGGGTAGATTGACAATGTATTATTTTTAAAAAATCACATCACATGGAGAGAGAGAGAATATGACATATTTTGTGAAACATTAAGCAATATTACACGACTCAATAATTTTCATTGAATTAATATATAAAACCATTTGTAAGAAGAAAAACAAAGGGTAGATTGACAATGTATTTTTTTTTTTTATAAATCACATAACGTGGAGAGAGAGAGAGAGAGAGAGAGAGAGAGAGAGAGAGAGAGATGTCGGGTCGGATCAGGTTGGCATTAAGCCCAAATAGAGAGCAAGTGAACTTAGTTTGGAACAGAGTCGAGAAACGACACCGTGTTGTCTGACTAAATCCTACGCTACAACAAGCCCAAAACAAAAGGCGCGTCCATACAAAAAAAAAAACATCATTCTCTCTAGTCTAGGGTTTCCAATTTTTGCAACACAAGAAGAAAATTCAAAAAATGCAACTCACTCTCGAATTCGGGTAAATTGCTCCTTTCGTTTTGTAATCTTACATCAAAACCTGGGTATATGACTTTAATAACAACTGCTTCTCTCTCTCTCTCTTTTTTTTTTGTTGGTTTCAATCTGTTTATAAGTTTGATAGTTTTAAGGTTAACATGAATTTGTCAAGATGAATCCTTTTTTGTTTAGTGTTCAATAAAAATTTGATCTTTAATCTGTTTTTCACTCTCTTAGTCAAGTGTTTATTGATTACTGATAAAAAGGTTGCATAATAAACGAAACCCACTTCTTTATTCTCCAAATTTTCAATATTTTTAATCTAAAAAAAAAAAAAAAATTGATGGGTGTTTTGTTTTGTAAGATTTGGGATTTGGAAAGTACTGTAGCAGTGCAGTGTGTTCAGTTAAAAGGTTCATATGGGCATGTCTTAGATGCTTTTATGATGTTCCATTTTTATCTTTGTTCATGATTGGTTACTTTTAATCTTTGTCTACACTTTATGTCTCATTGGAATAATTTTATTGGCAGTGGGGGATTAGAGCTTCTCTGTGACTCTGTAAAAGTCCATAATGTCAGTGTTGATATGCCAAAGGGTGCAGAAAAGGTAAATTTATAGTTTTAACAGATGTTTCCATGAAAGCTTAAAGTGTGAGATGTGTGAACAGACTCATCAATATGTTTTTCTTTTCACTTGTTAGTTAATAATGAAAGATTTGCTCGGTTGGGTTCGTACCAATTTGATCAAGGAGAGGCCTGAAATGTTCATGAAAGGAGATACTGTGTAAGTTTAATTTTGCTTCTAAATTTCAATCTTGAAGGTGGGTGTGTGCGCATACACTCCAACACTATGAAATATTGCTGATACTGATTAATTAAATGGGAGAGTCACTTGAGAGGTAGAAAAGAATACATGTTATTAATTAAATGGGGGAGTCACTTGAGAGGTAGAAAAGAATACATGTTGCTGATACTGATTAGTCCATAGTTTGCCCCAAAATTTTTCTACAAAATAGATATGGGCGATAACTAATAACACTTTTAGGGTGAAGAATATATGTAATGTGGAAAAGGGGAGTACTTGGAGAAATGAGAGGATTATAAGTATGATGATTAATGCAATCTATCATCATAAACATCCTTATTAAACATGTATAGGTTTTGTTTGTCTTGCAGGAGACCTGGTGTTCTTGTCCTTGTGAATGATTGTGATTGGGAGCTAAGTGGGCAGCTTGATACAACCCTAGAAGAGAAGGATGTGGTGGTTTTCATCTCAACCTTGCATGGTGGATAGTATCTAGACGAGATCATTGTGTTGTGTACTAGATGAAAATGTAATTGTTATTATGAGATAATTTGGCATCCTAGCCTTGTTTGTGTACTTTGCTGATATTCATTACTGAAGCATTCAGGAAAGTGATGAAAGCTTCCCCCCACCCCCCACAATTTATAAGAGGTTTTGTTTGTTTTGTTGATTTTACTGCCCATGTACTTTTACATTTTCTCTTGTTGACAAGTAGATTTGTTGAAATGATCTGTTTTTTGTTTCCATTTTCTCTGTAAATTTAAGAATTCGTAGGAGATCAAATGCCTATAATTTAAGAATCGTATGGACTTTCTGTTGGGAGTTTCTGAGTTAGATTCTTTAAGGCGGCAGTGAATCTAAATTCTAGTGCAAATTGGGTCCATATAATGTAAAGCATTCATATTAAATGTGCTGAAAAAAATTAGCTTTTAACAATTCAAAAAAATATTTTATTTATTTTAACAACTCACTTTACAATATACTTAATGTCAAATATTCTTTCTTTTACAACTTTATTTAAGTACTCTTACTTTTACCACCCAACTCTCTCTCTCTCTCTCATTTAAATAATGTTTTTTGTGTATACCATCTAGCAACAATATGTAGCTAGTTGTTAAAAAATTATAGGTTTGACACCTTTAATATGGTGAGTTTTTTAGTGTTTTTGGAGCTAAAATAGCATTTTAGCACTTGATGTGAATGCTCTTTAAGGAAAATGCTTATCAAAAAAAGAAGAAGAAGAATGCTCTTAAGAGGTTAAAGGGGGAGCAAAGCAAAATCTAAATATGGGTTCTATTCTGTTTTGGATGCAAGGTTTGGTTTGCTAATGGAAAAACAAGGACCGAATAATAGTGAGGGTAATGTAATGTATCAGTGTTGTGTTGTGACTTCTACATCGTCAAATATGGTACTGCCCTTATTTCGCAGAATATAGGGAAGGGAACCAAAAAGAGTTGTTTATTTGCCAGGTTTCCTTTCCTCCTTTCAGCTCAAAAAGTTTCAAAACGATTTCTGTTCATGATTGCAGTATTTTCAATATATTTTGCAATCCAACCTGATTAATTATGCAGAATACTAAATAAACTCTTTAGAAATAGGATTAAAAAGATAAAAAATTAATGCCAAGTCATTTTAGAAGTTTTAAAAAAGGTAAGATTGTTCCTCCAGGAATAAAAAAAAAAAAGAAAATAAAAAAGAGAAGGAATTGTTGAGAGTGGGATTTGAACCCACGCCCTTTCGGACCAGAACCTTAATCTGGCGCCTTAGACCAACTCGGCCATCTCAACAATGCTTGACATGCATCTCCAACTTTCAAAATTATCCTTTATTTTAGCATTCTTAATCTTCGCCTTCTTTCTTCTAATAAATCTACATCCAGTTCGATGTGGAGTCGGTCCGTCTTGAAAATTAGGATGTGGTGTTGCAAAAACAGAGGAAGCAAAATGGAACACAACTTTTATTTCATTGGTTGCTCTCATGCCTATATTTTATTTTGTTCCATAAAATATGACAAATTGTCCTAGCTCTCTTTCTAAACAATTAATTCTTAATCAAAGATAGAAATGGCAGATGAAAGGGTAAGCTTTGGAGTTGTTACTTATGCTAGAAGGATTATGCTAATGAATAACCATCTTGGTTGCTTTTGCTCTTTCAAAGCCTCTCTTTCTCGATGAAATATTTTTTAACATGATTTTTTTTAAACTCACAAGCGGTCATCTTTTTATTTCCCTTGAAGGGTTAAGAGAAAAAAAAGAGCATTCCTGATGCTTTCTCTTTATTTATTTAAAGTATAGCATAACCCTCACCATTAATTTGCTTTTATTTACTTTTATTTTATTTTTTAAAGCTATACTATATTACTATTATACTACATTGCTTACGTAGCAGAAAACAATTGCCTTCAAAGATTCATTCCTACCACTTTGACAAAACAGAACAAGGGCGGGAGGAGCACTTTTTTTTATTTTTTTTTATGTAGCATCAAAACTTGAAATTCTTGTTTTTTTAGATGGTGTCCTGGTCTCAGCTCCATAAATGATGAAAGAAATAGGATGAGTTCTCTTATTAAAATACTAAAAAAGATACAAATAGGAGAGCAAAATGCCATAGAAAACTGTGTTTCCAATAAATACGTTCAATGTTTAAATACCAAAAAAAAACAAAGGAATTTACCAATGTAGAGATAGTTCTTCATAAATAAATTAAAAAAAAAAAAAAAAAAACCATAAATGAACCATACTTTCAAAATCATTGATCACATTTATCTCATGATTGATACGTCACACTGTCGCTGGGTGTAACACACAATGATAGCAAAATATACCATTTATTATATCTGAAAGGTTCATGTAAAAAATTATAAATTTGTTAAGCTACAGAAAACATTAACCAGAAGTAAAACAGAAGATGAACTTCTCTTGGCAGCATAAAGCGGGATATGGTGCCACCTGATTGTCACTTGAAAAGAATGAAGAAAGGAAAAGGCAACAGAGCGATACTTTGATCGGAGCATCATCAGACCTTTTGTTTTCCTTTTCTCAGTTTTTCTAGTTCTGCTTCAGCATCCTGCAGCTGCAGCCTTAGTGTGGATACCCTTCTCTCCAACGCTTCCACTGTGCCGGTGGAAGGTTGATATGGTGACAGAAAATGGCATGAAAATGCTTTCAGAGCTTCAACGCCAGTAACCTACAAATCAACAAATGTCAAAAGGGCCAATCTAGAATTAGTGAATTTCAGATTTAGGTTCTCAGTTTGGTATGAGGATCAACTAAGAATTCACAAGCTAGGAGGATACCTCCTGAAGAAACAAGCAAGAAATTAAGGAAAATATAATAAATTCAGCAATTAGCATTGGAAATAATTTGGAGAAAAGATATGAAAGAACAACATGAGTTCAACTTAGAGCAATGTATGTTGGAAAAGATAGAAACATCACATCTTTCCACAAGTTCGATCTAAAATCATTTGGAATTAATCAACAATATTGTCGAAAATTAACGACCTGTTAGACTATATGTCTATACCTGATAAGATTGGTCAATGTATGACAAGTGAAGTGGTGAAGTGATGATTTCAAAATAAGATACAATCTTTTTAAATATTTATAATTTTTTGGCATTGTAAATTACCTCTTCTGGCAGCAATGGGAGCTTGGTGATGTTAAAGTCATCATACAACATATAGAACTGGTCAAGGTACTTTTGTTGCATCCGCATTCTAGCTTTGAGTAACTTGGATTCTATGTCTACAATTAGGAAAAAGACCAATAGATTTACTCTTATTTTATGCAAAAAAATTATCCCAAAGGAAAAAAGAAGCAAGAGAACATGTAAAATCACCATCTTCATCATAAAGTACTTGGTTAATGATAATATTGTGTGTATCTATCTCAAACTTGGCGAGTTCCTGGACCAGTCTCTCTGTTTCATAAAGAGAGAGGAACTCTGGAATGCAAACACAGACAAAGGTTGTCAAGTCCTGCCAATAGGGAAATACGAGAGCATTAAGAAATAACTATGAAACAATCAGACATTCAATATAATTTTGAGTGATAATTAACAAGGAAATCAGATCAAGTGCTTCAGAAATAACTATAAAACATTCAGAAACTAAATGCAAACTTGATTGATTATTTTTGGCAAGTCAAATAAAATTACAATAAACCTCACAAGTCCTAGTGCTTTTAAGAAGGAAAAAACATAAGGGAGAACCATGTCCAGCATACATCTAGAAAAAGTAGCAACGATTTTTATTTTTTTGATAAGAAAGGTAGCAACAATATATTTTTATTCTATTTTCTTTGATAAAGCTCTTTACTAACTGATCAAAAAAAAAAAAAAATCATTTTATTGAGAAATAATATCAATAAAGAGCCAAAAACTTGACTATATATATATATAGCAAAAAAGCATCTTTTACATTTATGTAGTGTTTTAGCCTGTAATGACTAATGACTATTTGAGCCTTGAATCTTGATGCTTTGAGCAATCAACAGGCTAGTGATCATCAGGTTCAGACGTCTCATTGAATTTAAGTCTCCTCAAAATGACTGAGTAAGAGGTCAATTTCGATGTCATTAAAACATCTTAACTTTCTAAACATAGCAATTACTGTAAATGGAGAAAGTAGACAGGATAAAATATCAGCAAAAATGCCATAGTAATTCACACCCATAGTTACAGCAACTGCTTGCAGGTACCAGAGGGGTGCAAATCATGCTTCATTAGTTACTGCAAGAAGCCATGTGTCAAAGAAACACTTTTTTTTTAATTAGTAATAAATAGTTGTATTGATTATCCAAAAAGGGCACACCAAATCATGGAAACAGCTTTTGTATAGTGGATATCTACAACAGCGTTGTGCTTCGAATAGTCTATTTCTCCAAGAGTTTCAATTTCCCACGTGTAAAGATTATCAGATTAATATTGATGAAAGAATGTAATCATGTTTAGTTAATAAATTCTCATTAATATCAGCAATGAATAATACATCACTTGACCTATAGTAATGCCCATAAAAGCAATAATGATAATTGATGCTGAGATCATGTAGATCTTTAAAGAGAAAAAGAAAAATTCTGAGACAGGGGGAAGGAGGTAATTTATCTATGCAGCTGATGTATCTATCCAAAGTTTACTTATTTATCCATTTTAAGTTTATATTTGGGCTAGGAACTTGGTAGTTCATGAACAACAAATTTTTATTTTATAGGTAGATAGTGGGGGAGAGGGAGGTGGGGTTTGAGCGACACACATGGGACACCACAAAGGATGCCATTACCACGGGCATGGGATATCACAAAGGATGCCACTACCACTAGGCTATCACTTGAGCCCTGTATCTCATGAACAATACTAACAAAAGCTTCCTAGGAACTTTAAACAAATTTCTCATAAGACTTCCTAATCCCCCTAAGCTTCCAGCCCTCCATACCCATTCTCAAAACTAGTTCACACATCTTGATGTATTTAAAACCCTAGCTTTAAAAACCTTAAGGATTTAGAGTCTGGCTTCAACTTTTATAAAATTTCACAACATACATGATTCAACAGAAATAATTCAAAATCCGCAAAAAAGAATAATGAAACGATCATCATTTAACATAGAGAAGAGTAAATGAAAAATGATCTTACTGGGTCTTTGAATTGCTTATTAACTTGTTCAATCACATCTTTCATGCCTTCAAGCCTTCCCAGAATCGCATCCTCGCCAAAGTCTTCTTCAACCCCAAAAAGGCGGGACATCTGCCATGAATAATTTTAAAGCTTACTATTTACATCGTTAACACCATTAACATCACCAACAAATATATATCAATACTATAAATTGAACCATTTCTAGCTTACAAGCAAAATAAATATTTAAAGTAATGAAACCAAATTCACATCATCTAGAACTTTACACATAAGGGATAGTGCAACTAAGGAGTTTGTGCTATTCCAACCCTAACAATCAAAAATAGAAACTGCAAAAGCAACATGACCTACTTTTATTCTTCCATTATTGCAGCAGAAATGGTTTAAGAAGCCCAGCAAAGGGGTCTGGTTTTAGAGATGATTTCAGAACAATTGTCCAAATCTAACACAACAAGGAGAATACATAAAATTCAGGTTGCCAAATCCAAAGATTTCTGTGCCATACACACCACAAATGGTTCCAAATTCATTGAGAGAGTAGGATTAGCTCTATCATACAAAGAACATACCTGACTGATTACGCCACCAAATTTATTTTTCAAGGACATCATTTTCGTGAGACCCTTTTCTAAGGTTGACGGAAATTGCAACAGCCGCAACGTATGGCCAGTTGGGGCAGTGTCAAATACTATAACAGAATAATCCATTGTTTGCACCAGTCTGCAAGAAGTTAGTTCATGCAGGTAAATCAGAAAAATATACGTAAATAAATTAAGTAGGTTAACAGCATTTAAAGGACAGTCTACAAAGAGAGGAATGAGGTGATTGTTTCAAAAAAAGAAGAGATGCATAAGCATCAATAGGCCACTCAAAATTGATGCAGGCCGTGACCTGCTGGGTATCTTGTAAATAATGTATCACATAAATATGCTTAATGTCTTCATTTTCATTTTAGTTTATATGCTACAAAATGTTATATACACTTGGATATGGTTAACAGAAGTTAGCCTCAAGGTCTCTTGCAAACAAGTTGAATAAAATATTAAATTAAATATCTCCTTTACAAACTAAAAATTGTCCAAGACCTCGACATTAGTCAAGTACAAGCTATAGTGATCACAAAAATTCTCAGTTACACTTGAAACTGAAGTGAGGAACAATGTTACTTATCAAAAAAAGAAAGAAGTGAGGAACAATGTCCTGATGAATTTGGAAGGTCCAATATACTCAAATAAAAGGAAACAAGACTCTTACTTTAGCATCTCTGCAAAGCTCATAGCTTCATCAATTCCAGGAATTGCATTTGCTAGTTCAGAAAACAAGCTATCCATTCCATCAGAACTGCCCACATCCTCACTTTCAACATTAGGATCCACCTCCTACAAAGGACCATACGTAAAGAATGAGATCACATGATCTATACATGCAACATCCAAACATTAACTCACTAAAAACACAACACGAACAATGGATAAAAATGCAAGTACATTGCTATTTTGTAAAGATATATAAACCCAAATATGGTGGTTCAGGTATATCCTTATTTTTTTAGAATAAGGATAAAACTTAGATACAGTTAAATTCAACCATTTGGCTGCATTGACCAATGAACCACGTGATTGAAAAGTTAATTGTCATTAGAAAAAAAAAACAAATCTATTTTCATGCACTAGTCATTACAATCAATTGGAGAACTGAAGGTATAGCACCTAAGGGATTGTACTTAAGTTTTGCCCTTAGAGTAAAGCCCAAATAACTCAGATGGCAAGTATCAAAACAGCAGTTCTCATCATTGCATAGAAACACCTCTATAAGAGAATTTGTCCTACATAGTACATAATCAAAAGAAGAAAAACAATGTAAATTTTCTACAAGTAGTCCACAAAGCTATAAAAAAACCCTGAACTGGATATTCCCAAATCCATCAAATAGAACCACATTCTAGTCAGATCAAGATGAAATTCAACCAAATAAATCTAATTAAAATTCTGGGTATCCCTCAAATTCATCAAAAGCTCGAAATTTGAACGTCTAATCATTGAAGTACCAACACAACCCCACAAAAAAAAAAAAAAAAAAAAACCCAGAAACCCCAAAAAAAAAAACTGAAGTAGAAGTGGAAAAAGAGTACCATAGCGTAGAGATTGGAGAAGCCATTAACCAAAGTGGGGGTCTTAGTGAAACGTTGCTGAAAGGCATCGCTGAGATTGTGAGCAGGGTCAGTGGAGATAATCAAAACAGAGGAGCGAACCCTAGAGAGAAGGATAGAGAGGATGGAGCTACAGGTGGTCTTGCCCACACCACCTTTGCCTCCCACGAATACCCATTTCAGAGACTCTTGCTCCATTATGTTCTGTAACGTTCCTTCCGGTATTTCTGTACCCATTGTTTGTTTGCTCTTGTTTTTATCTCTCTACAATAAAGAACTGAAACCCAGAAAATTTAGAGAGAGAGAGAGAGTTGTGTATTGGATTTGGGGGTTTTAAGTTTTGGCTATATAAAAAAAGAAAGAAGAAGTTTGAGAATTTGTTGTTATAGAAAGAAGGAAAGGAACAACAACAGAGTACTAATCGAAGTGGAGGAAGTTGGAACTTGTAAGTTCCCTTTTGATTCTAGTTAGACTTTAGTTTTAGTTTAGATTTTAGATTTTAGAATAGCATGGACTTGTGCTTGCGGCGCACTATAAGGGCCGTGTGCTAATGTGCAATGTCACGCTCAAAATATGTAGTTTTCACTTTCCTAAAAAAGATTCTTATTATATTTTTTTTTATACAAGATATAATTTTTACTTTAGTATAATTTAAGTGTATATGTATGTGAAACTCTCTCCTCTTTAGCATAATTTAAGTGTATATGTGTATGAAACTCTCTCCTGGAGATTTGAACCCCCAACATCGCCCAAGCATTTATATGCTTGTGGAGTAATCACTGCATCAAGGGTGCGAGGTGGTAAATAAAAAAAAAATATATATATATATATATATACACACACACACACATACATACTGTGGTGGGCCTTGTTTGTAATATTGGGCTGGGCTGCTTCCTGTCGTACTATGCCTAAAGTGTTTTGGATCAGGGAGTTGGGACCGATCCAATTGCAACCTACCTTGGTCCGACTTGTGCACAAATTGTGCCCCGTTTGCCAAGATTTTTAATCACATGCCCATGGCAGACAGAGTTGCAATAGTAATTACGGTAGACAGATATAACAAAGATAATGAAAGAGATACGTTCGCTACTTAGAAAAAGTAAATAATGGGCTATTACAAGGAATGCCCGTTTTATGAAATAGAAAAAATAAAATCCGAAGAGATAGTAATAAGCTTATTGAATCAGAGAGACAAAAGTCAGTTTGCCACGCCAAGTTATGTCATTGGGTCTAAGTCAAAAAGGGAACCATTTCTCAATGCGAATAATCTCCTCGGGAAGAAATTAACTGCTTTGAAAGAACGGGCCTAAATGACCTATGCCTAGAAGGATCCTTTGCCTTTAACAGAGAGCATGAGTTTTAGAGGGAGAGAGGGAATCAACCTATCTGGTGCATGTCTGCCACTCTATTCTCTCCATTTTTTGTTTTCTTATTCTCTCTAATTCTTTTTTTCTTTTCTTTTCATTTTCTTTCTCAGTGTTGTCTTAGTTTGTTGTGGTTCTCTTCTTAGAGATTATTGTTACTGTCTTCGTCATCCTCCCTGTGCACAGTAAGGGTTCTTTATATAATACTTGCCGCGGCTGGCTTTTACTATTTTAGCCTTTAACCACCTTTGTCTGGTGTGGGTGTCCTTATCGACCATTACTGATTGGTTAGTTGTCCAGCCAACACCACTTATCTGCTGGCCACGCCACTCCACATCACTAGACAAAGAGGACTGTTCTGTTTTGTTTGTTTTCTTGCCATGACATTCTTACCTGCCACAGCGTGAGTGCTCTCTCTCTCCATCCCTCATGGCATGTACCTAGTGGCTCCAACTCATTTTTACTTCTTTTGGGCAGTATGTCATCCCAGCAAGACACTTCTCCCAAAAGAGCTTGAGCAGGAACCACAAAATAGGTTTCCCCTCTCCTCACCGCCAGACCATGCCCTTTTACCTCTGACCCATGACCCACCACTTCTTGTATTGGCTGGGTACAGGCTGGTGGTGTCTGGGCCTTGAGCGTGCTTCACTTTCATGCTCATCCAAAATCTGCCTGCTGCTCATGCATTTACCATGGTCTGGAGGCCCATCTACACATTCTGCCGTTCGTCCTTAACTTCTTATGGCGTGAGCTGTTTTCTGATTTCTCATTCTTTATGGCTTGCTCCCTTAGGGGCTAGGCTTTGCCTGATTGTGCTTCAGACCATTCTTCTTTGTTCTTACGGTCTTGCTATTACTTCCTGCCGCATTATTCTGCTATTCCTGTCGTGATGTTATTTGACCCAAAACTGCTGGGCCTCTTTGGGCTTGCTGCTTATTTCTTTTTTGATGACCTAGTAAGCTTATTGGGCCTTTTATTACATTACTTACGGGCTCCCGTGTCCCATTTACTTCCTTTTGGGCATCCTTGGCCCATTTAGTTTCTTGGGGCATCCTTCGCCCTTTCCAATTTTGTGTTTTCCATGGGCTTTTACTAACTCCTTGAGCTTCCCTGGTCCAATTACTCTATCATTCATCTTTAGGGCTTATGAACTCTCCATTGCCCCTTACTTTCTTTACTTGCATTACTTCGGGCCCGCTGTGGCTACTGTGGCACATTCTCACTTTTCTACATCACATACTACCCATGAGTTTGTTACTTCTCTCTTTCCGGGCCTTTTTAGGTTCGTTTGCTTCCTCAAAGTCTATTTGTTTGCTTTATGGACCTATGATCCATTATTCCTGCCACTTGGGCTTAATGACTTTTCTATCCAATTGCTAACTCTTTTCTGCCCACATTGTTGAGCTTCTTCTTTCTACTGGGCTTCCCAAAATGAGCACACACACACACACACACACACACACACACACACACACACAAACACACACTTATAAGATCACTTATCATGAAATATTTTTTTTTAAAAAGACTCAAATATGACCGGACGGTGAAGTCATTAATCTAGAATTATCATCAATGGAATTTCTACAATGTCTTATAGATAAGAAGTGAAATAATAAGGGGGTTTTAATTAGCTTAACTGATAATGTTTCTAATAGTTGAATAAGAGATATGAGGTTCAATATCTGCCTACACAAAAAACTAATTGGTGTCTTAATCTATTGATAAAGAACTTTTAAAATAGTTTTCATATTTTTCTTTTTTAATAGTTGGTCCAATATTATCTTCATTATTAATAGTATGCCTACAAAAAAAAAAAAAAAGGACTTCTAAAATAGTTTCTTTAAGGTCACAATTGGGTTCCCAAGCCTAAAGGATAGATAAACTTCGACACAAAGAGCCCGATATAATGAATTTCTAGAGAGTGGGTTCAAAAGCTGGGCTTTAGTGAGTTAGATAATATGTAAAGTAGATCCAGATGATAAGAAAATGGAGATGGACTGGTTTAAACTAAAGAAAAATTACCCTTGGCACAATCCGAGGACGTCAGTTCATATATATATATATATATATATATATCCTTCTCAAATTTGATTACAAGTTCAAATCTAGATTGTAATAGTATTTTCCTCTCCACCTTATATGTGTATATCTAGATTGCTAGTGCTGATACTTGTCCCATCAGTCCCTTCCTGAAGTGTTTGGGCAGTAGCTGTAAGGCTAAAAATCACTATTCAGATATCACTTCCTCATTAATGCGGCCAGAGAGTTGGATACAGAGCATTCAATGCGGTAATAGCAGCTTTCTTTTAGATATTTTATAGTCGTTCCTTTGCTCTGTGCTCCCATGAAACATATCCTCATCAATAGAACCTCCTGGAAGATCATTCTGGACAACAGGATGTACCATCTGACCTTTACTCCACCTAGTCGAGGAAACACCCCTCCTCGACCTACCGCCCTTAGCCTCCTCGGTCACAACTTGCTCGTGGACCCCTAGGTCTGAGATCTTCATTACCATTAGTTTGTTCTCGGACCAAGCCCATGGCCCAATATGCATTTTTGGGTCTTTTATTCCTACAGTTTCCATATAAGATATTTTCTTCTTCTTTTCCATCTTTTTTTTAACCGCCGGCCTAATATTATCTTCATTATTAGTAATATGCATTGGTAGTATGCAACTTACACAAGAATAGGGATGTCCATCCTTAACTGAGACTTAACAAAACTGTTCGATCTGGAGTCACTTGAGCTGAAAACTGTCTAATTTGATCAGAGAGGTGGTCAGTGGTAGATCTCAGACTGCAACAATCTACGTTGACGGGTCAAGTGGTAGATCTCATTCTCAAAAACCTGAGCCACCTAATCCAACCAACCAAACCCTTCAAAGAATGCCGAATTTGCTCAGATCTAGTGAAAAAATGGCAGTTTTTGGTCATTTTCGACGAAGATCTAATGTTAGTCAAATTTGGCAAAGATCTAGTCGTTCTAGCTTAGATCTAGCTACAAGATGGAGGTTTTTGCTTAAATTCAAGGACGATGTAGTGGTTTTTGCTCAAATTCGGCAAAGATCCAATGGTTTTCACTTATATCCAGTGAAGATTTGGTGGTTTTCACTCATATCTGGTGAAGATTTGGTGGTTTTCACTAAAATTTGACAACATCTTCATTAGCTTTGACTAACTTGATTGTCATCCACCTAAGTCTAATCCTACTTGAGATGTTGGTTTTCATTGTCGATGATAAGTCTTTTAGCCAAAAACCCAATGTAATCTAGTTGGTTGCAGGTTGGATACAAACTTGACCCATGACCACCACTATAAAAGAATGATACACACACACACACACACACACACACACACATATATATATATATATATATATATAATATTATAGAGTTAAATTAATAATAAAAATTCCATTTTTTAATAAGAAAAGATTAATAATACAAATAGAGAAAAGATTAATAATACAAATAGAAGAACAAAAATTATATGATAAATATATATCATATAATGTAAGTACTTTAAAAAAAAAAACCAAAGATTTTAATAAATTACATTTAATTTCAATTATTAAAGAACTTATTTAAAGTTCGAATGTTGAGAAAAGATAGTTAGGACAATTATTTGTCAGAGAATGTCAATTTTTTTTCTCTCCAAATAATAAGAAATTGACATTCCACATTCCAAATTTAAGGGAATGTTATTTTGAAGATTAAGATCTTCACCATGATTATATTACAATATAGTCTTATTATCATTTTGTCATATTCAGTGTTACCATAGACTTTCAGTTGCAAGACCTCAATGGTAAGTTTGGTGAAGGACTAAACAGGCAATGGAATTTTAACTCTTAATTTACCGTCTTGTGGAGAAGCATCAACCTTTTAATTTTACAAAGCAGGATGCTATTATTGTTGGACAATCATTTGAAATACAGGAGAAAATTAATTTGAGACTTAAGATTAATTATAAAATGAAACAATAATTGATTTTCTTTTTGATAAGTAAGAAAGTGATCAATATTTCATAATTTCAACCATCAATTAAAAATTTAATTGTGGTGAGCAAAAAGCGAAAGAACAACTTTAATAAGTCTTAAAGGATGAGTTTGCTATTTGCTATCATAATTAATTTCTTTAGAGATGGGAAGTCAAGTCTATTTTAGAATACCCAATACAAAGATCAAGAAGGCCTATGTCATAGAATTAAGAGAGATATGGTATTTATTTCATTGATGTTCATTTGAAAGTTGATAAAAAAAAAACACAAGTGTTGATTCTCGGGTCTATTCCAAGGAAGATGTTACAAAATAGACGAACTCTTTTTTTTTTTTTTTGGTTGCTCTTTTCTTCCTTCCCCTCTTCAGATGTTTTATCTTGCTTTATATATCTAGCTTAAATGCATTTGGATTCTACACTTGGAGGGTTGGGATCACACTTCTAGCATTCTTGTCCCATCCGAAACATACCAGTAAGCTTTAAGACTTAGCTGTGCCACCACTGTTCATGGTCACTTTCTCATTAATGCAGTCAGAGAAGTGGTTGTCTTGTATTTAATGCAGAGGGGGTGGCTTCTATATCCTTCTTTCTTCATCCTTCTTGCATTTTGTGCCAAGTCGGTTTCTTTCCTTTTGTTGGTTTAGCTCTGTGCCCTTTATACAACTAGTGCTCGTCCTTCTGAGGTCCGAAGTATGTCATCGGAATCTTCATCAAGTTAGTTGCCCAAATCTCTCTTCAAGTCGTGAGATCTCCACCCTAGATCATTTTATGGATTTTAGCTCCTCGGAAATAACCTTGACCGCCTATTTACCTATTTTGGATCCTCGTCCCCCCACATTAATAGTTGAGATTTGTCAAACTCTAATGTTCGTAGTATTGATTTGTTAATGGTAAAATCCATATCAAATAAAAAAGTTTTAGTGCTTCTGTTTCTTCCCCCTTCCTAATTTTTAGGTAAAGCAAAGATGCCATCTAATTTACGTAGGTTTCTTGAGAAAACTAGAGTATTATAGTATAGCTATTGCATAATGTTTGAGTCAATTTTCGGAAAGGCTAATAAACTAAGCCCCAATCAACCTAGGTTCAAAATAAGAGGGCGTCAAGTCCACAACTCACTCTAGTATCACATCTAGGCTAGTGGTGCATAGCAAAGAAATATCATGCAAGGGCTTAAGCTCATAATAAGGACAAAGAGAATTTATATTAAGTATTGAATAAATTATACAAATAATTCCCTCAAATGCTACGTAACAAAGTGGGGAGATTGAGGGATGCGATGAAGGAGAGAGAAATGACTCTATTTGTGCTACCACACACACAAACACTTTTTCTTTAGGATGTTGTATTTACTCCGAAGAAGAGTAGTGAATATGAGTGAGAATTAGATAGAGTTGAGGGCGGAAGTTGATTCATTCTTGTATCATTCATTGGGATTCACTGGATTAAAAAAGCTCTTAGTATCCATCTCTCCATAAGAAGTTAAGAACTAAGGTTTATGATTGTTGGATTTTAGAAAACAAAGGGATTGAGATCTGGTGCAATAGCTCGGGCTATTGCACCATGCAATACCTTCTCAATGGTTCAAATTAAAAGTTAAAAAGTTAACTTTTGATACTAACCATTGGATCAAGGAAGTTAGAAAG
Source organism: Castanea sativa (assembly GCF_040712315.1). Taxonomy (NCBI): domain Eukaryota; kingdom Viridiplantae; phylum Streptophyta; class Magnoliopsida; order Fagales; family Fagaceae; genus Castanea; species Castanea sativa. The sequence goes on from NC_134018.1 coordinate 54,808,338, forward strand.
GTAAAAAAGTTGAGATGTTTAAAAAAAGTTAAAAATTTTGAAAAAGTGAAAATGATGTGAGAGGTTGCATGGTGCAATAACCACCGGATCTCAATCCAAAACACAGTAACCTTGAGTTTTGTTCTTATAATAGGATCAACTGCTTTAATGATTATTTTGGTCAAAATTTTGACCAATCCCACATTTTGAGCTTCGCTGAAGGGAAACAACCCCTTAAAAACTTGCTAAATTTGTGGGATGTGCCCAAAATGCCTTAGATGCAACCAACCTATTTGTTTTAGCTTAGGTTAACGATTTTGATATTATGGCAAATACAGTAGCTCTAATGGGTGTTTGTTTTTGTGCTTGTGGCCAACACATGGACCTTCAGCTTATTCAAGTGTTCCAAGCTCACTTTGTGAACCCTTCTTGAATAAGCCTAAATAAGTCCATATTATTTACCCTCTAAACCGCATTCCTTCAATTCTCCACTGAAAATAGCTTTAAAAAAAAAAAAAACTACATTGAGAATGTATGAGCTTGGACCATGTATTAAAATGATATCAGTAGAGATAATGGGCCCATAAATAATTTGGGCTTTGCCTTGTGCGAGCTTGTAGGATATACCCAAAAATGGCCATCAACACATAACAAACATCATTGAGCGGAGCCTTTGTTCATTCTCATTTTTTGGCAAAACCAGGCATCAAATTATTGCTTAAATATAGCTTGGTGGTGGATGAACAAAGCTCATGTTCTTTAAAAACCAAGCCATGTTCATCCTGTTAGGCATAAGGATAATCATGCTATTTTCACCCTCCCAGAATCAGGGGCGGAACTATCCTTGGACCAGGGGGCAATGCCCCCCCCCCCCCCTAATTTAAAAAAAAAATTTATTATATATATGTGTATTAATTTTAGCAATTTTGTTCTATAAAATTACATTTTATTTCCCTTTAACAATATCATTGATTTTTTTAAGACTAATGTTATACTCACAAACTTTTTTATAACATTTTTACAAACTTTTTTGGCAGTAAATTCTTATTGGTTCACATATGGGCACACCACTCACATCTTTTTTTTACTTGTCAATAACCACTTATTACATAAGTAATTTATAAAAAACTTCTAGCATTTTTCTCATTTTAGTGACTATAAAAAAATTTATAGATCTAAAATCTAAAACAAAATATACAAGCCAAAAAAAAAAAAAAAAAGCTCAACAACAAAAATTATGAGTAAAACTAAAAACAAAATTAAGCTCAATTAACTAATTTTATCCAAAATAAATAACCTTGCCCTTTAAAAAAAATTCTAAACAAAAATAATTTTGTTCTTACTTAAAAAAAAAAAAAAAAAAATCTCAGCAGCTAAGTAGCGGAATCAAAGGTTGAAAGCATTGCATCCAGTCAACAGTAAAACCGCCCCTCTAACCCAAAGTTCTGGTTCCGTCCCTTCCACCATGCCCAGTTCCCTTTCTGATTGAAAATACGATTATGTACTACCAAAAGAGAGGTTACAATTATCAAGAGCTCTATCAAGGTCTACAGCATCCCTGTCCAGCTGCTCAAGATGATGAATTTTCTGGTAAATGCTGAAATGCTTGTGCACTTTTATGATTAGCTAGGTCCATAATAGAAGAAATATGATAACTCTGGCATAGACAAGTAGCTGCTTAAAGAAAGGGAAAAAATAAACAAGAAGAAGAAGAGAAGGGATAGATGATCAGCCTATTCTTTCATCCTATAATGGGTCCTAAACAATTAGAAACACATCCATGGGAAACATGACATGATAGATTCAAAGCTTCCATTATCAGCCGCATATAGATATTTGCTGAACACCGACAATATAGAGCATTGTACACCATTGATCAGTGAGCAAGTTCAACTCTACTATACAATACGCATACATGTTAGAGGGAAAGGGTATTAGTAAAGAGAGTTATAGGTGCAGCAGGTGGCAATGATGGATGAGACACAGATCAGGAGTGCAGGAAGTAAGGTGGAATTCAATAGTTTACTCTCACCCAAATAACCAGACAGTGTTATTGTACCATCTGCAACTACACGAGCCAGTGTCCCAGCTTCCGTGGAAAGCAATCCACCATTGTACGTCCCTCGGGAAAGCCTTGATGACATACAACGAGATAGGAGCGATAAGTTCACACCTGGGTTGGTCAAGCAAATGAGATTCCAAATGATGTGCAAACTGCAAAACATCCTCTAACAAAACATGCAATATATGTCACAATTACCAAGCTATAGTCCAGGAAAAGTATGCCCCCAGTAAATGGGATCTAAGATTCTTAGCAAAACAAGGAAACATCCACCCCAAAATTTGATCAATACAAATAACTATAACTGCTGTTTATGATATCATATCAAGGGCAAAGGGTCAGTTTTGATTTAAATCTCATTTGGGCAGTGTGACTCAGACCTAATCCAACCCACTTAATTCTTTTCCCTCACAGAACTACAAGTGATTAATTTAGTTAATGAGTAACTTCAGCCTTCAGGCCAAAATTTTAAGTCCATAAATAAAATTTCCAGATAAGCAGGGTTCTGGCTACACAATAAGGGTGATTTGTATCTAATAATGCAGAGTGTAAACAAAACATACAAGCAAATAGTCCTTGCACAACTAACTTATGTTTTCTAAATATATAAAGAGCAATAGTTACCTTCAAGGACTTCAGCTGACACAAATGTGATTAGGGCAGAGCCAACATATTGAGGGACAGAGTAAGGGTTGAATATGTGGAAGCTTAGGAGGATTCCAATACACACCATAATTTCAGATGCCAGTAGAACTTGCCTACAATCAGATCAACCAGAAAAGAGATAGGGGAAGGGAAAAAAGAAGAATGAAGAAATATGTATCAGCTGTGATAAAAGATAAACTAATCTAGGCCATAAATATGGAGCTGATACTACTTGGATGCAATATATTTAAATCATAAGCAGAAGACCAGAACTTCTCTTCATATGAAATGAGAAAACCATAAGAATTAGGCTCTGAAGAGCATTGAAGACGTACTTGGGGTTGGCTGAAAATTCATAAAATCATCAAATTTTCTTACTAGTTGGTCCTGAAAAATTAGGATTGATGACAACCCTTAGTTATATTTCATATACTTCAGCACCCTAAATTACTCAATTTAGGACCATTCAATCACAAAGAAATCCTTGAAGGCAAGATGTGTACTTGGGTAGTGACAATAGGATACAGAATTTCTGTTCTTTTTTCACTATCTTTTATATACCGAGAGAAGGTGAAATCAAATCCAATTCCTTAAGTAAATAAATTTATAATCTTAGAATTTCATTGCTCATTAGAGTATAAACCATGATGCTGTAAGTGTCTTACCTTTTTTCTGTTGATAAATAAGTGTCTCACTGACATTTGCCAATAAAAAATTTCTAGTAGCAAAAGGTAATGCTACAGTCTATGGTTACCTTACAATATCAAAGCAACAAGGTTTTGAAGTCCTTGCCGTGATCTTTTTTTTTGGGGGGGGGGGGTGGTGGGGGTTGTGTTTGTGTGTTTATTTATGATTTTAAGCAATAGGATTTTCTGTAATACACAAATGGTTGCTTTCATTGGAATCCACTATTCATTTAAGTGGCACATGATTGGGCATTAGAATCTAAGGCACAATTATTGGATGACAAATACAGTACAAAGATGTGACGTGGGGAGGTAGATAAATTAGAATAGAATTAAAAAAATCAAGGCTTCCAAGTGAGGAGCTACTACATGGCTTAAAGGTATACCTTTCTTCAAAGATGTTGGTGATATATTTTCCAACAATGATGTTTACTGGAAGCACTGTTAGACCAAGACATGCGAGAAAGATTGCCACTCTGCTGATTGGCCAAATAAAATAATATCCAGTGATTACACTTGATTCAGCAAGTACAATCTCCATGGCATATTTGAGCATGAAATACACGAATAGTTGAACCTGGAAAGGAAGAGATCATATTAAAGTTTAATGCTAATATACCTCAGATGAGAGATATAAACCAAAATGACATGACACAGATTTGCTAACAGTAAGCATGAAAATTTGAGGAAAGGTACAGAAGAAAGATGCAAAAAAACTTTAGTGAAAAAAGATTGGAGGCTCCACTTTTCACTTATCTGTCCAAAAATCAGCAAAGCTAAAACTTAGAATGACAATAACAAGTTTGTCCTTTAAACTTCGATAAACCTGGATGAATTAATTTCCCCACGAAGTGAAAATGACTGAAGTGTACCACAAAAGACAAACTTTACGATCTCATACTACCAATTTTATATACTTATTTCCATTATTTTCTAGGGATTTCTAAATCTTTTGGTGCCCCAACAAAGTTGAGGCATCTAAAAAATGCTTAATGTGATATAACTCTCCTCCCCTTGATGGAATGATCAGAACTTCAATTATGGGTAGTACTTACATTGTCTCCAAAATATCAGTGCATGAATTTTGATGCAATCATAACAAGTAGCTTTTTAAAGTAATAAAAGGTAAAAGATTATCTATTAATAGACCAGGAAAACATATCATATTATTTTCTTTATATAAGAAATTAACAATTCTTTGACTTTACCTCTCACATGTAAAAATTAAACAGGTATGACTTCTACCACAACATAGAAATTGAGTGCTCACTGCTCATAAATCTTTTTGGATGGCATATACTTGGCAGAGATATGGAAAATTACAGGTTGAAAATATATATAGAAATCAGGGTTTGAAAGATGTAAATGAAATTTGGCATCAGGGTTTAGATGCATAAAATCAACTTTCTTAATTGCTGTTGGCAGAAATGGCATCAACTAAAAACATATATTATTTAATATGTAAATGAAATTTGGTATGAACTCTAAACCTTGACTGATGGTGTAAGTAATCTGTATGCCACCACAATTGAAGTTACAGGTTTGTGAATTTCCTGAGAATCTTCTTCAGCATCATCACGTTCCTGGTCTTCATCTTCATCTTGTTGCTTAGCTTCTATTTTCATTAGCAATGGTTGTGTATAACCATTCTCTAAGGTAACATTTGCTAATTGTCCTAGACAAGAAAAAACAATTCATAGAAAAAAATCATGCCTGTAAACATATAAAAAAAAAATTACTTATTACTAACAAAATTTAAGTACTTAGTGATATGAAGCAAATCGACTCTTATAGATGTTATTTTCAAGCAGCTGGGCCCTACAATTATGGGATAGCTTGCCCCCCACCTCCCCTGATGCAGGGAGAGCATTAAAACCAAATTCATTTAAGATTTTGTTACACAGTTGATGTTAAGTTGTTAACTGAGCCAGATGATATGATGCTTTGCCTTGAAAAGATTCATTGTAGGACTACAGAGATCGAAAGTAAACAAAGTGGATCAGAACACAATAGGCAGTTAGTTGATCCCTTCCAGAATCAACTTGTACTAAACATGAGGGACTGGCATCTAAAGGACATGAGTGCACTTGATGAATAGAACTCATGCACCAAGCCTTTTTTTTTTTGGATTGATAAGAATAATTTTATTGAAAAGAGACTCCCTGGTGGGAAAAAAAAATCACAAAGTAGCCTAAATAATTACAATTGAGAAAATATCTACATGAGAATTGACTCTACGAAGGATTGAATAGAGTTACTATCCGTGAGACCCGATACAAAAGACCACTCATAGAAAGAGCTAATGAATGATGCTTGCAATTGAGTTGATGTGCATTCCACATCCTCAAAAGTACGTTGATTTCTTTCCCTCCATATAGTCCACATCAAGCATTAAGGAATGAGATTCCACAAATTAGGTCCCCTACTCCGCCACCCCTATAATAAATCAAAAACTTTCTCTGGTAAAACCTACTGAATCCCAAACAACTTGAATATGAAACTCCACAACCCAAAAACTACACTACAATGTAACAAAAGGTGCTCCACTGTCTCTTCACTACAATGATGCATAAAACACAAACTCACTAATGAGTAACCCTTCTTGACTAGGTTCTCACAAGTGAGAATATTCCCCAAGCCGCTGTCCATACAAAAAAGGAAACTCTTCAAGGATCCTTGACCCTCCACATGGTTCCAAGGGAAATACATAGAAGATGAGTCCCGTAATGTCTCATAAAAAGATCGCACAGTGAAATCCCCATTACTCTTTAACTTCCATCTCATTCTCCCCCTTAATGGGAACATGGGATTCTAATAGAAGGAAAAATGAAGCCACCCCATCAATCTCCCAATCATTAAAGTTTCTCATGAATTCCACATGCCAACTCCTCCTCCCCCCCTCCTCCCGTCCCTCCAATAATGATGCCACTCAAGTGTTCTTCTCCATAGCAGTTTCAAACAATGTAGGAAACATCAACTTCAAAGGTTGATCCCCACACCAACAATCATGCTAGAATCGAATTCGACTACCCAAGCCCATGTCAAACTGAGTGTACTGTTAGGTAGATGGAACAAAAAAGCGTAGAAATTTTACACTCCTTTCATCCCAATCAAAATGTCTTACTTTATTTTCTAGGAATTCCCAAAATATGTGTCTACTTTCTAGTGAAAATTCATAATTCTTCAATTTCCTATATTCCCCTTACCTTTTGATAAAAATCAAACAAGATTTCTTTTTAAAAATCATGCCACCCCTAAGATAAAGTAATGGACATTTTAGAGAAAATCTATATTTAACCTTTATTTATTTTTTTTGATAGGAATATATTTAACCTTTTATTTATTAATAATCATGTAATTTCATACCAAAAAATATCAAGTGGGATGGAGGGAATGTATAATTATAATTGGCTGTTGCTCAAATGATACTAAAGTGACTGACAGTGTATGATAAAGGCAGAAAGGTTCATCACTACTACTTCAAGAGATGAGGGAGACTGTAGGTTAAGAAAAGTACTAGGTATATACTGAGTTGTTATGATCAAGAAAGAAATAGAAAACCATTATAATTAGCCAAAATGAACAATCTTGTTGACGTACCCGCATTAGCTTCGTTTGGCACAAGATTTTCTTTAGTTTCACAATGGGGCTCTCTAAATGAAATCCATAACCACAATAAGTAGACAAGCCATGCAAGAGCCATAAGCCAACCAGGTAAAGTTTCTTCATTGAAGGTGAGTTTGTAAATCTTAAATTTCGTCTGAAGTAAACAAGCAAGAGCAGGACCACACGCCATTCCAAGCGCACTTGCACTAACAAAACCTGCAGAAGCCTGCATTCGCAATTTCAATGGTACACAATCACTGATATAGCGCCGGTTAATAGCTCTTGCAGAACCTAACCTGAAATGTATAGCAAGACCACATTGGTTACTAAAATGAAACCGAAGTGCATGCTTTTGAAAAGGACAAGAAAGAAGTAGTATCCATGATAATAAGCACCAAGATGCATGTATAAACTATTCAAACTACTTTAATTAAAACTTCGGAGTGACACAGAAATTTGGGACAGCGATTGGGTGTTATAACCCCCAGAATCAGCAGTAATAAATAGCAAGAAAGCAGCACTGTTATACAAAGTTCCAATATCAACAATATGGTATTTCTAGGCAACTTGTCATCCCACAATCACTTGAAAGTCTGCTCAAGATCTAAATACCTTCAAAGTGTACCACATTAATTTGTTAAGGAGTATGATATCTGTTACTTTCTTTTCATATGATAAAAATGTGAAAATAAGGAACAAGAGGCAGAACAAGAACCACAACCTGATTTTAACTAGTTGTATTTGCAATTAAGGAATCATATTCTCTACAGTTTGTGATACTAAAGGATAAAATAAATTTAAGGGTTTGAATTTTGTAATGTATAGAGGCTCCAATATATATATATTTTTAATAGTTAATTGATATTTTCATTAATAAAAAAGTACATCATGTTCACGATGATGAACGGACTGTACTTGAAACAAATACCAAAAAAAAAAAAAAATCACAGAGAAACAAAAACAAACTGCAGAAAATCAAATACAGAAATACATTGCATAAAACCCCAAATATGAGACCACCCAAATAATGTCCCAACTAGCGCCCTTATTCATCTTCATTGTTACCCTTAGAAAAATCTACCTTATTTTGTTCCAATAAAATGTATTCTTTTCAAACTTGATTGCTTGTATATATTAGTTTGAATGAGGTTTTGGTCACGTACACACTCAAGTCCAAAAAAAATAAATCCAGTTGAAATTCAATTTTTCCTTTTCAATTATACACATGAAAGAATAAAGAATACGCCTAAACCACTTGTAAAAGCAAACTTTTTACTAACATTGAGTATGACATACAACAACAATTAGCTTACTTATTAATCAAATGTAAGTTTCACTACTCAAGTAATGAGAGTAATAAAAAAATTGCTTACCCACAGAACAGGCGACCAATCAGAAGAACGGTTATTGAATTAAGATCATAAGCCAGTGCATATAATGCATTTCCCACAAAAAGGACGATGCTACTAAACACAAGTGGTCTCAAGTATGATCTATTAGACCATGCACTAAAGTAAACGGAAGAAAACACCTGAGCAACAGCCATAGACCCAATCACAACACCACAGACTGTTGCTGCAGCTCCAAGGCTCAAGGAGTAGTCGTCTGCTGTTGGGACTATAATGTATGTGTTGACCATGTACAGAAATGTGTTTGCCAAGTTCAAGAGAAGTGACATAAAATGATATCTTTGTTCAAGAGACTCATCTTCAGATGGAGTTGGTAACTCCTCCTCCATAATAAATGCATGTCTACCCAAGAAGTGAAGGAAGTTTGTTGAGTTTGATAACCTGTCTACAGCTGATTTAATAGAATCAATGACAGGATCCTGCAAAACCAGTAAAAAGGCAACTAGCATCATATGCTGTAGTCATTTTTTAGAATATTTTAAAATAATATGACTACATCCACAAGCAATGTTTTGTGATGAAAAATCAAGTTGAATACCTAACAAAGTTTGAAACATACAACAATACCTCTAAAGTTTCAATACCACATACCTCATATTTTCACTTCACCTTTTTATATAGAAAAACTTCTAATGTTGGCTGTTTCAATCTTAAATGTGTTGCATAATCTAAATTTTTATGGGGTTATGTAGACATGTGATCACATCATCAACTTGAGTCGGGTTTTTTTTTTTTCTTTCCATATTAACTTCTCCTTCTAGATTTATTAAGATATTTGGGTATATAAGGATTTGGGATAAAAGGATTGGACTTTAGCTCCTATCACAAAAATATCAAATGAAGTCTAACCTCCCAAGAAGGTTTCAAGTTATGGAAAGTGGATTTGGAATCACTCCTTTTCACCTACCCACTTCTTTGCAAGACTAAAACATGCATGGAAAACAAGAAAAATGATTATGCTTTTTAAACCCCAGTTAGAGTAATGGTTAAGTGATTAAATTCACTATATCTTGTTTGTTTAAACTTTTGGGATAAATGGACCTAGAGCAAGCAGTCCTGAGTAACTCTATATGTTGATTAGTGTCTTGCTTAAATAATTAGCTCTTAGAAAAGATTTCTCTTCTATAAATTCAGTCAAACGCTAAAATTTGCAGTTGCAGCCATCTTGAAATTATTTTAAAATTAATGCTTTTTAAAGATGTAAGACATCCCAGCAATGAAAAGGAATTGTAACCAGCACATGCTTTTTGAATTGCAACGGAAATTTCAAAAACACTTCAGAAAATAAACCATGACGTTGCAAAAGACAAACATAGTAACACTGCATATAATCTTGAATGGAGATGAGAGAAAACCGGGTGGGAAAAAGCAGGTTGATCATATATTGAAATATAGTTCCCCTGATTGTTTTGAAGGTCTTGAAGGTCTGCGAGATTGTGAGATATGGCTCCAACAACAGCGCTGAAACCCTGCAATTCATTTACTAGCTGATAATGCTTCCATTCACACATAGAGACAGTAGAAGTTAATCTATGCCTTAAAAGAGCTATTAACAAACATGAAAAGAACTCAAAGCCAAAACTATGAAGGAGACCAAGAAAAAATTTCCAGGGCATTATTCAAAATTAAGATATTGTACTCAAAATAACAACATTTATTCTAAATTGGTCAACTTACCACATGCTTAAAAACTTGTCGCAACTGGGAGTAAGGATGATTTGCACGAGTTTTGACATAGTAGTCAGTGAACTTATAGCCAAACCTCTTATCAATCTTTTTCAATATCTTACGTATACCAATAGCATTCATCTCAACAAAAAAGAGAAGCCTCAAAAGTTCTTGTCCAACTGCTCTATATGCTTCTTGCAATTCGGATATTCTTGATCCATCTGACTGTTGTATAAGAGCATGGTGCTGCTCTCCAAGATTGGATAACCTGGTAGCAAGCAGTCCTTGTTTTTCCAGCAGGAACAGGACAATTTTTTCGATCTGAAATCCAAAAACAATCAAAGATGACATAAATTTGGTAATCAATTTTAACAAATGAGTATAGGACCTGCATTATCCATGAATCTTTATGGATTGTCTTTGTTAAGAAGAGAAGTTCCCTCTCTCTCTCTGTCTCTCTTGCGCACGCGCATGCACAAATTATGTAAAGCATCTACAAACCCATTCATCATCATAATTCACAACTACACAATATATTAGCATGAACTTTCTTAGGAAAACTATGCAAATATTCTTTATATTCAAAATCAGAGAATCAAGATAAAATTTTGAGTCAAGCATGCTAACCCAAAGAACTTGCTGATGGGATACACTGAAATCTCAGCCTCTAATAGTAGTAAAATTAAGTCAGTTTAAAACAAATGCATGAATTACTTTTAGAAAACCACAAATTGGGATCAACAGTGTGGCATAAAGTGAAAAACATAACTTAAATTATTCCCTATCCAAGTGTGACCCTGCATCTGCTCATGGATTTTTGAACCTCACTTTGCAGCATTCATGTAAATGGGGTGCTATTCATAATTCATGCGAGGTAACAGTTACCTGACAATCTAGCAGTCTTGAGAAGTCCTTCAGAACAAAATAGTGATTTTGTGTTCCAACCTCAATTTGTTCTGTGTATCGCTTGACTTTTTTCTTCATTAATTTATAATTAATGTAGTATCTGAATAGAATTGAATCAAATTATAAGAAAACTAGATAAGGTTCAAATAATAGCATGGAGATAGGGGAATAAGGATTCATTTGTGGAATAATTATTTACATGAACAAGTGACATAACAATTTGCTAATGGTCATAGAAATTGATACACATGAATGCCTTCATTATACTGGATTTTAAAGCAGTTCTGAAGCATTGGGTTCATTCAAATAACCATTTCATTTCCAACCTTCTTTTTGTATTATATATCAGTAATCACGTGAAGTATGACACTCAATTGAACAATTTAGAATACCAGAAATTACCTAGACAAGTCAAGTTAACAAAGGGAATTGTTCCTCTACTTTTCGTGGAGCAAAATAATATTTTCTTTAAAAGCAGGCAACAAACATTAGTGGCTTCAAATACATCTGTTCCACATATTAACACTAAATTAAAGTAGTGGAAACAACTTCCTCTTTTGAAAAAAATCTCAGATTAACATAGAATATGACATATCTTGGAAATGTTTCCAATAAACAGGATAGGACTGCCATCAGAGGTTCATAATCAACTTGTTTCAAGGCCCTTGATAGAACGAGGGTTTTAATTTTAAAAAAAAAAAAAAAAGGTCCCAGAAAATCACCCACCCACATCAAATGAATGTCTAGTCTTGCAACTTTAACAAAGCCCAATTGACAAACTATATCTCAGAAATCCAATCTTGTCTGTATGGATTTTATCTTTACCTTTATTTGTTGGTTTATAATATTATTTACCAAGCTAAGCAGGCATTATCAATGGCATGGGGGAGGGGGACTGAGCACTCATGGGACTTCTGGCTTTATCAATTGCTCCCTAGTGCTGAGATTTTTATCATCCCCCCCCACCCTTGATTTTTACACACCCCCTTTATCTTTTCATGCCAAACCATTTTTGTTTGTTCCTCATAATTCAAAGATGGTCCTCTTAGACACTATAAGCACTTTTTACCTGATTTTTTTTTCTTCTCAAACTCTTCAAAAATAATAAGATCTTTTGAGATTATATACTTCATATAACCAATATTATGCCATTAATGTGACTTATCATTCTCTAAAATTAAATCCACTATATGTACATATGTAATGCTTATCAATTTCACACTAGTGCACTACATTACATATATACGAATAACGAATCAAACTTGTGACCTGCCTCTTCTAGCCAAATGATGTTTAGACAGGCTACTAGCCATAACAATTTTCATATACCTAAACAGCCTTGGGCCCCCTTGGGGAAACTTTCTGGCTCCGCCAATGTATTTTTTATCTGATTTACATTGCATTTACTTAGTCTAGTGAAAGAAAAGCTGGTTATCACAGAATATATAATATCCTATAAAATAAGATATAATCCAGAATTTATAAGAAATATATTGACTGCGACTTAATATGACTGGGAAATGAAAAAGAATTAGGCAATAAAAAAATTTACAAAGAAACTTGAATGAATGTAAAACAAACTTGTCAACAAATCAAAATCATGAATAGAGCAAGTATGAAAATTAAGGTAGCAGTTCTGTTAAAAAGAAAACATATTCAGTGAGGCAATGGACTACAGCCAAACAAAATGTGTTGCCTACTGGAATTCACTCATTTGTCCAACACGAGGCACGACCAAAACCTAATTCTTAGCAAATAGCATTTAGACCTTAAACATTGGCTGAAAGTAACTAAAACATACCCCTGCCATTCTTGAATTTGTGACTCTCTCAGCTTCTTTCCAAAGGCAACCATCTCCCAGGAAAAGGATTAATAAGCTGTAATAGACTATAATCAACACAAAAGACACTGATGACTTAAAAATAATGCAACACAATTTTATGGACAAGTTTCTCAAGGGTGAAGCCTAATATATATATGTCAAAGTAGTAAATGGAAACCTGCAATGTGCATTTCCTTTCCACTTAAATGCTAATGATTTGCTTGCCTTACTCACTGATACTCATCAATTGGGATTGCTACCAATATGCATATTCTTTCTCCTTACTCTTTATCACTAATATTTCTAATATGATTTCTGTTCAAAACCATATATAGAAAGTGAATACATACAGATTAATTGATAATTAGTGTGTACATATAGAAAGTGAATACAATAATGGGAACCAAAAACAAAAACCACAACAACAACAAAGGAAAAACTTTAAAATATAAATAATCCAAATGAACCTACCCAATCAAATCAAATCTTTTGAATCTATATCTTTTTCCTATTAAAAAAAAAATCAAATCTTTTGCTTTCTTGTATTGTATTGTACTCTCTTTTCTCCTCACTATAATTCTCAAAATTCCTTTGACTTTCTCTCACATTTCTTTATTTTTGGTATTCACTAAAAATGCACATAATATAAAAATGCTCCTTCGACTGCCCATTTTGTGAGTGTGTGTGTGTGTGTGTGTGAGATTCAGACATAAAAAAAAAACTCTGTATTAGTTATATTAACTTATTATTTTATTTAAGTCGTTTATCAAAAAAAAAACTTATTATTTTATTTTATTTTCTAATTTTTATTTAAGGAAATGAAAGACAAGGATAAGTAATATATGAAGCTTACATAAAGCACACACCCAGATATCAACAACACAACCAAATTGAAAACAAAACCTTAACATTAACAACGCTGAAAAAAGAACCACAATAAGCTCTAAGAATGCTTAAAAACAAAAACCCAGAAATAATTTGCTTATAAGAGAGAGTAGAATCACTAACAAAATCCAGAGGTGGAAAACCCACTTCTCCTTCTACATGTTAGTCATTTTTTAAGTAGTGACTTAGACCAATATGTGTCTCAAAGACTGAACTTTTGGATTTGGTACGCTAACTTTGCTTAAAAACTCAAGAGAGACAGCGAGAGAGAGATAATGTGTGTGTGAGTGAGAGTGAGAGAACAGTAACTCGCGCGAAACTAGTTGAAATGGTTGGGAAAACCAAATTACGAGAGGTATGGAATCATTGACACGTCCAAACGTTTGCATTGTATAATATGTTACACGCGACAAATCCTACCGTTAAGACAATCTTTGTTTTTTAATCAAGTCTGTTTCCCATGCGAAATGGAATTGAATAATGGTAAATCTAAACACAGAACCAATATCATGTCCAATTTCACAGCTTACAAGTGGATAAATTGTGAAATTGAGTGTAAGAATAGCTGTGTCGGTAATTTGGCTATCTCTGGGGTCGTGTTCGTGGTTGCACACTTTATATTAAAGAAACATGTTAGCAATTAGAAGGTACAATACACTATATATGTATAGGAAGATAGTATATAAGAAGATATATTTTTGGAATGTAAGGCATCTACAAAATATGCAAAGGGTAAATTACACCAATTTTCTTTAGATTTCACACATGACATTCTTCTAATTTATACCTCCTAAAAACATTTATAGGAAATGCCATTCCCTAAATTTTGTATAAATAGTAAATATAACAAATAAGCTCATACTATTGACTTTCTTAATGGAATATTCTATTTTCTAAAAGATATACTTAAACAATAAATGAAAAGACACCATTACCTTTTGTATAAATGAAAAAAAAAAAAAAAATCAAACAAAGAGTAGTAGGAATCTTTTTTAAAAATAGAATATTTTATGAGGGGTAATTATGATGTAAGATAACATGAAATTAGAGTGTCATTTCGTGAAATTTAAGGAGTATTGGTGTAATTTGTCCTATATGCAAAGAATACTCACTTTGAAAGAGCAATACTAGAGACAACTTTTTAAAGAACTTTCTAAGATAGAATGTTATAATTAGAGTACCGTTACTTTTACATTAGCACAATCTATTGGTAACATTATTATGCACTATTTACAATATGCCATGTTAATAGCTGTGAAATATCTAGTATCCATGAAGTCTACACTTATTGAATGTGAAAGAAAGATTAAAGAGAAAGAGCGTTTGATTTTTTAAAACAATAAGTTTAGAGACATAATAACTTTTACTACAATTTTTTTTCACAACCTGAGGAGGTGATTAGTTGTAAATAGTGGATAATTACTTTTATATGGACCAACAATTTTTTTTTCACCACTCACAATTGACAACTTCAACAAATTGTGGTAGAAATTGTGTTTTTAAACTTATCTTAAAAAAAATTATTTGTTTCTAAAAAAATATATGGCATTAATAAGAAGCCAAGGGGCTATAAGGTCATTTCAATAAACTTGAATTTGGTGTAATTTATCATCATCATCATTATTTTTTTTTTTTTTGTGAATCCAAAAATGCATCTGGTGTTATGTCATTCAAAATTTTATTTATATAACATAAGTAATGATAACTAATTATAAATGACATAAATCAAATAATACAGGGCAAGTAAAAGTTCCTAAATTCATGGAGTTATAAATTGAAACACAAGTTATGATGCTTGCATAGCCATCATTTTCTAATTATAAAAGAAGGTATAAAATAAATCATATTCATCTCTCAAAAAAATAAAAGAAATAAATAATGGATTAATAATGGATATCAAGTTTGAATCAATTGAGAATCTTTCTTGTGTTACTCACTTAGAAATTAATCCAGTTTTCTCGAAGTATAATACAAAGTTCTGGCCCTACTATACCTTATCCAAATTTACATATATTGGCAGAATTTCTGGTTAAATTTAAGAAAGGAGAATTAATCTCCCTTTTAGAGTATAGTATTACAAAGTTCTGGCCCTACGTTATCCAAATTTATATATAGTTTGAATTGTATGCATTGATTAATGGAGTGGATTTCCCACTTACTAGAGGAGTGGCTTATTAAAATTGATGAAAAACTAGTCCTGCAACAAAATTCAAGATGAAAGAAAAGCTGCTATAGTACACCCGGAACAAACTAACACAATGGAGCCAAAAGTTTCTTAAGAAATATACTTGAGAACTGTTTAAGAGATTAATTGCAGCTAATTTATTAAGATTCTAATCTTCATAAAGTTGAGGTAATTTTAGCCCAAGAAAAGTCCTGAGGTGAGGTGATTCAGGCCTAGGTGACTAAAACTCGAGAAGATTGAGTAAAAATTTCAATTGTTGCAAAAAATTAAAAAGTTATGTACCATATATAGTGTTGACTCAAAGGCATTCATATAGAGATTATAATAGTTACATAAGAAACCTAAGCTTGTGAGAATGGCATGCTGCAGATATCTTAATTTCATGAATGCTACTAATTAAACAAAGTTGAAGTATATATTTACCGTACGTACTTCAAGAGGCAAAACTTACATGCACATGCAAAGGCAGTGGATAGCAGTACCACCCTGAAGTCTGAACTCTCTGGTTATGAACGCAAAGTTCACTAAGTTTTTAACGGTTCAATAAATACCCAATTTGCTGTGAATATGAGAGAGAGAGAGAGAGAGAGAGAGAGAGTTTCAATGACAAGGTTCACAACTTCACATAGATATTGTAGGCTCATAAATAAAACCAGGATTTTCCTCCCAATACATAAATAGCTAATTAATTAATGAATAAAGTAGTT
Source organism: Castanea sativa (assembly GCF_040712315.1). NCBI lineage: Eukaryota > Viridiplantae > Streptophyta > Magnoliopsida > Fagales > Fagaceae > Castanea > Castanea sativa. Next base: position 54,824,898 of record NC_134018.1, read on the forward strand.
ACTTGCCAACCACAAGAAAAAAAGATACTACAATTTATTCATTCACAAAAAAACTATATATGGTACAAAGTACAAACAACCATGATTTTGTAATGGAAATCAGTCTTCACATGCACTAGTAAAGGTGTGGGGGCTCTTGTTTGTTTGTGTCTCACAGTAACTTGGGGGGAGTGAGTCATCAAGTTTCTAATTAAATTTGAATATGATCAACATGCGGTCATTTCCTTCTTTGCTCCATCATAAATAATCAAGCATTTTTTATATCTACAAAGAAAGAACTTCAATAATTAAAAAAGCAAGAACTCAATATATATATATATATATATATATATATAATAGAAAATTCAACAAAAGGAAATGTCTACTTATTTAATATACACTCAAATTTTTGGTGAATGTGTATTTTTTATTATAAATAATTGCAATATACTATTAACTTATCAATTTGAATCATTTTCCCATTAAAACACCACGCACTTTATACATAAAGAGATTAATTTCAACTACAAGTCTCTTAACTTATTCTATTTCAAATATGTGTAAGTGTGGTGTGAAATAGGTTTTGCTATGCAACAAGTATACCCAGTCTACATGTGAAGCTAAAAGCAAAGTATTTTTTATTTATTTATGGAAATTATATAACTAAAAGAAAATTATTATAACAACAACTAATATACATGGTTGCATGGGATGGGAACGTATATTTGTATTGCAACGTGTATTTTGGACGTCAATGTCGCATTAGAGATCGACTGCCTTAATTAACTACGGACAAGAATCATTCAGAGGTCAATTTAGTGGCATATTCGCATATGCTTATTGTCCTGTCTTCTGTATACATTCGCATGTTCATTTTTTATGTGGCCCCATTTAGAATGTTCTCACATGAAATTTATCCATTTCTCAACGAATGTACTTACTTGTCTGTCTCTTTTCTCCGCCAAACAAAAATTACTTGTCTCCCTTTTCATGATCATTTTCTACTGCACAGACTATATACACTTTTTTTTTTTTTTAATTGTATTTTAAAAATATGATCTCAGGTCATATGACAATATGTATACAGTGATTGAGTGCATATCTATGATTTATTTGAATTTTTTGTTCTTATCGGACCCAGCAAGTAAGATGTCACTATAACCACGTTAACGTAAACTCAAATAGTCCCATATCCACTTTTTATTCATAAAAAAAAAAACTGTGTAAATATCATAATTTTTTTAATATTAACACGAGGGTCATTTAGCCTCAGTAGGTCTAAGGGTATAAAGTGTGGTGACATGTCATGATTAGGAAATGGAAATTTTTAAGCTGAAAGAATATTGAAAGAGACTCCAGAATTTTACAAGTGTGGTCATAAAGCAAGTATTATAATAAGCCATATAAATTGATGATATTTTCCATGCGAGAGTAGTGTTAAAATGCTAAAAGATTATTATTATTTTTTAAATGCTAAAAGATACATGAAACTATGGGTCTGTTTAGATACCGCTTATTGTTGAAAACTAAAAATACTGTAGTAAAATAATTTTTAAATATGTAAATAGTGCTGTAGGACCTGTACGGGATGTTGTTCTTTTGTAGGCCCAATACTCACAAAACCCATCACAATAATGCCACGTATACGAGGCCCAAGACCCGTTGGGCCACGAGTTCTAAAAAACATCATGTACAAGGATCCCATACTATATCAGGTCCACAAACATTGCCTTGATGGTCCTCGGCACCCGACTCAAATTCGGAAAACACTATAATCCCGTTATATTGTAAACTGTGAACATAAAACCCAGCTTGTTCGAGGAATGCAATTTTCGGGAAGGCCGGGTCCCCGTGGGTTCCGCGAAGCTTAGGGAATGTCGCTGCTGAGCAGTCCATCCAGCGGTGGAACCAGTTCCAATGCCACCTTCACCTCTTCCCACTCCCAACTAATCACCCACTTCAGGGTAATAGTATTGGACCACTCCTCCCACTTACCATAAAGGCAATCATAATCCTTCCACTAAGGGAGGCTATAAATAAGAGATGGGAATTGGAGATGGGGGTTGGAAAAAGTTGAGAGAGAAAATACGGAGGAAAGAGAGTGGTCATTTGGGGGAAGTAGGGAAGATAGTATTCTGGGAACGCGATGGATAAGGTTATCAGGGATGCTGAACATAGGACCACCCATTGTAGGAAATCCAAAAGCCCATAAAGTAAATAAATTGTAAGCCCAAATAAAGTTCAAGCCCAACAACTACTTTTGGGTACGCACAATTGGCGCTGTCTGTGGGAATCTCCTACGTTGTTGTGGTTCTGTCAAGGCGTGCACAGGAGTGTGTCTGGATGTAGGCTGGGGAGTTACGCTGAAAGTGGCTCTGGAGGGTCATCGCAGGGATCCACATGGCGAGAGAGAAGGCAGAAAAGATGCGAAGACAGACAGTATAAGGAGGCGGAGTAGTCCGGGCTCGGAGAGAGATCATTTCAATTGCCCCAAACAGCGTCTGGCGCCTTGGGGCGCAACCGCGACGATAAGAGGGACTGAGAGCTTGAGCAGAGAGACTAGGAGCTTGAGCGTCTACGTGGGATGGTGAGAGATTTGGAATTGGAAGCCAGGGGTAGACGTCGGAGGAGGGACCAGGATGAACGAAGGGAAAGGTTAGCTAATGTGGGGAGGGAGCCGCCATGCAGTAGAATCCCATTAATCTGGGTATCAACGGCATCACGATCGTTCGCGGGAGTAAGTGGACCGTGATTCGACTTCCCCAAAGGGGGAACGACCCCGAAATGTGGCCATGGACGCGATGAGCCGGGCATTACACCAAGCTGCACGATCGCCATTCTCGAGAGATATTGAAGGAGCACCCATGCCGAGCAGATTTACACGGCCGCTGTTCAATTCTTACATGGGAAAGACAGACTCGGTAGAACATGTTAGCCACTATATTCAAATGATATCTTTACACGCTCATAATGACGCATTGATGTGTAAGGTTTTCCCTTCAAGCCTCGGCCCCACCGCGTTACGGTGGTTCAATGGATTAAGGAAAGGCTCGATCCACAGTTTTTCAGAACTGATCCAGGAATTTGGCATACGGTTCATGACATGTAGCCGAGTTCAGTAGCTCGTGGGTGCGTTACTGTCAATGAAAATGGGGGCTGGGGAGACCCTTTGCAACTATGCTAACTGGTACTGGGAGCTGTATAATGAGATCGGCGGGGGCAACGAAAAGATCACAGCGAGCACTTTTCGGATGGGGTTGCCCGATGAATCTGGACTGAGGGAATCATTGACGAGAAGGCCTCCCGAGGATATGAGGCAGCTAATGAGGCGTATCGAGGAGTATAAGTGATTGGAAGATGATCGGTTGCAAACCAAGGGGAAGGCCCCAATCAAAAATCATCCCCGGAATGCTGGTTTCCAACCCAGAACCTGGAAGGATCTGAGGATTCAAGAGCCCAGGCCGGGGGCTGGAGAGGTTAATGTGGCCTTCAAGGAGCCGGTGCACAAGATCATGGATCGAATAAAAAATGAGCCGTATTTTAAGTGGCCGAACAAGATGGGAGGCGACCCATCAAGGAGAAACCAGAATTTGCATTGTACCTACCACAAAGACAAAGGGCACACCACCAAGCAGTGCAGAGTATTGACAGATCATCTCGAACAATTGGTGAAGGCGGGGCATATGAAAGAATTTCTGGTGGGAGCGAGGAATTAGGGGACCGGGTAAGCAGATCACCTGCGCGGAAATCCACTCCCACCCTCTTTAGGAGTAATAGAAGTCATCCATGTGATACCAAAGGGCGCTCAGGAACCCAGAACCAAGAGGATATTGGCCGTAGTACCGGCAAAAAATAACACGGGCGAGCATTCTCCCGGGAAGAAGCTGAGGTACACCAAACAACCTATTGTGTTTGATGATGATGATATGGAAGGCACGACTTAGCCACACCACGATGCCTTGGTAGTCACAGCCCATGTAAGGGGTTTCATAGTGAAAAGAATGATGATAGATCAGGGTAGCGGTGCGGATGTAATGTACCCCGACTTGTACTGGGGGCTCGGACTAAAAAATGAGGACTTATCCAAGTATGATGCGCCGTTGATGGGGTTTGATGGCCATATGGCAATTCTGGAAGGGCAGATTTCACTCCCCGTCAGCATGGGGGTAAAGAGGTAACTGTAACGTTCATAGTGGTCATTTCTTTCTCGCCGTACACAGCGATCCTCAAGAGGCCATGGATTCATGACATGGGGGCTGTGCCGTCCACCTTGCATGTGAAGGTCAAGTTTCGAACTGAGGATGGGATCACGGTGATAAGGGGCAATCAGCAGGTAGCCAGATAGTGCTTAGTGGCCGCAGCCAACCAACAGACCGAGAAAGGGGACTCCGCCAAGAAAACTCCCTTATAGCAACTACAGCAGCCCCGAGAGGAGGTAGGGGCCAGCTGTGCTGAGGATCTGGTGAAAGTGAGGATTCTGCCGGATTGTGAAAGGAATTTTCTAATAGGGGCAAGCTTGAGGGATGAAGAGAAGGTGGAGTTGTTGCTTTTACTTGTACAAAACGTGGACGTGTTTGGTTGGAGTCCATACGAGGTGCTTGGGGTTGACCCCGAATTCATAGTGCACAAGTTGAATGTGGACCCTTCATGCCCTCCCAAGAAATAGAGGCCGAAGAGGTTGGCTAAAGAGCATGTCGAAACCGTCAGACAGGAGGTGGGAAAGCTGAAGGAGGCGGGAGCCATAAAGGAAACTTTCTTTCCAGAATGGCTTGCAAACACTGTAATAGTGAGGAAAAAGAATGGTAAATGGAGGGTCTGTGTTGATTTTACCGACTTGAACTAAGCATGCCCAAAGGATCCATTACTGATGCCGAAAATTGATCAATTGGTGGACGCTACGTACGGACACTCGAGGATGAGCTTTCTAAACGCTTTCTAGGGTTATCATCAGCTTGCCCTATCCACCGAGGATCGGGAAAAGACTGCATTCATAACACCCGATGCTAATTATCATTATACCGTGATGCCGTTCGGATTAAAGAATGTTGGAGCCACTTATCAACGGATGATGATGAGGATGTTTAGGGATAGGATTGGGCGTACGGTCGAGGAATACATTGATGACATGGTTATAAAAAGCAAGCAGGAAGGGCAGCACGTAGATGACCTTAAAGAAGTGTTTGAAATTCTCCGGCGACACCGGCTGCGTCTCAATGCCGGTAAGTGCGCTTTAAGGGTAGGATCTGGGAAGTGTCTAGGCTATTTCATCACCAAACGGGGAATCGAAGTTTACCTTGATCAAATTGACGCCTTGAAATGACTCAAACTGCCGAGCAACCCAAAAGAAGTTCAAAAATTGACCGGTATGTTGGCCTCCCTCAACCGGTTTATTTCTAAGTTCGCTGATCGGTGCCGACCATTCTATCAGCTTCTGAAGAAATGGAAGGGGTTCTAGTGGGACAAAGAGTGTGAAAAGGCCTTCCAAGACCTAAAGGACTATCTTAGGCGGGCACCAACGTTGACGGCTCCGGAGCCGGGGGAAGATTTGTATATGTATCTCTTGGCATCCGAGCATGTTGCTAGCACAGTGCTACTAAAGGACAATGGCGTACAGCTACCTGTTTACTACGTAAGCAAGACGCTCATTGACACCGAGATGAGGTATTTACCACTGGAAAAGTTAGTGTTGGCATTTGTGCACTCTAACCTAAAATTGCCCCATTATTTTCAGGCCCACACCGTCTATGTCCTGACTGAGTATCCTCTCCAGTCACTATTGAGGATATCTGACTTTACTGGGAGAATAGTTAAGTGGGGGACTCGGCTGGGTTCTTTTGACATTAGATACAGACCAAGGAACTCAGTGAAGGGTCAAGTGCTCGCAGACTTCATTGTCGAATTTTCGTCAAAAGGTATAGAAACGGTTTGCCTTGTTGGAACCAACCCATGGAAGGTATTTGTGGACGGTGCTTCCAATGCGGCAGGAGCAAGAGCAAGAGCTAGGATTGTGGTCATTACACCGGAAGGAATAAGACTGAAGTATTCATTCAGGTTAGGCTTTAGAGCCTCCAATAATGAGGTCGAGTATAAGGCTCTACTGGCCGGACTGAGAGTCGTCTCGGACTTGGGAGCTAGGGAGGTGGAAATATACTCGGATTCCCAGTTGGTGGTTAACCAAGTACTGGGGAGTTTCGAGGCCAAGTATCCCCGGATGGTTGAATATTTGCGGATAGCGAAACGGACTATGGGCTATTTCTCTAGTGTGAAAGTAGAGCAAGTCGCCAAAGGGCAGAATCGCCATGTCGACTCCCTTGCCACCTTAGCATCATCAATAGCAAATATGGTACCTCGATTGATCATAGTTGAGTTGGTGAATGAGTTGAGCATCAGCGTGAGGACGGTAGCCTCACAAGTCACCATTGCTGGAAGGTGTTGTATGGATCCCATAATCAAATTTTTGGCTGAGAACCGTGTACCGGATGACGAGAAAGAGGCGGCCAGGGTACGACGAAATTCTTCTCGGTACTGGCTATCTGCAGATCGGAAGCTATACCGAAGGTCTTTTGAAGGCCTATACCTTTAGTGTTTGCACCCTAGTAAGGCTAAAGAACTTCTGACCGAACTACATGAAGGTGTTTGCGGCAGTCACGTTGGAGGGAGTTCGTTGGCTCACCGAGCAATGACTCAGGGATTCTGGTGGCTTCAAATGCAAAAGGAAGCCATCGAATATGTATGGAGGTGCGAGCAATGTCAAAGACACGCCCCAATGATCCACCAACCTACCGGGAACCTAAATCCTGTGAATAGCCAATGGTCTTTCGCTCAGTGGGGGCTGAACATAGTTGGACCGTTTCCTCGGGCGACGGGTAATTGAAGATTTATACTAGTAGCAGTGGATTACTTCACAAAGTGGGTGGAAGCAAAAGCACTTGCAAACATCCAAGATGTAGATGTCAAAAAATTTGTACGGAGAAACATTGTGACGAGATTTGGGGTGCCAGAGTCCTTCGTCTTTGACAACGGTTCACAGTTTGACAGCAAAGCTTTCCGCGAATTCTGTAGTAACCTTGGCATTAAAAGTCGGTATTCTACACAGGCCTATCCGCAAAGTAATGGTCAAGCTGAGGCCACCAATAAGGCCATCGTTAACGGATTGAAGAAAAGGCTGGAAGTCGCTAAAGGCAATTGGGCTGAGGAATTACCGAGCATCCTATGGGCATACTGGACAACTCTGAGGAGATCCACAGGAGAGACCCCTTTTTCTCTAACTTCTGGAGCAGAGGCTGTTATTCCAGCTGAAATAAACCTATGCAACTCCTGGGTCGCAGGTTTCGCCCCGGCCAAGAATGAAGAACTGATGTTCGGGCAGTTAAACTTGTTGGAGAAGCACCGCGAAGCAGCGACCATTAGGCTGGCCGAATATCAGCAAAAGCTCGCCCGAAGGTACGATAGAAGCGTGAGAAAGAGAGTGTTTACCGCGGGGGATTTGGTGCTTCGAAAGGTTGTTGGGAATATGCAAGACATCAATGCAGGGAAATTAGCCCCGTCCTGGGAAGGGCCCTATAGAGTGATCGTCATTGTAGGTGCAGGAGCATACTACTTGGAGGATTTGGAGGAAAGACCGCTTCTCTGGCCATGGAACGTTTACAACTTAAAGAAGTTTTATCACTGACCGGTTGAGCTCCCGGGTGTAAATTGAATGTTATTTTACAATATATATGTTACGTAAGGATATGACGGTATCTATTTGTACAGGTGTTTTTAATTCTTTTGACGATAATTTACTATTTTCTATCAAAAAAGAAAAATATGGAGGGAACTGTGTCGACCTAGATATCCCGTTCTACTATTTAGGACAGAAGCCTGTCCTTGGTTTGATTTTCTTCATTGAGCAAGTGGAAAGCTTAAATTAAAATATTCTAAGAACAGAAGCCTGTCCTTGGTTCGATTTTCTTCATCGAGCAGGTGAAAACCTTAAATTAAAATATTCTAAGGACAGAAGCCTATCTTCGGTTCAATTTTCTTCACCGAGCAGGTGGAAACCTTAAATTAAAACTTTCTAAGGATGGAAGCCTGTCCTCGATTCGATTTTCTTCACCGAGCAAGTGGAAATCTTAAATTAAAATATTCTAAGGACAAAAGCCTATCCTCGGTTCAATTTTCTTCACCGAGCAGGTGGAAACCTCAAATTAAAATATTCTAAGGACAAAAGCCTGAGTAAGAAAATAAGGAATAATAAGCAAGTTCATCACAATCGTTTGCAAATGGGCAAACTCGGTTACTGTCAAACAAACATGGGTGTATTTAAAAGTAAGGGGTGGGGGAAAGGATCAAAACACTGAACTTTCCATCTCAATAAAACTGATTAAAGCTGTTTAAAAGACAGAAGAATTGTTTTATCGCCATAGCTCGGCGACCTAGGCTTACCTAAAATAAAAAATAAATAAAAAAATTTAGTCTTCATGCAGTAGGGTTGGAAGGTGAAGTCTGTGGAGCAGGTTGAACGGGCATATCCTTGACTGGCAGGGCCGTGAGAGGGGCTTGGTTTTGAGTATCCTCGGCTTCGACATGAATATTACTCGAGGATTCTAAGTTGACCATCTCAACATGGGAATCAATCGCCTGCACAAGGTCCCTCATGCTTGGCGTATCTTCCTCATCTTCAGCGCTGACCTGACTCTGAACGGGCGGGGGTGGGACCGGATAGGGAATCTGGTTGGGATTCCATAGAAGGGAATCTTCAACTACTCCCATTGCTTGAAGGGCAGCCAACCACCCTTCCCCGAACCCATGGTTCCGAGCTTGATGGATAATAGGCTCCACAGAATTTTCTACTTCTGTGAAGCCTACATTATACCATTTATCCTCACAGGCTTCAAGAGCATCCTTCAAACCAGTGATTTGGTCAGCTTGGGCCAAGTTCAAGCTATCCACCGTGGCTAACTTTAGCTTGGTCTCGCCCAATTTGGACGTCAAATCGGTCAGTTTTTTCTCTGCCGCTAATCGAGCTCTTTCGACATCTATTGCTTTTCTTTCAGAAGTGTTAGCAACTTCCTCTTTCTCCTTTGATGTGTTCTCGACAGTGGCTTTTTGATCATTAGCCTGATCAATAACCTCAGCCGCCTCTTTCTGCCTCCCATCAATAACGCTAGTTAGCTGCACGGCCTGAGAACATAAACAGTGCGATAAAATGATGAAACTGGGAAAACGCCTACGTATCGCAATGCACGAAAGTGGGGAAATAAGAAATTACCACAATGGTATGCCATTGTAGCCGTCTAGCAAGTGACTCGTCATCCCCGTCCGAGAAGAAGTGAGCATCCTTAAGCAGCAGGAGACCTTGTGCCAGACTCTGAGCGACTCGCCCTCCTTTGCCTTGCGCCCACAATCGAACAGTGGCGGTTACTAGCAAAGGTTTGTCGCCTAATCCAAAGACGAGTTGCCAACCAACCTCGGCTTGGGAAGAAGATGCTCCCTTTGTCCCAACCTAGGTAGCCGGTTGAACAGTGCCTGTTGTCTCTTGGGTCTTAGGACCAACTTTCGCACGAGGTGGGGTTTTCGGGGGAGCATCACCCGGGACAGGACTAATCCTCTAGGCAGCTCGCTTTCTCTTTTTGGTTTCACCAACGGGAAGAGTATGCCCCTTTCCTAGGGGGGATTGAGGATGAGCCACGGGGCTGGCCCTGGGTAGGAACTGGGCAAAGGTCATTGTTCTCTTGCTCACCATTTTCTCTGCTGGACCAGATTTGACGCTCGAAGTGCCGATCGGCTCAGCTGCTTTTCCTTTGGTTGCTTGGGCTTAGGCGTCGTTCCCCTTAACAGGAACGTGTCCCAACTCTCTGAGAGCCCGAGAAACTCGTTCGGCTGACTCGTCCCTGATCGGGGGAAGATCTTCAGCAGTTGTGTAGCGGGGACCAAGGTCTCGGGCTTCACCAGTAGTCAATGAGGGGGGAAGGAATTTGGCATGCCGGACGTCGATGTAAGATAGCAACGGGCTATCAAACAAAAGGGCTTGGCTGAAGGATTGCCAAATCTTGTACACGGGGGTGCAACTGAGTATGAGGTGCAATGCCCAGTGCTGTTTGTCGCTATGGACGAATATCTCGGACCTAAGCACGAAATTTAAGTCTCTTATATTCACCACTCTAAGATCCTGGGTGAATATTTTACCGTCTGCAACAAAGAAATACGGTGGGTCAGTATTAAAAAAAAATAATAAAAAAAACAAAGGAAAAATGACGAATTAGTGGTCGACACAAACTAACTTCACGCCGCGAAAGGGGACAAGGGATGTCGCCGGTAAACCAGTTATCACGCACCCGAACAAACTCTCCGGCAGAATTCCTGTTAGAATCAGGCAAGCATGAAATTAGCCGTACCCGCATATCTTTGACCTTCAAGTAATAATTGGTCTCTTTACTCCCACACAGACTGTACATGTAATTTATATCATAATGGCTCAATCTCAAACCGTATATTTGGTTCAACCTACTGACGCAACTAACTACCCGGTAAAAATTGGGAGGAAGTTGGTCCGGGCATAAGCCATAAAACCTAAGGGTGTCGAGTAAGAAAGCATCCACAGGGAACCTAACTCCACCCTCCAGAATTGACATCAAAGGAAAAAAGGCAGTGTTAGAACCTCTATAAAGTGAAAATTCGCTCTCATGGCAGTACGCCACATCTACATCCTCAAGGATGTTGAACGTTTGCCTGAAGGTGGCTAAGGACACCTCAGTGTTCAGAAGGTGAGCGTAACCCATCCTAGACACCAAGATTGAGGAAAGGAACTAAAGTAAAAGAGAGAGGTAGAAGACTTACTTCGGGCTCTAAGAGAGAGGAGTATTCTGGGCTGAGGGATTAGCACCAAATGAATGCTCGGTAGAGAGAGGACTTAGAGAATGGAGATCGTAAAAATGAGGAGGGATTCTAAGTGGCCTATTTATAGGAACCACGAGGGAGGGGGTTAGTGCTAATCAATAAATGGGAAGCAGGAAATCTTGCAAATCCCCACGCCAACTGTCGCGCGCACGCCGCATTGGTTCACGAACCATCAGGCAATGATGAGAATCTGAGCCAACGATCACATACCGCACGACTTTTCAGGAGCGCCTTAAATGAATTTTCTGAACCACCCTACCCCTATCCGTTCAGTGTCTCGGATAGCACTTATCTCTCATCCTTGACTCGTGCCTGAGAGCCGGGCATGAATCAAGGGGGTATTGTACGGGATGCTGTTCTTTTGCAGGACCAATACTCACAAAACCCATCACAATAATGCCACGTATACGAGGCCCAAGACCCGTTGGGCCACGAGTTCTTAAAAACATCATGTACAAGGATCCCATACTATATCAGGTCCACAAACACTTCCTGGATGGTCCTCGGCACCCGACTCAAATTCAGAAAACACTATAAATCCCATTATATTGTAAACTGTGAATGTAAAACCCTACTTGTTCGGGGAATGCAATTTCCCAGAAGGCTGGGCCCCTGTGTGCTCCACGAAGCTTAAGGAATGTCGTTGTCGGGCAGTCCATCTAGCGGTGGAACCAGTTCCAATGCCACCTTCACCTCTTCCCACTCCCAACTAATCACCCACTTCAGGGTAATAGTATTGGACCACTCCTCCCACTTACCATAAAGGCAATCATAATCCTTCCAGTAAGGGAGGCTATAAATAAGAGATGGGAATTGGAGATGGGGGTTGGAAAAATTTGAGAGAGATTATATGGAGGAAAGAGAGTGGTCATTTTGGGAAAGTAGGGAAGATAGTATTTTGGGAACGCGAGGGATAAGGTTATCAGGGGCGCCGAACAGAGGACCACCCATTGTAGGAAATCCAAAAGCCCATAAAGTAAATAAATTGTAAGCCCAAATAAAGTTCAAGCCCAACAACTACTTTTGGGTACGCACAGGACCCAGTTTTAAAGTTATTTTTGTTGAAAAAAGTACTTGTAGGTCCCGTTAACAGTGCACGAAACTCATATAAAAACACAAACGCGCATACGCTTTCCTTTTCAGCCAAATCCAAGCGTGCACTATGAAAGATTTTTATTTCCTATTGGTGCTAAAAGGACCTAATTATCTTGACTAATTATAAAAAGCGAATTGCAAATTGCAATTAAGTGGCAAAATCTAATCAATTCTGTTTAAAAAAAAAAATCCTATCAGCTCTAAGATAAGTGATTTCAAAATTTTTAGGCGTGTGCTGCTTTCTAGTACTCATTAGAGAAAAGAACTCATTTTTAAGAAAAAAGCATACTTATTAGTGGTAGAATTCATTTTTAGTAAAAAAGCGTACTTATTAGTGGTAGGACTTTAACCATCAAATCAAGTATGAAATTTGTGGTTTTCTTATCCATGATGCAGCATATAAAAAAAACAATTAACTTAATTCTAAATAATTCTTCATGTATAATAAAATTGATATTAACGACCTTTTATAAATACGATAGAGTTTTAATTTATAATATATACTTTATCACGATTGTTTTTTATCTTTAAGCCAAAACATTGCGACTAACTTAACGTGGCTAACATGATTCTTCGAAAAAAAAAAAAAAAAAAACCAAACAAACAAATGTGGCAATGCATACATATCCGGTGGATTAATTATTGAGGATTTACCTAACAGCACTTCTCGGTTGAGCTTTCCCATGAATTTTCTGAGTGGCCAAGCGTGGCCTAACACACTTTGATTTTTTATGTGATTGAGCCAAGACAAACCCACGGTCCAGCTAGTCGTTGTTCGTTTGATTTACTGTACAACTACTACCACCTTTGGATCCACCATCATAATTGTTATCATGAAATATTGTTTCGTCTAGTCTTATCACTGATGACTGATGTTATATTTTTCTTTAGTTTTAGTTTTTATTGACTTTATGATTTAATTGATGTGGAACTGAAAAAGGGGATAATGTGAAATAAATAAATAAATATATATGTATATATATATATAAGTTTTATTAATGTATGTCATTGAGGAATATGTTAGTAAATTATTTTAGGAAATTTTTTTATCAAAAATTAGATAACCTGTCAAAATTTTTTACAATTTTTTCAGTTTTAATAAATTTTTTTTTAAAATTGATTGTTAACATATACTCTAAGGGCATACTTTAACCGAACTCTATATAAAATATTGGGAGTGGGGGAATCAGAGATAGGTTTTGCAATCAAGGTTTTCAATCTTGACCTCATAAGGGTCATTGTCCACACAAAAAAAAAAAAAAAAAAAGGAAGAAGAAGAAGAAGAAGAAGAAGAAGAATAAGAAAATTTGGATTCTTCTATGAGTTAATTTTAGCTTAAGCCTCATTTACTTTGTGGCCCAAAACTCGTCGCTTGTAAATGTCATTGTTGGTGGGTGTCGTTTGGTTTGCCAAGATTTTTTTCTTTTTTGAATAAAAATAAATAATATTTAGGAGTTAGGGCCCAATGGTTAGTACTAGATAAAGCCATTCAACAAAAAAGAAAAAAGAAAAAAGAAAAAAAAGTACTAGATAAACCCAAGTAATTATTCAACTCCTGAATAATGATGTTCTTTGAAGAATATTTTTCTCATGAAACCGAAGCTTGGTTGGTTAGTTTTAAAGTTTCAACTTTAAACTACCCTTCATCCACTTGGCCCCCAAAATTTTTTTTTTTTTTGAAAATTTATGCCTTTGTAATACTAATATAATTGTATTTATTAGAAGTTTAGGAAAAATACCACTTGGCCTGTAATATTCTTGTTCAAAATATTCAACATATAAATGATAGTTGTAAGTGCACAATTGCACCTGGACCCAAGAACAGTTATGGGCTCAGGCCCAATGAGCCTTAAACAATACGAATTTGTAGAGTGTGGGCTTGAAACCTAGATTAGAATGGGTGGGAACCAAATAACAAACTAAGGGTGGTAAATAATTGGAAACAACAAGGAATATTGCAAAAATTGGCCTCCTCGGACGTGAGCCAAGTGCTGTTCTTATATTATATCTTTCTTTGTTTCTTTTTCTTTTTAGGTTACAAAGAAGTCTCCTCCTCTTTTCTGTCTCAGGTCCTCCCTTAAATACTCCTCTTTCTAATACTTTATACACGTGTTGCCCCATTTCCTCCCTTAGCCTAGATATTTCTTTTCTTAGTGCCTTTGAACAGTAACTAGAAGCTCCCCTTCCACTGTTCAAGTGTCACTTCCTCATTAATGCGGCCAGGGTGGTAGGTGCAGGGTCTTTAATGTGGAGGTAACAGCCTTTATCTTTGACATTTCTTCAACACCGGTGCTTCTGGGGCGTTCTAGGGTTTCCCCCTTTTAACCATTGGCCTTAACTGTGCCATCCCCTAACCTTTACTATGAAATCCCGAGTTCTTCGGTGCTCATCCGAGGGTAAGTTCACCCTCGGCTGGGTCCTCGGATCCTCGGCGCATGGGCCGACCCATAGTATTAACAACTTCTAAACCCAGGGTCAGGTCGGCCTTCCTTAACACGGCCCAAAAGGCCCATGTTCCCATCAGGATCTTTTTACCCCCACAATAGCCCCTCAAAACTCTAATTTTCAACGTCCGAGGAGAAAACTAGGGTTTTGATCCGACGAGAACCTGCTCTACTTACTTTGCGAGTAATGGCACGTGTGGAAATCGTTTCGCCTCCCAGAGTATGCCATTTGGCGGTTTTATTTTGAACAACGCGCGTATTTATTACTGCCAGTTACATTTGTCCCTCACGTTTAACGGTGAGATGGACATCCAACGGCCCTCATCACTCCACGAAATTTTAGGCGGGACAAATATAATTTCGAGGCCGCCTTTTCGCACGTCGTGACGCTTCGGGAACCTGCGCCTTCATTTAAGTCTTCAGGGATCAATCCCATCAAAACAACAACAATTATTCTTTACCAGCAGAAAATCGTGGAAACCTGTACCTTCAACTTTGTAAGTTCTTGCTCTCTCTCTATTCTTAACCCTTTCTCCTCGGATACAGTCCTCGGCTGTCTTCGTAAACACCCTCCCCTTTAGAGTTTAGTCTATCGTTCCTCTGTAATGGGAAAATTAAAGTGTCTAGTTGATACCGCCGCTGGTATGGAAGGCTTTAGAGCCAAGTACCGTATTCCCAGCGATGTAGGACTAAAATACTGCCCGGCGACAGCCGTGGCTGGTTCTAGGAAAGAGGGAGAGGTTATCATTCCTATGATAGCCTTTCTAGAGGGTGGGATGACCCTTCCAATGAAACCTGTAACTAGGGAGTACCTTCGCAACCACCGGTTGTGTCCCGATCAATGCCTCCCAAACGTTTTTAGAGTTCTAGGTAGTGTAGATGCTTTAAACGAGCAGATGGGTTTAAACCTCACATGACACGATGTCGTGTTCCTATATGAGTCCCACAAACTTTCTAAAGTAGGTTATTACATTAAATCTCGGTCCAAAGACCGTTAGGCTAATCTCCGTCTCGCCCAAATCAAACAAAGGCATGAAGGACGACTACTTGATCGTGTCCGGGAACCGGCACGACGGCTTCCATCGCCCGCTGAGCGGGGAG
Organism: Castanea sativa; assembly: GCF_040712315.1. Classification (NCBI taxonomy): domain Eukaryota; kingdom Viridiplantae; phylum Streptophyta; class Magnoliopsida; order Fagales; family Fagaceae; genus Castanea; species Castanea sativa. Next base: position 54,840,398 of record NC_134018.1, read on the forward strand.
ATCCAGTGCGACGCCGTAGGATTAACCTCCCCACAACACCACTTCTCCTAACACACACACAAAAGCGTATTCATACTTGCTTAAATTTATTAAACATCTATGTAAATCTGACCAAGTTTGTTTGTATTGATGTCTTTTTTGCAGATAAGCAACACGTGCGTCCTCGTCTGAGTCACTGTAACGTCGCAGATCTAAACCGAGTACTTCGCTCCGAGGTGTTCGTTAGTGAAGACCTACAACTCCGGGCTGCTCACCTTATTCTCGGGTACACCCCTCTTTCCAAAGACTTCCAGGAGATAGAGAGCGCCATAATTGCGGGCGACCGGAGACGAAAGAGGATAAACGTAGCTCGGCCCCACTTTTTGGACGACCGTGACCTCCCGTACGCTCCTAACACCATTTTGTACAACCGGCCGATAGCAGCTAGCCCCACTTGCCGTGCACTCACAAGCGACTGTCGTTCCAGAAGAGCAGGTGTCTTCTTCACACACACTTGACGACGAGATAGACCAATTCCATCTCGAAGACACCGAGAGACCTCGCGGAAACCAGTTTGTGGTACTTTCCGACGAGGAGGAAGAAGCCACCGAGGCCTCTGGAATTGCAGGGTTTGTAGTTGCCCTTCCCGAGGATGAATTTGAAGAAGACATGGGACGAATGGAGGGTCTTTTCACTAATAGGGCTGCTAAGGTCGCAGAGAAGAAGAAAACGGGGACGTCCCAAGTTCCCCCAGCTTTACCTCCTCCTCCTCCTCTAGCTGAGCCAAAACTGCCAGCCGAGGATCCCAAGAAGAAGAGAAAGGGGGATAACGAGGGGACGATTACTAAAGATCCCAAGAAACCGCGCCAACAACTCCCACCGGCCCAGCAGCAGAAGCCGGACAAGGGCAAGGGTAGAGCCCGTTCGGCTGAAATTGGGGAAATCAGGGACGAGGCTGAAGTGCGACGAGCACCGACCACCTGTCCCCCGATCTAAGGCTGGACGGCGCACCCATCTCCCCGCCACCCGCATAAGGGCTGTTCAACACGGCCATGCCCACCACCTGGCCGAGGTCTTGGTATGCCGTCTTCTGCTGCCCAAAGACATGGAGACTTTGGAAAAGATGGGCCAGCCACAACTATTCCTCTCACTGAAAAGAGACTTAGCACTGGTAAGTTTTCCTCAATTTTTTAGGTAGATTCCACTTTTAACAATGTTTATAGGCAAGTTTCTTTTTTTATTATCCCTAACTTCATCATACTTTGTTACAGGCTATTCAGGAGGTCTTCGTAGCTGAAAAGTTTATTGAAGACGCTCGGAAAGTAGCGAGGACTGAGCTCGAAATCAGGATGGAAACCGAGAAGTCTTTGGGCACAGCCCTTTCTGCGAATGAGAAGTTGACCTCAGAGGTGGCAGATCTGAGGAGAGAGAAGAATGGGGTCGAGTCAAACTTGAAGACTATGAAGACCCAGATAGAATGACAGCGCAAACTCCTTCGTGAAAGAGATGAAGAGCTCTCCCAAACTCAAAGGGAGTGCTCGGATCTGAAGAAGCAACTGGCGCTGATGAAGGAAGAAGCCAGCTCCTTCCAACTCTCTCTTCAAGCTGCCAAGGTGCAAGTTTTGACGAAGGGGTAGCAACCACCGAGGAATGAGAGGAGTTCGCGGCTTTATGCCGCGAATACCGTCAAAAAGTATGGGGGAAGCTTTAAACGAAGCAGAGTTCCCGCCTTCGGATTTGAGGAAGTCCGAGAACGTTTGGCTTCCCCTAGAAATACGGGAGATTGAAGAGACTCCCGCCGTTACTCCTACCCTTGAGACAATTCTTCCCGATCTACCTCCGGTGGTCACACAAAGCAAATTCGATCCTACGAACCTTCGGTTCCAATAAAGAAAAGGAATGAGGAGTGGATGCAGAGAAGGACTTGAACCAGATAGTGGAACCCAACGTCCTTCCAACAAAGACAGCGGATAAAGGAAAGCAGGTTATGACTCCTTTTGAGCTGGAGTTGAGAAAGACCGAGGGCACTAGTACCTCTCAAAGAAGATCCTCCTCCAACAGCTTAGGACTTAGCTTAGGGCTTCTCTTTTTCCATTCTTTTTTGTTTTTGAATTATATATTGTAATGTATATTCAACTTGATTAATGAAGAACGATTTCGTTTACTTTTCACTTGGATTGTGTCTGCTTTTACTTTATTCTTTTTGTACTTATTACAAAAGTTTCCCGTTAAGTCATATCAGAAGTTTCTCAGAGCATAAAAATCTAACTCCAAGGATTGCACAATCATAACTTCCACATAATCATGCGTATATTATTAAAAATTTAATACAAGGTGACATGGTTAATTCATTTGAATAATGCCTCGATTAAAAAGAAGAGAGGGCCTCACATAACGATTAAACCATTGTAATGCATAGCTCTATTTCTAGTAAGATGTAAGAGCCGAGGACCATTCCTTACACAATCAGAAATTAACTTTACGATTTGAGTTAATAAACAGTAACGTATTAAGCAATCTTTCGTTTAACTCTTAAAAATTGTAACTGTAAATGTTAATTTTCCCAAAGTAGGAGGTCCGAAGACCCGGCATAACTAAGGTTCTGTTTAACAAATGACAAGACATCAATTTCTACAAGGTTTGTGATCCGAGGACTGCACTCAACCAAGTTTCTGTTTGATTCTTAAAAATTATCACTTCAAATGTTAATTTTCCCAAAGTAGGAGGTCCGAAGACCCGGCATAACTAAGGTTCTGTTTAACAAATGACAAGACATCAATTTCCACAAGGTTTGTGATCCGAGGAATACACTCAACCAAGTTTCTGTTTGATTCTTAAAAATTATCACTTCAAATGTTAATTTTCCCAAAGTAGGAGGTCCGAAGACCCGGCATAACTAAGGTTCTGTTTAACAAGTGACAAGACATCAATTTCCACAAGGTTTGTGATCCGAGGACTGCACTCAACCAAGTTTCTGTTTGATTCTTAAAAATTATCACTTCAAATGTTAATTTTCCCAAAGTAGGAGGTCCGAAGACCCGGCATAACTAAGGTTCTGTTTAACAAATGACAAGACATCAATTTCCACAAGGTTTGTGATCCGAGGACTGCACTCAACCAAGTTTCTGTTTGACTCTTAAAAATTATCACTTCAAATGTTAATTTTCCCAAAGTAGGAGGTCCGAAGACCCGGCATAACTAAGGTTCTGTTTAACAAATGACAAGACATCAATTTCCACAAGGTTTGTGATCCGAGGACTGCACTCAACCAAGTTTCTGTTTGATTCTTAAAAATTATCACTTCGCGCGTCAGAGCTACTCATAACTTTGAAATACAAACTGACAAAAGCTCATTTTATTAATAATAATACCTTCTAAGATTATTTACATTCCATGGACGTGGTACAATCCGTTCGTCTAGGTCGGCTAGCCTATATGACCCTATGCCTACTACTGAAACAATGCGATAGGGGTCTTCCTGCTAGGTCCCACTACCCTAAGCCGGGTTCTTAGAAGTGCCTACAACTTTCCTTAGTACAAGATCACCAAGTGCAAGTGGTCTTAGCTTCACATGGGCATCATATCCTCGTTTTAGCTTCTGCTGATAATAGGCCATTTGGACCATAGCTGCCTCACGTCGTTCCTCAAGTAAATCAAGATCTTTCTCTAGAAGTCCCTCGTTATTCCTCTCGGGCTAAAAGAACTTGTCTTCGTAGCAGGAAAACCAGATTCCAAAGGTATCACCGCCTCGGCTCCATAAGTCATGGAGAATGGCGTTTCTCCGGGGATCTCGCGCGCGTGGTCCGATACGTCCACAGACATACGAGAGAGCTCCTCTACCCATCTACCTTTCGCATCGTCCAACCTCTTCGAGCCCGTTAACTAGGCGACCTTGTTAATGCCTCGCCCGTCCATTTCCCCGAGGATAAACAGGGGTGGAATATCCGTTTATGATACCCATGTCACCACAATACTTCCTAAAAGCCTTACTATCGAACCGGACACCATTGTCGTAGATGAGTGTGTGTGGTACACCAAATCCGGTAACGATGTTTTTCCATATAAATTTCTTCGAATCGACATCTCGATATTGGCTAGGGGCTCGCCTTCAACCCATTTAGTGAAGTAGTCCGTTCCCACCCAGCAGCCATCTTTTGTTGCCAATGCCCTGGAATGGCCCTACAATGTCCAAGCCCCACCGTGCGAAAGGCCAAGGGCCGGAGTAGGTTAAGAACCCCTCCAGGTTGGTGGATATTGGGGGGCGAACCTCTCGACATTGATCGCATTTTCTAGCATAGTCCCGAGCTTCCCTCTCGCATATTAGGCCACCAATAACCCCGCGTCGTGGCTCTATGGGGCTAAAGACCTTCCCGCAAGTGGCTCCCACAAATTCCCTCATGCAATTCCTCCAAGCAATGCCTCCGTTGATTCTGTGCACACATAACAAATACGGTCCCGAGAAGGATCGTTTGTATAGCTTCCGGGTCCCTGACAACCGTAAACGCGGCGCCCTTCGACGTATCTTTTCTCGCTTCAACCTTGGCTTCGTGAAGAATGTTATTTTAAGAAAAGATATGATCGAATCCATCCAACTAGGACTGTGCCTTATTAGATGGATGCGAGGTGCGTTAGCAGCTACAAGAGAAGGTTGTACCAAATCCCGAACGAGGATAACCCTTGGTAACCCTTGAGCCGAGGATGTTGCCAACGTAGCCAAGGAATCGCATACGAGTGTTTCCACTCCTAGAAACGTGAGCTAAGGAAAAGGAGTCAAATTCCCGCCCGCCGGCGTTCGACCCGGGCCAAATATTCCCGCATTCCGGGGTCTCTAGCCTCCATGGTTCCCATGACCCGGCCGACCACTAACCGAGAGTCCGAGAACACGTGGATTTCCTTGCCACCCATCTTATGTACCATTTGCATGCCTACCAAGATCGCCTCGTACTCGCCTCGTTATTAGTAGCCGAGAATGCCAATCTCAAAGATTTTTCGAAGACAATTCCTTCGGGGACATTAGAACAAGTCCAACACCAGACCCTTTGATTAGCAGCCCCATCTACATGAACTCTCCAAATCGAGGGCGATACGTCCGTGATCACACCAACCGATTTTTCACCCATGTGTGCTTCTTTTGAAGTTTCTTCTATCAATGGTTCGCAAACTCGCCACCAAATCTGCGAGGACCTCGTCCCTTTACCGATGTGCGAGGCCTCGTATTTAACATCAAAGGCTCCCAAAATGGTTCCCCATTTTGCCACCCCCGCCGAGTAATCAAGCACTACGCAACACAAATTTTAAGAGGCAACTGGGTCAAAACAAATACAGTATGAGATTGGAAATAATGAGGAAGTTTGCGCGTGGCGTGGACCACAGCCAGAAGTGCCTTTTCCAAGGGCAAGTAGCGCACCTCGGCCTCATTCAAGGACTTACTAACGTAGTAGATCGGTCTCTGTACTCCGCTTTCATTCCTTATAAGGACTAAGCTCACCGCGTGAATAGCCAATGCCGATAAGCGAATAAAACCTCGTCCACCTCGTGGCGAGATAAAATAGGTGGCCAAGAAAGATATTGCTTAAGCCGTTGGAAAGCCAAATCGCAAAGCCCCGTCCATTGAAACCCTTTCCACTTGTGCAACAACCGAAAGAACGGACGCACCTGGCCACTCGACCGAGAAATAAATCTATTCAATGCGCCCACCATCCCCGTCAATTTCTCGAATCTCGGGTTCCTAGGCGGCCGCAAATTCCCGAATAGCCTTAACTCGCACCGGGTTTACCTCTATGCCCCTAGCGAGTAATCATATATCCCAAGAACTTTCCCGCATCCCACGCCAAAAGAACACTTGGAGGCGTTAAGGCGCAACTTATACTTCCTTAGCATCTGGAAGGTGTCGGCCAGATCTGTCATGTGCGATGGTACTACCTTACTCTTCACCACCATATCATCCACGTATACTTCGATGGTTTTACCCGCTTGTCGTTCAAACATTCGGTCATTATTCTTTGATAAGTAGCCCCGCCGTTTTTTAATCCAAACGGTACGACCTTATAATGATAGTTCCCTGCCGAGTAATGAAAGCAGCTCTTCTCCCGATCCTCCAACGCTGCGGAATTTGGTGGTAACCCCGGAAGGCGTCCAAGAAACTCATCCGAAGATGTCCAACAAAGGGCATCTACCAGCTTGATCAATCCGTGGCATTGGGAACGAATCTTTAGGACAGCCTTGTTCGATCGCAAAGTCCACACATACTTCGCTTACCGCTCTTCTTTTTAACAACAACAAGATGAGCCAACCATTCGTGGTAGAAAACTTCTTTGATAGCCCCCGCCCTTTTCGCTTTTAAGAACCTCTTCCTTCACGGCTTCGAATGTTCTCGGAAGATCGCCGAGGTGGCCGCCTCCTCGAACAATGGCAAAGGATTGACGTTTAAACGATGACAAATAAAGCTCCTGGATCTACACCCGGAGCCTCATAGGGGTCCCACGCAAAAACATCTAAATTATCTTTCAGAAATTTCAACAACTCCATCTTCTCTTGGTGTGGCAAAAGTACGCCAACTTGGAAAACCTCTCTCGGATCATCCGTTATTACAAACTTCTCTAAATCCTCACAAGTAGCCTCGTCTCCCGTCATCACCTGTGCCTCCGAGCCGTTAATTGCTATGACTCCCGGATGGGCAAGGTTGATGACTCAATTCGACCGACGAAGCACCGCAGCGGATATGCATTGCCTAGCCACCACCCGGCCGCCGAGGATTTCCTCAACATGCTCCCCCGAGGGGAATTTCACCTTAACATGTAAGGCAGAGGAGACAGCTCCCAAGGCGTGCAACCATGGCCCGGCGAGGATGGCCGTATATGGAGAGTACGCGTCAACCACAATGAAATCTACCTCAACCGTTTTGCGGCTTCGATTGAACGGCAAACGGATCCGTCCTTTCGCATAACGGCCCTTCCTTCGAAGCTTATAAGTGGGGAGTCATAAGTGGGTTAAATCTTCCAACTCCAATCTTAGCCCTTTAAACGTATCGTGGTACATGATATCCGTACCGCCGCCCGATCTATCATCACCCTTCTCACATCATAGTTGCCTATTCCGAGGGTAACCACAAGAAAGCATCGTCACGGGGCCGGATAGTCCCTACCTTATCCTCCCTGAGAAACCCAAGACAGTGTAAGGTGCTCCTTAATCTCTTCGGCCCGCTACCGACATCCTCGGCCCGCGGATGGGAAACCGCCATAACCCCAGTGGGACCCGAGCCGGTCCTACCAAAGTGCGCGAAGATAACATTAATTGTTCCCAATCGGCCGAGATGAACCTGCTCCTCCGATTGTTTGAACCAACTTGACTAACCCCGCCCGGTGGGCCGACATAGTGCCGCTTTAACTTTCCCTCACCGACGAGCCGCTCTAGATGGTTCCACGTGTCCGACGCGCTTCTCGCAGTGTGGCCCACATCCCGATGGTACCGATTTAAAAGGTTTTGATTTCTTCTAAACAGGTCCCCCGCCATCTTGTCGGCCATCCGAAGAAGCGGCTCTTTACGAACCTTTTCTAATAACCGATGCACCGGTTCTCGAACACGCATTTACAAACCGGGGTGCCGCCGAGCCGATTGTCCGAAGTAATCCCTCCTCGACTTGTTGTGATATCTTTCCGACCCGAAATCCCTTCTCTCCCGGCGGATAACCTTCTCCTTTCCTTTCCCCGCTCGCTCGGTCTTCCTCTACCCTCTTATACTCATCAATACGATCCATAAGAAGGCGTACGCCGGCGGGACAGGCTTCTTCGTCAAGGACTTTCTTAGGTCGTGGCCGCAGGGAGACCCACCTTAAAAGTATTAAGCGCCACCTCATCAAAGTCGCCATCTATCTCATTAAACATCTCCCAAGCATCTGCCGGAGTATGCTTTCAGTGTCTCCCCTTCCTTCATGACCATGGATAGCAACGAGTCCAATGGCCGAGGGACTCTGCTACACGTGATGAACCGCAAAGCAAATGCCCTAGTTAGTTCCCCAAACGAGCCTACAGACCCCGATTTGAGACCGTTAAACCATCTCATAGCCACCGGTCTCAAGCTGGAGGGGAAGACTTTACACATCAGAGTCTCGTTGTGAGAGTGCACTGCCATCCTTTGGTTGAAGTGACTTACTTGCTCCACCGGATCAGTCCGGCCATTATAGATGGTAAACGTGGGTTGGGTGAACCTCCTGGGAAGCCTTCCCTTCTCAATCCTCCGTGAAAACGGAGATTTAGAGAGTTGGTGCAACGCCCTACTCATGGTATCGTTGCCTAAGCCCCTAGAACGAAGCTTCTTACGTCTACGGGTTGGCTGGTCGTTCTCCTCACCAGAGGATGTTGCACTGGTGGGGGAATATGACCTTGAATTGTAGCCAAGTTCCCTATCCTTCTCTGAGGAAGAACTAGACGAGGATGGGGAAACCTTACGCTTAGCACGGCGTAACTTCCTCTTCAAACGATTGATTTCCTTCTGCATGGATTTAGAACCCTCATCGTGAGTAGTGCTACCTCCTCCATGAGTATGGCTAGCCCCTGGGTATTCTGTATGGACGCTTCCTTCACGATCCCTACGATGTTCGAGACGTTCGAAATGATCTTCCGGTTGTGATCCTTGTGACTCTGCATGGTGAGAGCCTAAGCCTGCCATAATATTTCTACCTCTTCTAGACTAGGTTTCCCACAGACGGCGCCAATTGTAAGTGCACAATTGCACCTGGACCCAAGAACAGTTATGGGCTCAGGCCCAATGAGCCTTAAACAATACGAATTTGTAGAGTGTGGGCTTGAAACCTAGATTAGAATGGGTGGGAACCAAATAACAAACTAAGGGTGGTAAATAATTGGAAACAACAAGGAATATTGCAAAAATTGGCCTCCTCGGACGTGAGCCAAGGGCTGTTCTTATATTATATCTTTCTTTGTTTCTTTTTCTTTTTAGGTTACAAAGAAGTCTCCTCCGCTTTTCTGTCTCAGGTCCTCCCTTAAATACTCCTCTTTCTAATACTTTATACACGTGTTGCCCCATTTCCTCCCTTAGCCTAGATATTTCTTTTCTTAGTGCCTTTGAACAGTAACTAGAAGCTCCCCTTCCACTGTTCAAGTGTCACTTCCTCATTAATGCGGCCAGGGTGGTAGGTGCAGGGTCTTTAATGTGGAGGTAGCAGCCTTTATCTTTGACATTTCTTCAACACCGGTGCTTCTGGGGCGTTCTAGGGTTTCCCCCTTTTAACCATTGGCCTTAACTGTGCCATCCCCTAACCTTTACTATGAAATCCCGAGTTCTTCGGTGCTCATCCGAGGGTAAGTTCACCCTCGGCTGGGTCCTCGGATCCTCGGCGCATGGGCCGACCCATAGTATTAACAACTTCTAAACCCAGGGTCAGGTCGGCCTTCCTTAACACGGCCCAAAAGGCCCATGTTCCCATCAGGATCTTTTTACCCCCCACAATAGTGATATAATTTTTTTTTCCGTAAATTTATAGTTTTGAAATGTTTATATTTTAGATATAAAATAATTAGATTCAATTTGAATTATAATGAATAGCAAGCCAAAAGTAAGAGCATCCCCAGTGGACATGCCAAATGAGAAATGTAAGGATTATTTAGCCATTAGAGCCAAAAATCACCCAGCATTAGAACTTGTAAACATTCAGAATTGTAAAAAAATTTACAATTGTGCTACAGTAGCATCTTATTAATAAGATGCTACTGTAGCTCAATCTTATTTCTAAAAATTATTATTTAATTGTCTCTCTCCTCTCTTCCTCATTATTTCTTTTCTTTTCTCTATCTTCCTTCTCTCTCTCTCATTCTGCTCTCCTCTCTTCAGACTCAACCCTATAGCCACCACACCATGGCCTGACCCACTGTCACTGGCCATGGCAAGCCACCACCCACTCATTATTTCTCTTTTCTCTCTCGTTGCAGATTAGTGTGGTAGCGTGGAGATCGGCGTTTAGGGTTTGGCGCAGAGATCGGTGTTTGGGTGTGGTGTGGAGATGGCGTTGGGTGTGGTGATTGGCGTTAGGCGTAGAGATTGGCATTAGGCGTAGAGATTGGCACTGGGCATGGGATGTAGAGATCGTCATTGGGCATGGAGATCTTGGGATGTGGAGATCGGTATTGGGCATTGGGTGTGGAGATCGGTGCAGAGATCGGTTATGGGTTTTGTTCATTTATGGTGTGAGTTGTTCATTATGGGTCTGATTTTGCTGGGTTTTTGTTGGTTATTTGTGGGTTTTGTTTTGGTGGTGGTGGGTGATGGGCAGTGATGCAGGGGTGGATTGTTTGAGTTTTGTAGCCTTTTTGGATGGTGGAGGTGGTGGTGGTTTCAGTGGAAGAGAGACAGAAGAAGAGAGTTAAAAATTAGAAAGAGGAGAGAGATGGGAGAAAATGGGATATATTAATTTATTGGGTAGATATATTATTTTAAACAGTAGAATAGGAGAATAAAAGTTGGGATGTTGGGTATGTTGAAAAATTGTATGATATAAATAATAAAGTAACTTTTTGAATGGTAAAATAGGATAGAATTGGGATAAACCAATGCTGATGTTCTAAGGATACCAGTTCAATCCTAAAAATTTTGAGGAGGATTTTATAAATTATACAACCTGAACTGAAGGCAATGCTACCGAGAAGCTATCATTTTTGTGGAGTTTGGAAATTAAAACAATGCACTAGGGACATTATAGTTATCAGTGAAGACTGATTGAGTATTGCAAAGTTCAATTACATTTCAAGAGCTGAGATTGGAAATTGAAAGAAAAGAAAAAAAACACTTTTAAGATTAGGCCTTAGATCAGAAATTTATTTTAAGCTTCTAGAAAGCTATGCTTTGCCATGTAACCTCCTCGACCAACAAGGCAAGCCCAAGGACTAGTAACAGGGACGGGGCCCAAGGACTAGCCCTATATCTTTTTGCTGAGTGTTTACAAAAATTGAAAAACAAAAGGCCCAACGGGCTAAATAATGCGGAGCTTAATTGAGCTTCTTGATTGCAAAAACATGTTCACTACAACTAAGAAGCTTTGGGCTAACGTTGTTTAAATGTTGTAAAAATGTATGTTGGTAAAAAGGTATTGTATGTATTGTGTTGTGTAAACAACGAAAACAGTTATTCAAACAACGTTACTAAACAAACTCTTAATATCCATGATATTCAAGGGATTTATTCCCGTAATAACATGGTATACGTGGAATAGAAGAATTAGTCAAATACTTGAAGAGGTCTAGATATCCTTATTTATAATAAAAAAAAAATCCTAGAAGCAATTGAAATGAAGTGTGAATAAAAGGGTGTGCCATACTATAAAAAAATTGCAGAATTATGTGACTTGAATTCAATACTAAGTTTTTGTCAAACCTCGCATAATGGCAACGACAACCTAGTCTGGACTATATATTAGTTAGGTCTCAATGTTTGTAGAGTCAAATATATACCCAAATTATGTTAAAAGAAGAAAGAAACTTTATTACGGCAGTTGATGCCTGATAGTTTGGTAGTTGATTCCTTACTTCGGTATTTATTGTAATTTTGTGCTTGCAATAATTCAATTTCAGAATTTTGGGCCGGTTAAAGACTTATTAATGCCTCTCAGCCTGAAGGTACCAAAGTTTGGTAATTGGTATGCCAGATGTCCTTTTTAATTTTCTTTTATATCAGAAAAAAATTAATGCCATGACAGTAGAATCGTAGATGTCTTGTTATTTTACATTTCGTACATATTCCATTTAAAATTTACGATTTCAAAGAGAGTATACAAAAACATGTATGTGATAAGTAATCATTACTCCGTGATGCTTGTGTCAAATTAGAAATTATGTCATTTTTTGTTGTTGAAAATTTTGCAATTAAAAACTCAGAATCCAGGTTCAATAGAATAAATTTTACTGATGCCACTTACTTTCTTACCTCACCCATGATAGTGTGTCATGATTAAGGATCCACAACTTCTGTTATTGCTTAATTCACTAAACTTTGCATGCATCACCTTCTCTTGATTATCCACACAAAACTTCTTTTATTGCCTAAGTCACCAAACGTTACACACATCACCTTATCTTGATTGCTTGCCCATATTGATCCTGGAGAGTGGAATATGGGACAGATGGCAATTTTGAGTGATTTTGTTTGCATTCCCAAATCTGGGTACATATATTTTTTGTTTCAAGTTATATTATGTCTTTTTTGGTGAAATCAAGTTGTATTATGTCAAGTGTCTAATCATTCGGTTTTCTCATAGTGGAAAATCACCTTCCACCATTTGTTGTAAACCAAGAAATGGACTACATTTCATATTTTCCTGTATTTTGTAACTAAAAGGTCTAAAAATAAAAGAAAAAGTCAAGGGCTCAATTTTAAGTGTGACAAGGATTAGACACAATGTCAGTGATAATAACAATATCATTAATGTCAACATACCTACCTAGACGTACACATTTTGCCACAGTTGTGAAAAAAAATTGTTGTCCATATAATAGCGACATATGATTAATTAAAGTTTGTCATGTAAGATAGTTGTGACAAAAAGTATGTATTTGTGTGTGATAATTGCATTATTGTTATAATATTAATTTGTAGATTTAGAAAATGTAGGACACGTGGCTATGTTCTATATGACTAAAAAATTAAAAATTGGAAGAAAATAAAGGAATTAAATGAGAAGGGATCTCTTAAAAAAAATCAAATTTTTTTTAGAATGTTAAATATTTTTAACACATATACAGAGAGAAACAAAAATGTGTTCAACAAACTATCAGGGGGTGTATATCAATTTTTTTTGATATTATTGTACGAGGCATTGTTGTTTTTCGTGCGGCTGGCAGTCCATAGGGTCAAATGTAATTCCATCACGTATCTTTGTTCTAACACTTTTTTTTTTTTTTTTTTTTGTTTTGTTGCTTCTGGTTTTCTTAAGTGCTACCACTGTTATCTTCCTCATCGAGAAACAGATAGCATAGTGATTATTATAAAGAAGAAGGGAAAAACAAATTGTTCTAACACACGTATCTAGAAATATTTTGAGACGATCAAAATTAAGAAATCATGATAACTTGAATGAAAAAAATCGAAGCACTAAAAGATTCTCTTTCTCTTAGAACTCACTCAAATTGAAATTCACACATATGTGCTAGAATAGATATCTACTTGAATCAAACATGATTTCACCAGAATAAAAGGGGGGTGGGGAGGAATTCAGGAAATAAAGTAATAAACCTTCATACATATACACATGAAAATAAAAGCCCAAAAAAATTAATAAAAAGCTAAACCCATGATAATTTGCACATCAGACTTGTGTTTCAAACTGTAGTGTCTTTTTGATTGACAGGATATCAAAAGCAAAAAAGACAGAACCAGAAAAAGAAGAACTTTCAATATCTTAAAGAGAAATATACAGAATCCCACTAGAGGAACGAACATACATATAAATATATGTACAAGTACAGCAACAGAACAACAAAACTACCTTAACATCTTCCTAGAATTTGAAGGAGTAATTTTAATAACAAGTCCAGGGAAAACATCATCTGGGTCATGAATATGAGGGTTGCGCTCAACTATGTAAGGGTCACCACACTTATCACTGATTGTGTGCAGAGTTTCACCTTCTCCAACCACATAAATTTCATCACATGGTCGGTCCAAATCCAAGAGCTGCTGGTCACTACTGCTGGCTTCAAAAGTAGTGTTGGGGTTGGTCTCCCTAAAAGAGCTTAGCAATATAAGAGCTACCAAAACGAGTGCACAACACCATGAGGCTGCATCAGCTATAGATATTAGCACAAGTATAAGCCTCTTTGATTGCTTGGAAGCCATGAGAGATAGAGAGAGAGAGAGAGTTGGAGAGAAAGAGAAGTTGGTGTTTGTAAATTTATATAAAGAAGAAGTGAAGGTGGTGTGGGAATTGGGGTGAGAGGTGTGAACTGTGAAGGTCAGTTTTGGCGGTTTTTTATGGGAAGAGGTGGTGGGGGGCTAAAGAAAAGGGGTCACGATGTTATTACGTGAATCACCTTCTTTTTTTTGCCAAGCTACTCGAAAATGACATTTCCTTTAAATTCATTGTTTCATTATGTGTTTTCTTGCTTTTAATAACGTCCATAAGACTCATAGCTCAAAAAGAGTGTGTATTTTTCTTGAAAATGGTCTTCAAATAATTTATGAATCTCTCCTAATCAATCACTAATTATTATAGGGATAGCAATCGTTTGCTTCGGTAATTTTTTTTTTTTTGCTTATTATTTGGTCATAGCGTGAGAGTGTTTATGTGGACAAGGAACTTCATTGAGTGTTAATGGTTTTAAGTCATACTTCAAACAATAAGCACAAGGTAGAAGTGGTTTTAGCAAACCCAATTGCCCTTGCTTGCTAAAATGGCCATCATATGCGTCAAATACCAGTTTTGAATCTTTTGATAAGCTACAAGAAACATACCCTTTATTTTTTCTTCAATCAAACATGATCATGATTAATAAACTGTAGTTTTCAAACTTGGCATACAGTAGTGGCGGTGGGTGACATTACTAGTCACGTCACAAAGACCCTATAGAAAGTAGAAACGTGGAATATTTGGAGGAATTTGTTCTTCATTTTATCCAGAATCAATCACAAATATCCCATCCTAGGCTGAGTAATGCCAGGGACATCATTTTTAGCATAATTTTGTACCATAACTCGTCACATAGTTAGTTGTGATTAATAAAGATGTATTAGTGGGCCATGTGGAGACACGCTCTTATCAATCACAACTTACCATATGGCGAGTTGTAGCACAAATTTATACTAAAAGTAGTGTCCCTAGCATTACTCCCCTAGATTACATGCATTAGGATTTATATGTCAAATCTGTCCGAATAAGTATGGGTCTAACAACCGTCTAATTTGTCTAGTTTTATAGGTTAAAGCTTAAACCATCATGATTTTTATTTTTATTTTCACCCCCTATATATATGAAAGTAGGAATTTATACGGGATGTCATTCTTGTTTAAAAGGAATCAAATACTCTTTTCTTCTTTTTTTTGAAAGCGAATCAAATACTCTTTCTTTAATTTTTCACCTTTCAATTTATTGTATTTAAGTCAAAATTATGAATTAATTATCATGTGTTAATGAGGTAAATATATTTATTTTTATGTATTAGTTTTCAATAATGATTTACTAATTATTTATTTGAAATAATTTTATAATTTTTTAAAAAATTCATAATGAAAATAATCTATTTGGAACACTTATTATTAAAGAGAGAAAAAAAAATTGTTTTGAAACATTACACCATTGTTTTATCAACAATTGAAACAATAACTAACAAAATGACAAAAGCAAATTTAATAACATTTGCAATTATGAATATGAAAAATAATTGAGCTTTTAAGTTAGTCAAAACAATTAAACATTTATAACTTCATTAATGCAATATGTTAATATTTTAATTAAATAACTTCAAATATTGGGCAAAATTTAGGTACAATACTTAGATGCTATTTCTTAAGTTCAGTACAATTTTTAGTTAAGTACAACTACATGACTAAATCTTAAGAGGGGTTTCTAAGAAATAACACCTAAGTACTGTACCTAAGTTTTGCCCTTAATTATTTATGTATTGCCAAAATTTTTGTTATGTGTCATTAAAAAGAGTATTAATGGGGTAATTAATTAATTAATTATGTATAAATTATCTATATATAGTGTAATAAATAGTAAATATTAATGTAAGATGAACTTATATGGTTATTTTTCTAAGGACAAAATTTAGCTACAAATCCATCATTGGATTACATCTTCTTTTTATATCTTCCATACTTGTAAAATTTCTAAAAAATTAAAAATCAATAGCTATGTCATCAATGAATTATTTAAATTGCAAGTTTTTGTAGTTTAAAATTATGCATAAAATATAAGCTTGTAGATCATATAGTAGATGATATCCAATTGACACAAAATTTGACATGTGTATGGAAAGCGTAAAAAATATGTAATTTAACGGTTAGATTTTCAAAATATGTAATAATGTTTGTTTTATTGAATAAAGTTGTTTTTTTAGGCTACAACCAATTTAGTAGCTAATATTTGTCCTTTTTCTAAAGTGTATATAAAAAAGTAATTGATTTGAAATAGGACAAAATTTGGTTACAAAACTTAGTTGTAGCTAATGGTTACAACTTTTAACTAAAAAAATTAATATGACTATATATTTTGAAAATCTAACCATTGAATTGCATGTTCTTTTTGTTTTTAACACATATGTCAAATTTAGAGTTAATCGGATGTTATTTACTATTCAATCTATAAACTTATTTTTTATGCATAATTTTATACTACAAAAACTCGAAATTTAATATTTAATTGATGACATAGCTATTATTTTTGATATTTTAGAAAATTTACAAACATTGAGAATATAAGAAAAAGATGTAATTTAATGGTGATTTTGTCAAAATTCACATTTAATAAAAAATACGGTAAGTGAAACCATGGAAAAAAATGGCACTGAATTGATGTAAACAACTAATGAAGAAAAAAAAAACAAAAAACAAAAAAGAAGAGAGAAAGAACATATAAATAGAGTGGTTGAATAGCAGAGAATATGGGACGTAGGTGTATATGTATTGATTAGTTTGCTAAACCATAAAAAATAACTTTTTGAAGATTCAAAGTGGAGAAATTATATACAACCCAACTTTTTTTGTTTTTTTTAAAAAATATTAAGGGTGTTTTGGAGAGTAGTTTAAATTATGTTATTTGAATATTTTTAATATACACGTAGGTAAAAAAGTATGTACAAATGTGTATAATATTATTTAAAATATATAAAAATATATTAAAATTATTGTGCCAAATACCCCCAAGTATTTTAACATTTTATTTTATTTTGCTGAATAAGTATTTTAACATTTTAACAGACACAAGAGATAAAATTTTAAAGAAACGGGGAAATCTAAATGCTGAGAGAGTGAGAGAGAGATGATACGTGGACACCACTTACCACACATTCATTCAAAAAATGGTAGGGGTCAATTTTTCTAGGGGTTGCTTTTTGACCCAGCAAGGACGCCTAATATGTTCCACTGCAACTCAAGGCCTTTGCGTGTCGCCTTATAGACGAAGACCAAGCTGTCTTTTGCAGATGAGCAAGCCCCTTGCCTGACACTTGTTTGTGCGTACCTAGCTACCTCACCAAGGGTAGGGGCCATAGCTCAATTGAGGGTGGTAGCGTTTATTACACATACTGATATGTATTCATTTTTTGAACTAAAGTCATGTGTTGAAGACACTATTTCAAAACGTGCGTACGTAACAATGTGTGCAATAGTGTTTATCCAATCTTGTGGCCAATTATTGAGTAAGAGTATAGTCTTCAAGCTAATATCTTGTAATTCATGCCTTTCTTAGAAGATAGAATGATATCATCAACTTGTCATAAAAACCGATATGCATTATCCAATTAAGGTCAGCTTCCTGGTTAGGTACACATTTTGTTGTAAGTTGGAACCTTGGGTCCATTATTTCTGTCTCGACAAAAATCGTTCTCAATAGCTTCCAAACCTTCTCCAACGGCGTTGAAAGACTTTTGGGAGCTTTCTTTATAACACAAACTCACCCAGGGGCCTAGATGAGCCTCATGAATGTTTGATTTGTTTGTCTTTGTCCCTTGTTTGTCAATTGCCATTACTCCCTTGCGTGTTCCATAGCTTAGTTGATGCACCTACCAGATTGACCCAAACCCAACACTGATTAGACTTATAACATTATTAGGATAGTTACTAGTGGAAAATTATTAGGTACTCCGAGAGTATCATATATGTGTACTCCTCCTATCACATAAATAGTAGGTCCTACCATGAATTTAATTAATGAGACCCACCATTTATGTAAGAAGAGGGAGTACACATTTATGGTATTCTGAGAGTGCACAATAATTTCCCGTTACTAGTTACTACTTTTCTAGGATTTATAATGGCCGGAAGGCCCGGAACCTCGCTTGCTTAAAAAGACATTTGATTAAATTTACTTTTTATTTTTTAAAACTTAAACTACACCAATCTTTCTTTAAGATTTCATAAAATGAAACTCTTCCAAAGTCGAAGGATGTGACACTTATGGCATGTTTAGTAGACTGTAATAAGTGCTGTAAAAAGTTATTTCTATGATTTTATTATTTTTTAGTTTGGTTATGTTTTTATTACAAGGAATAATCATTTCTTATGAATAACTATTCTTCAAATGAAACTACACTAATCTTTCTTTAAGATTTCATAAAATGAAACTCTTCCAAAGTTGAAGGATGTGACACTTAGGGCATGTTTAGTTGACTATAATAAGTGCTGTAATGTAAAAGTTATTCCTATGATTTAATTATTCTTTAGTTTGGTTATGTTTTTATTACAAGGAATAATCATTCCTTATGAATAACTATTCTTCAAAATGAGGAATAACTATTCCTCCTTAAAAGGTTGTATTAGTCATTCCTTAGTAAGTGCAATAATTTCAAAACTTAATATATTTCCAAATAAACAAACTTTCCATATATATCTAAAAATTAAAAAAAAAAAAAATAACACATATCTCTCTTAAATTTAAAAATAACAATTCTTAAGGAGATATAGTTGTATGTGTAAGAAATTTTCTAAAATAAATGTTAAGTTTCATTCTAATGTTATAACTTACAACCAAACTAATGAATACATTAATTATTACATTACAACACACTTTATTCTTAGTATTAAAAATGCGTAAATGCACTTTTAGTCCTTACATTTTGACATTTTTTCATTTTAGTCCCTACATTTTATTTTTACTACTTTTAGTCCCTAAACCAATTTATGCGTGTTATTTTCGTCCTTTACGTCACGTAGCTGACGGAAATTGCTGAGGTGGCAGCCGGAGGTAATAAAATATTATTAAAAGTGCCACGTCAGCATTTAAAAAAAAATTGTCAATTTTAATTAAATAAAAAACAGAAATAAAACAAAAAATAACTAAAATTAAGATAAAAAATATCTTGAATCAGTTTTTCTTCTCTCTCTCTCATCCGTGTCTCACTCTCTCAAATTTTCTCATTCTCTTCTCTCTCTCTCTCTCTCTCTCTCTCTCTCTCTCTCTCTCTCTCGTGTTTCTCACTCGTGTAACTGGTGGTGCAGTGGCTCGTGGTGGCTGTGGTGGGTTGAGATCGAGGTGGGATGGGTTGAGATCGGGGTGGTCTGGGGTGGAGGGGTTGAGATTAGGGTGGGGTGGGGTGGGGTGGGGTGGTGGGGGTGAGATTGGGGTGGGGTGGGTTGATGTTGGTTTGGGGTGGGTGGGTTGAGACCGGGGTGTGGTGGGGTGGGTTGAGTTGGGTTGGCTGCTGGGTTTGAGGTTGGGGTGAGGTGGGTGGGTTGTGAGCCGGCTGGGTTGGGATCCGGCCGGTGAAATAGTTACCGTGGAGATGCAAATGGCGGAGATTAGGCATTTCAACAACAGTCAAGAGGTAACTCACCGGTCATGTTGTTGTTGTAGAGATTGAGGACTTGGAGATTCTTGAGAGAAACGAGTTGGGTTGGGAAAGTGTCGTTGAAAATGTTGTTGAGGTCGGCTTGGGTTTAGGTCAGGCTAGGGTGGGTGGGTTGAGACCGGCTGGTGATGGTTGAGATCTAGGTTTCGTTTGTGCTTGATCTCTATTTGTGATCTGGGTATGTGTTTGTGTTTGGTGTTTTTTTTTTTTTTTTTTTTTTTTTTTTTTTTTTCCGTTTGTGTTGTTGTGATCTAGGTTTGAGTTTTTGGTTGCTAGATTTATGTTCTTGGTTGCTGGGTTTGATTTGGGATGAACACGAAGAACATTTTGCTGGGTTTCAATTCTTTTGTTTGTTTGTTTTTTTATAATTAAAATTGAGTAATTAATTTTTTTTTTAATTTTGGCATTTAAATGTCAAATAATTTTTTTAATAGTATTTTATTGCCTCCGGCTGCCACCTCAGCAATTTTCGTTGGCTGACTGACGGAAAGGATGAAAATAACATGCGTAAATTGGTTTAGGGACTAAAAGTGGTAAAAATAAAATGTAGGGACTAAAATGAAAAAAAGTCAAAATGTAGGGACTAAAAGTGCATTTACGCCTAATAAAAATTACAATTTCTATCGTGATCCTCATTCAGTATACCAAATGTACCCTAAGAGTCTGTTTGGATACCGCTTATTACTAAAAACTGAAAACGTTGTAGCAAAATAATTTTTAAATGTGTGAATAGTGTTGTGGGACCCAGTTTTAAAGTTAAATTTACATTTTTTCCCAAGTTGCGAGTCTCATGAACAGTGCCAATAGAACCACCTATGCGAAACGTAGACGCACTAGATAGCGCATGACACGCTATCCAAACGTGCACTTAAACCAATTTTTATAAATTGAACTGAAAAGTCAATACTCTCTTACTCAATACCTCTAATGGAATATATCATTTAAAAATAAAAAGATTCAAACTCATTTGTATAAACTCCAAGGGTAAAGTATCATTTGTCCACAAATCTTAGGATTAGCGAAGCCTCTAAGTAGTGGCAGTGATTTCCTCTCACACACACCCCCCCCCTTCCTTATCAAAGGCATATGAAATCCCAAAACCTTAGTATTGTAAATGAGTTAAGTTGGTATTAATAGTTTATTATTTATTTAAATTTATTTCAAGCACGAGTTTGTTTATGAACTTACAAAAATTAGATTCACTTAATCTTGTATTGTTATTGATGGGGTACTGATTTTGCCTATCTCCAAGTCGTCCATAAAGGTCATCCATGGCCAGTTTGGAATTGTAAACACCCTTCTTGAACTACCTTCATCTACCTCGTCCAGGTAGGAAGAACTCTGGACGAGGTAAACACCACCAGCGATGCACTCGTCCAAAATGCCGATACCCTCGTCTTGAAGGAATTTGCCCGATAGACGAAGCAGTCCCTGCGCATACTAGTACACATTCAAGGAGTCCCAGGACGAGGGTACCACACTTAGGAAAATCTCCGAGCATGGCGTGGCAATCCCTTATTCCACGCATAACCGCCAGGTATCCGTTGAGGAACATAAGCATAACTCCCAAACGGTTATGCAAGTTACACTTGATTCCTACCTCTCCTCGAATCTAGGAGAGGTTCCAATCTTGATAACCGCCTGTAAGAACACTATAAAAGGGCTGTTTTAGACAAATCCAGGGTATGTTCAGTTTTTACTCCCAAAAAGTTGGAACTCAGATAACATAGAGGGAAAAACTAACTTTGCCATCGGAGGATTTTTGGCCGGCAACCCCGGTCGCCTTTGATTCGCTTTTCTTTCTTTTTCAGGCCGTAGAGAGAACCAGTAGTTCATTGACGTCCGAAGCATCCAGCCTACTGATCTTCTTTGCATCATCAGTTATAATTGTATATAATTGTACTACAACATGGACTATTTATATCATCAATATATTACAAGTAATAATTTGATATTGTATGAACTTATTTAAAAACTTATAAAATCAAATCTTAAGTCTATGTAAGTATATTTCAAACATTTATAAATACAAATATTAATATTATATATACATTAATTTGTTGGCCAAAATGTCAAAATAACACCGTTTACCAAAATATATATCAATCTGCCATTGTTTCGAAAATATTTAGGGATCTACCACTTTTTGGGTACTCGAATTTGGGGAACTCAAGTTTTCCTTGGTACTCGAGTTCCATGGAAAATTTTGAAAAATTTTGATGGTACTCGAGTTCCATGAACTTGAGTTCCATCCAAAAAATTTCGGCAATTTTGAAGGCAATTTTTTCAAAGAACTCGAGTTTATGGAACTCAAGTTACACGGCAAACTCGAGATTTAAAAATGTGGTAAATCTCTACATATTTCTAAAACAATGATATTTGGCCATTTTGGCCTTAATTTGTTAGCAACTATATTATTACATTTGAGCTTTATTTGAGTGAATGAATCTCATATTTTAGATGCTTGACTTATGTTCTTTTGGTGCTTAGTTTGTTTTTAATTGTGTACACATCCTGAGTACATGGTTTACTTTTAGATTTTTAATAAATTTTATTACTTTTATATATATATATATATATATATATATATATATATATATATATATATATAAACCATTATTATGCTCAAAATTGACTTCTTTAATAATCAAGCTTCAATTAAGCCTTCTGAGCCCTAAAAAAATACTTTTTTATTTTTATATATACAAGATATAATTTTTACTCTAGCCTAATCTAAGTGTATATGTGTGTGAAATATAATCTTAGAGACTTGAAACTTGGCCATTGCCCCGATACCCCACAAATATTTATACTTGTAGAGTGACCACTGCACTAAGGGTGTGCGGTGGTAGCCCTAAAAAAAAAAAAATACTAACTTATGCTTGAGGTTGACTCTTTTTGAAATAAACAAATATAAAATTAAGTACAAATTTGGTAAGGATGGTTGTAAAACCCATGTTTTATACCATCTAATAAAAGATTGATATGTCAGTCTTTTACTTAAAACTCAATACATTCTACCGTAAATAATAACATCTTAATAATCTCATAGTTAAGTTGAATTTTCAAATGGGTATTAAAATTGATTAAGTGTGGTTATGTCTATTTTTAAATATAATATGATGATGTGGCAATTAAAATTGGAGGGGTAAAACTTGGATTTTACATTCTGTTCTTATAGAATTTAATCTCATATAAATTTGAGTTCTGTTAATAGACGCCTTTAAGGAATTTGTTAATAAATTATTTTAAGAAATTTTTAATACTACTTTTATGGGAAATATAAAGTGTCAAAAAAATCAATTGCTTATATAACTTTGGGTTTTGTTAACGGGTGTCCTGAAGGCATTTGTTAATAAACAATTTTAAAAAAGTTTTATTACTACTTTTATAAGAAATCTAAAAAGTGTTAAAAAAAATCAATTCTTATATAATTTGGGTTTTGTTAACCAGTATTTTTAGAGCATTTGTTAATGGACAATTTTAAGAAAATTTTGATAAAAAATATAAAAAAATATTAAAAAAATCAGTAACTTATTTCATTTCCTATAAAAAGTTGTGAAATTTTTTTTTATATATTTTTTAAGCCAATGTTCTTGAGCCATCCATTAACTTTTCCTATCCATGTTCAGTTTAGTAAAGTTATAACCCCAAAAAAACAGTGAAGGCAGTAGTATGGGTTTTAAATTTAAACGACGCCGTGGCAGAGCATTTTAAAACCCTGGTCTGGTTCTGGTATTTGAAGTCCGAACTCAACGCCACGAAAAGCTTAAACCCTTCAAAACCAATCAAACACAGAGAGAGAGAGAGAGAGAGAGAGAGAGAGAGACTCAGTCACACTCACACAGCCATGGCTACCCAACAACAAGAAGAAGAAGACGCCAAACTCGAACGGTTTCTCCAGTGGTTACAGGTTTCCGTTTTCTTTTATTCTCGTCTTCTTCCCCCCCCCCCCCCCCCCCAAAAAAAAACCCATAATTTGCTAATAAATTGGGAATTGAATTGAATTTCAGGTGAACGGAGTTGAACTACGTGGTTGCAAGATTAAGCACTGTGATTCCAAAGGGTTTGGAATTTTCTCGGCCGCCAATCAAGCTTCTGATGGTAACTCACACTACTGTCCCATTAACTTTATACTGCTCAATTTGTAATTGTAATGTAATACGGATAGCTTAAGCTGTTAGGAATTGGGTAGTGAGTTTAATCACTTAACGATAATTCTGACAAATACACAGTCACACAGACATGTTTTTTTTTTATTTTTTTATATTGAGGAAATGTAGGAAAAGGAATTGATTATGGAACAGAAAGTGGGAAATTGGTTGTTGGATGATAATTATAATGTATCATTGCCAATTTTTATTTCCTCATTTGTAGAGTGACAAAATTATTTGAGTTGTTGTTGATTAGGAAAAAAAAATCTTAACTCCCATGTGCAAGAGTATTGTGTATGTGATGAGAAGTTATTTTAAAATATTGAATGATTATGTTGGTCAAATAGTTTATACACCAGGGTAAGCATTTACTAGTGGAACTGTTTCTTTCAACTCTTTTCCGTAGCCATCCATAGAAGGAGATTTTGAATTAAAAAAAAAATTGGTTTTGAAAATAATTTCAGGTGTTCTATTAGTTGTTCCACTTGATTTAGCAATAACTCCTATGAGAGTGTTGCAAGATTCTCTTCTTGGACCAGAATGCAGAGCAATGTTTGAAGAAGGAGAAGTAGATGACAGGTTCCTGATGAATTTGTTTCTAACTTTGGAGCGCCTCCGTAAAAATTCTTCATGGAAGCCGTATGTATAAAGTGCACATTTTTTATTTTGAATCCTCAATTGTTTTTTCCCCCCCTTTTTAGCGGTTGAATTCATTTGGAGTGGGTGATTGTATCAGGTACCTTGATATGCTTCCAACCAGTTTTGGGAATCCACTTTGGTTTACCGATGATGAGCTATTGGAGCTAAAGGGAACCACATTGTATCGGGCCACCGAATTACAGGTAAAATGATTTTTGGGTACATCTCAATGTCCCATGGATGCCAATTAGGTGTTGTTAAAATCACACTTAAGTGCTCTAAAAGTGAAAGCCGAAAAGCACCAGCTGAAGTTCTTTTTAAGCATTTTACACCTAGAGAAGTGAATTTCAAAAAAGTGCACCTAAAGTGTGCTTTTTAAACAAGCTAAAAATTTGGGTGTGTGTGTGTAAAGATAAATGGATGAACCATTAGATCTTAACTCTATTTATATGGGCCCTTGATTTGTTATTACAAATACCAATCTTATGATGTGATATGCTACACAAAATTCAACCCCTTATTATATATTCTAGAAGAGGAGGAAAATGTCTTACGCATAGCACCAGGCTCCTGCGTTTGTGGAGTATGGGAGATGTGGTTAATAGGCAATTTTACCTCCAATTTTTGGAGGGCCTGATTTTTGCACTCAAGTCTGCGACACATCGTTTGGGTAGCAGGCACTTGCAAGGTCTGATCTCTAGTATTTATATTCAAAGGGACTACACAATCCACATAGCACCAGCATCAGGATTTTATATTCAGTAGTAGTTGAACACATGATTTCCTTTAGTTATGCTAGTGTTAAACTCATTATCAAATAGCAGTTATACGACATTATATAAATGCTATGCTTAAATTTTATATGATTAGTAGATCACTTGCACAGCACTCATTAGTAGTTGAACATATGATTAACTTTAGTTATGCTAGCCTTACTCTCATTATTCAATATTTTTATAGCAAATTGTATAAAATGCTATGTTTAAAATTTTATATGATTAGTTAATCACTTGACTGACATATTGTCCATTATTTTTTTCTTTTTTCAAATTCACCACATTATTTTGAAAAAATGCATGCTTTACTTCAATTAGGCATGCACTTGCAATTCCCACTTAGCATTTCTAACGTTATACCAAATGGCTAGATTTGTTTCTTTTTATTTTGGACATTGGTGGAATCTGTTAATCCAAAATGATCTCATCTAAGAAAATGGATGTCGTTTCTGTGCAAGTATCACTATCAAAAATTGCTCTAAGCTTTAGCTCAAAAGCCACTTCCTCCGCTTGTAAGAGCAAGGTGGAGGGTGAGGTTGTGGCCTTGTGGGTTCAAGACCCACTGTATGTGCATGTAACTTATCGATAAAGAAAAAAATACTATCAAAAACCTTGATCATTAGTAACTTTATGGGCCCTTTTTACATGATAGATTTGTACAGATAATCATGTTTAAAACACAGTGATACATTTCTCATGCATGTTATTCTGACTTGTCCATGGTGGTGCTTATACAATCAGTTTACTTCTGATTTGACATGTACAATCTATGGAACTGACACTTTCACCTGTAAAGGCAACTCTCTCATCATAAAAGTTAAATATAGTTTGTTGATATTCACAAGGGATTGTCAATCTATATGCTTTCTCTTGTATCTTATTCCGCCTTTTATGTTAACAAGTAGTAAATCTTACCAAAAAACGTTCTATTTATCCTAAACAACCATTCTGTATTTGTCTGGCTTGATATGATTTCTTGGTGTCACCTATCAACATCTTATTTTTGATGAAGTAGGCTTTCTGAATTTCCCCATACAGCATATGTGACCAAATATAGGTTTAAGTGCAGAAGAAAAAGTTGCAGACTTTATATGATGACAAAGTGAAGCCATTAGTGAAGAAACTTTTAACACTAGATGGGGATTCAGAAAGGTTTGTGGTCATTTATATTATTGGAAGTACATTAATACGTTTAATCCAGTCCTTGGGCATTAGTGGATTATCATACCAACTTATATATGTTTAATCTAGATTTTCTGCACAGGGAATTATTTAATTTATATATCATTAATATAACTCATTAGGTGCATATGTAACAACTAGTTAAAAAATCATTAACATAACCTATGCCATGAATTAATTTTTGTAACAACTAACCATTCATTCTTGATCAGTCAGCTGGATGAGTTTTATGTTTTGAGGACCCACACTCAGCTTATTAAGGCATTATTCAGATTAATGAACTTCTGAATGTTTAGCCCTAGAAAGCAGGTGTATGTTTCCCATGTACTTCATTTGCATCCATTCTTTTTGCACTTTTAATGAATTTTATTACTTACCAACAATAACGAATAACCCTACACAACAGGTCTTTTTGAGCTTGTTAATTTAATTTAATATTATAAGAATAATTTTATTCAAATAAATTAAGAAGAGATAAATGAAAGTTACACTGTCAAATTTAGAGTATCTAGGAATCTATAATATGACAAGACCTATTTCCCAAAGCATTCATCTAGTCATACAATATATTTTGCCTAATGAATTGGTTTGGATGATTGATGCCATCTAAAGTTTGACTGTTCTGATGACCCCAAATTGTCCAAAAGACACATGGGTACTTCGTTCCAAGCTTTAGAATGTCTATGATGATGAAATCTCCCTTCCTAATAGCTTAGCGTTTAAGCCATTGTCTTTTGCATAACCCTAGCAACTTTGAATAGGGTAAAGACGAATGCTCAAATATCCTGTGCCTCCATACAATGAAGCAAAAGATGATCAACTGACTTCCCGCTACTCTTGCACATGTTACACCAATCAATGATCTTAAGTTGCATTTTTGAAGATTGTGAACAGAGGAAAAGAAATCATGTGGCCGACCCAATCTAAATATGTTGAGGATCTATAGATGACCCCAAATTTTGGAACTAAGTCTTTGTTGTTGACTAGAGAAAATCAATGAGCAATGTATTTGTACTACAACATAGACTCTGGACATGGTCTAATTAGGAATCATGGGTGTAGTTGGCAAGCCTTATTTAGTCATCTTCATTGAGTATTTGACTTTTTGCTGATGTGCATGTTGATGTTCATCATCCAATAAGTTGGTTTTTGGATTAGGTGGTGGATATGCCCATTCTATCTCAAATTGGAGGCCAACCAAGAATGTTTGTGCTTCAAAAATCAAAATAATTAGATTGTATTTATGTCAAGCAACTTGCACTCAAATATTACAGTTACATTGCAATTAAATCATGTCAACTATGCTAACAAACAAAGAAGGCAAAGGAAAAAAAAAAAAACTCGCTACTTTATGTTGTTTCATGCTGAGGGATTTGAAGAGATGTTATGAAATGTATTTATATGCACCGTCTCTTTTGAATATCAATGTTTTTTTGGATAATAACAAAGAAATTTTATAAAAACACACAGCCTAGTAATGTACAAAAAGGCAAAACATCAAGAAACCAAATTACAATGATCAAGCAACACAGGAAGGGAAATACATGAAAAAGATGGTAAAACAAGACACTATTCGAGAAGAGTAAAAAAGAAGAAAGACTTAAGCTCAATCATGGACCATTCACAACCCTCAAAGCTTCTAGAATTCAGTTCCTACCAAATACACCACATCAAACAGTGTGGCACAAGCCTACAAATAACTATATTACAATGACGCCTGAATTTGCTTGTCCAACAATCCAACAAATCCACTACCCTCTGATGCATCACCCAACAAATACCAAACAAGCTAAAGATCATACTCCACATCTCAAAGGCTATAGGACAGTGAAGGAGGAGATGATCTACAGATTCTCCACACCTTTTGCACATAAAACACCACTCAAGGACAACAAAATGCCTTTTCCGAAGGTTGTCTATAGTTAGAATCTTGCCTAAAGCCACAGTCCAAGAGAAAAAAGCTACCCGAGGAGGAACCTTCGATTGCCACACCATTTTCTAAGGGAAAGAACTGCCAGAAGAAGGGGAAATAGAATGGTAATACCCACTCACCTTAAAACCTCGACTGTTGGTTGGCATTTAACTAAGAATGTCAGAACCAACACCCCGTACCTTTGTAGAGTAGATCAAAACCATAAACGAATCCAAAGGTTGTGACTCTTGGTCATTCACTAAACGACGAAACTGAATGACCCAAGAAACTGTCCCATTTACAAAGCTCATAACCTCAGAGACCGAAACATCCCTTGTCCTACTGATATTTTATAAATCTAGAAACGCCTCCTTAAGAAGACGATCCCTACACCACACATCATCCTAAAACTTCACATGGGTTCCATCACCCACTTTATACCGAATGAACTTGGAAAAATTCCCCCAGCCACTCTGAATGAACTTCCACAAACAAACACCATATGCCTCAGACACAGATTTTGTGCACCAATCACCCCACTCATTCCCATACTTCGCCCCAATAACCCTTCTCCAAAGGGCATCATTCTCCAAACCATAGCGCCACAATTATTTGGCTAATAAGGCAGAGTTAAACCTTCTCAAACACCTAATGCCTATCCCTCCATTCTTCACTGGCCTACATATCTTAGATCAATTTACTAAGTGAATTTTATGCTCATCCCCCATACCAGTCCAAAGGAAATCCTTTGTAATTTCTCCATCCTCTTAGCCACCTTGTCTGGGATAGGGAAAAGAGAAAGGAAATACGTGGGTAAGCTAGAGAGAGTGTAGTATTGATTCATTGATATGGTTCTGCCTGTAAGTTTTAGAAATGTAGGCTTGCATATTTTTATAGCCACTTTCAGTTCATGATCTTTTATGTTTAGGTAAATTTGGTTACTGCTTACTTGGTCATTTAGCAGCGTTTTCTTTATTTCTTATTACTTAGGAAGAATGAGCTATCTAAAATGACACATTTAATGAGTTCAGAATAATGAAGCGCGCATGCACACACACATATTAAATATTTTATTTATTTCTAATACTATTCTTGTTGCTTCATTTTCCAGTGAGGTGTGCTTTGAAGATTTCCTTTGGTATGAATCTTCTTATTGAACTGTTCTTATGATCTTTTGTCATCTAATGAATCCTCTCCTTAACTATGTCTGTTTATAGTGACTTATCAAAATAAATTGTCTGTTTATAGTGTTCTAAAATTTAAATTTTTTAACATTGCACAATCATCATGGTTCTAGGGCAAATTCTGTCTTTTGGACTCGTGCTTTGAACATTCCTTTGCCACATTCCTATGTATTTCCACAAACTCAGGAAGAAGACAGTAACTTTGCAACTACCAAAGATTCTGAGCTTTGCACGAATTATATTTCCAGTGGAGAGGATGAAAAAGGTAAGGTTATCTTTTCCTCTAATCATTGTCCATGAATCCTTTCTTCTGACTCATTTATAATGAGTTTAACAATGTGCTGGGTGGCAGATCTCTTCTTTCTTGAATATAACACAATCTTTTGAACTAATACCAGGACCTTCTCATATCAGGATGTAGGGTCCAGAATGTAAATAGCCAAGTCAACGGAGTGACATCCACAGCAATACAAGGAGAAACCATCTGGGTGGAGGGTCTTGTCCCTGGCATTGACTTTTGCAACCATGGTATGCCATTCGTCCACAATTCTAAAATTATCTAGTTCTTTGTTAGTTCTTTTCTTTTCAATCCCTTTCTTTTGGCGGTGGCGTTTTTCATATTGGTGATTTCCTTCATTTTGCTTATAATTTTATAAATTCTTACAACCTTAATCCATGGGTATGTTATTGTCTTTTTTTTTTTTGATAAGTTGTTATTGTCTAATTTATAATTTCTAGCCTGCTGGCTTGTTACATCTTTCTGTATGGCACTAACTTTAAGCATTAATTTATGGATCCACAGTGAAGCCTTACACCTAGATGAGTGTTAGAACTTAGAAATCACTTCTTGCTCGGACATTCAATTAAGGCATAATCTGTTCAAATATCGCAAGCTTTTGGACAAATAGTTGGGTTCTGAAACAATAAGAATAGTTCTTACTATCCAAAAAAATAGATTTTTTTTCTCTCTTACATTTTTTCGCTTGTTTTACTTTTATTAATTGGGTTTCGGTTGTAAAATTAATATACATATCTGTAACTTACTGGCTGAAAATATGGCCACCCAGATTTGAAGGCAGCAGCAACTTGGGAAGTTGACAGAACAGGATCAATCACTGGAGTTCCTTTCTCTATGTACCTTCTATCTGGTAGTCCTCCTCCTGATTTTGTAGTAGGTATTATCATTATATGGGTGTTAAGTTTAGATATTGAGCTCTAATGATAGTTTCCTGCAGCTAGAACAGTTGCTAATGATCTCTTAATTAGTTGTTTCCCTTCATCAGCTTATATAAAAGTAGCTGGAATGTGACTAATCCTATGTTCTTTGTCCCAACTGGACAGCTGAACAAAGTCTCTTTGAAACTGATAGAGAGATTTCCATTAGCTACGGTAACAAAGGAAATGAGGTATGTTGTATTTTCATTTTCTTATAGAGGAAATCTTATTACTGAAGAGGGAGAAGGTGGAGGGAGGGGGGGGGGGGGGGGAGGAAACAACTAAAACTTTCTTACTTGTGTGATTTCTGTGAGTATCTGCTAGGCGTAAATGCACTTTTAGTCCTTACATTTTGACTTTTTTTCTTCTTGATCCCTACATTTTAATTTCACCACTTTTAGTCCATAAATCAATTAACGCATGTTATTTTGATCCTTTCCGTCAGTCAACAGCCGAAAATATCTGACGTGGCAAACTGAGTGCACTGTTGACATTGTAAATGCTGTCATGGCAAATAAAATAATAATAAAAAAATTTATTTGTTATTTAATAAATGCCAAGTCAGCATAAAATAATAATAAAAAAAGACATTTTCATGTCTTTTTCTAAATTCTTTTAAAATAAAACAAGATAATTAAATTAAAAAAAATTATTTCTTTCATTATTTTTTCTGAAGAACATGTTCATGTTCCTTGGTTTCATCTCCAGAACATGAGTTAAACTTTATTAAAAACTCAGAAAAAATTCACACAATTAGAATAAAAAATTCAACCCAAAACTTCTACCTACTCGAGCTCTAGCGAACCCAAAAATTTTCTTGAGAAACAAACACACAAAAAACCCAAAAAATTCAGCTCAAAAACGAAATCATAAATCTCAAAGCCCTCATTTTCAACCCAGCAAAATCATCAAATCCCCAAACCATAAGCCCAAAAAGTTCAAAACCAGAAAATCATCAAATCCCAGAAGTCACAACCCACACATCATCTTCAATCACCAAACTCACATTGAAACCCAGAACCTGACCACCTCACTTCTAAATCACCACCCCAATTCGGTTAATCTTTAACCAAAGCGCCACCTTGAACCCATTTCAACTTCACTGGTTTCGCGTTGGGCCGCTGCTAGCCATGCCATGATAGCAACTCAATCAATACAAGGCTGATCTGCAAGTCAAGAGTCAAGATCCAAATCAATAAAAGGCTGATCTGCTTCGTGACGGAGGTGGAGGACTGGCCAGAGGGATGAGGAAGATGATGCGGCGGTGGAGGGCATAGAGCTGAAGGTTGAAGCTCTCTGGTCTACAAGTTATTTTTATTTTGATTTTTGGGGTTTCAGTAGTGGAGGTGGTGGTTGCAGATCGGTAGTAAGGTAGTGGAGGGGCTCAGATCGGCGGTGGAGACTAGCAATGGAGGTGAAGAGAGACAGACTCAGCTCGGTGGAGGTGGAGATCAATGGTGGGTAGATCTGGATTTTTTGGCCATTGGTGGGGTTTGAAGGTGGTGAATCGGTGGAGGATTTTCTTGGTCTATTGTTGTGTTTGGTTGAGTTTTGATGTTTGGTGTTTGGTTGGTTGGATCCGGTGGAGATGTTTTAGTGTTTTGGTTGAGATGTTGTGTTTTGGTATTTTTGTTACTGTTGGGTTTTGGTCTCATTTGAAGATTGCTGTGTGTTTTGCATGTTTAGTTGCTAAGAAAATGCAAGAAGAGAAACAATGGGAGAATCTTTTAGATTTGCATTGGTGTTCTTGTTCAAGAAACTTTTAGATCTTAATTTATGTGAATTTTGGTTTTTAATTCTGTTTTTAATTTTTTAATTAGTTAAAATTAATAAATTAATTTTTTAAATTTATATGCTGATGTGTCATGGGTGATGTGGATTTTTAATAATATTTAAGTTCTCTATTTGCTAGGTTAAATATCTCCGGGTTATTGATTGACGGAAAGGACTAAAATAACACGCGCTAATTGATTTAGGGACTAAAAATTGTGAAATTATAATGTAGGGACCAAAATGGAAAAAAGCCAAAATGTAGGGACTAAAAGTGTATTTTTGCCTATCTGCTAACCAAGGCTGGTACCACTAGCCATTTGATATCTCTTGATGACTTATATTTTTTTTTTACAATGGTTGCCTTTGTCCTTGTTTTTACCAATGGTAAGGAATGGCACTCAACATTAACGTATATTATAGAAACATCTGTGCAAAATACATGGAATACTTCTTGCATGAAAGTATGAAATTTCTTTCTGACCACTTCATCATATGCTTGTTACTATGTTTCATGAGAGCTCTTGCATATTACACTGTGTTGTGACTTGGCCATGGCATGTTCATTTATGAAAGCTGATTGTTTTAATCAATTTATTCTATGAAAGAAAGCCTCACTCAAAATATTCATGTTCTGCTGTGCCGATTTTGTTTTTGCTAGTTTGTTCTTTCTGGGCATTATATCATGTTTATTAATTTAATAGAATATTAGAATTTCAACCTTTAATTAACCCCCCCCCCCCCCCCCCACCCCCCAAAACCCCTCCCCCTAAACTCATTCAAATTCATCATGGCACCTTCTATGTGTCTATGCCAATCCACATATCACACTCACTTCTCTGTCAAATGAAAAAATTACCATTGAAAATTCATTTCTTGCTTTCTACCATCTTACTATTCATGCGTTTTGGTGATTGAAAATCATCCAACATTGGCTCCATTGCTGGAGATTCATATCTTTTGAAGCAACTGTAGACTGTAGAGCTTTGTCAACTTTCTAATACAAATTTGTTACCTTGAATTGGATGCAGGAACTACTTTATTTGTATGGATTTGTCATTGATAATAATCCCGATGACTATCTCATGGTAATGCCATAAAAGCGACATGTGGCTCTTGTTATTTAAGTTCTTTCAATTTATTGTGGTGATACCATTTCAAACTCAACTTGAATAAATTTTATCTCAACCATTTGGTTTGGTGTTGTCTATGTGGATCCTCCTTGTGTTCTTTTGCTCTATGTGCCATGTATAGTATTAAATCTCAAATTTGCAAATTATTATGAGCTATCAAGACTTGGTGCATAGATCATTAATGGCTTGATGCCTACACAGGTCCATTACCCCATGGAGGCAATCCAAAGTGTTCCCTTTTCTGATTCAAAGGTCCAGCTGCTTGAAGCACAGGTCGGGTATAATCTGTTCTTGATTTTGTGGTATATGGTTTTACATTAATATATCATCTGTATGACTCATCAATTTTTCAGTGGATGCAACATCCACAGAAAGTGCTCTTCCAGACTGCTTTAATTATCCTCCAAAATAGAATTTGCTTTATCAACAAATCTAGCTTGTGATTACAGAAGGCTGAACTGAGGTGTCTGTTGCCTAGAAGTTTGCTGGATCGTGGATTTTTTTCAGAATGCACAGCAAAAATTGAAGGGAATGATAAGTGTGAGGATGAAGTTTGCAGTCACAGTTGGAGTGGTCAGCGCAAGATGCCCTCTTACTTAAACAAACTGGTTTTTCCCGATAACTTTTTAACTGCCTTGAGGACCATAGCCTTGCAGGAAGATGAGATTTTTCAGGTTTCATCGATGCTGGAAGAGGTGCGGTTTCTTTAATATAATTTTTCCTTCCACTGGATACCTAACCTTATACCTCTGGCTAAGTGGATATAAATAGCTTTCCAGCTATGCTCCTTTGTCAAGAATCTTCAATATTATTGGTAAAAAAAAGAGAGAAGAATATTCAATATTACAATGCAGTTGATAAAATTATGAATGCACTTAATAGATTTACAATTTAAGACATGTATACCTTGTTTAGGTCACTTTGGGGCATACTTGGTTCTATGTGTCAGGCCCTATTGTTGTCTCCTAAACTTATAATTATACTGGGATTGGTTTATCCTTGCTCTGCCTGGTCAAATGTTGACTGGTCAAATGTTGAGGAGTGTTTTGTAAAGTGAAGATCAGACCGTAGGGGAAATGGAACCCTACAATATGGACAAAGTTTGGCTAATGGCTACAACTCCAAACAATATATTTTTATTGGATGTAAATTTTGACAAATACACTATTAGATAACATTTTCTTCTTGTATCTTCCATACTTGCAAAATTTCTAAAAAATAAAATATCAATAGCTATGTCATCAATCAGATATTTAAATTTCAAGCTTTTGTAGTCTAAAATTATGCATAAAAAATAAGTTTATGGATTGAATAGTAAATAACATCCGATTGACACAAAATTTGACATGTGTATAAAGAACATGCAATCCAGTTGTTAGGTTTTCAAAATATGTAACCATGTTAATTTTTTTAGTGGGAGTTGTTGCCATTGTTTGTAGCCAAATTTTGTCTCTGCAATATTAAGCCACTTTGGGGCAATATTCTTAATTGTAAGTTATAGGCTATGAAAGATGACTTTTAAATGTAGAGTTGTATCAGGATCCGATTAGATAACCATTTCTTTTCTGTGGTGAATTGATTGGTAGAGTTCAATAAAGAGAAGAGCAGATTGAAGTGGTAAAAGAAGTCCTGCAATCAAAGTTTCCAACTGCTGTGCAGCACAAAGTTATGAGAAAACTGAAAGTAAAAAAACTTGGTAGACTCCATTGTGTATATAATACATTACTCTATCTTTCATGTTGAGAACATGGTAATATTTTTGGAAAATAGAATACGCAATTAGAGGTGAAATTTAAGGATCCTTGTAGTAAATTGTATATAAAATTAGTATAAAATATCATTGGATTCTAATATCGCTATTCAGTTGGAAATTAGAACTTGTTCAGTTTAACCATGACCTGTACTGATATTGGACAAAATATCGGAGGACTTCTGAAACTCTAAAATATGAACAGATGAAGTGAGACCTGGAATTTTGTTTTCTATTAATCAATTTACATTTTTCTTTTCCTAAGTTCGTCACTTGTGCTTTTATTTTCTTAAAAGTTATTTGTTCTAGAAGTGTCATAGATAGTTTGATGATGAATGAAGTTATAATTTATCTTCTGGCTGCCTGTAAATGATAACATATGTTGAGGTCTTTTTGGTGGTGAATTGAAGGGATTGAAATCCTTTCATTTGTGATTAAATCTTTCACAAATCTGATGGTTTACTACTTTAAAAAAAAAAAATCTCATTCCATCATATAAGAAATGATAACTGAGTTTAAGTGATATGACTCCACTATGCTTTTAGATTCGTGAAGAACTAAATCTTTGTTGTAATATGGGCCCTCTCTGTTTTAATAACAAATAGAGAGGATCCTAATACAAATTGAATGCTGTTAGTTATTTAAAGAAAATTGAATGTGGTCATCTTACTATGATTGTTTATACCATGAACTATTTTTCAAAAAACAGGCAGATGTCAATATAAGCAATCTCCTCAAACTGCTTTATCTAAAGATAATTTGCAAATCTTTGTGCTTTGGTGATAGTTTTACTTATTTATAAATCTTTGGTATATATTCATTTTGACAAAAAAATTTTATTTTAGAGCCCAAGGAATCCTCCCCTGGTTCAATCTTTTAATTTATTTTTTCCTCTAATTCTTGACCCTTAGTTGAATCTATTGATTTTTTTGCGAAGCTTGTTGGATCTGGTGGGGAGAGGCAACCATCTGACACAGAAGTCCGTGCAGCAGTATGGGAGGCTTGTGGTGATTCTGGAGCTCTACAATTGCTTGTTGATCTTCTCCAGATGAAGTAAACCCTGGAGTCTTATCTTTTAAATATTAATTTGCTGATAACTCCAGCATTGTAAATATGACTAGAATTTAGTTGTATTTAATTTATCACTCCGCTTGCTTTAACTTGCTTGAGACTATGATTTCTCTGTATTCCAGGATGGTAGATCTTGAAGAGAATTCTGGAGCAGAGGACTGTGACATTGAACTTCTTAAAGAAGTCAATACTGCTGAAAGCCAGGAGCTGCAAACACCAATGTATGAAAAAATTGAATTATCATCTTTTTGTCTTGATGAATGTCTTCTAAGTCAAGTTGTCAATGAAGTCTAACTTAAATGGCAGGTCCTTCTACCATAAATTTGGGTGGAGGGTACTTACAAAGACAATAAAATTGAGTTAAGAGTGAGGTTGTGGGTACAAAACTGTATGTGCAAGAAAAACTCTAATTTTTAATACTTGGATATGCTAAAGCAGGAAATGCATCAATGGCCTTAAAGAATAAGTTTCAATGCTAATCATACGTAGTAATTTGAAAGTGACCAAATTCTCAAAATGAAAGAATGTTGAAAATTCGATGTAGGCTTTATTTGTTTGCTGAATATCCAACTAGAAATGCATACATTTACCTTCATCCGTTTGAACTTTTATTGTTGAAGTATCTAATGTACTTTTCTTATGCATGCCTCTGCAGCAAAGAGACAGAAGTCATAACCCAACAGAAGTTGAGGAGTAAAAACAGGGGGTCTAGAATAATATATAGACGAGGGCAAAAGCAACTGACTCGTTTATTTTTGAAGGAAGCAGAGCACGCATTGCAATTAGCACTTAGTGAAAGAAACTAGATGTTTATCAATTTCCATATATTGTATGAGACCGAGAGTTTCACGGCTTTTGTTTATTTATTTTAATGTCTTAGCTCCTTGCAATTACTCTGTCTTCCTCTTTTGTGATTCAATAAGCTTTAAGGGACAAACTTTTCATAGCTTTACAGCTGAGTTGAAATTATTGTTTATGGGGATTTCTTGATTATCATTATTATTTTTAGTACTGGAATTTGGTTAACTTTCATGGTAATGCAAATACCCTATTATGATGCGCAAATAAACTCTCAAATCTCTCTCATTTGTTGTGTTAACTTAAAAAAAAAATTATTCTTGACCTCTTTTTATTAATCAAATTTTCAATTTCAAAATATACAAATATTCTCAATTTATTTCTTTTCTAAATCCCAATTTTTTTTTTTAATTTAAACACATTGTTTTATTTTAAAATTTAATCACAAATGAAATTTTCACTCTTACTATCCAACATTCGATTTTAGTTTTTTTTTTAATATTTTATTTTAAAGAAAGGACATTAAAACAGAGACAAAAAAAAAAAAAAAAGAGCTAAACAACGGAAAATTGAAGAAAAAAAAAATCACAATCTACGACAAAGATTTCCTGACCTAAAATATTTCTTCATTAAAAAAGGGAAAAAAAAAAGAAG
Source organism: Castanea sativa (assembly GCF_040712315.1). Taxonomy (NCBI): domain Eukaryota; kingdom Viridiplantae; phylum Streptophyta; class Magnoliopsida; order Fagales; family Fagaceae; genus Castanea; species Castanea sativa. The sequence goes on from NC_134018.1 coordinate 54,878,126, forward strand.
AAAAAAAGAAAAGAAAGAGAGAACATGTTTTTGGACTTTTGACTTGCAATTACTGGACCGGGCCTATGAACGGTGTGGCTCAGGTTCTTCAGCTATTGCTTCTCTTACAAGATCCCAAAACTCTTGCCCCTTGAAACACTTCCATTCCCTGACCTCTTGGACCGTTGATCTACCCTTCGGATCTTCTTCCATGCATTACAAGATCATTTTTGCAAATGATCTTGATAAGCTTTTACCTTTATCTTCAAATGGACCCTTCGTTTTCTTCTTTGCCCCAAGAATTGTCTTTAATTTCTTGAAAGGTTTTGAAACTTTGGCTTTGCCCTTTATCAATGCACTGGTGTTCTAGCTTGGCAAGTCGCAGACCATTCGAAGCTTCTGGAGATGGCCAATCCATTTGGTTTCTTGAGTTCGACATGGGTTGGGTGGATAAATGAGTTCCAATGCTAAGAGACCGAACTTCCATACGTTGGACAACTCGTTTTGAGGACATCCGTGATGGACCTTCGGGGGTTCCACCCATGGAGTAAGAGGGACAACTGCATCTTTAAATAAAGAAGCATGATATCCAACGAGAGCGCTTCTGGTTGAATTGAGATAGATGCTCTCAATATCAATGGAGCCATGGTGGGTGTAACATGCATGAAGGTGACACAAATTTTTTAAGAATCTAAAAGAAGCTATCTGTTCTTCAAATCCACAGCGAAAAGCATGGTAATTTCAGTTCTGGAAAAATGAATGCAAAGAAAACACTTTGATGGCCACTGAAGGCTCCAATATTTTAAAGGTCTATTCTCGTTTCGCAACCGATAAAGGATTTGCCATTATCCTTCCAAGATGCCGATTTTCCTTGTTTATGTTAAGAAATTACCAAGCTTTTCGCAATGGCTTTGAAGAATGGATAGTTGCTTTCATAGTCTTAAAAATTTTGTGTAACCTTCATGCATGTTACACCCACCATGGCTCCATTGATATTGAGAGCATTTATCTCAATTCAACTGGAAGCATTCTCGTAGGATACTGTGCTTCTTTATTTAAAAATGCAGTTGTCCCTCCTACTCCATGGGTGGAACCACCGAAGGTCCATCACGGAGGTCCTTACAACGAGTTGTCCGACGTATGGCAGTTCGGTCTCTTTCCATTCATTTTTAAAGAACTAAATCTTGTGAAAAGAGGGAGGGAGGAAATAAGAGAAATGTAAGTGAAAGAGTGAGAGAGAGGCAACCATTTGACACAAGTCCGTGCAGCAGTATGGGAGGCTTGTAGCGATTCTGGAGCTCTACAATTTATTAATCTCATATAAATTTGGGTCCTGTTAGTAGATGACTTTAAGACATTTATTAATAAATTATTTTAGGAAGTTTTAATACTACTATTATGGGAAACATAAAAAGTGTCAAAAAAACCAATTGCTTATATAACTTTGATTTTTGTTAACAGGGTGTCCTTAAGACATTCGTTAATGAATAATTTTAGGAAAATTTCAATACTACTTTTATGAGAAATATAAAAAGTGTGAAAAAAATCAATTGCTTATATAATTTTGGGTTTTGTTAACAGGTATCTTTAGGGCTTTTGTTAATGGATAATTTTAGGAAAGTTTTGATGAGAAAAAAAAAGTAATTTATTTATTTTTCTATAAAAAATTTATAAAAATATATCTCGGTAATTTCAGTTCTTGAAAAATGAATGCAAAGAAAACACTTTGATGGCCACCGAAGGCTCCAATATTTTGAAGGTCCATTCTTGTTTCGCAACTGATAAAGGATTTGTCATTATCCTTCCAAGTTACCGGTTTTCCTTGTTTATGTTAAGAAATTACCAAGTTTTTTGCTGTGGGTTTGAAGAACGGATAGTTGCTTTCATAGTCCTAAAAAGTTTGTGTCACCTTCATGCATGTTACACCCACCATGGCTCCATTGATATTGAGAGCATCTATCTCAATTCAATCGGAAGCGTTCTAGTTGGATATCATGCTTCTTTATTTAAAGATGCAGTTGCCCTGCCTATCCCTTGGGTGGAACCACCGGAGGTCCATCATGGAGGTCGTCACAATGAGTTGTCTGACGTATGGCAGTTCGATCACTTTGCATTCATTTTTCAAGAATTGAATCTTGCGAAAAGAGGGAGGGAGGAAATAAGAGAAATGTGAGTGAAAGAGTGAGAGAGAGGCAACCATCTGACATAGAAGTCTGTGCAGCTAAAAAGGAGGCTTGTGGCGATTCTGAAGCTCTATAATTTATTAATCTCATATAAATCTGGGTCCTGTTAATAGATGCCTTTAAGACATTTGTTAATAAATTATTTTAGGAAAGTTTTAATACTATTTTTATGGGAAATATAAAAAGTGTCAAAAAAATCAATTGTTTATATAATTTTGATTTTTGTTAATAGGATGTCCTTAAGACATTCGTAAATGAACAATTTTAGGAAAATTTCAATACTACTTTTATGAGAAAAATAAAAAGTGTTAAAAAAGTCAATTGCTTATATAATTTTGGGTTTTGTTAACAGGTGTTAGGAAATTTAGACCCCAGTTGGTAGAAATAACAAGTTTTAAACCCAAGTTGTTAATTAGATTTATTATGCATAAAACTTGTTAAAACAAACAAACATCAATATCATGTCAAAACTAAGTGCAGAGGAAAAATAAATAAGACAAGATATGATGACCCAGGAAAACCAACAAAACCAACTAGTTTCACTTTAAAAAACTGGGGGGGAAACCTTTCCGAAAAGCAATTCACTATAGTAAAGAGAAGTTTCAGATCTAGTACAAAATTTTTGTCCCTAGATTCTACAATTCTTGTTGATGAACTTACTGCAGAAACCTTCTATTGCTTTAGAACCTCTGAACTCTTCAATATATGACCTCTTCAATTCCCTTTGATGCACGGATCCCAGTACGTGACTAATTCCTTTACACGAATCTCAGTACATGACTCACTCACCATCTTGAAGAAGAAGAACGTTGGTTACAAAGTTCTTCACTTCATCAACAATGAAGATCAAGAAGCACTTGGTTACAAAACCCTAAGGCGCAAAGACGTAGAAGCTTCTTTCAGAGAGAATAAGGCGTCAGTCACCTTTTGCATATGTTCTCCTTGTATTCTCTTATGTGACGGCCTCTAAAATAAGCCTTATATATGTTTAGGGTTGTGAGAAAAGAAACCCTACACAAATACACAAATTTTGGCTGAAAATCAGATCTGGAAATCTGAATTTCCGTAATCTCGATAGATAGCAGGTGTCGAGCCTCATTAAACCTTGATAGATAACTATTTGTCGAGCAGCTGTCGAGCAGTGTCCACAGATGTCGAGGTATCTGTCCAGCTTTAGTGAACACCTTTTCTTCACTTGTTTATTGGTCCAATTTTCATGGCTTTAATACTAGACTTGAACAACATGTTCTTTGAAGTATTAAACACATCCTAGATCTACCCAATTACAAGTAAAGTGCGTTTTGTCAAAGGATTAGCCAACTACATAAAATATGTCTTTAACAACATGTAACTTTAGGGTTTTTGTTAATGGATAATTTTACGAAAGTTTTAATGAGAAATATAAAAAAAATTAGTAATTTATTTCTTTTTCTTTAAAAAAAAATTATAAAAATATATCTTGGTAATTTCATTTCTTGAAAAATGAATGCAAAGAAAACACTTTGATGGCCACCGAAGGATCCAATATTTTGAAGGTCCATTCTCATTTCACAACCGATAAAGGATTTGCCATTATCCTTCCAAGTTGCCGATTTTCCTTGTTTATGTTAAGAAATTACAAAGCTTTTTGCAGTGGGTTTGAAGAATGGATAGCTGTTTTCATAGTCCAAAAAAGTTTGTGTCACCTTCACGCATGTTACACCCACCATGGCTCCATTGATACTGAGAGCATCTATCTCAATTCAACTGGGAGCGTTCTCGTTTGATACTGTGCTTCTTTATTTAAAGATGCAGTTGTCCCTCCTACTCCATGGGCGGAACCACCGGAGGTCCATCACGGAGGTCCCCACAACGAGTTGTTCAAAGTATGGCAGTTCGGTCTCTTTGCATTCATTTTTCAAGAACTGAATCTTGCGAAAAGAGGGAGGGAGGAAATAAGAGAAATGAGAGTGAAAGAGTGAGAGAGAGGCAACCATTTGACACAGAAGTCCGTGCTGCAATACGGGAGGCTTGTGGCGATTCTGGAGCACTACAATTTATTAATCTCATATAAACTTGGGTCTTGTTAATAGATGACTTTATGACATTTGTTAATAAATTATTTTATCAAAGTTTAGCTACTACTTTTATTAGATATAAAAAAAGTGTCAAAAAAATCAATTGCTTATATAACTTTGATTTTTGTTAATAGGGTGTCCTTAAGACCTTTGTTAATGAAAAATTTTTGAAAAATTTTATTACAACTTTTACGAGAAATATAAAAAGTGTTAAAAAAAATCAATTGTTTATATAATTTTGGGTTTAATTAACAGGTATCTTTAGGGCTTTTGTTAATGGATAATTTTAGGAAAGTTTTGATGAGAAATACAAAAAATAAAAATAGTAATTTATTTATTTTTCTATAAAAAATTTATAAAAATATATCTTGGTAATTTCAGTTCTTGAAAAATGAATGCAAAGAAAACACTTTGATGGCCATCGAAGGATCCAATATTTTGAAGGTCCATTCTCATTTCGCAACCGATAAAGGATTTGCCATTATCATTCCAAGTTGCCGATTTTCCTTGTTTACGTGAAGAAATTACCAAGCTTTTCGCAATGGGTTTGAAGAACAGATAGCTGCTTTTGTAGCCCTAAAAAGTTTGTGTCACCTTTATGCATGTTACACCCACAATGGATCCATTGATACTGAGAGTATCTATCTCAATCCAACCGGAAGCGTTCTCGTTGGACACCGTGCTTCTTTATTTAAAAATACAGTTGTCCCTCCTACTCCATGGGTGGAACCACCGGAGGTCCATCACAGAGGTCCTCACAACGAGTTGTCCGACATATGGCAGTTCGGTCTTTTTGCATTCATTTTTCAAGAACTGAATCTTGCAAAAAGAGGGAGGGAGGAAATAAGAGAAATGTGAGTGAAAGAGTGAGAGAGAGGCAACCATCTGACATAGAATTCTATGCAGCAGTAAGAGAGGCTTGTGGCAATTCTGGAGCTCTCCAATTTATTAATCTCATATAAATTTGGGTCCTGTTAGTAGATGCCTTTAAGGCATTTGTTGATAAATTATTTTAGGAAATTTTTATACTACTTTTATGGGAAATATAAAAAGTGACAAAAAAATCAATTGCTTACATAACTTTGGTTTTTGTTAACAGGGTGTCATTAAGACATTCGTTAATGAACAAGTTTAGGAAAATTTTAATACTACTTTTATGAGAAGTATAAAAAGTGTTAAAAAATCAATTGCTTATATAATTTTGGATTTTGTTAACTGGTATCTTTAGGGCTATTGTTAATGGATAATTTTAGGAAAGTTTAACTGAGAAATATAAAGAAAATTTAGTAATTTATTTATTTTTCAATTAAAAATTTATAAAAGTATATCTTGGTAATTTCAGTTCTTAAAAAATGAATGCAAAGAAAACACTTTGGTGGCTACTGAAGGCTCCAATATTTTGAAGGTCCATAATCGTTTCACAACCGATAAAGGATTTGCCATTATCCTTCCAAGTTGCCAATTTTCCTTGTTTATGTTAAGAAATTACCAAGCTTTTCGCAGTGGGTTTGGAGAACAGATTACTGCTTTCATTGTCCTAAAATGTTTTGTGTCACCTTCATGCATGTTACACCCACAATGGATCCATTAATGCTGAGAGCATCTATCTCAATCCAACCGGAAGCGTTCTTGTTGGACACCGTGCTTCTTTATTTAAAGATGCAGTTGTCCCTCCTACTCCATGGGTGGAACCACTGGAGGTCCATCACAAAGGTCCTCACAACGAGTTGTTCGATGTATGGCAGTTCGGTCTCTTTGCACTCATTTTTCAAGAACTGAATCTTCAAAATGAGGAAGGGAAGAAATAAGAGAAATGCGAGTGAAAGAGTGAGAGAGAGGCAACCATCTGACACAGAAGTCTGTGCAGCAGTATGGGAGGCTTGTGGCAATTCTGGAGCTTTACAATTTATTAATCTCATACAAATTTGGTCCTGTTAATAGATGCCTTTTAAGGCATTTGTTAATAAATTATTTTAAAAAAGTTTTCACACTACTTTTATGGGAAATATAAAAAGTGCCAAAAAAATCAATTGCTTACATAACTTTGATTTTTGTTAACAGGGTGTCATTAAGACATTCGTTAATGAACAAGTTTGAGGAAAATTTGAATACTACTTTTATGAGAAGTATAAAAAGTGTTAAAAAAATCAATTGCTTATATAATTTTGGGTTTTGTTAACAGGTATCTTTAGGGCTTTTGTTAATGGATTATTTTAGGAAAGTTTAACTGAGAAATATAACAAAATTTAGTAATTTATTTATTTTTCCATAAAAAATTTATAAAAGTAGATCCTGAAAATTTCAGTTCTTGAAAAATGAATGCAAAAAAAACACTTTGATGGACACCGAAGGCTCCAACATTTTGAAGGTCCATTCTCGTTTTGCAACCGATAAAGGATTTGCCATTGTCCTTCCAAGTTGCTGTTTTTCCTTGTTTTTGTCAAGAAATTACCAAGCTTTTCGCAGTGGGTTTCAAGAACGGATAGCTACTTTTGTAGCCCTAAAAAGTTTGTGTCACCTTCATGCCTATTACACCCACCATGGCTCCATTGATACTGAGAGCATCTATCTCAATTCAACTAGAAGCGTTCTCGTTGGATACCGTGCTTCTTCATTTAAAGATGCAGTTGTCCCTCCTACTCCATGGGTGGAACCGCCGGAGGTCCATGATGGAGGTCCTCACAACGAGTTGTCCGACGTATGGCAGTTCGGTCTATTTGCATTCATTTTTCAAGAACTAAATCTTGTGAAAAGTGGGAGGGAGGAAATAAGAGAAATGGGAGTGAAAGAGTGAGCTTGAGGCAACCATTTGACTCAGAGGTCTGTGCAGCAGTATGGGAGACTCTTGGCGATTCTGGAGATCTACAATTTATTAATCTCATATAAATTTGGGTCCTGTTAATAGACGCCTTTAAGGCATTTGTTAATAAATTATTTTAGGAAAGTTTTGATATTTCTTTTATGGGAAATATAAAAAGTGTCAAAAAAAATCAATTGCTTATGTAGCTTTGATTTTTGTTAACAGGGTGTCCTTAAGACATTCGTTAATGAACAATTTTAAGAAAATTTTAATACTACTTTATGAGAAATATAAAAAGTGTTAAAAAAAAATCAATTGCTTATATAATTTTGGGTTTTGTTAACTGGTATCTTTAGGACTATTATTAATGGATAATTGTAGGAAAGTTTAACTGAGAAATATAAAAAAAATTTAGTAATTTTTTTATTTTTCAAATTTTTTTTAATAAAAGTACATCTTGGTAATTTCAGTTCTTGAAAAATGAATGCAAATAAAAAACTTTGATGGCCATCGAAGGCTCCAATATTTTGAAGGTCCATAATCGTTTCGCAACCGATAAAGGATTTGGCATTATCCTTCCAAGTTGCCAATTTTCCTTGTTTATGTTAAGAAATTACCAAGCTTTTCGCAGTGGGTTTGAAGAATGGATAGCTGCTTTCATCGTCCTAAAAAGTTTGTGTCACCTTCATGCCTGTTACACCCACCATGGCTCCATTGATATTGAGAGCATCTATCTCAATTCAATCGGAAGCGTTCTCGTTGGATACCGTGCTTCTTCATTTAAAAATGCAGTTGTCCCTCCTACTCCATGGGTGGAACCACCAGAAGTCCTTCACAGAGGTCCTCACAACGATTTGTCTGACGTATGGCAGTTCGGTCTCTTTGCATTCATTTTCCAAGAACTGAATCTTGCGAAAAGAGAGAGAGAGGAAATAATAGAAATGCGAGTGAAAGAGTGAGAGAGAGGCAGCCATCTGACATAGAAGTCTGTGCAGCAGTATGGGAGGCTTGTGGCGATTCTGGAGCTCTACAATTTATTAATCTCATATAAATTTGGGTCCTGTAAATAGATGCCTTTAAGGCATTTGTTAATAAATTATTTTAGGAAAGTTTTGATATTGCTTTTATGGGAAATATAGAAAGTGTCAAAAAAATCAATTGCTTATATAACTTTGATTTTTGTTAACAGGATGTCATTAAGACATTCGTTAATGAACAATTCTGAGAAAAAGTTTAATACTACTTTTATTAGAAATGTAAAAATTGTTAAAAAAATCAATTGCTTATATAATTTTGGGTTTTGTTCACAGGTATCTTTAGAGCTATTGTTAATGGATAATTTTAGGAAAGTTTAGTTGAAAAATATAACAAAATTTGGTAATTTATTTATTTTTCCAAAATTTTTTTATAAAAGTATATCTTGGTAATTTCAGTTCTAGAAAAATGAATGCAAAAAAAACACTTTGATGGGCACCGAAGGCTCCAATATTTTGAAGGTCCATTCTAGTTTCACAACCGATAAAGGATTTGCCATTATCCGTCCAAGTTGCTGATTTTCCTTGTTTATGTTAAAAAAATTACCAAGCTTTTTGTAGTGGGTTTGAAGAACGGATAGTTGCTTTCGTCGTCTTAAAATGTTTGAGTCACCTTCATGCATGTTACACCACCCATGGATCCATTGATACTGAGAGCATCTATTTTAATTCAACTGGAAGCGTTCTTGTTGGATACCGTGCTTCTTCATTTAAAGATGCAGTTATCCCTCCTACTCTTAGGGTGGAACCACCGGAGGTCCATACAACGTGTTGTCCGGCGTATGACAGTTCGGTCTCAATGCATTCGTTTTTCAAGAATTGAATCTTGGGAAAAGAGGGAGGGAGGAAATAAGAGAAATGCAAGTGAAAGGGTGAGAGAGAGGCAACCATTGACACAGAAGTCCATGCAGCAGTACAGGAGGCTTGTGGCGATTCTAGAGCACTACAGTTTATTAATCTCATATAAATTTTGGTCCTGTTAATAGATGCCTTTAAGGCATTTGTTAATAAATTATTTTAAGAAAAATTTAATACAACTTTTATGGAAAATATAAAAAGTGTCAAAAAAATCAATTGCTTATATAACTTTGATTTTTGTTAACAGGGTTTCCTTAAGACAATTGTTAATGAACAATTTTGAGGAAAATCTTAATACTACTTTTATGAGAAATATAAAAAGTGTTAAAAAAATCAATTGCTTATATAATTTTGGGTTTTGTTAACAGGTATCTTTAGGGTTTTTTTTAATGGATAATTTTAGGAAAGTTTAGCTGAGAAATATAACAAAATTTAGTAATTTATTTATTTTTCCAAAAAAAATTTATAAAAGTATTTCTTGGTAATTTTAGTTCTTGAAAAATGAATGCAAAGAAAACACTTTGATGGCCACTGAAGGCTCCAATATTTTGAAGGTTCATTCTCATTTCGCAACCAATAAAGGATTTGCCATTATCCTTCCAAGTTGTCAATTTTTCTTGTTTATGTTAAGAAATTACCAAGCTTTTCGCAGTGGGTTTGAAGAACAGATAGCTGCTTTCATTGTCCTAAAAAGTTTGTGTCACCTTCATGCATGTTACACCCACCATGGATCCATTTATACTAAGAGCATCTATCTCAATTCAACCGTAAGCGTTCTCGTTGGATACTGTGCTCCTTCATTTAAAGATGCAGTTGTCCCTCCTACTCCATGGGTTGAACCACCGAAGGTCCATCACAGAGGTCGTCAAATGTGTTGTCCGACGTATGGCAGTTCGGTCTCTTTGCATTCATTTTTCAAGAACTGAATCTTGCGAAAATTGGGAGGGAGGAAATAAGAGAAATATGAGTGAAAGAGTGAGAGAGAGGCAACAGTCTGACACAGTGTGCAGCAATATGGGAGGCTTGTGGCGATTCTAGGGCTCTTCAATTTATTAATGTCATGTAAATTTGGGTCATGTTAATAGATGGCTTTAAGGCATTTGTTAATAAATTATTTTTGGAAAGTTTTGATACTAATTTTATTTGAAATATAAAAAGTGTCAAAAAAATCAATTGCTTATTTGAATTTGATTTTTGTGAACGGGGTGTCCTTAAGACATTTGTCAATGAACAATTTTAGGAAAATTTTAATACTACTTTTATGAGAAATATAAAAAGTGTTAAAAAAATCAATTGCTTATATAATTTTGGGTTTTGTTAACAGGCATCTTTCAGGCTTTTGTTAATGGATAATTTTAGGAACGTTTAGCTGAGAAATATAAAAAAATTTAGTAAATTATTTATTTTTCCATAAAAAATTTATAAAAGTATATCTTCAAAATTTTAGTTCTTAAAAAATGAATGCAAAGAAAACACGTTGACGGCCACCGAAGGCTCCAATATTTTGAAGGTCCATTCTAGTTTTGCAACCGATAAAAGATTTGCCATTATCCTTCCAAGTTGCTGATTTTTCTTGTTTATGTTAAGAAATTACCTAGCTTTTTGCAGTGGGTTTGAAATACGGATAGCTGCTTTCATCGTCCTGAAAAGTTTGTGTCACCTTTGTGCATTTTACACCCACCATGGATCCATTGATATTGAGAGCATCTATCTCAATTCAACCAGAAGCGTTCTTGTCAGATACCATGCTTCTTTATTTAAAGATGCAGTTGTTCCTCCTACTCTATGGGTGGAACCACCGGAGGTCCATCACGGAGGTCCTCACAACGAGTTGTCCGACTTATGGCAGTTTGGTCTCTTTGCATTCATTTTTCAAGAATTGAATCTTGCGAAAAGTGGGAGGGAAGAAATAAGAGAAATGTGAGTGAAGGATTGGGAGAGAGGCAACCATCTGACACAAGTCCGTGCAGCAGTATGTGAGGCTTGTGGCGATCCTGGAGCTCTGCAATTTAATACATGGCGATCCTGGAGGCTTGTAGTAGTATCTTATATAAATTTGGGTCCTTTTAATAGATGGCTTTAAGGCATTTGTTAATAAATTATTTAAAAAAAGTTTTAATACAACTTTTATGGGAAATATAAAAAGTAAAAAAAAAAAATTGCTTATATAACCTTGATTTTTGTTAATTGGGTGTCCTTAAGACATTTGTTAATGAACAATTTTGAGGAAAATTTAATACTACTTCTATGAGAAACATAAAAAGTGTTAAAAGGATCAATTGCTTTTATAATTTTGGGTTTTGTTAATAAATATCTTTAGGGCTTTTGTTAATGCATAATTTTAGGAAAGTTTAAATGAAAAATAAATAAAAAAAAATAGTGATTTATTTGTTTTTCTATAAAAAAATTTATAAAAATATATCTTGGTAATTTCAATTCTTGAAAAATTAATGCAAAGAAAACACTTTGACGGACACCAAAGGCTCCAACATTTTGAAGGTCCATTCTCGTTACGCAACCGATAAAGGATTTGCCATTGTCCTTCCAAGTTGCCAATTTTCCTTGTTTATGTTAAGAAATTACCAAGCTTTTCACAGTGGGTTTGAAGAATGAATAGCTGCTTTCGTAGTCCTATAAATTTTGTGTCACCTTCATGCCTGTTACACCCACCATGGCTCCATTGATAGTGAGAGCATCTATCTCAATTCAACCGGAAGCGTTGTAATTGAATACTGTGCTTCTTTATTTAAAGATGCAGTTGTCCTTCCTACTCCTTGGGTGGAACCACCAGAAGTCCATCACGGAAGTCCTCACAATGAGTTGTTCGACGTATTGCAGTTCGGTCTCTTTGCATTCGTTTTTTAAGAACTGAATCTTGCGAAAAGTGGGAGGGAGTAAATAAGAGAAATGTGAGTGAAAGATTGAGAGAGAGGCAACCATCTGACACAGAAGTTTGTGCAGCAGTATGTGAGGCTTGTGGCGATTCTGGAGCTCTACAATTTATTAATCTCATATAAATTTGGGTCCTGTTAATAGATGCCATTAATGCATTTGTTAATAAATTATTTTAAGAAAGTTTTAATACTACTTTTATAGGAAATATAAAAAATGTCAAAAAAATCAATTGCTTATATAACTTTGTTTTTTGTTAACAGGGTGTCCTTAAGACATTTGTTAATGAACAATTTTGAGGAAAATTTTAATACTACTTCTATGAGAAACATAAAAAGTGTTAAAAGGATCAATTGCTTTTATAATTTTGGGTTTTGTTAATAGATATCTTTTGTGCTTTTGTTAATGGATAATTTTAGGAAAGTTTTAATGAGAAAAAAAAATAGTAATTTATTTATTTTTCTATAAAAAAATTATAAAAATATATCTTGGTAATTTCAGTTCTTGAAAAATGAATGCGAAGGAAACACTTTGATGGCCACCAAAGGCTCCAATATTTTGAAGGTCCATTCTCGTTTCGCAACCGATAAAGTATTTGCCATTATCGCTCCAAGTTGCCGATTTTCCTTATGTTAAGAAATTACCAAGCTTTTCGCATTGGGTTTGAAGAACAGATAGTTGCTTTCAAAGCACTAAAAAGTTTGTGTCACCTTCGCGCCTATTACACCCACCATGGCTCCATTGATACTGAGAGCTTTTATCTCAATTCAACCGGAAGCGTTCTCGTCGGATACCGTGCTTCTTCATTTAAAGATGCTGTTGTCCCTCCTACTCCATGGGTCGAACCACCGGAGGTCCATCACGAAGGTCCTCAAAACGAGTTGTCCGATGTATGACAGTTTGGTCTCTTTGCATTCATTTTTCGAGAACTGAATCTTGCGAAATGAGGGAGGGAGGAAATAAGAAAATTGTGAGTCAAAGAGTGAGAGAGAGGCAATCATCTTGCACAGAAGTCTGTGCAGCAGTATGGGAGGCTTGTGGCGATTCTGGAGCTCTACAATTTATTAATCTCATAAAAATTTGGATCTTGTTAATAGATGCATTTAAGGTATTATTATGAGACATTAAAGTTGAAAATAATAAAAGAGTAATTATTATATGTTTTTAAGTATTGTTGAAGTGATATACTCTATGTTAATATATATATATATAAATTTTTATATTAAACGACTTATTTTTATTGGTTTGGAATATTATTTCAACTATACTCAGAGAGAGAGAGAGAGAGAGAGAGAGAGAGAGAGAGAGAGAGAGAGAGAGAGAGAGAGAGAGAGAGAGAGAATTTAACGCAAAAATTCACTTTAACAATAGTTTATCAAATTTCAATATTGGGTGAGTTTTTATAAAATATTATGAAACAAAATTTTTGGTTTAAAATGAACATTTGTAGAAAATTTATGAGTTACAGTTGCAAAATGACATTTTGAGTTTTAAAAATCCACTTTTAGATTCCTAAAATCACCTAACTAAACAGACTATTTGCTTGTACTTTTTGATTGATAGTATTTATTTTTCTGCATATTATAGAACTGATAACTTTCAATCCCACATTTCCACACTCTAAAATCAAACAACAAATCCAATCCCCTGATGTTGAAATTTGTGCAAGAGCCATGCCATGGCCATTGCCCGCCCATTGGGAGGGATTGGGATTGAAAAAGTTTTGTAGAAAATCCTCATAACTTGTGTTCGGTCTAAGTGAGAAAAGTTTAGTCATGTGATTAGGACTACACTTTATTTAGAAATGGGCTCAAAACAATACTCAAAATTTAAGAAGTGAAAGTGGATAAGCTGAGCTGAGGTCTAAATCAATTCGCTACAGACTAGTGAAAAATATGAAATATAGATACTATTTAAATATAAGCAATTCTTTGTCAGGCAGAGACTTGAATGTAATCGTACAATCTTGCCTTATTGTATATGCTCTCCATTATCCAATTCAGTACTCATTTTCACCGAAAATTATATGTTCTACCCGGCATATATGCCGGGTCTCTCACACAGAGGCAGGCCCCACAGTGTGTGGGATCCGCTAGTGTGTGAGTGACCTGAAATATATGCCTGGACCCGGCATTTTCACGCCTTTTGTATTAACCTGTCTCCTCTATTCAATTTCATCATTGCTATTTCTATTTGCCACTCAATCCGTATTCTGGTGCTGACTACTGAGTGTACTGTGCATGTTACAGTGCACGCTCCTACTAACAAATAATCTCAGATTGTACCATTTATTGTTCTCACTCTTCTACTTTCTCTCTTTATTTATTATCGATCCCAAAATTGAGTTTGACATAGAGTTAAAGTTGGTGAAAAGTCAATTGATGCATTTATGTTTTCCTTATCAACATATCGCTAATTAAGAGTGGATTACTAACTTTTACGTTTGGTCATACAATATTACAATCCCAACTACCGGACAATTCTTCATTTGGTATATATGGTGATTTATTATAGGTATGTGTAATGGTCTCTTTTGAATCTTGTTTGCGATTGATTAATGTCTCTTTTCATTTATGTTATTATTATCACTATTCTTTTCTAAATGATCTATTGTAATATCAAACTTAGCCTCCACATATTCTTTTCCAAACTTGGACGGTCGATATTTAAATACCATTTAGGTCAAACTTATTTATAATCCATGAACATGAGTGGGAAACTTATTTTGAGTAAGTTGAGACCTCGCTCTTGGTCTAAGCCAACAACAGGGACAATCAAATTTAATGTGGATGCAGCAGTTGGGCAATCTAGAGCAGCAGTAGCGGTAGTGGCAAGGGAGTGGAGAGGGGCATTGTTACTTGCGTGTTCAAAAGCAGTAAACTCCATCAATCCCCTCCAAGCAGAAGCTGAGGCATTAAGATGGGCTGTGTACATTGCTTCCCAATCCAATTACCAGGCTGTCATTTTTGAAGGTGGTTCCTTGACTTGCATCAAATTAAAGCGGTTCAGAGCAAGGGTACTGATGTGCCATGGTCCATGGAGAATTAAGAATGTAATTCAAGAAATCATTGCTCTGACAGGGGTAGTACTACCTCACCCTTCCTTTTGCTGGGTTCCTAGAGAAGCCAATGGTGCTGCAAACACTCTAACCAAATGGTCTCTTAAGAATAGATATGTAAATTCCTTTAACTTGTGCAACTGCCCTCCCTGTATTAGTAATATTCTAAGGGTTGAGGCTAGTTAATCTTTTTATCTTTTTGTTTGTAGCCTTGTTTTTGCTTCAATAAAATCATTTTTTTTTCAACCAAAAAAAAAAAAGAAAAAAGAAAAAAGAAAAAAAGAAGTTGACGTGGCATATAATGTGATTAGAGGGCGTAAATAAGGGGTTTTACACCTAGACTGAATCTACACTCAATAATAAAATGGTTTTGAAGCAGTTGCTACATACAAAGTTGCAATAATTTCTTTCTCCAAAAAAAAAAAAAAAAGTTGCAATAATTTAATTTAAAGATTCAAATTAGAATTAATAATAAATTATCATTTATAGTTTGTTGTAAAAATAATGTGAAAATGTTGTAAAGACAAAGGAGACCAGCCACGTGTGTTGGTAGGGTGAAATTATTGTTTATGAGGATTTCTTGATTATTATTATTATTTTTAATATTGGAATTTGGTTAACTTACATAGAACTGCAAATACCCTATCTTGGTCCTCAATTACGATGCACACATAAACTTTCAAATCTCTCTCATCTGTTGTGTTAACTTCTTGAAAAAAAAATAAAAAATTTATTCTTGACCTCTTTTTATTAATCAAATTTTCAATTTCAAAATATACAAATATTCTCAATTTATTTCTTGTCTAAATCCCATATTTTTATTTAAACATATTGTTATATTTTAAAATTTAATCACAAATGAAATTTTCACTCTTTTTGTCCAACATTTGATTTTAGTGTTTAAAAAAAGAAAGGACATTAAAATAGAGACAAAAAAAAAAAAAAATACAATAAATGAGTGCTGCTAGTGAGGGTGAGGTGTGCACTGCGTAGTGGTGCTACAGTGTACTCAACCTGTTGAATAAAACAAGAAAAATGGAATTCTCATGCTCTCTGTCTTGGCAGGTTCACACAAAGATTAATAAGCCAAACGACATTACACTGAACATCACGTTTTTTTTTTTTTTTTTTTTTACTTCCTAAACCAAATTTTTTATAAAAAAAAAAAGGAAAAAAAGAAGAAGAAAGAAAGCTAAACAACGGCAAATTGAAGAAAAAAAAAATAACAATCTACGACAAAGATTTCCTGACCTAAAAGATTTCTTCATTAAAAAAGGAAAAAAAAAAGAAAAAAAACATGTTTTTGGACTTGCAATTACTGGGCCGGGCCTATGAACGGCTTGGCTCAGGTTCTTGAGCTATTGCTTCTCTTACGAGAGCCCAAAACTCTTGTTGCTCAGTTAAGCCCTTGAAACACTTCCACTCCCTGAGCTGTTGAACCGTTGGTCTACTGTTCGGGTCTTCTTCCATGCAATGCAAGATCATTTTTGCAAATGATCTTGATAAGGTTTTATCTTTGTCATCAAATGGGCCCTTCGTCTTCTTTTTTGCTCCAAGAACCATCTTTACTTTCTTGAAAGCTTTTGAAACTCTAGCTTTGCCCTTTATCATCACACTGGCATTCTTGCTTGGCAAGTCGTAGACCTTTCGAAGCTTCTGGAGATGTTCAGTCCATCTGGTTTCTCCAGTTCTACATGTGTTGGGTGGATAAACGAGTTCCAATGCTAAGAGACCAAACTGCCATACGTCTGACGACTCGTTGCGATGGCCCTCCGGTGGTTCCGCCCATGTAGTAGTAGGGAAAACTGCATCTTTAAGCATGGTATCCAACGAGAACACTTCCGGTTGAACTGAGATAGATGCTCTTAGTATTAATAAAGCCATGGTGGATGTAATGTGTATGGAGTTGACACAAACTTTTTAATACTTCGTGAAGTATGAAGGCAGCTATCCGCTCTTCAAATCCACGGTAAAAAGCCTTGTAATTCCTTAACGTAAACAACGAAAATCTGCAACTTGGAAGTATAATAGCATATCCTTTATCGGATGCAAAATGAGAATGCACCTTCAAAATATTGGAGCCTTCGACAGCCATCAAGATGTTTCCTTTGCATTCATCTTCCAAGAACTGAATATTGGAAGGTCGGTCCTCATCACCCGTTTCAACCCATTTTAAGATATAATAAACGGAGTGATGCTTGAAGATGGTTTGTTAGGTTGATTAAGCCTTAGCTTATATGACGAGATGTCATCAATACTTACGAGACGTTGGACGACCTCATAAGAGTCCAATCTGTTTTTGACATATTGCAACCTGTCATTACCATCCCTTCTAACGTATGATCCTCCTCGGTCTGCCATGAGTTTGTATGAGTTGAGGGGGAGAAAAAGAGAGAGAGAGAAGGGTTAATAGGAGTGAGTAAAACTGTGAGGCATTGTGACTATATAAATATGTTAGAAATACTGAATTCAATAGTATTGTATTTTTCACTGAAAGAATATACATGAATGCCTTTATATAGGAGGCATATGAGTGCAGTACAAGTAAATATGAGTGTAGTACAAGTAAGAGTGCTAAACAAGTAAGAGTGCTATACAAGTAAACTAGTTGGGCCTAAAGCCCACAACATTATACATGTTAACAGCCTCCCTCAAACTCAAGGTGGATGTGAGACTAACTTGAGGTTGTCAACCAAAGTACGAAGGCGTCCCTTAGGATGTGACTTGGTGAAGATATCTGCAAGTTGATCTGTAGAGGAGACTGAAATTAGCTTGAGAGCACCATGGACAAGATGATAACGGATAAAATGACAATCGATCTCGATGTGTTTAGTCCGTTCATGGAAGACATCATTGTGAGAAATATGAATGGCACTCTTGTTGTCACAATAAAGAGGAGTAGCAGAGGATGTAGACACACCTAAGTCTTTGAGAAGCCATCGTAGCCAAAGAAGCTCAAATGTGGTATCAACAAGGGCACGATATTCTGCTTCAGTACTAGAACGGGCCACATGAGTTTGTTTCTTGCTTCGCCAAGAAATCAGAGAAGAACCAAGAAGAAAGCAATAACTAGTGGTGGACCTGCGATCAGTGGGGTCTCCTGCCCAATCGGCATCAGAAAATGCACGGAGAACAAGAGGAGACTGAGTAGAGTAGAAAAGACCATGGAAGAGAGTGCCCTTTAGGTACCGAAGAATGCGCAGAACAGTAGCATAGTGAGTCGATGGTGGAGCAGACAGATACTGGCTCACCTGGTGAATAGCATAGAAAATGTCTGGACGACTAATAGTAAGATAAACTAGGCTGCCAACTAAGCATCTGTAAAGAGAGGGATTAGACAATGATTTCCCCCCCCTTGAGGGAGTCAGATGCGCATTAAGCTCGACTGGAGTGTCAACAGTCTTGCTATTAGTGAGTCCAGCTCTAGACAAGAGTTCAGAGGCATACTTGGCTTGAGTAATGTAAAGTCCATCTGTAGAATGAGTGATTTCAAGACCCAAGAAGTAGCTAGATGTCCAAGATCTTTCATCTCAAACTGCTGACTGAGAAAATCCTTGAGTTCTTGAATGCCACTAAGGTCATCACCAGTTATGATCATATCATCCACATACAAGAGAAGTAAAATAGTGCATTTGTCAGTGCGACGAAGAAATAAGGCATAATCATAATGACTGACCATGTAACCCAAACAAAAGATGGTAGAGCTGAATTTGGCAAACCAAGCACGTGGAGCTTGTTTAAGGCCATAAAGTGCACGTCGAAAGTGACAAACCTTGTTTGATTCAACAGAGAGATCAGGAGGAGGTTGCATATAAACTTCTTCACTTAAATCCCCATTAAGGAATACATTTTTGACATCCATCTGAAAAAGATCCCATTTACTGGCAGCAGCAACAGCTAAGAGGGCACGAACAGAAGAGATACGAGCAACCGGAGCAAAGGTCTCCTCATAATCAATTCCATACTCCTGTGTAAAACCTTTTGCAACAAGACGAGCTTTGTAGCGCTCAATGGACCCATTAGAGCGAGTCTTAATCTTGTAGATCCACTTACAACCAACCACAGATTTCCTAGGGGGGAGAGTGACCAAGTCCTAAGTATGGTTTTTAGATAATGCATCAAGTTCCTCTTTCATTGCAATCTGCCATAAAGGGTCAGTGGAAGCCTCATGATAGGTGTGAGGCTTGTGCAATGTAGCAAGGGCAGTGTAACAATGATAGTCAAGTAAATGTGCAAGAATGGACCTTACCCGAGTTGAGTGACGAGGTGGAATGTCTTGTGCATGATCTTCAGGCGGAGCAAGAGCAGGGGAACCAAGATCAGGGTTGGGTAGCTCGTCTTCGACCTGTTTATCTTCCACCTGTTCATTAAAGGGGGAACTAGGAAAGGGATCAAGGATTTCTGGTGGTTGGACAGAGAAATCAATAGGAGAATCAATAGCAGCTACAGGAGGATCATGATCAGCTATAGGAGGGTCAGGAGCAGCTACAGAAGGAATATATGTCTCATCTGGAAATAGATCTAAGACAGAAGAGGAAGATAGAGAAGCATGGAAGTGAGAGAGCTCGACAAAGAGGCGATGTTCCCAAAAGACAACATTGCGGGAGATACGAAGACGATGAGAAATAGGATCATAACACCGATACCCCTTTTGAGTTTCGCCATAGCCAAGAAAACAACAAAGTCTTGGCCTAGGCTCAAGTTTGTTATGCTCATATGGCTGAAGAAGAACGAAACAAGCAGAGCCTAATGAGCGTAGGTGGTGATAATCTGGAGGTGATCCAAAAAGGCGCTCATATGGAGTTTGATTTTGGATGATAGGACTGGGAATGCGATTAATAGTATGAACAGCATGAAGAGCAGCTTCACCCCAAAAAGGAGTAGGAACTTTGGTAGAGAGAAGAGGAGCATGAACAGTGTCAAGAATATGACGAAGTTTTCGTTCGGCTTTACCATTTTGCTGAGAGGTACCTGGACAAGTTAGTTGATGAACAGTGCCATAGGAATGCAAAGCAGCTTGGAAAGCATATTGAGTGTACTCAAGAGCATTATCAGATCGAAAAATTTTGATACGTTTAGAAAATTGAGTTTCAACCATTTTTGCAAAATTAGAATACACTTGCAATAATTCAAAACGATGTTTCATATTAAAGATCCAGCTATAGCGAGAGTAATCATCAACAAAGATAACAAAATATCGAGATCTACCAATACTAAAGATAGAGGAAGGTCCCCAAACATCAGAATGAATAAGGTCAAAGATATCAGTGGATATAGATTCACTAGAATTGAAAGACAAAACTGGTTGTTTTCCTAACTGACATGAAACACAATCAAAATTTTCTGTAGACACTGAACCTAACAAACCTCTAGAAGCCAATTGTTGTACACGGGAAGAAGATGCGTGACCAAGTCGAGTATGCCAAAGAGCAAGAGAAGGAATAGAAGAAACTGCAGCAGCTGCGGCAATAGAAACAGGAGCAACAAGTGGAAGACGAAGGTTGTCCACGAGAAACATACGCCCAACTCTGGGACCGGTCCCTAGCTCCTGTCCTGTCCTTGGATTCTGCACAATACACCCTAAATAATCAAATATAATTCGATAACCCAACTCAGCTAATTGTCCCACAGAAAACAAATTGTAAGAAAGGTTAGGAACATTAAAGACCCCAGAAACGGAGAGGTTGGAGGTTGAAACGGAACCTATATTATGACCAGATATTGTGGAACCATTTGTTGTGCGAATAGTAAGAGGGTGTGGTGCAGGTTTAAGTTCAAAAAATAAGGACTTGTGAGGTGTCATGTGATTGCAACAAGCAGAATCCATAAGCCAAGAGGAAGGAGACATACCAGATAAAGCTGAGAGAGAAGAGGAATAAGATGCATTACCAACCATACGAATGACATTGGCGATGATGTTTTTAAGGTCATCTGTGGTCATGGTGAAAGTGCGACCTGAAGACTTAGACTGCGCAGAGACGGGAGCCATTGGTTGGACACTCTCAATGTTAGCAATAGTGGCAGCAGAAATTGAAACAACTGATTTATTGCGCTGAAAGCAAGTCTCAATATTATGGCCAAAACGTTTGCAAAAATTGCAAAAACGTTTGCTGGATTATTGGCGACGATTGTTGCAAAAGGAAGAAGACCTGTCCTTATTCTTCATTTAGAAGCAAAATATGAAAAAATGGATTGTAAAAATGAAATCTACGCGAAAAACTGGGTAAGGAGAACCTGGGCTGCAAAAGTCAACTTCCGGAAAAAAGTCAACGGTCGACGGTCGGTCAACAGTGACGTGGTGGGTGACGTCAAGTGCGATGGACGATGATGTCAACGATGACGTGGCAGTGATGACGTCACCTAGGGCTGACGTTAGCAGGTGCAGGTTTGGCAGTGCGTGGGCGTGTGAGCTTCAGTGCAGAAGCTTTGGACGGCGCGTGAGGGTACGTGGAGGCTCCGATTACAGTGAGGTTTCCACGAATAGGTAGATCGGAGCAAGACGATCTTCGTGGTACTTTTGGAAAATTTATCGGAGCAATATTCACGGTGGTGTCGGAAAAGGCAGTGGTCTTTGCAGTGTTCGAACTCCTCAATGGCGGCTGCTACAGGTTCGGAACCTAATGACGATGTCTGGAAGACTCGAAGGTTCAACGGCGAAAGGCTGTGGTAGTTGTTGTGACAGTGGAAGCAATATTAAGAATGAAGTTATTCCAATAAAGATAAAACTGCTAAGAAAAGGTCAGAGCAGTGGCTCTGATACCATGTTAGAAATACTGAATTCAATAGTATTGTATTTCTTACTGAAAGAATATACATGAGTGCCTTTATATAGGAGGCATATGAGTGCAGTACAAGTAAATATGAGTGTAGTACAAGTAGGAGTGCTATACAAGTAAACTAGTTGAGCCTAAAGCCCACAACATTATACATGTTAACAAAATAGTTGAGATTTTCAACTAATATAAATTTAATTTGAATACTGGCTATTTCATCAAAAAAAAAAAAAATTGAATATTATTTGATACCCGTGGTACTGGTACTGGTACACAGTACATTGCGCGGGTTGAGGCTGTTGCACACCAGTACACCACCAACACGGCTGTTCTCTCCCTTTTGTCTCCATTATAGTCTACTGCCATTTGTTACAGCACAGTCCAGTCCATATTTTCGCTGCTGTGACTGTGCACGCCCCAGTCTTCTTTACTTATTTTATTTTATTTTATTTTTTTATCATTCCCAAAATTGAGTTTGGGTATTGATTAAAACATTTGACTCTGTTTTACTTACTTCTAATGTGAGATATTTTTCTATTCTGAGAAAATTTTAATATGAAATACTGAAGTTGAAAATAATAAAAGAGTAATTATTATATGTTTTAAAGTATTGTTGAAGTGATATACTCTTTGTTTATATATATATATAAATATATATATATATATATATATTTATATTAAACGACTTATTTTTATTGGCCTGGAATATAACAATAGTTTATCAAATTTCAATATTGGGTGTGTTTTCATAAAATATTATGAAACAAAAGTTTTGGTTTAAAATGAATATTTGTACAAAAGTTATCAGTTGCAGTTGCAAAATGACATTTTGAGTTTTAAAAATCCACTTTTAGATTCCAAAATCACCTAACGAAACAGACTATTTGCTTGTACTTTTTGCTTGATAGTATTTATTTTTCCTGCATATTATAGAACTGATAACTTTCAATCCCACATTTCCACACTCTACAATCAAACAACAAATCCAATCCCCTGATGTTGAAATTTGTGCAAGAGCCATGCCATGGCCATTGCCCGGCCCATTGGGAGGGATTGGGATTGAAAAAGTTTTGTAGAAAATCCTCATAACTTGGGTTCGGTTTAAGTGAGAAAAGTTTAGTCGTGTGATTAGGACTATACTTTATTTAGAAATTGGCTCAAAACAATAATCAAAATTTAAGAAATGAAAGTGGGTAAGCTGAGCTGAGGTCTAAATCAATTTGCTACAAACTAGTGAAAAATAAGAAATATAGAATCATAGATACTATTTAAATATAAGCCATTCTTTGTCAGGCGGAGACTTGAATGTAATAGTACAATCTGGTATTATTTTATGGGTCGTGGTAACGGGCACCTTAGGGTGCCCGTTAACAACACATTTTAAGTAATTTTTGTATAATTTTTTTTAATTTTTGACAATTTTTCAATTTGTGGTAATTTTTTTTACAGTTTTTTTTCTTTTTAAGTTAAACACAAAATAAAAAACGTGAATCAGCACGACACGATACTAGTTAACATTCCCCTTATTGTATATGCTCTCCATTATCCAATCCAGTACTCATTTTCATGCCTTTTGTATTCACCTGTCTCTTCTATTCAATTTCAGCATTGCTATTTCTATTTGCCACCTTAATCCGTATTTTGGTGCTGACTACTGAGTGTACTGTGCATGTTACAATGCACGCTCCTAGTAACAAATAATCTCAGATTGTACCATTTATTGTTCTCACTCTTCTACTTTTCTCCCTTTATTTATTATTAGGGCAAAACTTAGGTACAGTACATTAGGTTCCCCACTTAAAATTTTGACATCTGTCAAATTTAACATTTCAAATTAATGGCGTTAAAACTTTTTTTTTTTTCCTTCTTCCTGTTCTGCAGATGGCTTCTCTTCCAAATCCAAAAGCGTGCTCTTCCAATCCACCATGACCCTTCTCTTCGAAACCCAAAACCCAGAAAAAAGAAAAAAAGAAAATCTCATATCTTTCTCTCTTTCTCTCTCGGCATTTGTATGTTTCCTTTCTTCTTTTCTGATCTATGATTCTTTCTTTCTCTCTCGGTGTGCATCCGTTTCCTTTCTTCTTTTCTGATCTACGATTCTTTCTGGTCTGTTTCCATTCTTCTTTCTGATCTATGATTCTTCTGGTCTATGATTCTTTCCTTCTCTCTCGGTTTGTGCATCTGATTTCTTTTTTTTTTCCTGATCGATGATTCTTTCTTTCTTTTTTTGGGTTCTGGGTTTCGAAGAGAATGGCCATGGGTTTCGAAGAGAAGGGTCATGGGTCTTTCTTCATCTTTTTTTCTGATCGATGGGTCTTTCGTCTTTCTGATCTATGATTCTTTCTTCTTCTTTTTTTGATCGATGATTCTTTCTTTTCTTTTTCTTTTTCTGATCGTTGATTCTTTCTTTTCTTTTTCTTTTTCTGATCGATGATTCTTTCTTTTCTTTTCTTTTTTTCTGATCGATGATTCTATGATTCTTTCTTTCTCTCTCGATCTGTGTATCTGATCCTTTCTTCTTCTTCTTTTTTTTTCCTGATCAATGATTCTTTCTTTCTTTTTTTGGGTTTTGGGTTTCAAAGAGAAGGATCATTGGTAGTTTGGAAGAGAAAGGTTTTGGGTTGGGAAGAGAAGCAGTTTGCAGAGGAAGAAGGAAAAAAAATTAGGACTTGCAGTACAGGAAAGGAAGAAGGAAAAAAAAAAAGTTTTAACGCTGTTAATTTGAAATGTTAAATTTGACAAATGTCAAAATTTTAAGTTGGGAACCTAATGTACTGTACCTAAGGTACTGTACCTAAGTTTTGCCCTTATTATTAATCCCAAAATTGAGTTTGACGGGATATTATTATGTACTCCCAGAGTACCATAAATACGTACTCTCTCCTCTCACATGAATGGTGGGTCCCACTAATTAAATTCAAGGTGGGACTCACCATTCATGTGAGAGGAGATAGTACGCATTTACGGTATTTCGGGACTACCTAATAATTTTCCAAGTTTGACATAGAGTTAAAGTTGGTGAAAAGTCAATTGATGCATTTACGTTTTCCTTATCAACATATCGCTAATTAAGAGTGGATTACTAACTTTTACGTTTGGTCATACAATATTACAATCCCAACTACCGGATAATTCTTCATTTGGTATATATGGTGATTTATTATAGGTATGTGTAATGGTCTCTTTTGAATCTTGTTTGCGATTTATTATCATTATTCTTTTCTAAATGATCTATTCTAATATCAAACTTAGCCACCACATATTCTTTTCCAAACTTGGACAGTCGATATTTAAATACCATTTAGGTCAAACTTATTTATAATCCATGAACATGAGTGGGAAATAATGAGTGGGAAACTTATTTCGAATAAGTTGAGACCTCGCTCTTGGTCTAAGCCAACAACAGGGATAATCAAATTTAATGTGGATGCAGCAGTAGGGCAATCTAGAGCAGCAGTAGCGGTAGTGGTAAGGGACTGGAGATGGACATTGTTAATTTGTTATGTGCGCACCCAAATATGACTATTGGGCCTAAGAGGTATTTGGGCTTACAATCTATTTTTATGGTGGGCTTTTGGATTTCTTACAATGGGTGATGCTATGCTCGGCAACTCCGTTTTCCAAGCTTCCCCTATTCTCACTAACACTCTCCCTCTTTTTCTAGGATAATCACTTTTCCTCTCTAGTCTCTTCATTCTGGAATTGCCAACTACTTCAACTGAATCTCCCTTGCCTATTTATAGACCAAGTTAGTGAGATTGCCATGATCATTTTCCTGGTCAGTGGAAGGAGAGGTCCAATATTGTCTCTTCTAAGTGGGTGCTTTAAATGCGAGTAGGAGAAAGTGACAATGACATTGGAACTAGCTCCACCGTTAGGTCTATTGCCCGATTGAGGCATTCCCTAGGTAATGGAAGGGAGGTCCAATACCGTTACTCCTGAGTGGGTGTTTGGTGGTGGGTACAAGGTAATAGTGGCATTGGAACCAACTCCGCCAATAGGTTCTATGCTCGGTAGCGGCATCCCCTAGGTGATGTCGTGCATTCCAAGTTCAACATGCTCGGAAGACATATCTGTCGAAGGTGGCGAGCCTTCACCCTCGCCTCATTAAATGCCGTGCCGTGAGTGTTTTTACACGTGATCAGTGTAAGGTTTTCACACGTGTCATTACCTCCATGAGCCTTCGAGTAAGTGGGCTTGAAGGGGGGTAACGCCCGTACATGTTACTTGCGTGTTCAAAAGCAGTAAACTCCAATCCCCTCCAAGCAGAAGCTAAGGCATTAAGATGGGCTGTGTACATTGCTTCCCAATCCAATTACCAGGCTGTCATTTTTGAAGGTGATTCCTTGACTTGCATCAAATTAAAGCGGTTCAGAGCAAGGGTACTGATGTGCCATGGTCCATGGAGAATTAAGAATGTAATTCAAGAAATCATTGCTCTGACAGGGGTAGTACCTCACTCTTCCTTTTGCTGGGTTCCTAGAGAAGCCAATGGTGCTGCAAACACTCTAGCCAAATGGTCTCTTAAGAATAGATTTGTAAATTCCTTTAACTTGTGCAACTACCCTCCCTGTGTTAGTAATATTCTAAGGGTTGAGGCTAGTTAATCTTTTTATCTTTTTGTTTGTAGCCTTGTTTTTGCTTCAATAAAATCATTCTTTTCAGCCAAAAAAAAAGAAGTTGACGAGGCATATAATGTGATTTGAAGGTGTAAATAAAGGGTTTTACACCCAATCCGAACAGAATCTACACTCAATAATAAAATGATTTTGAAGCAGTTGCTACATACAAAGTTGCCAAAATTTCGTTCTCCAAAAAAAAAAAAAGTTGCAATAATTTAATTCAAAGATTCAAATTAGAATTAATAATAAATGATCATTTATGGTTTGTTATAAAAGTAATGTGAAAATATTGTAGAAACAAAGGAGACCAGCCACGCGTGTTGGTGGGGTGAAACAACTAGACTGAAATTTAACGAAGACAAAGGAGACCAGCCCAATAGGAGTTTAATTTGGTGGTTTGTAAATTTTCTTTCATTGTAATTCTTGTCTGCATCTATCTCTAGTTTAGGAATTTGTTAGTAGCAGCATGCACTGTAGCATGCACAGTACACTCAGTACTCCGTAGAAATTATTTGTTAGTAGCGGCGTGCACTGTAGCATGCATAGTGCACTAGTAGTTAGCACCGAAATATGAACTGGGAGGTAGGAAATATAAATGGCAATGCTGTTGAGACTGATGCAAGCAGTAAACAGCACAAAGAAACAGAGGCAAAACGACGTTCAAGATCAAAACAGGAGAAGGAAAATGACACAGTACAAATTGGTGTATCAGCACGTGTGAAGAAAAGATGCATGCGACTTAGTTGTTTAGAACTCCAGCTGTCATGTATTCATTGGTGTAGTTATAAGTGGTGGTAGTTATACTGTTTAGATAGCTGTTAGAAAGTTAGTTAGAGCAGAGTATTTTGGCGCCCATTTTACTCTCTTGTATACATGTATATATATAGCAATCATAGCTTGTAATTATCATTATCTGATTTCAATGAATTAGAATCAGTTTATAAATTCTCTTTAGAAACCTCTTTCTTTTCAAATGCCAAAATTGAATTGAGGATACAAGGGAAGACAAAAGGCGTGAAAATAAGTATTGAATTGAAGAATGGAGAGCATATACAACAAGACAAGATTGTACCGGTACAATTAAGCCTCAGCCTATATGTAGGTTGGAGTTGGGATTAACTAGTGTAAGGTCAATAGTGTTAAATACTTTGGACCTAGTCATTGATTTATTGCCATGATTAGTTTGAAATTTTTTGAAGTGGGGTTTGGACATTAGTCTTAGTGAACTTGGAAGCCCGATATGATTTAATTTGGTGATTTGAAAATTTTCTTTCATTTTGATTCTTCTCTGCATCTTTCTCTGTTTTAGGAATTTTTTAGTAGCAGTATGCACTGTAGCAAGCAGAACACACTCAGTTGTCTGATGAGATTATCTGTTAGTAGCAACGTTTTTAGTAACATGCAGTACACTTAGTAGTCAACACTAGAAGCCTAATACGACTTTAATTTGGCATGAAAAAATTTGAAGTGGGGTTTGGACATTAATCTTAGTGAACTTGGAAGCCCAATACGACTTTAATTTGGTGGTTTTAAAATTTTCTTTCTTTGTGATTCTACTAAGCATCTCTATCTAGTTCACTCAGTATGCAGTGTACACTCAGTAATTTGTTGAGATTATTTGTTAGTAACAGCGTGCACTGCGGCATGCACAGTACACTCAATTGTCAACACTAGAATACGGACTGAGAGGTAGCAAATGGAAATAGCAATGACAAAATCGAATAAAGGAGACAAGGGAAGAAAAATGGTGTGAAAATGAGTACTGGCTGTACGTAGCATGCAAAGTACACTCAGTAATCTGTTGAGATTATTTGTTAGTAATAGCGTGCACTGCAGCATGCATAATACACTCTGTAGTCAGCACTAGAATATGGATTGAGAGGTAGCAAATAGAAATAGCAATGCCAAAATTGAATAGAGGTTATAGAGGAAGACAAAAGGCAAGAAAATGAGCACTAAATTGGAGAATGGAGAGCATATACAACAAGACAAGATTGTACCGGTACATTCAAGCCTCAGCCTATACGTAGGTTGGAATAAGGATTAGGTAGTGTAAGGTCAAAATTGTTAAATACTTTGGATCCAGTTGTTGATTTATTGCCATGATTAGTTTTAAAATTTTTGAAGTGGGGTTTGGACCTTACTCCAAGTGATCTTGGAAGCCCAATACGAGCTTAATTTGGTGGTTTGTAAATTCTCTTTCATTGTGATTATTCTCTGCATCTATCTCTAGTTTAGGAATTTGTTAGTTGCGGTGTGCACTGTAGCATGCACAATACACTTAGTAATCTGTTGAGATTATTTGTTAGTAGCGGTGTGCACTGTAGCATTCACAGTACACTCAGTAGTCAGCAACAAAATATGGATTGAGAGGTAACAAATAGAAATAGCAATGCCGAAATCAAATAAAGGAGATGAGGGAAGAAAAAAGGGGTCAAAATGAGTACTGAATTGGAGAATGGACAAGACAAGATTGTATTGGTACATTCTAGCCTCAGCCTGGAGTTTGGATTAGTTAGTGTAAGGTCAAAATTGTTAAATACTTTGGACCCAGCCGTTGTTTTATTGCCATGATTAGTTTGAAAATTTTTGAAATGGGGTTTGGACCATAGTCTTACTGAACTTGGAAGCCCAATACGAGTTTAATTTGGTGGTTCTAAAATTTTCCCTTATTGTGATTTTTCTCCGCATCTATCTCTAGTTTAGGAATTTGTTACTAGCATCGTGCACTGTAGCATGCAAAGTACACTTAGTAATTTGTTAAGATTATTTGTTAGTAGCGGCATGCACTGTAGCATACACAGTACACTCAGTAGTCAGCATCAGAATATGGACTGAGAGGTAACAAATAGAAGCAGCAGTGCCAAAATTGAATAGATGATACAAGAGAAGGCAAAAGGCGTGAAAATGAGTATGGAGAACGGAGGGCATATACAACAAGATAAGATTGTATCGGTACATTCAAGCCTCAGCCTGTACGTAGGTTGGAGTTGGGATTAGCTAGTGTAAGGTCAAAAGTGTTAGATACTTTGGACCCAGACATTGATTTATTGCCATGATTAGCTTGAAATTTTTTGAAATGGGGTTTGGACCATAGTATTAGTGAAATTGGAAGCCCAATACGAGTTTAATTTGGTGGTTTAAAAATTTTCTTTCATTGTGATTCTTCTCCGCATCTCTCTCTTGTTTAGGAATTTGTTTGTAGTGTCCATTGTAGCATGCAAAGTACACTCAGTATAACATGCACAGGTACACTCAGTAGTCAGCACCAGAATATGGACCGAGAGGTAGCAAATAGAAACAACAATGCCAAAATTGAATAGAGGAGACAAGGGAGGACAAAAGACATGAAAATAAGTACTGGATTGGAGATTGGAGGGCGTATACAAGAAGATAAGATTGTACCACTTCATCCAAGCCTCAGCCTGTACGTAGGTTGGAGTTGGGATTAGCTAGTGTATGGTCAAAAGTGTAAAATACTTTGGAGGTCGACCCAGTCATTGATTTCTTGCCATGAATAGTTTGAAAAGTTTTGAAGTGGGGTTTGGACATTAGTCCCAGTAAACTTGGAAGTCCAATATGAGTTTAATTTTGTGGTTTTAAAATTTTCTATCATTGTGATTCTTCTCTGCCTCTCTCTTTGGTTTAGGAATTTGTTAGTAGCGGCGTGCACTCATGCACAATACACTCTGTACTTTGCTGAGATTATTTATTAGTAGCGGCGTGCACTGTGGCATGCACAATACACTCAATTGTCCGCACCATAATATGGATTAAGAGGTAGCAAATAGTAATAGCAATGTCGAAATTGAATAGAGGAGACAAGGAAAGGCAAAAGGCGTGAATTGAGTACTAGATTCGAGAATGGAGAGCATATATAACAAGTCTAGATTGTACTAGTACATTCAAACCTCAACTTGTACCACCTATCCTTTGTATATTTTCATATTAAATTTTTTTTTTTCATTTACTTTTCCCTTGATTTCTTAGGACCAAAAAGGTTAAAATAAACCCAAAATTGGAAACTCAATTTCCTATATTTTCTCATATTTTTCCAAGAATCAAATAAGGAAAAAAAAAAAAAAAGAAAAAAAAGAAGATGCAAAGAGAATCACAATTACAATCATAGTCGGTCTCTGTAGGTTTTTTTGAGTGTCTTTGGTTAGATTTGGTACTCATTTTGTTTAGGTGCTCACGAGATTTTGATCTTTTTTGTTTGGAATTTTGGATCTATAATAATAATATGAAGGAAATGCCGAAATGCAATTGGAAATTTTGAGAATATAGAGAGGAATAGATATTTTAGTCCCTAACTTTTTTTTTAGTTGGTGCTAATGTGGCAGTTTATGTGTCAAGAAAATTATATTAAAATTTTACCTTTTTGTCATGTTAGCATTTTTTATCCATCACTTAACGACAATGACTGTTTTGATATAATACTAAAAGGTTAAGGACTAAATTGACATATTTGAAACATTAATAAGGATCAAATTGACAAACATCTTAAAAGTTTGAGACCAAATATGTAATTTATCTTAATATATTTCATATCCCTAAATTTTATCAATATAAATTTTTATTTTTTTATATTATACTTCATTCAAGTCATTTAGACTTAAATTTTAAATTTTAATAACTATATTCAAATGAAAGAATTCATATGCAATATGAAAAATTTAGATACCATGAGTAATGTAAATTTTCTCAAACCACACACCCCAGTAGATTTTTTTTATATTTTTATTATACTTCATTCAAGTCATTTAGACTTAAATTTTAAATTTTAATAACTATATTCAAATGAAAGAATTCATATGCAATATGAAAAATTTAGATACCATGAGTAATGTAAATTTTCTCAAACCACACACCCCAGTAGATTTTTAAATCAGTGTTGGCTCAATGCCTAGACCACTTAAGCCTAGACCTTAGGCCCCACCTGTCCGACAATTGTGTTATGAATGTGGGCGATTACTATCTTCATTGATGCAATTGCAAAGGCAAAGA
Organism: Castanea sativa; assembly: GCF_040712315.1. NCBI lineage: Eukaryota > Viridiplantae > Streptophyta > Magnoliopsida > Fagales > Fagaceae > Castanea > Castanea sativa. The sequence continues at coordinate 54,909,389 of NC_134018.1, forward strand.
TTGCAGGCTTGAATTACGCATCTCATGGTGATCATTTCACTGGTGCTATTGCTATAGCAGTAGTTTACACCCTGGGGTCGGTAGTGAAGAATGTGGCTGGAGTACAAGATTGAGTAATTAATTAAACTAAACTAATGGTTAGCGTCTTGGTTATGCCTATTTTTAGATGTGACCATTTTCAGTATAAGCTAATGCAAAACTTACCTTTTAAGTTTATTTAGAATTCATATCAGTCTTCGAATTTTGTTTTTGTTCATTTCAGTGCTCTAAGTTTCATATTTATTCAATTAATGCATTTCCGTTAACTTTTGTTAAAATTCTTTGAAAAAAAAAATCTAGAAAATACTTTTCAATCATTAATTGAATTTTTTTTAATTTAAAAATTTTGAAGAAAAATTTTAAAAATAGAAGATTAACCACAACATATAATAAAAGTTTTTGGGAAAGCCTTAATCGATAAACTTGAAAGTTAACGAACTGAAATGAATGAAAGCAATGCTAGAGGATTTCAATTAATTTTGGTGAAAAATAAATGGTTAGTTTTACATTTTAGCTTTCATTATATTTGCATCAAAACTATAGTATGTGAACATTTCACTAACCTAAGGGCTAGGGAAATTCATTTTGGTCCTATTCAAGATTGTAACAAGCAAAAGCAAAGCACACGAATTATTGGAATTGAAAATGTTAGCTGGATACAAAAACACAATGAGAGTGAAAAAGGAAGAGCTACTACAAGCAAGGATAATAAATTGAAGAGAACACAAACATGAGTGGACCCATTTTAATTTGTTGTACCAGTCTAATTTCTAATTATTTACCTATCAATAAAATTGCCTATAATCTCATCTCCTAGTTATGAAATCCAGTTGTAATCTTATCTTTTCCTTATAAGTGGTAAAATGAAATCTCCTCTGGTAGATTTGTAATCTTATCTTTTTTTTCAAACCGGTAAAATAAAATCTACTGTTAGGATCTTAGGATTATCTAACGAACGAGGATCCTGATTCAGATTATAAAATCATCTCTTTGTTGCGAAATCTCCTAAAAAGTAGCCTAACAGGACTTTGACTCTAAAACATATCTACTTCAGTATCTCTATATGCTCTCTTTTTATTTGACCACCGATCCATGTATTCTGATCATTTCATTCTCCATCTCCAAGATTCAACGTACCACACAAGAAAATTCAGTTTGCAACAATTCATAAAATGGATTTGGAGTTAGGTATACTTCCCCATTACAGCGTCAACCGCAACGATTACAAACTTCTTGACATGATCGGCTTTGCCAAAGGGGCCACCGTTTACAAAGCCAAGTACCTTCCTGATGATCGCACTGTAGCAGTAAAAATCGTTGATCCATACAGAGTAGAAGATTGGAAATGGTTCAAGAAAGAAGTTAATCATGCCAGCAATCCTCAATATTGCAAGGTAAATGTTCTGAGCGTATTTCTCCATCAAGATCACTATTGGGTTGTCATGAACTACGAAAAATGGGACTCTATCAAGTCCATTATGTCATGGTTGTATCCAGATGGTTTACCCGAGGACTCCATTGCTTTTGTTCTTCAAGGCCTTCTAACAGCTCTAGGCACTCTTAATGTCTATGACGTTCCGCGCGTGTACTGGCTTGAAATCTGGAACATGGTGTCTGATTTTCGGCCTCGGTACGGGCACGTGGTGCATGCACACATGATGGACTTTAGCAACATTTTTGTTGGGAAGAATATTGATGTAAGGCTTGCAGTTCCTGCAGTAAGCTATGAATCGGTGTGGTGTAAAGCTTCATCTAACCCAGTGCCCCCTCTGCCACACTGGGCCATCGCTCCTGAAGTAATTACGGAAATTAAACACGTTTCGCATAATTGCTATAACGAGGATGGTTGGATGGTTGGTCTTATTGCATTGCAATTAGCTTTTGGAAGACTACCCTTCTCTAACCGTGAAGGTTTGGATGCTTTTGTTACAAGCTTGGAGGCTTTTGTTACCAGCTTCAAAGACCGACCTGATTTTCGTACACGAAATCCAAAGAGAAGAAGTAGATTCAGGAAGCTTTGTGCTTGTTTAGGGTCTGGATTCTCAACAAATTATACCCCTGATTTCAGAGGAAAGAAGCTGTCGCTGTGTTTCTGGGATATGGTTCTGTGGTGCCTGACTAGAGATGCCTCAAAAAGACCAATACCATTTATATTATCAGCACATAAATTCTTCTCCCCACGCAAAAACCTAGCTGATACTTTCTGTAGGGAGGTCTTCGATCAATTGCCAACTTCATATTTGCAATTGATTAATCAAACGGTTACAGAAGAAACCACATGGACATATGAGGAAGAAGTGGCACGACAACCATCAACATCATCATCTTCTTCATCATCATTTTAGCCTGTGTATATGTCATCGTCTTCTCTGTTCGTGCCACGTAAAATGTTTATATTGCTTTATAACCGTCTGGATATTCTGGTAGTTGAGTGCCATTTTAAAACTTCATATCTAAATGAATAGATTCCAATTTGATCCATGTCATATGTCGAGTTTTATTATCTTATTTTTTTAGCTTTATATTTTTTAAATTTAATATAGAATTCTACTTCTGATTCTCTAACCTAATCTTATTCTCGTGAAATGATTATCATGCCAAGGATATGCGTCTTGAATTTTTCAAATATTGAAGTTTTTTTAAAGTAATAATTAAAGGACAATGTTTGGCTACAAACTTTATTGTATCTTAAGGCTACAATTTTCATTAAAAAAAACTAACTTGATTACCTATTTTTAAAATTTAACTATTCAATTACATGTTCTTTATACTCTTTACACACTTGTCAAATTTTGTGTCGTTAAGATATTATTTACTATATGATGAATAAATTTATTTTTTATGCATAATTTTAGATTACAAAAACTTGCAATTTAAAAAATTATTGATGACATCATGACATAGCTATTGATTTTCAATCTTCTAAAAATTTTGCATGTATAGAGAATATAAATGTTAGATTTGTCAAAATTTACAATCAATAATAAAATATTGAGTAAAGTTGTATCCTGAAATTACAACAAAGTTTATAACCAAAGTTATCTGTAATTAAATGAATAATTATTACACATTAATTATATATCATCAATTTTTATATTAAATGTCAGCCCAAAACGTGGTAAAATATACTTTTTTTTAATACAAGATAAAATTTCTACTTTAGCCTAATCTAAGTGTATATATATGTGAAGTTCCCTTCTAGAGATTTGAACTCCAGCCTTTGCTTCCCACACCTCACAAGTATTTATACTTGTGAAGTGACCACCGCACCAAGAGTGCGTGGTGATTTTTTTTCTTAGCGCGTTCCGCGGTGTGGTAAAAAAATACTTAAGTGGAAGTCAATGGGGGTGAGCTACTCATCAGTGTCAATGCATTGCTAAGTGCAAACAATAAAAAAAGAAATAAATTACATTAAATAAAATCATAGATATGTATAACTTTGGATAAGAACTAAATTAAACCAATTTAAACATTTTCGGATGTTTAATTAGGTGTTCATACTTTTTTTTTTCTTTGAGATATGTTACATTCACAATATTTTTACAATAAATTATAAACGGTAAGTAGTTATTAGTTCTAATTTGAATCTACGACTTAAGTTACCTTTTTGCTCACCCATAAGAATCAATAACAACCTAATACTTAGAATTTCAAATCTTTGATTTGTCATAAAAAAAAAAATGAAAGCTACTACAAGATTGGAGTAAGCTAGATTCCAAATTTAGAATTCTAATTTTGTGCTTGATGAATAAGAAATAATTACTCTATTTTCACAACAAAATTCGGCAATGTTTTAATTTCTATCAATTCCAAAATTGAGTTTTGATATTGAGTTAATTGTTTTACTCTGTTTTACTTACTTTTTTTTTATTTTTTTTTTATACAAGATAGAATTTCTATTCTAGCCTAATTTAAGTATATATGTGTGTGAAACTTTCCTCTAAAGACTTGAATCCCGGTATTTGCCCCCCACACCCCACAAACATTTATACTTGTAGAGTGATCATCGCACTAAAGGAGAGCAGTGGCATTTTACTTACTTTTAATGTGGGATACTTTTTATTCTTTGAGAAAATTTTAATGTGAGATTCTGAAGTTGAAAATAATAAAAGAGTAATTATTAGACGTTTTAAAGAAATGTTGAAGCAATATATTCCATGTTTATATATATATATATATATATATTATATTAAATGACCTATTTTTATATTCGTGGATTTCAAAGAACTCCTATCTTGAGTAATTCAGCCAAATAAAAATTTAGAACTTTTTGCCAAGACAGTGTGGTCGATTTGGACTCAACGGAATCACGTCCGTTTAGCTAAGTTGAATGTCAATCTCCTTCTTTTGGCTCAAGTCTCCGAAAATTGACATGTGCATGGCCTTGCAAGTACCATGTTCTTTGCCCTAGCAGCAGACTCATGCTTTGTGGCAACCTCCCCCCTTGGCATGCTTCAAAATCAATTTCGATGGAGCTACTTTTGTTGTTGAAAATAAGTTTGGCATCAGAGTTGTTATTCGAGACTCTCAAGGTATGGTCATTGACTCTCTCTCTCAACTGCTCCCCCAGGAATTTCAAGTTGTAAAAATAGAGGCCTTAGTTGCGATAAGAGCTTTGGAGTTTGCTTTGGAGCTAGGTATTGCACAAGTAGTTCTAGAGGGTGATTCTAATGTAGTTATGAATGCTCTTGCTGAACAGGATGTTTCTTTATCTTCATATAGTCTACTAATTGCAAATGTAAAATCTTTGTCCCATGGTTTCTTTTAATTACATTGCTCTCGTGTTAAGAGAGAATGTACTAAGGTCACTTATAGTTTAGCTAGGCATACTATTATTGTTTTTGATTTTATTGTGTGGATGGAGTATGTTCCTCCACAGGTTATTTTTGTTTATCTAGCCTTTCTTAGTTTTAATACAAATCGTTTTCTTTCTTTAAAAAAAAAAAAGGCTGCACTCCAAGAATCACAGAGAGAGAGAGAGAGAGAGAGAGAGAGAGAGAGAGAGAGAGAGAGAGAGAGAGAGAGAGAGAGAGAGAGAGAATTTAATGCAAAAAAAAAAATCACTTTAACAACAGTTTATCAAATTTCAATATTGGGTGTGTTTGTATAAAATATTAAGAAACAAAATTTTTGGTTCAAAATGAACATTTGTAAAGAAAAAAATATGAGTTGTAGTTGCAAAACGATTTTTTGAGTTTTAAAAATGCACTTTTAAATTCCTAAATTTCCTAACTAAACAGACTATTTGCTTGATAGTATTTATTTTTCCTACATATTATAGAACTGATAACTTTCAATCCCACATTTCCACACTCTGCGATCAAACAACAAATCCAATTCCCTGATGTCGAAATTTGTGCAAGAGCCATGCCATGGCCAATGCCCGGCCGAATGGGTGGGATTGGGATTGAAAAAGTTTTGTAGAAAATCTTCATAACTTGCGTTCGGTCTTAAGTGAGAAAAGTTTAGTCGTGCGATTAGGACTACACATTATTTAGAAATGTGCTCAAAACAACAATCAAAATTTAAGAAATGAAAGTGGCTAAGCTGAGGTCTAAATCAATTTGCTACGAACTAGTGAAAGATTAGAAATATAGATAAAAAGGAAACCACCTACTATTCAAATTCAAGCAATTCCTCGTGCAGGCTGAGGCTTGAATGTAATGGTACAATCTTGTCTTGTTGTATATGCTCTCCATTCTCCAATCCAGTACTCATTTTCATGACTTTTGTATCCCCTTGTCTCCTCTATTCAATTTCAGCATTGCTATTTTCATTTGCTACCTCAGTCCCTATTCTGGTGCTGACTACTGAGTGTACTGTGCACGCCCCTACTAACAAATAATCTCATATTGTACCATCTTTTGTTCTCACTCTTCTACTTTTCTCTCTTTATTTATTATCAATCCCAAAATTGAGTTAAAGTTAGCTGAAAATTAAATGGATGCATTTACGTTTTCTTGTCAACTTATTGCTAAAAGTGGATAATGGATTCCTAACTTTTACGTTTGGTCATAAAAGAATACAATCCCGGCTAACTGACAAACCATCATTTGGTATATATGGTGATTAATTATAGGTATGTGTACTGTCTCTTTTCAATTTTCTTTGCGATTTATTAATGTCTCTTTTCAATTTTGTTGTTAATATTATTTTTATTGATTTTTTTAATTGATCTAATCTAATATCAAACTTAGCCACCACATGCATATTCTTTTCCAAACTTGGACAGTCGATATATAAATAACATTTTGGTCAAACCTATTTATAATCCATGAACATGAGTTGGAAAGAATACAATCCTAACTAATTGACAAATCATATACTAATTATTGGCCCATGTGTTGCACAGATTTTTCTTATTTGTAAATTTATAAATATTCATATATAATTAAAGTTAAAAAAAAAAAAAAAGTATATCCCAAGAAATATATTAAGTATTATCTAGAAGTTGAATTTTATTGCATTATTTTCTATCTATACTTCTCCATATTATACATACATACATATATATGATTATTATTAATAACTAAATTATACCATATAATTAAATGTAAAAAGTTAATTGTAGGGGTCTGAGGACCAAAGAGAATTAGAATACGAAAGCATCTCGTACAATCCCACCTGTGAAGATGTCACCTACCCGAGAATGTGAGGGAATGTGGAATAGTGTTATGTAAGAACTAATGGAGAAGAGAAAGAACCATAAGGGGGGTAAAGACGGAGGGAGGAAGCTTCCTGGAAAAGCATACATTCCCCCTCCGCATTGAATATCCTGCAACAACCTTATTAACTGTATTAATAAGGAAATGATACCTGAATAGTGACTTTACAGCTAGTAGTTCCTTCTATCACCTTCAATAGAACTTTGATGGGACACGTGTCCTGTGAAAAGCCCTGAAGTATACAGATGGAGGGGTGGGATGCAAGGAGGAAGGATGTGTAAAGAAGGGAAACCTCCTAATTAAATGGGGGAACATTTTCTTCTAGGATAAGAGAGAAAGAAAAGGTGATTGTGTAGAAGATAAGGCAAAACCTAGAATGTTTGTGTATAAGCAACCAATCCTCGAACAGACCCGAGGAGAGCATCATTTGTAACGATTACTTAAGAGAAAATTCTATAATATTTTGAATTCTTTGGCCACAAACTAAAACTTGATCTTGAACTATTATTGAACTGTCTTCCCACTCTTTTTAGAAATTCTATTGTTTGGGTTTGGTTTGAAAGATAAGGCATCACTATTTTTAGTGGGCTTGGACTATCACATTCTAAGTACTTACATTAATAATATCATTTTAATTTTTTGTTTAAATTGAATGATATGCAACATTATATACCACTAAGCTTTGTCAATATTATCTGTACTAAATTATAGTTCTATAACTTTTAAAATAAATAAATAATTAATACTCATATATTTCATGACCTTCATATGATAGATTTTGTTAACACTTCTAAAATTTTTAAAACTACAAAAGGAACCCTTAAAAATTAGAGAGAGCAAAAAAAAAAAGAGAAAGAACGAGCAATAACTAATAATTGCAACGATGAACAACCTGAGTGAGTTTTATTGAAAATATTTACCAATAAGTTGAAAAATACCATTAGGAAATTTTGGGTGATATTCAGCTAGAATATTATATAATTTTCATCATTCTTTTCTTTTTTTAACAACTCTATGTTATACAATAAAAACCAATTGTTATATGTCCATATTAATCAAAAAAATATTATATTGTATTTCGAAGCATTATTTTCAATGTTTGTTGCAAAAAAAAAAAAGAAAAAAGCAAGGATATCAATACGATTCAATAGTTAGAAAAATATATTGTGTCATCAAATAATTGGTGGAATAATTAAATTGCAATATTAACAATTTATAATTACATACAAAATGTGAAAATAGAGAGTAAAAAGAATTAAAATGATTCTTAATGAAGAAAATATTGACCGATACGTTTTTAGCAAAAACAACGAGAACTGGCTAACGGGCAGTATGATAGCAAACTCTTTATTAGTTGGAAAAGAGGCATGCACCTTAGAGCATCCACAGCAGACATGACAAAAAAAAAAGTCATTTTGCCACACTAAAGACCTACTTTATTATTTTACCACATTATTTTACAACATCTCATTTATCAGATGTTTTATAATTCAATTCTATACATTAAAATAATATTTACTACATATTAAAATAATATATTATCTCCTCCACCGTTATCATCAACAAAATCAACAACATCAACGGTACAACCACCAGCCACCAATATCCACTGCCGCAACAACACCTCTACTACAAACCAACCACCACAATTACTCACCAATATCAGATCAACCCAAATTGCAGCAAAAAAAAAAAAAAAAAAATCCAAAACCAGAGAGAGGCAGAGTGAAAGGCGAACAGAGAGGAGAGGGAAGAGGGTGAGATCGACGGCGGCCTCGGTGAACCCACTTTCAAGCTCACACCACCAAGCACCACCTTTAACCACCATCGATGAACCCATCTACCACCATCTGCCAAACCCATCTACCATTAATGAACCCATCTGCCAAACCCATATACCACCATCGATGAACCCAAGAGAGAGATTCACCACCATGGCAAACCCAACAGACCCATCTACCACCATCGATGAATCCGACGCCGCGGCTGCTGCGGCCGATTTCGACGAAGTCGCGACTGCCTTTCCTCCTCTCTTGGCCACCGCCGCCGCCTTCTTCTTGCTCGCGTCCAATTGTGAGAAGAGGAAGAGCAAGGGTTGGGAACTTGGGAGAGAGAGACAAATTTTGAGAAGAGATAGAGAGAAAAAATCAAATAAAGAAATTAGAGGAGAGAGAAAAGTCGAATAAAATAGTATTTTTTGGTTTTACCATTTGTGTCCGTACCGTGGCAAATTTGCAATGGTACGGACACACATGGTAAAAATTTGGCACATATAGAACATCTGATGGGAGGTGTTTTTTGTGTTTGGTATGTAAAATGTGCCAAATATTTGGCATCTGATGGGAGGTGTTTATCTTGGCATTCTTTTTCCAAAGATTGGATCTTGGATACACTGAGAATGCCAAAATCGAGATCCTACATTGAATCGTGGGAGGTAGGTGGGATCGTAAATCATAAGATCGGATTGTGGATCCTACATTATTTAAGAAAAAAAAATACACATTGGTATGTTAAATAATCACATAAATTATACATTCATTCATAAAAAACCAAATATTTGCATCCATTTGATGTAATTACTCCATACATTACTACATCCATTTGCATGTGTTAAATATTTGCATTGATACACTATGTTGAATATGTTAGTATAGGTGCAGAGGCGGAAGCATAGAACACACAATAACACATGAGAGTTACATGGTTCAGCTTAACGGCCTACATCTACGGAGGAAACTCTAAAAGGCTACATCAATAATATATTAAAGTGTAATACAAATCTTGTATTACAATGAACCATAACATGTGTGTGTGTGTGTGTATATATATATATATATATATATATATATATATATATATATATATATATATATATATATATATAGTAGATTAAACCTTAAATTAATAGACTTCTAGTACAAGTAGGAAACTTCGCTTGCACATAAAGTAGAATTAGACTTAAAGATGTCAAAAACCTCAAAATGTAATACTCTATTAGGATGTTATTTTTTATTTGGATCAAATTGACACTCTATCTCTCTATATTAGAATAGCAAAACTTAGTCTATTGAAATGTTATTTTTCATTTATATCCAACTGAGCCATCTGTCAAGTCAATGAAGATTATAAGAAACTAAGATCGTTTAGAATCGTTAGAATCATACGACCCTGCTGATTTGAACGATTGCAAAAATCCTTGAAATATCCGGGTCGTTTTGGGCGGGTGAAATCGTAAAATAGTAGGATCATAGAATTAAAATCGGAATTTTGACAACCATAAATACACATTCTTCATGCCAAGCTCAGACTTAATCAACCAGATGGGCCCTCTTCTAGCATCGCTCCGTTTTAGCCAATGTACCATATCTTGAAGTTGGTTGAAACTAGTGATGAAGAACGCGCAACCAAGATCCAATATTTGGAAAAAGAAAGCCAAGGCCCAAGATAACCTTTCGATGGCTACTGTAGGCTTTAAGATCCTGAGGTGCATGCCTTTTTCCCAACTAACAAAGGGTTTGCCATTATACTGCCCAGTAGCCAGTTATTGTTTTTGCAAAAACAACGAAAATACAGGTTTTTTTTTTTTTTCCCCAATGAATTTGAAGAACCAATTGCTGCCTTTATTCTAACAGAAGTATTATTAACTTTGTGTAACTTCCATGACCCGTCCACCCATCATGGCTTTCTTAACACAAAGCACAGATAAGAGAAATGAGAAAGGAGAGGGGTGAAGGTTGTGAGTGAGAGAGAAGAATAGAAAGTTGAAAGTTGTGAGTGATAGAGAAGGAGAGAAATGTGAATGTGAGAAGTTAATTACCGAAACTTAGTGTTTAGCAAGAGGGAAAATTGTGTAAATCTCATTATGATGATTGTTAACTTACTGTCTGTAACAAATTAGTTAGTCCAGTGTTAAAACAAGTCTTGTATTTCACTTTCAAGTTAATGAGAATTAGTTCAGTTTTTCTCTCAATATTTGATTCCCTGTGATATTGGTGCGGGTACACTACGGACATGTAGGTTGAGGTTGCTGCTCCTGTGCTCCACCAACATGGCGGGAATTTACTATTGTATCTTCGATACATACTATATGTATGTTCTCCTATCCATTCCAAGTTTCCAACGGCTAATTTTCACAAATCTAATTGATAAGAAATGATAACTGAGTTTAAGTGATATGACACTACACTTTTAGATTTGTGAAGAACTAAATATTTGTTGTAATGTGGACCCTCTCTGTTTTAATAACAAATAGAGAAATTCCTAATACAAATTGAATGTTGTTAGTTATTTAAAGAAAACTGAATGCGGTGTAATAACTTTTGGTCAACTTAATATGATTGTTTATACCATAAACTAATTTTCAAAAAACATACAGATGTCAATATAAGCAATCTCGTAAAACTGCTTGATCGAAAGATAATTTGCAAATCTTTGTGCTTTGGTGATAGTTTTACTTATTTATAAATCATTGTATATATTCATATGGACAGAAATTTATTATTTTAGAGCCAAAGGAATCCTCCCTGGGATCAATCTTTTAATTTATTTTTTTCCTCAAATTCAATCTGTGTGCAAGAAAAACACTAATTTTTAATACTTAGATATGCTAAAGTAGGAAATGCACCAATGGCCTTAAAGAATAAGTTTCAATGCTAAATCAATTTGCTACGATCTAGTGAAAGATTAGAAACATAGATAAAAAGGAAACCACGTACTATTCAAATTCAAGCAATTCCTCGTCAGGCTGAGGCATGAATGTACAGGTACGATCTTGTCTTGTTGTATATGCTCTCCATCATCCAATCCAGTACTCATTTTCACACCTTCTGTATTCCCTTGTCTCCTCTATTCAATTTCAGCATTGCTATTTCTATTTGCTACCTCAGTCCCTATTCTGGTGCTTATTACTAAGTATACTGTGCATGCTACAGTGCACGCCTCTACAAACAAATAAGCTCGGATTGTACCATTTTTTTTGTTCTCACTCTTCTACTTTTCTCTCTTTATTTGTTATCAATCCCAAAATAGATCAGTTAAAGTTGGTGAAAATTGAATTGATGCATTTACGTTTCTTTGTCAACATATCGCTAATAAGAGTGGATAATGGATTGCTAACTTTTACGTTTGGTCATAAAAGAATACAATCCCAACTAAGGCTGCGTTTGGTTTAACGGTAAACCAATTTCAGAAATGATTTTCCCCGTTTGCGTGTGTTTGGTGAGCACAAAAAATTTGGTCAACTGAAATTGTTTTCCAATTTGACCGTAAAACACCCCTTATACGATGGAATTGATTTACCATTCCTATTTTACCTTCAAATCACGTTTTCCACGAAAAACAGAGAGAGAGCACGAAGAGAGGGAGACAGAGAACGAAGAGAGGAGAAAGAGAGAAGTGAGGGAGACAGAGAACGAAGAGAGAAGTGCCGACGAGCTCGCGCCGGTGAGATCGAGCCTCAAGCCCAGACCGAGCCCCAAGCCCAGACGAGCTCGCGCCGGCGAGACCGAGCCCCAAGCCCAGACGAGCTCGCGCCGGCGAGATCGAGCCCTAAGCCCAGACGAGCTCGCGCCGACGAGATCGAGCCGTGAGATCGCTACCACGCCGACGAGCTCGAGTCGGCGAGATCGAGCCGCGAGACCACCGTCCCAAGCCCAAACCCACCTCCGTTGTTACCAATCTGGCCGCCGTTACCGATCTCTCTCCCTCAATCTCTCAATCAATCCGAACATTGATCTCTGATTTTGTTGTTGTTGTTGCGGTGGTGTGGGTGGTGGTGTTTTGGTGGTTTTTGTGTTGTGTGGTGTTGGTGTGTGGGTGGAGGTGGATTTTTCTGTGGCTGCTGTGTGGGTGTTGTAGATTTTTCTGATATAAAATTTGTTTGGAAGCTGAGAAAATGTGAGAAATCAGTAAAAAAATTTGCATTTTCAGAATATTACCAAACACTTGAAAATATTTTCCAAAGTATTTTTTAAAATGCCACCAAACATCTAAAAATATTTTCCTTTCCCGAAAATATTTTCCTTTCCTGAAAATATTTTCCGGAATTGCTTTACTGTCGAAACAAACGCACCCTAACTGACAAATCATCATTTGGTATATATCGTGGTGACTAATTATATTTATAGGTATGTGTACGGTCTCTTTTCAATTTTGTTTGCGATTTATTAATGTCTCTTTTCAATTTTATTATTATTATTATTATTGATTTTTTTTTAATTGATCTATTCTAATATCAAACTTAGCCACCGCATGCATATTATTTTCCAAACTTGGACAGTCGATTTTTTTTTGAGGCACAAGACAATGCATCAAAAAATTAAGAAACACTAGCTAAATCAGAGTGGAGTACAAAAAAAAAAAAATTAGGATAGAACATCCCCCATCCAAACTAAAAAACTTGGAGTAAAAAAATGAGCTACCTTATTCATGTCTTTCCTCTTAACATGATAGTAATGCAATTGAGTAAAAAAATTAGACCTATACTGAACATTATCCAAAAGCAAACCACAAGGAGACAGATCAACACAACCATTTTTCAGAGCTTGAATCAACATCAGGAAATCACTTTCCAAAACAGCATGTTTAATTCCTAACTCAGCAGCAAACTCCAAAGCCGGTGCAGCAGCTGAGGCCTCGACCTCCAGGGCAGCAAAGGCTTGAGAAATTTTTTGCAAGAGAGAGTCAATTACAAGGCCTTGATGGTTACAAATCACCACTTCAGCACCAGAACAATTGGACTCAGAGAATACAGCTCCGTGTAAAACACCATAAAGTGTTAGAGGTGACGCTAATAAATTTTTTTTGCCCCTTTTGATACAAGGGAGGGAAGGAGGGTTTGAACTATCTAATTACAGCAAGCAAACTATAATTTCAATTTCAATTAGCTGTACTAACCATTATTAGTATTAATTGGGTCATTTATGATATGAATAATTATTCATTACTCCCCTAATAAAGTAATAGTGATGGGGTACTCTCTTGTTCCACAAGAATAATGGATCTATCTAATTAAATGTCAATTTTCTTTATTTTTAATAAATATTCTTGTATTTATGATATTTAAAAGTCTTCTTTTTTCTTTTGAGAATTCTGGAGCGGACAACTGTGACATTGAACTTCTTAAAGAAGTCAATACTACTGAAAGCCAGGAGCTGCAAATACTAATGTATGAAAAAAAATTTGAAGAATCGTCTTTTTGTCTTTATAAATGTCTTCTGAGTCAAATTGTCAATGAAGTCTAACTTAAATGGCAGGTCCTTCTACCATAAATTTGGGTGGAGAATGCTTATAAAGAAAATAAAATTGAGTCAATAGTGAGGTTGTTGGTACAAAACTCATTCGGTGAGTGTGCAAGAAAAACACTTATTTTTGTGGACAAATTTTAGCTACAAAATTAGATGTTGCATTAGATTACAACCTTACTCAATAAAATAAATATTATTACATATTTTGAAAATCTAACCGATAAATTGCATGTTCTTTATACTCTTAATATACATATCAAATTTTGTGTCAATTATTGAATATTATTAACTATATGATCTATAAGTTTATATTTTATGTATAATTTTAAACTACAAAAACTTGCAGTTTAAACAATTTATTGATGACATAGCTGTTGATCTTAAATTTTATAGAAATTTTGCAAGTATGAAAAATATAAAAAGAATATGTCATTTAATGGTGGATTTGTCGAAATTCAATTCCAATAAAAAGAGATTGAATAAGGTTGTAACCTAAGACCATATATAACTAATTTTATAACTAAAATTTGTTCAATTTTTATTACTTAAATATATGCTAAAGCAGGAAATGCATCAATGGCCTTTGGGCCAAATGGCTCAAAGGACCCCCTAAGTATGGGGTGCTGGGTGAGAGGTGGAGGTTTGAAAAAAAATTACCAAATTCTCTAAAAAATAACTTTTAATGCTAATCAAATGTAGTAATTTAAAAATTACCAATTTCTCAAGATGAAAGAATGTTGAAAATTCTATGTAGGCCTTATTTGTTTGCTGCATATCCATCTGAAAATTCGTACTTTAACCTTCATCCATTTGATCTTTTGTTGTTATGGTACTGTCTTGATAACATTATTGTGCACTGTTTGTTTTTCTGCCCATACTATTGACCTTTTGAAGTATCTTATGTCCTTTTCTTGTGCATGCCTATGCAGTAAAGAGACTGATGGCTTATGGCCGTTTAGTAACGTTGTTCTAGTAAAGTTATTTGTATTTTTTTGAAATATGTGTGGGTAAAAAAATGCGTAAAAATACATGTAATGTTGTTTAAAAACTAAAAACAGATTGTTAAACCACTCTACCAAACGGGGTCTTAATCTTTTGTTGTTATGGTATTAACTTGACAACATTGTTGTGCACTTTTTGTTTTTCTGCCCATACTATTGACCCTTGAAGTATCTTATTTCTTTTTCTTGTGCATGCCTCTTCAGCAATGAGACTGATGGCTTAATCCAACAGAGATCGATGAGTAAAAACAGGTGGTCTAGTATAATTTATAGCCGAGGGCAAAAGCAACTGACACGTTTATTTCTGAAGGAAGCAGAGCAAGCATTGCAATTGACACTTTGTGAAAGAAACTAAATGTTAATTAATTTCCACATATTGTATAAGAACTAGTTTTTACTTATTTTAATGTAGCTTTGATAATTGTCTCAAGATGGAGTCTTAGACGCACCTTGCAATTACTCCGTCTTCCTTTTGTGATTCAATAAGTCTATGGGACAAACATTTGATAGTTTTACAGCTGAGTTGAAATTATTGTTTATAGGTATTTCTTGATTATTATTATTATTATTACTTTTTTGATGAACAATTATTATTATTATACTATAATTCGGTTAACTTATATGATACTGTAGACACCTTATTTTGTTCTTCAAGATACATATTATTTTGTGTATGCGTTCTCCCACCGATAAATTAATTAAATGATGTGCATAAACTCTCAAATGTCCTTTATTTGTTATGTTAACTCCGGTTTTTTTCTTGTCCAAATCTTATATCTGTGTTTTATATTAAAATTTAATTCATAAATGAATTTTTCACTCTTTTTGTCCAACATTTTGATTTTAGTGTTTTTTTTTTATAATTGTTGTTTGTATTCAAATCATAATTGACATAACCCAAGCAATTGAGAAACTTGGGAAAAGCACCTTTCTCAGGTCAATCAGTACGTGCATGTAACTAAAATTCATTGTGATATGTAACAGAAGAAGTAGCTATAAACACTAATGTAAATCCTTATCCTTATCAATTCTAATTTATCCTCAAAAGTAATCACGTACCACTTTGACTTCAAGAAAAATTATGAAAAGGAAATTAAATTTGATTTTAGTGTTAAAAAAAAAAAGGAAATTAAAAGAGAGACCAAAAAAAAAAACAAAAATGAATGCTGCTAGGTGAGGCGTGCACTGTGCAGTGGTGGTACAGTGTACCCCACCTGCGAAATAAAACAAGAAAAACGGAGTTCTCGTTCTCTGTCTTTGCATTGAACTGGGTTCAGTATGAATGAGACAAAATGCTCTCTGTCTTGGCATTGAACTAAATTGAAAATCTTTGAGAGAGAGAGAGAGAGAGAGAGAGATAGAGTCTCACAAGCTCTTTCCAAAGAGATGTAGAGGAGACACAGAAAATAAACAAAAACCTAACCAAACCCAAAATACCCATATCCAAACCCAAACTCAAAGACAAACACCTTTCCTGCATAAGCTTCCAAACCAGCAAACGGGTTGGGTTTGATGGGCTTGTCAATGGGTTGGGTTTTCTTTCTTTGGTCCAGTCTTGTAGTTTAGGTTATTATGGAAATATGAGTTTAGCTAAAACTAAAAGCCCACGTGCATTGCAAAGAAAATGGAAAAACCAAGTTAATTCATGGGATGATCTGTTTTTTAACAAATAGGTTTGATCTGTTTAAAGTATAGTTTCTCTATAAAAAATCCGAGGCTAAAATAAATTTTAACTTTTCTATTCTCAAATAACAATTGAAAATAAGAGTTAAGTTTAGACATGCTTTATATATTATAATTGTTACTTTAGTTGCTTGATCTTCTTGTTAATTTCATTGTCAACACTTTGTTTCTATCATTATTTATTATCATTGTCAAGTCACACAATTTAGTTTTAGGTCATTATGCATGAGTGAGTGTCTCACACCTTCTCAGAACCACATAATTTGATCCCTGAACCAAACTTATTTTGTTATTTTCCCTTTAAAAAAATATAAAATAACTAGCTAACCTTCACATTTCAAAACTCATGATTTCCAAAATAAAACCTTCAAAACAATAATTTAAAGTGACCATGAAGCCCAACTAAAAGCGAAAGCCACTCTTGTAGCAATTTAATTTATCCAACCAAATCACCATCATCAGTAATGAAAAATTTAATAAAAAGATCATCATTTGTTCTTCAAACAAAAATTAATAAGACATCAAAACAATATTACAACTGCATATTCTTCTGTTGAGATTGTTTTGCCCATTTTTGGTGGTTTCCTATTTCAGACAATGGTCTTTTTTTTTTTTTTTCTAAAAACCAAATTAAAAAAAAAAATTTGACATGCCAACAAAAAAGCTTCCATGAAATGAAACTGAACGTCAGTGCTACCTCAACCAAAATCATTAAAAAAGGATTAAAAAAAAAAGAAGAGAAGATGCATGGCATCTTTTTGGACTTGCAATTACTAGGCCTATGACTAGTGACAGTTGATTTCTTCAGCAATTGTATTTTTTTTTTTTCCATTCCTTGAGCTTTTTTGATTGTTATCCTCTGGATTTTCCTTGATGCACTTCAAAATCAATTTTGCAAATAATGTTTATAAGTTTTTTAGCTTCATCCTCAAAGGCGCCTTTTGAGGTCTTCAGTTTTTTTTTACAGTTTTTGAAACTTTGGCCTCAACCTTTTGCGAACAGAACTGTCGTTCTTGCTTGACAAGTCATAAATTTTTCGAATTTTTTGTATATGTTCACTCCATGTGCTTTCTCCATCTCGATAGGTGTTGGGTTGGTCAGTTTCAAAGATAACAGCTTAAATTGCCATTTATCTGAGAACTTATCGCAAGAACATCCTGCTGGAGGTCCTCACAATGAGTTATCGGATATATGGCAATTTAGCTATCAACTTTGGAATTTATATATCCACTCAACCCAACACCTATAAAGATGGAGAAAGTAGATAAAATGAGAACATCTTTAAAAACTTCAAAAGATTTATGACTTGCCAAGCAAGATTAGCAGTTTTGTTTGCAAAAAGTGAGTCTAAAGTTTCAAAAGCCGTCAAGAAACTAAATAAAATCCTTGTAACAAAGAGCCTTTGAGAATGAAGCTAAAAACTTATTAAGACATCATTTGTGAAATAATTTTGATGTGCATTGTGGAAAATTCAGATGATAGACCACCTAGCCAAAAAAAAACTTAGGGAATGGAAAGAAGGAATAACTGAAAAACCCAACCCTCTGTCCCTCACTAGTTGGGAAGCACGGGTGCGGTGTTTGGGCCGCCGCACCCGCGTCGGACGCGGCCCGACGCGGCGACGCGCAGGCGACGCCGCTGCCTACGCATCCGTGGCACGTCAGGCAATACGTTGCGTTTTGGGAAAAAAAATTCTGAAACCCTTATATGCTTAGCCCTCACAGATCACTCCTCTCAGCCAAAACTCTTTTCATTTTTTTTCAAGTTCGGTTCTCTCTCAGCCGCCCCAGCCCCTACCTCTTCAAGCTAGTGCTCTCAAGTCTCTCCCACTCTCTGCCTTCACTCTTCAGCTAGCTCTTTCCCATTCTCTACCTTCACTCTTTAGCATATCTCATTTTTCAGCGCTCCACTTCGTCTCCCTTGCTCTCCGTCTCCCCTCACTGTCGGGTATCATAGCTGATAGCTCTCACACTCACAATCTTAGTTTATTGTTAATAGATGATTTTTTAGTTAGTTAATACTTAATAGTTATTATGATATGTGATTGTGTTGTGGACTGTGATGAGCTGATTTTTTTCTATTTTTTATTTTATTTTTTGTGAGTCTTGTGACGTTTAATTTTTTATTTAGTTAATAGTTATTATTATTCAGATTTGTGATTGTGTTGTGAATCTGTGATGATCTGATTTTTTTATTTTTATTTTTTTGTGAGTCTTGTGACATTGGGGTTTGATTTTTTATTTAATTAATAGTTATTATATATTTGGAAATTATTTGTAAGTTAAATTGAATCTGTTGAATTTGCAATGGATGAAGCTACTAGCACAAAAAGTTCACATTCATCTACTGAAGGAGTGCCAAATGATGAAGCTCCTTTTTCGCAGTATGTGACTAAAATAGCAAAACCATCTGATTCTACTGTTAAATCAGGTGGAAACACACACTTTAAGTGCAACTATTGTGGTAATATTTATTTGGGATCCTATTTTAGGGTTAAGGCTCATTTATTAAGAATTGTTAATAAAGGTATTAAAGTATGCGCTAATGTGACACCGAGCCATAGGTTGAAAATGATAAGTCAGAAAGAGAACGGAGAAAACAAATTCCCTTACCCCACCTCTCCCAAGCCGTGGGCCTATTGGGAGTATTCCCTCATTTCGGACACAAGAAGAGAGTGATAGTACAAATCCCTTTGATGGTAATAAGAGGAGGAAGGTTGTGACTCCTACAGTGAAGAAATTATTCCAGAATAATGCTAGACATGAATTGGATAGTCAAATTGCTAGGATGTTTTACATCAGTGGGATTTCATTTAACTTTGCAAGGAACCCATATTATCGTAGTTCCTATTCATATGCTGTTACTCATAGCATTCCAGGTTATGTTCCTCCTGGATACAATGCCTTGAGAACAACACTTTTGCAAAGAGAAAAAGCTCATGTTGATAGACTTTTGAAATCAATTAAGGACTTTTGGGTTGAAAATGGTGTAAGTATAGTTTCTGATGGATGGTCAGATCCACAAAGGAGGCCTCTTATTAATATTATGGCTGTATCAGATGCGGGTCCAGTGTTTATTAAGGCAATTGATGGGTCAGGTGAGTTCAAAGACAAACATTATATTGCTGGGGTGTTGAGGGATGCTATAAAAGAGATTGGACATGAGAAAGTTGTCCAAGTCATCACTGATAATGCTAATGTGATGAAGTCTGCTGGAGCTCTTATTGAGGGTGAGTATCCTAAAATATTTTGGACACCCTGTATTGTCCACACTCTCAATCTAGCTTTGAAGAATATTTGTGTAGTAAAAAACACTGAAAAGAATGAAGTTACATATGAGGAATGTAGTTGGATTACACGTATTTCTGATGATGCATCCTTCATACGTGTTTTTATCATGAACCATTCAATGAGGTTGGCAATGTTTAATAAATTTTGTCCATTAAAATTGCTCCAAGTTGCTGATACTAGATTTGCTTCGGTTGTTATAATGCTATAAAGGTTGAAGTTGAAAAAAAGATGCCTTTAAGCCATGGCTATAAATGAGTAATGGGCTTCTTATAGGGAGGATGATGTTGGAAAAGCTCAAAAGGTGAAAGAGATGATTCTAAGTGATCTTTGGTGGGATAAAGTTGATTATATCCTTGAATTCACAGCACCTATTTATGATATGATACGAGTAGCTGACACAGATAAGCCTTGTCTTCATCTTGTGTATGAGATGTGAGATTTAATGATAGAGAAGGTAAATGTAGCAATATATCGGCATGAAGGCTTGAAAGATAATGAGAATAGCTCATTTTGGAGTGTGGTGTATGATATACTTATTGATCGTTGGACTAAAAATTGTACTCCACTACACTGCTTGGCTCATTCCTTAAATCCTAGGTAAGTACATTTATTTTCTATTTTCTTTAGTTCCTCCTTCTAGTAAAACACACATTTCATTTATATTTGTTTTTTAATCTTTAACTCTAGGTATTACTCCACTGAATGGCTTTTGGAGAATTCAAAACGCATCCCTCCACATCGAGATCATGAAATTTCTATGGAAAGGAGCAAGTGTTTGGATCGATTGTTTGAAGATGTGAATGAATTAAATGTGGTGAAGTCTGAGTTTGCTGCATTTTCAGGAGGGAGGTTTCCTTCACCAGCTATCTTGATAGATAGGTGGGTTTTACAACCTTCGGTTTGGTGGCAATACCATGGCTCCGCATTTCCAACTCTTCAAACCCTTGCCCTTAAACTTCTTGGACAACCTTGTTCATCCTCATGTGCTGAGAGGAATTGGAACACATACAAATTTATTCATTCCTTAAAAAGAAACAAAATGGCTCCTGCACGCGCAGAGGATTTGGTATATGTGCATTCTAATCTTCGACTCTTGTCAAGGCGCAATGCGGAGTACATAAATAGATATACAAAGATGTGGGATATTGCAGGAGACTCTTGGAATGAGAGCGACATACATGGAGGAGCTGGAATTCTTGAGAATGCAGCTCTTACACTTAATGAACCAGAGTTGGAGGCCATGGTTATTGGGAATGTTAGCACTAGTGTTACTACTAGTGAAAGTGAAGTTTGAAGTGAAGCTATTGATCTTGATGATGATGAAGTTGGTGTTTGATTGTCTTGTTGATGTATCTTTTATTTTGTTTTAGTTTCAAACTTGTGAGTTGTATTTTAATTTTCGAACATCATGGAATGTTTATATAATGGAGTTGTATTCTAGTTATTATTTACTATTGTTCTTAAATTTGGTATATGTTTATATAATGTGAAAAAAGTATGTTTAGCAATATATTAAAAATATAAATAATAATTTTTTAATAATTTTTTAATCGCTGCACCCTACTTTTTCAGAAATTGCCGAGTCTCGCACCCGCTCTTGCACCCGCACCCGAATCCCGAAACGCACCCATGCTTCATAGCTCACTAGTCATACAACCAGTAACTGCAAGTCCAAAAACATACCATGAAATTATCTTCTTCTTCTTCTTCTTCTTTTTTCTCATTATTATATTTAAGGTATTTAAGGTGGTGGCCCTAATGTTCAGTGTAATTCCATGGACCTCTTTTTTGTTGGCATGTCAGCCTTATTTTTTTTAATTTGTTTTTCAGGAAAAAAAAAATTGATGGTCTACGAAAATAGGAAAATTACCAAAAAAAATTGGGGCAAATTAATTTTTGTATGAACCTGCCATAAATGATGATCTTTTATTAAATTTTGCATTGATATCAGAAGGTGATTTGGTTGGATAAATTAAAGTGAGCAACAAGAGATTGGCTTTAGCGGAGTGAGGAGACTGGCTTTAGTTGGGTTGATGGTCGATCACTTTAAATTCTTGTTTACGATTTTTCATTTGGTTGAGGTGACTAGATTAATTGTTGAAATAATTATTACACGTGGACACCGCCAAGTGGGCACTCACTTGGAGTAGCCATTTATTTTATATTTTTTTAAAGGAAAAATAAGAAATAAAAATCCTTTGTTTTAGAATAACACAAAAAATTAGACTACATTTCACCATAGATGGACTCAATTTGGGCTCAAATTACGGTCATGAAAAGGTGTGAGACACCCATGCATACTTGGTATGTCCACTAGTCTCTACTAAGTAAGAGTATTTATATTAGTTTCACCAATTTAATATTTCAGCAAAAATTTATCTAAACTTAACCAAAACAAGCGTGCATTAGCTTCACTAAATTAGCTAAAGTTTTGGAAAAGGATAATCTCATCTCTTGAGCCTCTATTCTAGCTACATTAAATCTCAATATTGATAAAGTATTGATGCTGATGTATGTGTATGAAAATAATAGATAGTTAAACTAGCAAAAGTAGAGTTTTTTAGATTAGTTTAGCTAAATATTTGAGTAGACAAATGTAAATGCTCTAAGTAAGGGCGATTTTAATATAATTAATTATTTGATGGATATGAGATTATTAACCAAATTAATTTCATCAACTCAAACAAGCGTGTAAGTGTATTTTCTTATCTCATCCCGCCCCCTTCCCTTATATATGTGTGTGTGTATTTCTCAAAAAAAAAAAAAAAAACTCAAACAAGCTGTAAATTTCAGTCTAAAACTTCATCACTTGACAAGATAAACAACATGATAATGTTAGAAACAAGGTAATAACATTGAAATTAACAACATTGATACTTAAAAAATAAACCGCGATAATAACTAATAAGAACAAAAAGATAGAAAAAGGAAAACATAAATGCATAATTTAATTTTTACCAACTTTAACTCAATGTCCAAAGTCAATTTTGGGGTTGATAAGAGAGAGAGAGAGAGAGAGAGAGGAGAAGAAGAAGAGTGATACATAAAATGGTACAATCTGATTGTGTCCAAAGTCAATTTTGGGGTTGATAAGAGAGAGAAGAAGAAGAAGAAGAGTGATATGTAAAATGGTACAATCTGATTGTGTTGTTAGTGGGGTGAACAGTAGACTAATCTAAGCTAACAAATAGCAATAGGCAATACTGAAGTTGAATAGGAATAGAGACAAAAAGGGAGAGTATATATAATTATATAGGGTTTTACTATCATATGTCCTTAGTAAACCATTTTTTTTTTTTTAAATTATAAAAAAGTGAAAATGTGAATAACTTTTTTGACAATTTTTTCAATTGCTCATAAAATGTTTCTTAAAATGAAAACGAATATATAATTATATAAATTGTACCATTTTTTTGTCTCGCTCTTCTTTTCTTTTCTTATTTTATATATTTTTTATTAACTCCAAAATTGGGTTTGGACATTAAATTAAAATTGGTAAAAATTAAATTAATGCATTTCCCTTTTCCCTTTTCCAACTTCTTCTTATTAGTTATTATTACTAATTTTTTTAAATGATCTATTTTCGTATCAAACTCAACCATCATATAGTATTAGTCGGTATGTAAATACTATTTAGGTCAAAGTTATTTATAATCCATGAACATAAGTGGGAAATATCAAAAAGGTTTTTGATTTAGGACTAAGGTAGGGTTGCTTCGCACCTCAAGGAATTTTTGTAGTTCTTACTTCGGTTGTTTAAATTACCAAGTCCAATGTGTAATAGTTATAGATTGTAAATTTTTGTAGTTCTTACTTTGGTTGTTTAAATTACTAAGTACAATGTGCAATAGATTGTGAAGGTCTAATTATAAACATATAACCATTTCCCTTCCTTCTTAATGTGGAAAACATCCAAATAAAAGGGAGAGATCGAATTTCTTTCCCCCTACTTAATTTTTATAAAACATCCAAATAAAGATTAATTTTTATAAAACATCCAAATAAAGAGAAGCAATAACCACTACCTCTTCTCCCATGGCATCTACTTCTCATATTAATTTATTATGTTTTTGTATCAAGCCAACATTTTCGAATCCAATAATTCGTGGATGTTTTGAGTAGAGAACCAAAATGAATGTCAGCCCTTAGGTTAGTAACTTAGTGACATGATCACATACTATAGTTTTGGTGAAAATATACTGAACATGGTCACATACAAAAATAGGCATCACCAAGACACCAACCATTAGTTTAGTTGAATTAGTTACTCAATCTTGTACTCCAGAGACATTCTTGAGTACCGACCCTAGGGTGTAAGCTGCTGCTGCAGCAATAGCACCGGTGAAGAGAGTAATCGCCATAGAGAATGCATAATTCTGGCCTGCAATCTTGGCCTTTGCCATCCCCAGAAGCGCAAGCGATAATGCAGAAAGGATACATGCACCAACAAACTTGATGGAGTCATTATTTGTGAATGGAATAAGGATGATGAAAGAGAGGAGAGGGGCACTCCCAAATACAAGGAAGGCAACAAACGTCACCAGGCCATTCTTCCATGGCTTGTCCGCTTCATCTGGCGGTAGTATTCCTTTATGAGCCATCATCTTCTCATCCACAAAGATATCCTTGTATTTTGCAAATATGTTCACCACCTTGCACCAAGAAATTACATTAAGTTCATAATATAACAAGGTCAACTAAATTCTCTCCATATTGTATGATGGGCATCAAGATATAATTTGTCGCAACAAAATTCCTTATCTTAATATCTCAAGTGACTACACTTTATTAAAAAGTTCGGTAAATTATATAATTCTTCTCTTGTTTGGGATGATTTTAAATTAAATTCTAAAATTTAAAAAGTTTTAACTGGGGAAGGTTTTAAATTAAAAATAAAATTTTAAATATTTAAATACAATCTTGAACTTTGAAGAAAAACTTCATTTAACATTCTTAGTCACTATTAACGCAATATTTAAGTATTTTGATCCAGTGGAATGTAGCAAAGGCCATACCGTGGTGGCATCATTAATATCCATCCCAAGAGCTTGATACTGTCTTAGTAATTCCTCTTGCTCATTGCCACCGTGATTTGTGACATCCCATGCAGTCACTGCCCTTTCCTTCGCAGCCACATCCTTCTCCGTGCTGCTGGATACAAAATCCCCAAACCCCACTGATATCCCATCAGCAACCAGGTTCGAAAATCCAAGCACCAACACATCCACTACAAACACAGTAATTGTAAGTCAAGTCTATGCATTATGAAGAATGAATACTCTATGCATTGCCACTCTAAAAATTAGGAAAAAAAGCTTTTAAATAGATCAAACTCTAATATACACCTGACATGATAAATGAAGAACGACAAGTGAACCTGTTGGTTTAAGAGGAAATTGAACCAAGTTTCCCGTCCACGTCTATGAAGGACATCGCTGGAGAACGAGGTCGACTTTGCCTAGTTCATCTTTGTTTTTTATTTCCCATTCATCACTTAGGAACATGTGCATTGTGTTTCATGATATTTTGATAACTAAATAGCACCATTGTACAATACTACTTCTATATCATACGCACAAAAGTTTAAAGACAAATTGGGCCCATACCAGCTGACCCATTCACTTCATAGCTAAAAGCCCACCAAATTCCGTGGGTGTACAAATGTTCATACAAGCTGCGCCACCATTAAGTTATAGTTTATGAAGGGGATAAAAATAGTAAATGGACAGAGATAATGAGGACGGATAGACGCCGTAAGTGAACTCGGCTATGACGGTTAAGTATTGCTTAATATCCGTCTTGAATAAATTAATTATGGATTCCACGTGGCATGTCGTTTGATATATTTCAGATGAGCTTTTGCTTTATCCCCACGCAAACGTGCATACTTGGACTTCTTGCGACACACGTTTGGGAAGACTCCTATATGGAAAGGAACTTGGGAAGGAAGTTGTATCCTAAAAGAAAGGTAATTCTACTCAATATAAATACCCCAGAAACCCTAGGTACGAAGGTACGCACAATATTCTCAACTCTGGCACTCTAGGGTTAAAGAAACAAGATTCTAACTTGACCTTCGGAGGGTATTCGGCCGACACCACACCGGTGCTCTCTTCCAGGTCCTTTGTTTTCTTTTTGCAGGTATTGCTTTCGTTTGAGGAGCGCTTGCAACTCCTTTGGTGATATTTTCGGCATCATCGATTGGCGCGTACGTGGAAAAAGGAGGAAGAAAATCTTCGATTATTTTAGCCTCGCTCTATCCACGAGGCAAAGAGTTGCATGGCACTCACCCGATCGATGGCAACGAACAACAATCAAGGCGACGAACCACGCGCCACCGCTTTGGAGAGGCGAGGTCCAAACGCTTGCGGCGGCGGTTGAGCGCCTCGCTAAGCGAGAATCATGATTTGGAAGAACGATTGCGACAAATAACCGCACATCGAGTGCACCACGGGGAAGATCGGGGAGGGCGCTAGTCTGAAGGAAGGAACGTGGAAAGACACGAGGGCGGCAACGCTCCGACTAGACCGGCGACAAGAAACCAATCAACCACTTGCTTTAGACGGCGTGCCGACTCACGCCACCGAAATGCGGGAGATGAGGGAACGTATGGATGCAATGATGAACGCCCTTAAAGGACGGGTATCCGGCAATTTGGACGACCTAGTCCATAGAACGGATTCACCATTCACGGCATTGGTGAATTCATGCCCCGTTCTGCAAAGTTTCGCATGCCCCGTGTGGAAAACTATGACGGATCCAAGGACTAGTTGGATCACTTGGAGTCTTTCGGAGAACCTTAATGCATCTTCGGGGTGTACGAGATGAAATTATGTGCGGGGCTTTTCTCACCACCTTGAAGGGGCTGCGAGGGATTGGTACGACGGGTTGACGCCTAATTCCATCGGCACTTTTAAGGAACTAGGTGCACGGTTTGTATCACACTTCATTGGAAGTCATCGACACGAGAGGTCTATTGCATGTATCTTGGAAATTAAACAACGAGAAGGTGAGACATTAAGGTCTTATATAGCCCGCTTTAACAAGGAATCCCTCTCGATAGACGAGGCGGACGACAAGACACTTGTGGCGGCATTCACAAACGGGTTACAAGAGGGTAAGTTCTTATTTTTCCCTATGTAAGAATGACCCAAGACTATGTCCGATGTCTATTACGGGGCGACGAAGTATATGAACGCGGAGGATGCCTTGCGGCCGAGAGACGACTATAAACCAAAGAAAAGGGAAAGACGAGGAAGATATGAAACCGGATAACGGACGAAAAGTGGCTAGAACCGAGAGATCGACGAGAAGACGGAGACCCGAACCACCTTCGGGGAGGTTTACAAGTTTCACCCCCCTCGCGGCCCCGATTGACCAAGTGCTTATGCAAATCAAAGATGAAGGAAGCTTGACATTCCGGGCAAGTTGAAGGGAGATTCGAACAAGAGGCCAAGAGATAGATATTGCCGTTTTCACCGTGACCACGGCCATGATACGACGGTTGTTATGACTTGAAACAACGAGATTGAAGCCCTTATAAGGCGGGGAAGGTTGCAAAGGTTCGTGAGGAAGGAAAGAGCGATCGGCCCGAAGCGAGAATCCTAGACGGGAAAACGGCGTCCCGGACCACCGTCAACGCGGACATACGGATGATAATGGGGGGCAACGCTTCGATAGGATCGTCCAAAAAGGCCCGAGAAAGACCTATTTACGGACGGTACAAAGTGTCAGTCGGTCGACGGGACCTTCGGAAAGAATACGGCGGAACGACTCCGGTATCGAGTATTTTGAAGACGAGGCCGGCGCCTCACCCCGCCCCCGTGACGACGCGCTTGTGGTTGGCATACGGGTAGGAGACTTCAACGTCCACCGAGTTCTAGTAGACAACGGGAGCTCGGCGGACATCCTTTACTATCTGCGTTCCGGCGGATGGGGATTGCAAAGGAGCGCCTGATCCCGGCATGCGCGCCCCTCGTCGGCTTTGGGGGAACCCGGGTCCATCCTTTAGGATCCGTCACATTGGCGGTGACGGTAGGAGACTACCCACAACAGATAACTAAAAATGTCTCCTTTCTAGTGGTTGATTGCTCCTCAGCATACAACGCCATACTCGGACGTTTTAGTCTCAACGCATGGAAAGCCATCACTTCAACCTACCATCTGATGATTAAGTTTCCCACTAAACATGGAGTAGGAGAACTGCGCGGAAATCAGGTGACTGCACGGGAATGCTACGTGGCCATGATGGAGATGGATGACCATGTACAGACAATGAGCATCGAAGAACAGAGAACAGTGGCAGAACCCGTGGAGACATTGGAAGAAGTCCAACTAGATGATTCAAGGCCCGATCGAACCACCGGGATAGGAACCTCGGTCGACCAAACGACTCGACATCTCTCTTGTTTCCTCGAAAACCAAGACGTGTTTGCATGGAGCCATGACGACATGCCGGGAATAGATCCGGCAGTCATAGTTCATAAATTGAATGTATCACCTTCCTTCCCCTCGGTTCGAAAAAAGAAGCGTGTGTTTGCCCCTGAGCGGGATCGAGCCGCAGCAGAGGAAGTGCGAAGTTACGAGAGCGAACTTCATACGAGAGGTATACTACCCGGAGGCGGGTGGCAAATGTGGTGATGGTCGAAAAGTCAAATGGGAAGTGGAGAATGTGCGTTGATTTCACGGATCTAAATAAAGCGTGCCACTAAAGGCAGTTACCGCTCCCACGGATTGACGCCTTAGTGGACTCTACCGCAAAACATGAGTTGTTGAGCTTCATGGACGCCTTCTCGGGGTACAACAGCAGATTAAGTTGGAGAAGACGGATCGAGAGAAGACATCATTTGTGATGAGTCGAGGGCTTTTTTGCTACAAGGTGATGCCATTCGGGCTCGAGAATGCGGGAGCCACATGCCAACGATTAATGAACAAGATGTTCGAGCACCGGATTGGCGGAACGTCCAAGTCTACGTAGATGACATGTTGGTAAAAAGCGTAAAGGCGTCGGATCATGCGAGGACCTCCGGAGACTTTCGACACTCTTCGAACGTACAAGAAATGAAGCTAAACCCAAGCAAATGCGCATTCGGAATGCTTCTTTGGAAAGTTCTTAGGGTTCGTGGTGTCCCCGGCGGGGCATTGAGGTTAACCGAGAAAGTGAAAGCAATTATGGATCTATCTCCTCTAGAGGACGGTGAAGGAAGTGCAAAGCGACGGGGGAAGATAGCGGCCTTAAATAGGTTCGTATCAAGAGCAACGAGACAAGTGTCTCCTTTCTTTAAAACGCTAAGGAGATCTTTTGAGTGGACGGACGAATGCGAAGGGCATTTGAGGAGTTGAAGGCATATCTCTCTGCCCCGCCATTGCTTAGCCCGTCTACGTCGGGGGAGGAATTATTCCTATACCTTGCTGTCTCATCGGCAACGGTAAGTGCGGCTCTCATTAGAGAGGAAGGGAAGGTACAGAAGCCCGTGTACTTTGTAAGTCGGGCGCTACGAGGCGCAGAGGAGAGGTACCCACGGATGGAGAAACTCGCCTTCGCGCTTGTAACCGCAGCTCGAAAACTGAAGCCGTATTTTCAAGCACACACAATAATAGTCCTGACGGATCAGCCATTGCGGAGAGCAATAAACAATCCTGAAACCGCCGGACGGATGGCTTTATGGGCTATCGAGTTAAGTGAGTACGATATCCAATACCAACCACGAACAGCTGTAAAAGGACAAATATTGGCAGACTTCATTGCGGAATTCACTACACATGAGGAGCAGGGGGCAGAAGAGACGCCCACATGGAGAATTCACATAGACGGATCCTCCAATAAGCATGCGGGAGGAGTCGGAGTTGTACTCCATACCCTGGAAGGAGATAAGATTGAATGTATGATCCGTCTGGAGTTCCCTACTACGAATAATGAAGCGGAGTATGAGGCCCTGATGGCGGGATTGGAGCTTGCAATAGCAGCTGGGGCCAGGAAGGCAATGGTCTACTCTGATTCCCAAATCATAGCTAGCCAAGTTAATGGGAGTTACGATTGTAGGAGTGAACGAATGAGAAGGTACCTCGGAGAAGTGAAGGGTCGAACGAGTGACCTCCAATTCACAATAACTCAGATCCCGAGAGAAGAAAATCAAGAAGCGGATCGACTCGCGAAGGCTGCTTCGGCCGAACCTATGGTCGTAACAGAGCAGGTATTGTCCTTCGTCCAATATTCGTCGTTACTAGATAACGTTCAAGTGCAGGAATTAACCACTAAAGACGATTGGACGGTTCCAATTGTGGCGTATCTCAAGGACGGCAAGCTGCCAGACGGGAAGGAAGAAGCAAGGAAATTGAAGGTTAGGGCTGCCCGATTCATACTGATCAAAGGCATCCTCTACAAAAGAGGATTCTCCCGACCATATCTAAGATGCCTGGGCCATGACGAAGCAGACTACGTAATGAGGGAAGTTCATGAAGGGATTTGTGGAAACCACTCAGGATCAAGGTCTCTGGTACACAAGCTACTCCGGGCAGGGTATTACTGGCCGACAATGCAGAAGGATGCCCATATGTACGTGAGAGCCTGCGATAAGTGTCAACGGTTCGGCAATCTTATTAGGAAGCCAACGGAGGAACTCACACCCATGACGGCCCCATGGCCGTTCGCACAATGGGGGTTAGACATCATGGGTCCATTTCCAATAGCGGCAAGACAACTGAAGTTCTTGGTAGTTGGTATCGACTACTTCACCAAGTGGGTGGAAGCAGAAGCTCTTGCTACTATCACGGAGAAAAATATTCACAAATTTGTGTGGAGAAATATTATTTGCCGATATGGGATCCCCAGAGTGCTCGTGTCAGACAACGGGAAGCAATTCGACAACGATGCGTTCCGAGACTTTTGTTCTCAGCTAGGAATCAAGAATCACTACTCGTCGCCCGCTCATCCACAGGCCAACGGACAAGTTGAAGTCACGAACCGGTCCTTGTTAAAGATCATCAAGACCCGGCTCGAGGGGGCAAAGGGCATATGGCCGGACGAACTACCGAGTGTCCTATGGGCGTACAGAACAACGGCAAGAACGCCAACGGGAGAGACACCGTTTCGATTGGCGTTTGGTGCTGAAGCCCTCATACCGGTAGAAGTGGGGTTGATGAGCTACCGCGTGGAAAGCTATGACGAGAGCAAGAATGTTGAAGCATTACGACTAGAGCTTGACCTTGTAGATGAAGTCAGGGTAACAGTGGCCCAAAGACTGGCGCGGTACCAGGACATGATGGCAAAACATTACAACTCTAAGGTTCGGCACCGGGACTTCAAGGTTGGAGATCTAGTGTTACGAAAAGTGCTTGGCGCTACGAAAGATGTATCCCTGGGAAAGCTGGGTCCCAACTGGGAAGGCCCGTACAGAATCATCTCATGGCACAGGAAAGGAACGTACTACTTGGAGACATTAGACGGAAAGAAATTGGGTCATCCCTGGAACACGGAGCACCTGAAGAAATACTACCAATAATGCAGCAGTCACAATACCTACTGCCTTACTTTTCAGTTTACTTTTAGACAGTTATAGCTTTTACTTTTTAGAGCTCAGTTTTTCTTTTTTGTTGACAATTTGGTTTGTTGAACTGATGAGAGGAATTTTTAAAATGCATGCTGATGAAAATCTACAAGTCCATAAGCGGACGGATCATTCCAAAACGATGAAACCTACAAGTCCACAAAATGGACGGATCACCCAAAGGGTGAGAAACCTACGAGTCCACAAAGTGGACGGATCACCCAAAGGGTGAAAAACCTACAAGTCCACAAAGTGGACGGATCACCCAAAGGGTGAAAAACCTACAATTCCACAAAATGGACGGATCACCCAAAGGGTGAGAAACCTACGAGTCCACAAAGTGGACGGATCACCCAAAGGGTGAAAAACCTACAAGTCCACAAAGTGGACGGATCACCCAAAGGGTGAAAAACCTACAATTCCACAAAGTGGACGGATCACCCAAAGGTGAAAAAACCTACAAGTCCACAAAGTGGACGGATCACCCAAAGGGTGAGAAACTTACAAGTCCACAAGGTGGACGGATCACCCAAAGGGTGAAAAACCTACAAGTCCACAAAGTGGACGGATCACCCAAAGGATGAAAGTCTACATGGTGGACGGATCATCTGAAGGATGAAAAGTTTTACAACTCCGTAAAGTAGACAGACTATACAAAAAGACTAGAAAACCTAGTTCACAAAGCGGACGGTTAGCAAAAATACATTTGAAAGTCCATTCACAAAGTGGACGGGTTATCTGAATATACGACGGATAATAAGCAAGCAACAGGCAATAAAAGATTTGATAAGTCAAGTTTAATAATTACAAATGACGGTTCAAAAAAAGTTCTCTTAACAGCGATAAATTTTTTACAAAAAGGAAAGTATTCTATTCATTCTTTGGAGATGAGTTCCCGACCAATGGACCGTCGTCTGGCTGAGTAGGAGGGAGAACTTCACCTTCGTCGGCTGGAGCAGTGACGGCAAACACTTCGTCTGTACTTTCTGAATGGACGGATTGTGCGAGTGTTTGCCCTTGAGCATCAATGTTGATATGAGATAAGTCCAAGTCTGGATACGACGACTTAACCTGACGAATAGCGTCGTCGAACCCATCCGGGAAGGAGTTCCCAAGCTCCGTCAGAAGATGCTCAGAATCACGGTATTCCTGGACGGCTATCTCCTTTGCGTTGTCAAGCTTGGACACTGTCTCCGTCAGCTGCTTCTCCTTGTCCTTCAAAAGTTCGCGTAGATGCCCATTCTCTCTCTCCACTTCACCTCTAACTTGCTCCGAGCACTTGAGCTTTCTGTCCATATTGATCTTATAGGTCTTCAGCTCGTGTAGCTCATCCTCCATCGTCTTGTTTTTCTGTCTCAGACGGTCCATGGATGTCTCGTGATTAAGGCAACGGCCAAAAAGCCCATTTATCATCACCATGGCCTGGAAGCGAAACACAATGTCATGATAATGACGGGTGTAAAGGAACTTAGCAACAATACTAGACGGATTCAAAATTACCTGTGCAAGGGTGAAGAGGCCCGTTTCACCCATCGCCTCCGTCGAATGGTTGCCAAGGTCTGCGTAGTCGTCAGCTGTCAGCATAGACGACATCTTCTCGAGGGCATAGCTGGAATCTTCCCGGAAGAGAACGGGTGGTTTCTCCCCTGAAGGTGTTGGACCCTTCATTAAGCCTTTGCCTTTTTCGTGTTTGACGGGCGTTTTCTCAGCTTGCAAGGCCACGACGGGCTCGACGGTGGTCTTTTGTTTCTTTTGAGGACGGTCCGTCTTTTCATGTTGAGTTCGTTTTGACGGTACCGGCGGGGCCGTCCCCTTTGTTTGACCCCCCTCCTGCTTTTTCTTCGCTGCTTATTGTTTAATGAGGGCTCTCCTCTTGGCGGCATCCATTTCTGCAAATCAAAGACGGTTGAGAAAGCAACGGTAAGGAAAAAGACGGACATATTTTCAACAAACTTACGTTTTCGAATTCTGTTGTCGTATCGACGGGCAGCAGATGAAGGTTCGGGTCCGTCACAATACCAATTCAGAGTATCAAGGGTGACGAGTTGAGCCCAAGTTCTTTCCTGCAGTTTCGTCTTGTTAAAAATTCTCTCCAAAAACTCCTTTGCTCCAAGTTAACTTTGAGGACGGTTAAAATTTCCAATGAAGGACGGTTAGACCTAGAAAATAAATTAAATTAACTTCAAAGGCGGGACGGAAGCAAAGGGGTGCACATACCCGACGGAGGCATTATGCCCCGTGTTGTGTCGACGGGCATGTTAGTTACATCTCTGGACGACACATCCATTCGTCCCCTTCCAAAAAAAGTAACGACTCTTCCGGTCTCTGTTCGAGTTTAGAGTGTCAGCGACGAGCCTCGATAAGGGACTTCTAGGCTTGCAAAGCTATACATCCCCTTGGATTTGACAATCTCGTGTTGGACGGTAACAATGGAAAAATTCTTCCACCGTCAACCTTCGGGCACCTTCGGACATCGCCCCATACAAAACCTCAACCCCGATGAACACTCTCCGGGCATTTGGGGAGATTTGGGTGACGGACGGACCAAGGTATTGAAGAAGTCGACGGTGAAGAGAACTTAATGGAAATCGAGCCCCGCCTTTAAAGCTTGCTCGTAGATCCCAACACCGTCTACCCCACGCTAGTAGCATTTCTCGGATTTTCGGGAAGGCGTAGACGGATGTTATGCAGGTATTTGGTACTTGGTCCTAAGTGTGTTGAGTTGAGATTCGGTCATGGACGACCTAAAATCGTTTACCGTCCGGAGGCGGCATGACGAACTCCCAAGGCCATCCGGGCCCAGTGCGGCGGGACGGGGGGATCCACACCGTCCAAGCTACTACTGGACGACTCTGAACTCTCCGTCTCCAGACCACCATCAAGGGAAGAAGAGGTACTTGACGGATTCCTCTCTTCACTTGAAGTGTCAGGATCTCTTGGACCTGACGGAAACTTTTCATCGTAGCCTGCCCCCTCGCGGACAAACGACTGGTTACTTGACGCACTAGACATTACCTACATTTATGACGGTATGACCTAAGACACCAACGGATTTAAAGAAAGCACATATTTGAAACAATAAAATTAAAGGGAAGACGGAGAAAGGTTTGGAATACATACCGGAGCGAGATTGTTTCTGACGAAGAACGATGGACGGATCTGCTGAACAACAGGAAGACACAATAGATGTGATGGTTGCGCTCTACTCGCTAATTTTTTGACAAGAAGAGAAAATGAAGGGAGAAAAATCTGGCTTTTTATAGAACAAAGGGCACAGAATACGAAGCAACGCCTCGTTTTGGGAAAATGGCCAATCCACGAGGGCCACGTGCTCTTCGTCAAAAATGCAGGCCACGTGTCATCCGTTGTGGTATATCAAGGCCGTCCCCACTTAATACATTGCTTTTAGTCATTCCATGGATTCGTCAGGTTTTAAGGACGGATCCAAGGACTGAAGGGGGCAACTGAAGGGGATAAAAATAGTAAATGGACGGAGATAATGAGGACGGATAGACGCCGTAAGTGAACTCGGCTATGACGGTTAAGTATTGCTTAATATCCGTCTTGAATAAATTAATTGTGGATTCCACGTGGCATGTCGTTTGATATATTTCAGATGAGCTTTTGCTTTATCCCCACGCAAACGTGCATACTTGGACTTCTTGCGACACACGTTTGGGAAGACTCCTATATGGAAAGGAACTTGGGAAGGAAGTTGTATCCTAAAAGAAAGGTAATTCTACTCAATATAAATACCCCAGAAACCCTAGGTACGAAGGTACGCACAATATTCTCAACTCTAGCACTCTAGGGTTAAAGAAACAAGATTCTAACTTGACCTTCGGAGGGTATTCGGCCGACACCACACCGGTGCTCTCTTCCAGGTCCTTTGTTTTCTTTTTGCAGGTATTGCTTTCGTTTGAGGAGCGCTTGCAACTCACTGGTGATATTTTCGGCATCATCAGTTTACAACACTTGGAAGGAAAAAAAGGGTAATAATATGCAGCAATATTATAAGAGTAAGTTTTGTGCCACAAATTTTTCCACAACTTTGGCACAACTTTCTATGTGGTAACTCTTGAGTGGTGGAAATAAAATAGTAGGTCCATGACTTCACCATTCATGAGTCGCCACATAACAAAGTTGTGACAAAATTGTGGCAAAGTTATGGAAAATTTGTGGCACTAGACTTACTCATCTTATAGAGGTTTATTTTTCTTTTTCCTTATTAGTAATTTAAGACACTTGGCAGTCCAACTCCTCTTTATAAACCTTAGATAACCACCCTTATAAAGGTTTAACATTTTTCTGAATTAAACGTTGATAGAGTGCAAAATATCTCCCATTGGTTGAATTAGACCTTTGATGGTAGCCAAAAGTATTGCAAGTTAGTAACATTAATTACCCAACTCTCCCAAAACCTAGGTTCAAATTCTCCCTCCCTATTGTGAGGGGAAAAAAAGGATCTCAAGATAAATAAGAATTACCATCTCAAAAAAGTAGGTACAATTAGAAAAAGGAAGTGTGATGTCTTTTTATTCTTTCTTTTTTATTCATCTTAATGGTGGAGTGAGATCCCAGCCTCCATGTAAAATACCATGAAGTGTTAGAGGTGACACTTGTTAACAATATAAAGTGAGAGAGAATAGTCTGTATATTAATGCGTATATAACAATGTACAATAGAGAGTTTTATATAAGCTAGGTATGTGTGCAGTACAAGCAATATGAGTGAACTACAAGTACAGTATACTGGGCTAAGCCCAATGGCCTAAACTAGTCTAAGTTATACACTAACATCCCCCCTCAAACTCGAGGTGGTAAGGAGGAAGCCAACTAGAGTTTGGAGATAAGATCTCGAAGACGACCCGGCGAGTGAGTTTTGGTGAAGATATCAGCAGGCTGTTCAGCAGAGGAGATGGAGAACAACTTAAGATTTCCTTTCTTGAGATGCTGGCGAGTGATGTGGCAGTCGATCTCAATGTGCTTGGTGTGTTCATGAAAGACATCATTACGAGCAATGTAGATAGCACTACGATTGTCACAATAAAAAAGAGTGGCAGTGGGCTGTGGAGCATCCATGTCAGCTAAGAGTCAGCGAAGCCAGACAAGCTCGTAAGTGGTGTCAGCAAAGGCACGGTACTCAGCCTCAGTACTGGAACGGGAAACCACATCCTGCTTCTTGCTACGCCACGAGACAAGAGAAGTACCCAACAAGAAACAGAAACCTATGATAGAGCATCGACTAGTCGGATCACTTGCCCAGTCTGCATCTAAATAAGCATGAAGCTCAAGAGAAGATCGAGATGAGTAATGGAAACCATGATAAAGTGTGCCCTGACATATCGGAGAATCCGAAGAGCGGTAGCATAGTGGACAGAACGAGGGGCATCCATGAACTTACTAACCATACCCACGGCGTGTGAAATATCCGGACGGGTAACAGTGAGATAGATCAGACGACCAACCAACTGACGATAGCGAGTAGCATCTAATATAGGTTCACCATCCAAGGGTGTGAGCTTCGCATTGTATTCCAAAGGAGTGGAAACAATCTTGTTGTCGGTGATACCGGCTTTGGAGAGAAGATCAGAAGCATATTTAGCTTGAGAAATATAGTATCCATCAAAGGAGGAGGTAACCTCAAGCCCAAGAAAATAGTTGAGAGTGCCCAAGTCTTTCATCTTAAAATGCTGACTAAGGAAGTGTTGAAGAGAGCGGATACCTGCAGAATCATCTCCAGTAATAATCATATCGTCAACATAAAGAAGAATAAGAGTGATACCAGCAGAGGATCTTCGGACAAAGAGAGCAGTGTCATGAGGACTCGAAGTGAAACCCTGTTGAGCAACAACTGAGCTAAACTTTTCAAACCAAGCTCGAGGAGCCTGTTTGAGGCCATAAAGAGCACGACGAAGGAGGTAAACTTGACGGCTTGAGTGTGGATAGCCAGAGGGTGGCTGCATGTACACTTCTTCTTGGAGGTCTTCATTGAGGAAAGCATTCTTCACATCCATTTGATAAAGAGGCCAGCGGCGAATAGCAGCCACAGCAATGAGACATCGGACAGATGTAAGGCGAGCAACTAGAGCAAACGTTTCCTCATAGTCAATGCCATACTCCTGAGTAAAGCTCTTGGCAACGAGGTGAGCCTTGTACCGTTCAACAGATCCATCAGCCTTGGTCTTGATCTTGTAAACCCACCTACAACCCACTACAGACTGACTAGGAGGCAAATCAACCATATCCCAAGTGTGATTCTTATGAAGGGCATCTAGTTCTTCGTTCATAACTTGCTGCCAATGAGGGTCAGTATAGGCCTCACGATAGGTGTGAGGTTCATAAAGGGTGGCAAGAGCAAAAGAACAGTGATAGTCAGCGAGATAAGGGGGAGGAATGCTTACCCAAGTGGAACGACGAAGTTCAGGACCAACAGGAGACTCAGGAGAGAGTGGTGCCACAAGATCCTAGACAAGCAGGTCATATGCCGAGGACAAAACCGAAGATGAGTCGTTTGGAGAAAAAGCCGATGTTGAAAAATCCTCCACAGGTTCAGGATAGAGAGGAAGGAAAAGATCAGTAAAAATGAGAGACTCTGAGGAAGAGGACTCAAGAAACTGCTGAAGACTCGTGAAAGGACGATGTTCCCAAAACTCAATATGACGAGAGACACGAAAGCAATGAGAAATAGGATCATAGCAGCGAAACCCCTTTTGAGATACACCATAACCAAGGAAACAACAGAGACGAACACGAGGCTGGAGCTTTGTTCGTTCATGAAGAGGAAGAGAGACAAAGCAAGCACAACCAAAAACCCGAAGAGGGGAGTAATTAAGAGTTTGACCATAGAGAAGCTCGAATGGTGATTTGTTTTGTGTAGTTGGTGAAGGAATACGATTAATGGTGTACACAGCAATGAGTGCGGCCTCATCCCAAAGCGCTCAAGAAGAGAGGCAGAAATGAGAAGGGTGCAGACAACATCAAGAATGTGACAATGTTTTGCACGACCATTTTGTTGAGATGTGTAAGGACAAGATCGCTGAGGAAGGGTACCATGACTGTATAAAAAGGATAGAAAAGATTTATCATTATATTCTTGAGCATTATCTGATTGAAAGACTTTGATGGTGCGATTGAACTGTGTTTCAATCATTTTATGAAATGTTTGGTAAATAGATACAAGTTCAGACCTACGGTGAAGTAGATAAATCCAAGAATACCGATAAAAATCATCCACAAATATGACAAAATATTTTGATCCCCCCTCAATGGGAATAGTTGTAAGACCCCAAATATCAGAATGTATAAGATCAAAAGGTACAGAAAAGGAGTCACTATTATTAAAGGGCAATTTTGTTTGTTTGCCAAAATGACAAGAAGTATAATCAAATTTTTGAAATTGAACTAAACCTATTACCTTGAGAAGCTAACAACTGAAGACGAGACAATGATGGATGACCAAGACGAGCATGTCATAGATCAGGTGAGGGGGTGGCAGTGGTAGTAGCTGCAAAAACAACTTGTGAAGGAATCTTCAAGTCATGAACCTCAAACATGCGACCAGCTTTACAGCCTGTCCCAAGCACTTGATCCGTCCGGAGATCCTGCACATCCACACCATGATTAGTATATAGAAGATCTACTCCTAATTCACAAAGTTGACCAACAGAAAGTAAATTGAGGGATAACTTTGGGATATGAAAAGTGTCACTAAGGGATAAACAAGGAGAAGAGATTGTTCCTTTATGACTAACAGGCATAGGAGTTCCATCAGCAGTGTAAATGGTGATTGGATGTGC
Organism: Castanea sativa; assembly: GCF_040712315.1. Lineage (NCBI taxonomy): Eukaryota > Viridiplantae > Streptophyta > Magnoliopsida > Fagales > Fagaceae > Castanea > Castanea sativa. Next base: position 54,948,655 of record NC_134018.1, read on the forward strand.
TAAGGGTGCCTTATCAGAAAATTGGGATTCATCAGGAGTCATATGGTTACAACATGCAGTATTAAAAAACCAAGGTCGTTTACCTGAGGTGACAAAAAGAGCAGTGGAAGTGCAGGATAAAATCTGTTGAACAACTGCCTCAATATCAGTCATAGTAAGTGAGGAAGCTAAAGATGAACATGTAGGAACTAATGGATCTGAAGGACATACAGCAACTACCCTAGGAAGAGAAGCTTTATTCTGCTCTTGCACAAATTTCTGCAGTTTGCAACAAACTGAGATGTCATGGCCTTTAGCACGGCAAAACTCGCAGTGAGTACCTTTGGAAGACTGAGAGGTAGGACGCCCAAAGTTTATTCATGGAGGAGCAATGAATGCAGCAATGGGAGGCTATGGAGATGGTGTAGCCAATACATGATCAAATGATGACATGTGATGAGTAGGCCGACGGTTCTCCTCAGAAATGAGCTCATTGATTGCAACATCAAGAGAAGGAGTAGAAGACCGGCTAAGCAAAGAAGCCCTAGTAGGCTCAAAATCCTCACGTAGACCCATCATAAAGTGCATAAATTTACGGCGATTCCGATATTTAACAAAGAGCTCAATGTCCTTAGAACACACTAGTGGAGGATCTGCAGCAGAAAGTTGTTCCCACATAGTAGAAGTTTGAGAATAATAATCAAAAATAGAATGACCTGTCTATTGGCGCATTTGATAAAGCTTTGATTCAATGTGGAACTCTAAGCTTGAATCATTAGTACAGTTATAGCGATCGGCCAGAAATTTCCAAGTAGCCTCAGCAATCTCAAGACGAGGAAGAAGATTATGAATGGAGGGAATACAAGTATTGATAAACCAAGACAAGATCTTACTCTGAATACTCTCCCATTCCTTTAGGCGTTCTTCATAATCATCCATTGTAGCAGCAGTCTTGAAGACATCTTCAGCAGCTGTGGCTTTGGACTTAGGTTTGGTACTGGCTTAGGAATTGAACCAGTCACATATCTCCACAGTTTACGACCCTTGAGGAAGACAGTCATATTTTGAGACCATGCATGATAGCTAGTGGGACCATCCAACATAATGGTGATAGGACGTATGATATCTCGATCATTTTGTTGAGCCATAATGAGAAAAATGACCCAAAAAAATGGGATTTAGAGACCTCAAATGCAAAAATGGAGCCCAAAATCGGAATCTACGCGAAAAACTGAGTAAGACAGGTCCTGTTGAAAAATTTTGACTTTTGTCAAAGTCAACGGTCAACGTTCTGGTCAAAGTCAACGGCTCGTGTGCTGATGTGGTAGTGTGACGTCACCCTAGGGCTGACGTGGCAGTTTGTGAAACGAAGCAAGCGCGTGGGGCGCGTGAAGGCGCGTGGAGGCACTGTCGTGGCACGTGAGAGTGGCTGATAGCGCGTGACGGCGCGTGGAACGCGTGCTCGTGAGGCAAAAACTTCAGCCGGCGCGTGGAAGGTGGTTTCTGGCAACGCTTTGCTAGGTTTTGCTCGGGATCGGAAGATCTGCCAATCTATGCCTTGACTTTGGCAGTTTGATCAACAAAACCGACGAAATCCAAGTGTTCTAGGGGCTGTGGGCGTGACGGCGGTGACTCGCTTCTAACAGTGACTACTGGATGAAGGCGATGGCAGTGGAAGAATGCCGGAGATGTCCACAGGAACCAGAAAGTTAGAGAAATGGCTCTGATACCATGTTAACAATATAAAGTGAGAGAGAGACTGAATAGTCTGTATATTAATGTGTATATAACAATGTACAATAGAGAGCCTTATATAGGCTAGGTATGTGTGCAGTACAAGCAATATGAGTGAACTACAAGTACAGTATACTAGGTTAAGCCCAATGAGCTAAACTAGTCTAAGCTATACACTAACAACACTAATAAATTTATTTGCCCCTTTTGATACAAGGGAGGGAAGGAGGATTTGAACTATCTCGTTAGAGCATTCTTATCAAGATGGGTAAATGGTATAAATGCTAAAATTTAACCCCAAAACACCAAAAAACCAACTCCATCAAACTATTCAAATCTCAAAAAATTTGAGATACTGCTACAATGAGATTGTATCAATACAACCTCACTGTAGCACAAATCCTAAACCAAAAAATATTATTTTATTCTAACGGTAACTGTGCGTTCATTTGTTTTTTATTTTTCCCTTCTTTCTTCTCTCTCCTCTCTCATTTTCCTCTTCTCTCTTCCCCGTAGCTTCTCTGTTTCTCTCAAGGTCACGGTTTGAGCTCCTCCCCTCCATAGTTCGTCAGTCAAGAACATCAAAGCTCAAACGCCTTCAGAGTGTTGCCGCCGATATGGAGGTAGAGCTTGACGGCAGGGTGATTTGATTGCTCTCTCATCTCTCTCCCTGTACTCTTCTTTCTTTTTCTCTCACCGGTGTCTTCTTCTCTCATTTCTTCTTTCCTTCTCTCACTGGTCTCACTTCTTTTCTCTTTTCTTCATTCACCGGCATCCAGAACTAAAAACCATAGTGGTAGTGGTTCGGCGAAACCATGTAGAAGATGAGGTCAAGTTTGTGGTTTGTGGGTCTCTGTTGTTGATCGGGGTGGTTGGGTTACGGTGGTTCGGCAAGCATGGCTGGGTTTCAACAGGTGTGGCTGGGTTTGGGTGGGTTTTGTGATTTGATTTTGGGTGAGAAATTTCAAAAATATGCTTTTTCTAATTTTGGGTCTGTGATTTCTAACATGGGTTTGTGATTTGTGGTGGTATTGGGTTTGATTGGTGGTTTTGATGTTGGTTTGTTGAGTTTTTGATTTGGTTTTGGGTGGTGGGAATCCCAATTTGCAAAGGTTGTGGGTGCCGCCGATGATTGTGGCTATGGCTGTGCTGTGGTGATTTGTGGTTGGGTTTGGTGATGGGTTTATGGGTGATGGGTTTATGGTGGTTGTTGGCTACTGGGTGAGGTGGCTATTGGCTGTTGGGTGTGGTGGCTGTTGGGCTTTGTTATATACCAGTGGTGGTGGTGGTGGTGGTGAGTGGATGTGGTAGTGTGGCACCGGCGGTGCTGTGAGAAAGAGAGAGACAGAGGAGAGAAAAAATAAAAAAAATTATTGAAAAATAATAAAGAAACAATATTTAAATGAAATGGTAAAAAAAATAGAAGTTTTGATATAGGTTGTATTGTAAAGTGGTGTGTTATATGTTATAAAATTGGGTTTTGAGATGGTAAATGCTAAATTTTTTAGAATGCTTGATAAGAATGCTCTTATAGGCTTATAGCAAGCAAACTATAATTTCAATTTCAATTTCAATTAGTTGTACTAAGCATTATAAGTATTAATTGGCTCATTTATGATATGAATAATTATTCATTACTCCCCTAGTACTCTCTAGTCTCTTCTTCCGTTGCCCAAAGGTAATTGGGTTTGAATCAAGGTCCACCACAATTAATTTATAGAGATGAGTTTTAGATCAACACTTGGACTCCTAGATGACAATTCTTAATCAAAGATATAGAAAAGATCGTGGAATTAGGCTAATCATATGTAGTAAGTAATTTGAAAGTGACCAAATTCTCAAAATGAAAGAATGTTGAAAATTCAATGTAGGCTTTATTTGTTTGCTGAATATCCAGCTAGAAATGCATACATTTACCTTCATCCGTTTGAACTTTTCTTGTTGAAGTATCTAATGTACTTTTCTTGTGCATGCCTCTGCAGCGAAGAGACAGAAGCCATAACCCAACTGAAGTTGAGGAGTAAAAACAGGAGATCTAGAATGTGTTTGGATTCAAGGCTGCGTTTTGCGTTTTGCGTTCCAAGTTTTTTTTTTTTTTTTTTTTTTTTTCCAAGCCGCAGATGTTGACCAGTCTTCCGTGAACAGTGCATCCGTGCACTGTTCACGGACCCACAAATTTCACTTTTCAGCAACTTTTTCATTAAAAATGGGTCCCGCGGTACTATTTACACATTTTAAAATTATTTTGCTACAGTGTTTTCAGTTTTCAGTTTTCAGTTTTCAGCAATAAGTTCTATCCAAACGGACCCCTAGTATAATATATAGACGAGGGCAAAAGCAACTGACTCGTTTATTTTTGAAGGAAGCAGAGCATGCATTGCAATTAGCACTTAGTGAAAGAAACTAGATGTTAATCAATTTCCATATATGGTATGAGAACGAGAGTTTCACGGCTTTTGTTTATTTATTTTAATGTGCCTCTGATAATTGTCTAAAGATGGAGTCTTAGCTCCTTGCAATAACTGTCTTCCTCTTATATGATTCAATAAGTTTTAAGGGACAAACTTTTCATAGCTTTACAGCTGAGTTGAAATTATTGTTTATGGGGATTTCTTGATTATTATTATTTTTTTAATACTGGAATTTGGTTAACTTACATGGTAATGCAAATACCCTATTTTGGTCCTCAATTATGATGCGCACATAAACTCTCAAATCTCTCTCCTTTGTTGTAGAAGGACCAAATTTTTTATTAAAAAAAAAAAAGAAAGCTAAACAACGGAGAAAAGAAAGAAAGAAAGCTAAACAACGGCAAATTGAAGAAAAAAATAATACAATCTACGACAAAGATTTCCCGACCTAAAAGATTTCTTCATTAAAAAAGGTAAAAGAAAAAGAAAAAAAAAGAAAGAAAAGAAAGAGGGAACATGTTTTTGGACTTTTGACTTGCAATTACTGGACCGGGCCCATGACCGGTGTGGCTCCGGTTCTTGTGTGGGTCAGGTTCTTCAGCTATTGCTTCTCTTACAAGATCCCAAAACTCTTGCCCCTTGAAACACTTCCATTCCCTGACCTCTCTTGGACCGTGTCAAATGGACCCTTCGTCTTCTTCTTTGGTCAAAGAACTGTCTTTAATTTCTTGAAAGCTTTTGAAACTTTAGCTTTGCCCTTTATCAACGCACTGGTGTTCTTGCTTGGCAAGTCGTAGACCTTTCGAAGCTTCTGGAGATGGCCAATCCATCTGGTTTCTCGAGTTCGACATGTTTTGGGTGGATAAATGAGTTCTAATGCTAAGAGACCGAACTGTCATACGTCGGACAACTCGTTGTGAGGACCTCCGTGATGGACCTCCGGTGGTTCCTCCCATGGAGTAAGAGGACAACTGCATTTTTAAATAAAAAAGCACGGTATCCAACAAGAATGCTTCCGGTTGAATTGAGATAGATGCTCTCAGTATCAATGGAGTCATGGTGGGTGTAACGTGCATGAAGGTGACACAAACTTTTTAAGAATATGAAAGCAGCTATTTGTTGTTCAAACGTACTACGAAAAGCTTGGTAATTTCTTAACATAAACAAGGTAAATCGGCAACTTGGAAGGACAATAGCAAATCCTTTATCGGTTGCGAAATGAGAATGAACCTTCAAAATATTAGAGCCTTCGGTGGCCATCAAAGTGAAAAGCTTGGTTATTTAAGTTCTTGAAAAATGAATGCAAAGAAAACACTTTGATAGCCACCGAAGGCTCCAATATTTTGAAGGTGCATTCTTGTTTCGCAACCGATAAAGGATTTGCTATTATCCTTCCAAGTTGCCGATTTTCTTGGTTTATGTTAAGAAATTACCAAGCTTTTCACAGTGGGTTTGAAGAATGGATAGCTGCTTTCATATTCTTAAAAAGTTTGTGTCACCTTCATGCACGTTACACCCACCATGGCTCCATTGATACTGAGAGCATCTATCTCAATTCAATCGAAAGTGTTCTTGTTGGATACCGTGCTTCTTTATTTAAAGATGCAGTTGTCCCTCCTACTCAATGGGTGGAACCACTGGAGGTCCATCACGAAGCTCCTCACAACAAGTTGTCCAACGTATGGCAGTTCGGTCTCTTTGCATTCATTTTTCAAGAGAATTCTGGAGTGGAGGACTGTGACATTGAACTTCTTAAAGAAATCAATACCGCTAAAAGCCAGGATCTGCAAACACCCATGTATGAAAAAAAATTGAATTATCATCTTTTTGTCTTGATGAATGTCTTCTAAGTCAAGTTGTCAATGAAGTCTAACTTAAATGGCAGGTCCTTCTACCATAAATTTAGGTGGAGGGTACTTACAAAGACAATAAAATTGAGTTAAGACTTAAGAGTGAGGTTGTGGGTACAAAACTCAGTGTGTGAGTGTGCAAAAAAAACACTAATTTTTAATGCTTAGATATGCTAAAGCAGGAAATGCACCAATGGCCTTAAAGAATAAGTTTCAATGCTAATCATATGTAGTAATTTAAAAATGACCAAATTCTCAAGGTGAAAGAATGTTGAAAATTCATTGTAGGCCTTATTTGTTTGCTGAATACCCAACTAGAAATGCGTACATTAACCTTCATCCGTTTGAACTTTTATTGTTGAAGTATCTAATGTACTTTTCTTGTGCATGCCTCTGCAGCAAAGAGACAGAAGCCTTAACCCAACAGAAGTTGAGGAGTAAAAACAGGAGGTCTAGTATAATATATAGACGAGGGCAAAAGCAACTGACTCGTTTATTTTTGAAGGAAGCAGAGCACGCATTGCAATTAGCACTTTGTGAAAGAAACCAAATGTATATCAATTTCCACATATTGTATAAGAAGGAGAGTTTCATGGCTTTTATTTATTTATTTTAACGTGCCTCTGATAATTGTCTTAAGATGTAGTCTTAGCAACTTGCAATTACTTTATCTTCCTCTTTTCTGATTCAATAAGTTTTTAAGGGACAAACTTTTCAGTTTTACAGCTGAGTTGAAATTATTGTTTATAGGGATTTCTTGATTGTTATTATTATTTTTAACACTGGAATTTGGTTAAATTACATGGTAATGTAAATACCCTATTTTGGTCCTCAATTATGATGTGCACATAAACTCTCAAATCTCTCTTATTTGTTGTGTTAACTTCTTTTTTAAAAAAAAAATTATTCTTCACCTCTTTTTTTTAATCAAATTTTCAATTTCAATATATACAAAGATTCTCAATTTATTTCTTGTCTAAATCCCATAATTTTATTTAAACACACTGTCATATTTTAAAATTTAATCACAAATGAAATTTTCACTCTTTTTGTCCAACATTTGATTTTAGTGTTTAAAAAAGAATGGACATTAAAACAAATGAGTGCTGCTAGTGAGGGTGAGGTGCGCACTGTGCAGTGGTGCTACAGTGTACTCAATCTGTTGAATCAAACAAGAAAAATAGAATTCACATGCTCTGTCTTGGCAGGTTCACGCAAAAATAAATAAGCAAAACAGCATTGCATTGAACATCACTTTTTTTTTTCCTTTCTAAAAACCACATTTTTTATACATAAAAAAAGAAATAAGAAAAAGAAAAAGAAAGCTAAACAACGGCAAATTGAAGAAAAAATAAACCACAAGCTACAACAAAGATTTCCTGAGCTAAAGTATGATTCACTTCACAAGTAAAAGCTTATCAAGATTATTTGCAAAAATAATCTTAAGGGAGAGGTGAGGTCGAGAGAGTGAGAGTGAGAGTTTGAGAGACTTACCAGCTGCAAGGAGGAGGAGCTCTTGTCGTGGGTCTGTGACGGCAAGGTCAGAGCAGAGACTTCGAGATGGGTTTGCGGCGTGGGTCGACGGAGTGGGTCAGCGGCTTGGTTCAACGGAGTGGGTCAAGGGCGTGGGCCGGCAGCGGTGAGACAGAGAGGTGAGACTTGAGAGTTGAGAGTGAGAAAAAGAGGAAGAGGAGGAGGAGGAGGAGGAAGAGGAAGAGAGGGAGGGAGGAAATAAGAGAAATGTGAGTGAGAGTCAGAGAGTATAAGAGATTTGTTAACGTGAGTGAGCAGATGTGAGGGTGTGAGTTTTTCTTTAAATTAAATTTGAATACTATTTGATATACACACAGTACAAAGGCAGTTGCACTTGCAAACCACCGTCACGGTGAAAAGGCGCAATTAATCATAATTTTTCAATAATATAGTTAGTAGGTATTGTGTGAAAAGTTTATATTTTACTAACATCTTGACTCTTAAAGAGTCGATTTTGAACCTATAAATCGAGTCTTAAAAACTTGATTTTTATGTTCATCAAGTCTAATGTGGTATTTTTTCCACGTGGCGTCTATTTAGAAATCGAGTCTCTAAGACTCAATTTATATCTTCACTTTGCTTTTCTTATTTTCCTTCTCCTTCTTTTTTCTATGTTTTATTTCCTCTGTGCATCTGTTCTCTATGTCTCTCTCCTCACTACCTCTCCATCTGCTTCTTTCTTCCTCCACGCTGATCTGCACAAGCCCAACCACTAGACCCATCGCCGCCAACCCAACAGCGTGACCTAGGCCATGAGACCCAGGCGGCACGACCCAGGCGTGCGACCCATGCGCTGAGATTGTTGTGTTTCTGGGATTTGTTAAATTTTTTTTTTGGTATTTCATTGTGTTGGGATTTGCGCGGCCCATGTGCTAAGATTGTTGTGTTTTTGGGATTTGTTAATTTTTTTTTTTTTGTATTTCATTGTGCTGGGATTTCTGTGTTTCTAGGCTTGTACATGAGTTGAAATTTTTTTTGGTTTATAAATCGAGTCTCTAAGATTCGATTTTCAGGTGGACGCCACATGGACAACCTGCCACATCAGACGTAATCAGACCATAAAAATCGAGTCTTTGAGACTCGATTTTTAAACCAAAATTGAATCTCTTAGACTCGAGATATTAGTAAAAAATATAATTTGTAAATAATACCTACTAATTATATTGTTGAGTAATTATGGTTAATTACCCATTTTCACCGACCATCATAGCTGGACAGCCTGGACTATTTCTTTGTTTCTATCCTATTTCCAGTATAGCCTATTGCTACTTTTTACAGTTCAGTGAGTCCAGTCCATATTTTGGTGCTAATGCGAAACAGTGCAAGCACGCCCCATTCCCACCCATTTTTGTTTCACTCTTCCTTTCTTTTCTTTTCTTTTTTTTTTTATCAATCCCAAAATTGAGTTTGGTTATTGAGTCTAACATTTGACTCTGTTTTACTTACTTTTAATGTGAGACACTTTTTTTTTTAAAGAAAATTTTAATGTAAGATACTGAAGTTGAAAATAATGAAGAGTAATTATAAGATGTTTTAAAGCATTGTCGAAGTGATACTCCATGTTAATATATATACATTAATTTTTATATTATAACCTATTTTTATTGGTTTGAAATATTATTTCAACTACACTCCGAGAATTAGATAGAGAGATGGAGAATTTAACACCAAAAAAAAAAAATCACTTTAACAATAGCTTATCAAATTTCAATATTTAGTGTGTGTAAGTGCACAATTGCACCTGGACCCAAAAAAGATTATGGGCTCAGGCCCAATGAGCCTTAAACAATAAAATTTGTAGAGTGTGGGCTTGAAATCTAGGTTAAAGGTACTGAGAACTTGACAACAGCCTGAGAGTTACAAACACTTGTGAATAACAATTGTTAATTGCAAATAGGCCTCCTCGGATGTAAGCCGATGACCAATTCTGTATTATTTCTCTTTTTTTCTTTCTTACAGGTTACAATCCTTAATTTCTTTTCTTTTTCTTTAGAAAGAGAGAGTGAGCGAGAGAGAGAGAGAGAGAGAGAGAGAGAGAGATCCCCCCCACTCTTTTGCATTCCTCCCCCTTAAATACCCCTTTTTCAGATGCCTTTTGGGACCCTGACTAGAAGTTTCTGCCCTACTGTTCAGGGGTCACTTACCCATTAATGCGGCCAGGGAGGTAGGTGCAGAGTCTTTAATGCGGAGGTGGCAGCCTTTGCTCTAGATATTTTCCTTAACACTGGTGTATCGAGAAGGTTCAGGGTTTCCCCCTTTAACCATTAGTCTTTCTAGAGTTGTGCTTTGACCTTCATAATGAAGCTTTGAATTCTCTTGGGCTTGTCCGAGGAGAAGCTCGTCCTCGGCTGCACCCTTGGACCCTCGGTGTATTTATTAATTCGTAAAGTTCAATTCTGGAGCAGGTCGGCCCTCCATGCTACAGTCCAAAGGCCCATATGCCCACTTGGGCCATTTTACACCTCACAGTGTGTTTGTATAAACTATTGTAAAACGACATTTTGGGTTTAAAAAGAACATATAAAAAAAAAGTTATTAGTTGCAATTGCAAAACGATGTTTCGAGTTTTAAAAATGTACTTTTAAATTCCTAAATCACCTAGCTAAACAAGCTTTAAAGTAAGCTTTTGAGATGTTAAATGCTAAAATTTTAAGACTTGATAAGAATGCTCTAAGAAGAATATGTTATTCAATGGTAAATTTATCGAAATTCACTTCATAAAAAAAATATTGAGTAAGGTTGTAGTCTAAAACTATAACTAATTTTATAGCTAAATTTTATTCAATTTTTATTACTTAAATATATGCTAAAACAGGAATGGCATTTGAGCCAAATGGCTCTAACAACCCCCTAAGTGTGGAGTGCTGGGTTAGAGGTGGAGGTTTGAAAAAAAAAAAAAAAAAAAAAAAAGACCAAATTCTCTAAAAAATAACTTTCAATGCTAATCAAAAGTAGTAATTTGAAAATTACCAAATTCTTAAGATGAAAGAATGTTGAAAATTCTATGTAGGCCTTATTTGTTTGCTGAATATTCATCTAGAAATTCATACTTTAACCTTCATCCGTTTGATCTTTTGTTGCTATGGTACTAACTTGATAACATTTTTCTGCACTTTTTGTTTTGGGTTGGGTTAACGAGCATAGTAAGGTGTCTGTTAACAACATATTTTGGATAATTTTTTTAATTTTTGGTAGTTTTTCAATTTTTGGCAATTTTTTTTACCTTCTTTGACAACTTTTCAGATAGCTTTTTTCTTTTTTAAGTGAAACACAAAAAGAAAAATCCTAACAAGCCGTGCCTGGTGCTTATTGTCAATTTCCCCCACACTATTGACCTTTTGAAGTTTCTTATGTCCTTGTGCATGCCTCTGCAGCAAAGAGACAGATAGCTTGATCTTTTATTGTTATGGTACTAACTTGATAATATTATTGACCACTTTTTGTTTTTCTGCCCATACTATTGACCTTTTCAAGTATCTTATGTCCTTTCTTTTTTGCATGCCTCTGCAGCAAAGAGACAGATGGCTTAATCTTTTGTTGTTATGGTACTAACTGGGTAACATAACATTAGTGTGCACTTTTTGTTTTTCTGCCCATACTATTGACCTTTTGAAGTATCTTGTGTCCTTTTCTTATGCATGGCTATGCAGCAAAGAGACAGATGGCTTAACCCAGTAGAAGTTGATGAGTAAAAACAGGTGGACTAGTATAATTTATAGCCGAGGGCAAAAGCAACTGACACGTTTATGTTTGAGGAAGCAAAGCACGCATTGCAATTGGCACAAAAGAAAGTAAGGGTACATATTTTCAAACAATAATATTTCGTTTTTAAATAATATTAATTTCTTTTTTTTTTACTTATACGTATTTTTATACGTGTTTTTAAACAATAATTTTTAATTTTTAAGTGCATATACCAAACATCTCCTAAATGTTAATCAATTTTTACATATTGTATAAGAATGGGGAGTTTCATGGCTTTTATCTATACTATTATTTAAAGAGTTTTTTTTTTTTTTTTTGGATCTTCATATTTTGGTTCAAAAATGTCCCTACATTCCTATATTTATGTAGAGATATAACTAAAGGATAATTCGGTAAAAATATAACTCTAACTCAAGTAAAGTCCCTCTCTTGTTGATTTTTAAATTGCTTTATCAATTTATAAATTAAATTCTCAAAATAAAAAATATATATAGAAAATAAATACAATTTTTTTTTTGGCTATAAAATAGGAACACTAAGTCCAATGTTTTTACCACCGCACATCCTTGGTGCGATGGTCACTCCACAAGTATAAGTGCTTGTAGGGTGTGGGGGGCAAAGGCCGGAGTTCAAGTCTCCAGGAGGGAGCTTCATACACATATACACTTAGATTAGGCTAGAATATAATTTTGTCTTGTAAAAAAAAAGCCTTGCAAAAAAAGTCAAATGTTTTCAGTTGTACTTATTTTAATGTATCTTTGATAATTGTCTCAAGATGGAGTCTTAGCACCTTGCAATTACTCCATCTTCCTCTTTTGTGATTCAATAAGTCTATGGGACAAACTTTTCATAGTTTTACAGCTGAGTTGAAATTACTGTCTATAGGTTTTTTTGAATTATTATTTTTTAAATACTGAAATTCAGTTAATTGTAAACACCTTATTTTGTTATTCAATTATGATACATACTATTTTGTGCGTGCGTCTTCCCAATGATGAATGAATTAAACGATGTGCATAAACTCTCAAATGCCCTTCATTTGTTGTGTTGACTCTGGTTTTTATTTTTTATTTCTATTTTATCAAATTTTCAATTTCAAAATATACAGAAATTCTCTTTATATATCCAAACTCAAAGACAGACACCTTTCCTGCATAAGCCTCCAAACCAGCAAACGGTTGGGTTTGATGGGCTTGTCAACGGGTTGGGTTTTATTTCTTTGGTCTAGTCTTGTAGTTTAGGCCATGATTGAAATATGAGTTTAGCTAAAACTAAAAGCCCACGTGCATTGCAAAGAAAATGGAAAAACCAAGCTAATTTATGGGATGATCTGTTTTTTAACAAATTGGTTTGATCTGTTTATAGCATAGTTCCTGTGGGGAGTAAAAAGACCCTGATGGGAATGTGGGCCTTTGGGCCATGCTAAGGAAGGCCGACCTGCTCTTGGGTTTGGAATTTGTTAGTACTACGGGTCGGCCCTTACGCCGAGGATCCGAGAGTACAGCCGAGAGTGAATTTCTCCTCAGACGGACACTGGAGAACCAGGGACTTCATGGTAAAGGTTGGGGAATGACACGGCCAAGACCAATGGTTAAAAGGGGTGAACCCTTGAATGTCCTGGAAGCACCAATGTTAGGGAAATACCAAAGGTAAAGGCTGCCACATCCGCATTAAAGACCCTGCACCTACCACACTGGCCGCATTAATGGGGAAGTGACACCTGAACAGTGGAAGGGAAACTTCTGGTTACTATTCAAAAGCACTGAGAAAAGAAATATCTAGGCTAAGGGGGAGTTAGGGCAACACGTGTACAAAGTATCAAAAAGAAGAGTATTTAAGGAGCAACCTAGAACAGAAAAAGGGGGACTGACTTTTTTGTAATCAAAAAGAAAAAAGAAAGAAAAGGGGAAGAGATAATATAAGAACAACTCTTGGCTTACGTCCGAGGAGGTTGATTTATAATATTCCTTGTTGTTTTCAAGTGTTAGTAATCTTTGACTTGTCAATTATTCCTTAGTCACTTCTAACCTGGGTTCCAAGCCCACACTCTACAAATTCATATTGTTTAAGGCTCATTGGGCCTGAGCCCAGAATCTCTGGGGCGGGTGCAATTGTGCGCTTACAATTGGCGCCGTCTGTGGGAAATCTAGTCTAGAAGAGGTAGGGATATTATGGCAGGCTTAGGTGCTCACCATGCAGAGTCACAGGGATCACAGCCAGAAGATCATTTCGAACGTCTTGAACATCGAAGGGATCGTGAGGGGAGTGTCCATACTGAATACCCAGGTGCTAGCCATATTCGTGAGGGGAGTAGCACCACCCACGATGAGGGTTCTAAATCCATGCAAAAGGAAATCAACCGTTTAAAGAGAAAGCTACGCCGCGCCAAGCGTAGGTTTTCACCGTCCTCGTCTAATTCTTCCTCAGAGGAGGATAGGGGAGCTGGCGCGCCTCAAGGGTCGCGCTCTCCCACCGGCGGCAACATCCTCCTGCGGTGAGAGGACGACCAGCCAACTTGCAGACGTAAAAAGCCTCATTCTAGGGGCTTAGGCAACGATGCTATGAGTAGGGTGTTACACCAGCTCTCCAAATCTCCATTCGCACGGAGGATTGAGAAAGGAAGGCTTCCCAGAAGGTTTACCCAGCCCTCTTTCACCATCTATAATGGCCGGACTGATCCGGTGGAGCATGTGAGTCACTTTAACCAGAGGATGGCGGTGCACTCTCACAACGAGACCCTGATGTGTAAAGTTTTCCCCTCTAGCCTGGGACCTGTTGCTATGAGGTGGTTCAACGGCCTTAAGTCGGGGTCTATAAGTTCGTTTGGGGAGCTCACTAGAGCATTCGCATCACGGTTCATTACGTGTAGTAGAGTACCTCGGCCATTGGACTCGCTATTATCCATGACCATGAGGGAAGGGGAGACGTTGAAAGCATACTCCGATCGTTATTGGGAGATGTTTAATGAAATAGATGGCGACTTTGATGAGGTGGCGCTTAATACCTTTAAGGTAGGCCTCCCTACAGATCACGACCTGAGAAAGTCTTTGACTAAAAAGCCTGTTCGCAGTGTACGTCGCCTCATGGACCGTATTGACGAGTATAAGAGAGTGGAGGAAGACCAACAGCAAGGAAAGGGAAAGGAGAAGGTTATCCCGCAGGAGAGAAGGGATTTCAAGTCGGACAGATACCACAATAATAGGCCGAGGAGAGATTACGTTGGACAGTCCGCCTCGGCAGCACCTCAGGCCGTGAACACTATATTTCGGGAATCAGTACATCAGCTGCTGGAGAAAGTTCGTAAGGAACCCTTTTTTAAATGGCCTGATAAGATGGCAGGAGACCCTGCGAAGAGGAATCGTAACCTCTTTTGCCAGTACCACCGGGTCTTCGGACCTCCTACTTCGGAGAAATTAACATTTGAAGCTACTATCTTTAAGAATCAAACAGAAACTTGGTTAAGTGCAGTCCTCGGACCACAAACCTTGTGGAAATTGATGTCTTGTCATTTGTTAAACTGAACCTTAGTTATGCTGGGTCTTTGGACCTCCTGCTTTGGGAAATTAACATTTGAAGCTACTATCTTTAAGAATCAAACAGAAACTTGGTTAAGTGCAGTCCTCGGACCACAAACCTTGTGGAAATTGATGTCTTGTCATTTGTTAAATAGAACCTTAGTTATGCCGGGTCTTCGGACCTCCTACTTTGGGGAAATTAACATTTGAAGCTACTATTTTTAAGAATCAAACAGAAACTTGGTTAAGTGCAGTCCTCGGACCACAAACCTTGTGGAAATTGATGTCTTGTCATTTGTTAAACAGAGCCTTAGTTATGCCGGGTCTTCAGACCTCCTACTTTGGGGAAATTAACATTTGAAGCTACTATCTTTAAGAATCAAACAGAAACTTGGTTAAGTGCAGTCCTCGGACCATGAACCTTGTGGAAATTGATGTCTTGTCATTTGTTAAACAGAACCTTAGTTATGCCGGGTCCTCGGACCTCCTACTTTGGGAAAATTAACATTTGAAGCTACTATCTTTAAGAATCAAACAGAAACTTGGTTAAGTGCAGTCCTCGGACCACAAACCTTGTGGAAACTGATGTCTTGTCATTTGTTAAACAGAACCTTAGTTATGCCGGGTCTTCGGACCTCCTACTTTGGGGAAATTAACATTTGAAGCTACTATCTTTAAGAATCAAACGGAAACTTGGTTAAGTGCAGTCCTCGGACCACAAACCTTGTGGAAATTGATGTCTTGTCATTTGTTAAACAGAACCTTAGTTATGCCGGGTCTTCGGACCTCCTACTTTGGAGAAATTAACATTTGAAGCTACTATCTTTAAGAATCAAACAGAAACTTGGTTAAGTGCAGTCCTCGGACCACAAACCTTTTGGAAATTGATGTCTTGTCATTTGTTAAACAGAGCCTTAGTTATGCCGGGTCTTCGGACCTCCTACTTTGGGGAAATTAACATTTGAAGCTACTATCTTTAAGAATCAAATAGAAACTTGGTTAAGTGCAGTCCTCGGACCACAAACCTTGTGAAAATTGATGTCTTGTCATTTGTTAAACAGAGCCTTAGTTATGCCGGGTCTTCGGACCTCCTACTTTGGGGAAATTAACATTTGAAGCTACTATCTTTAAGAATCAAACAGAAACTTGGTTAAGTGCAGTCCTCGGACCACAAACCTTGTGAAAATTGATGTCTTGTCATTTGTTAAACAGAACATTAGTTATGCCGGGTCCTCGGACCTCCTACTTTGGGAAAATTAACATTTGAAATTACTGTTCTAAAGAATCAAACAGAAACTTGGTTAAGTGCAGTCCTCGGACCACAAACCTTGTGGAAATTGATGTCTTGTCATTTGTTAAACAGAACCTTAGTTATGCCGGGTCTTCGGACCTCCTACTTTGGGGAAATTAACATTTGAAACTACTATCTTTAAGAATCAAATAGAAACTTGGTTAAGTACAGTCCTCGGACCACAAACCTTGTGAAAATTGATGTCTTGTCATTTGTTAAACAGAGCCTTAGTTATGCCGGGTCTTCGGACCTCCTACTTTGGGGAAATTAACATTTGAAGCTACTATCTTTAAGAATCAAACAGAAACTTGGTTAAGTGCAGTCCTCGGACCACAAACCTTGTGGAAATTGATGTCTTGTCATTTATTAAACAGAACCTTAGTTATGCCGGGTCCTCAGACCTCCTACTTTGGGAAAATTAACATTTGAAATTACTGTTCTAAAGAATCAAACAGAAACTTGGTTAAGTGCAGTCCTCGGACCACAAACCTTGTGGAAATTGATGTCTTGTCATTTGTTAAACTGAACCTTAATTATGCCGGGTCTTCGGACCTCCTACTTTGGGGAAATTAACATTTGAAGCTACTATCTTTAAGAATCAAACAGAAACTTGGTTAAGTGCAGTCCTCGGACCACAAACCTTGTGGAAATTGATGTCTTGTCGTTTGTTAAACAGAACCTTAGTTATGCCGGTCTTCGGACCCCCTACTTTGGGAAATTTAACATTTGAAGTTACAATTTTTAAGAATCAAACGGAAAATTGTTTAAGTCTTATCTTCGGACCTCCTGCTTTGGGAAATTTAACATTTGAAGTTACAATTTTTAAGAATCGAACGGAAAATTGGTTAAGTCTTATCTTCGGACCACGACTTTGATCAAAGTTAACTCCTTATTATGTCTGGATGTTAAGGCGTTACTGTTTATTAACTCGGATCTAAAGTTTCATATCTTTAAGTGATAGGCAAATTTGTGTAAGGAATGGTCCTCGGACCTTACATCCTACTAGAAACGGTGCTATACATTACAAGGGTTTGATCGTTATATGAGGTCTTTTCTTCTTTTTAATCAAGGCATTGTTTAAATATCTCAACCATGTCACCTTCTGTTAAATCTTTAATGACATGCGCGTAATTACGTGGAAGTCATGATTGTGCAATCCTTGGAGTTAGATTTATTTACTCTGAGAAACGTTTGCTATGTATTAATGGGAAACTTTTGCGATAAGTATAAAAAGAATAAAGTAAAAACAGATGCAACACGGGTGAAAACCAAATAAAGTTGTTCTTCATTAATCATTTGGGCATGCATTACATATAAAGGCTGAACATGGAGAAAGAGAAGCCCTAAGCTAGGTCCTGAGCTTTAGGAGGAAGATCTTTCTGAGAAGTGCTGGTTCCTTCTGTCTCTTTTAGCTCCAACTCAAAAGGAGACAGAACCTTTTGTCCTTTGTCTGCTACTTTCGTTGGAGGGACATTGGATTCCATGGCTTGGCTAAGGCCCTTCTCGGCATCTCCGCCTCCTTCCTTGTCTTTATTGGAACCCAAAGGTTCTGTAGGATCTGGAATTGGCTTCGGGACCATGGGAGGAAGAGCAGGAAGATTTGTCTCAGGGGTAGGAGTAGCAGCAGGAGCCTCTTCAATCTCCTATATCTCTAGGGGAAGCCAAACATTCTCGGACTTCCTCAGATCCGAGGATAGAGGAACTCCTGCTACGTTTAAAGCTTCCCCGGACTTTCGACGTACTCCCGGCACAAAGCCGCGAAGTCCTCTGTCAGCTGCTCCTCGGTGGTTGCTACCCCTTCCTCGAAACTCACCTGCTTGGCAGCTTGTAAAGAGAGTTGGAATGAGCTGACTTCTTCCTTTATCAGCGCAAGTTCTTTTTCCAAATCCGAGCATTCCCGTTGGACTCGGGCGAGCTCATCATCTTTTTCGCGAAGGAGCTTGCGCTGCCCTTCTATCTGGGTCTTTATAGTCTTCAAGTTTGACTCGACCCCATTTTTCTCTCTTCTCAGCTCAGCCACCTCCGAGGTAAGCTTTTCATTCTCAGCAAGAGCTGTGCCCAAGGACTTCTCTGTCTCCAGCCTAATCTCCAGCTTCGCCCCGGCCTTCTTCCGAGTGTCTTCTATAAATTTCTCGGCTACAAAGACCTCCTGAATGGCCTGTAACAAAGTGTGATGGAATCAGGAGTAGTAAACAAACTTATGAATATTGTTAAGGTGGAATCTTCTTAAAAAGGGGTAAACTTACCAGCGTTAAATCCCTTTTTAAAGAGAGGAATAGTTGTGGCTGCCTCATTTTTTCCAAGGTCTCCATGTCCTTGGGCAACAAAAGAGGGCGCTCCAACACTTCGGCCAAGTGGTGGGCATGGCCTTGTTGAACTGCCCTTATACTGGATTGGCAGGAGATGGGAGCGCCGTCCAGTCTTAAGTCGGGGGACCAGGTGGTCGGTGCTCGGCGCATCTCGGCCTCTTCCCTGATTTCCCCGCTTTCAACTGAGCGGGCCCTACCCTTGCCTTTGTCCAGCTTCTGCTTGCTGAACCGTTGGGAGTTGTTGTCGTGGTTTCTTGGGGTCTTTACTGATCGTCCCCTCAATATCCCCCTTCCTCTTCTTCTTGGGATCCTCGGCTGGAAGTTTTGGCTCAGCTGGAGGAGGGGGAGGTGGCAAAGATGGGGGAACTTGGGACGTCCCCATTTTTTTTTCCATAACCTTCGCAGCTCTATTGGTTAGGAGACCCTTCATCCTGCCCATATCTTCCTCGGATTCGTCCTCGGGTAGGGCAACAACAAACCCTGCAATCCCAGAGGCCTCGGTGGCTTCTTCCTCCTCGTCGGAAAGTACGACGAACTGATTCCCTCGAGGTCTCTCGGTGTCTTCAAAATGGAATTGATCTATCTCCTCGTCTAGTGTATGTGAAGAAGACACATGCTCTTCTGGAATAATAGTTGCCTGAGAGTGCACGGCGAGGGGAATTGCCGCTATGGGTTGGTTGAACAAAACGGTGTGGGGGGCGTCAGGGATCTCGCGGTCGTCCAAAAAGTGGGGTCGGGCTACGTTTATTCTCCTACGTCTTCGGTCACCCGCAATTATGGCGTTCTCTATCTCCTGGAAGTCCGAGGATATGGGAGTGTACCCCAGAATGAGATGAGCAGCCCTGACTTGTAAGTCTTCGCTAACGAACACCTCGGATCGAAGTACTCGGTTTAGGTCTGCGATGTTACAGTGACTCAAACGAGGGCGCACGTGTTGCTTATCTGCAAAAAAGACGTCAAAACAAACAAGCCTGATCAGATTCACACAGATATGTAATAAGTTCAAGTCATTATGAATACTCATTTTTGTGTGTGTTAGAGGGAGTTGTGTTGTGGGGAGATTAATCCTATGGCATCGCACCTGGGTCCCCCCACTCAACTGGACAAATGGAGGCCGTCGTACCAGGTTCCAAATGATCAAGTAGTCATCCTTCATGCCTTTTTTGGATTTGGGCAGATAGGAGATTAGCCTAACGACGCTGGAACGAGATTTAATATAGTAACCCACCTTGGAGAGTTTGTGGGACTCGTACAGAAAGACGACGTCGTGCCAGGTGAGGGTTAGACCCATTTGCTCGTTTAGAGCATCGACACTACCCAAAACTCTAAAAACGTTTGGGAGGCACTGATCGGGACACAACCGGTGGTTGCGAAGGTATTCCCTAGTTACAGGTTTCATTGGGAGGGTCATCCCACCCTCTATGAAGGCTATCATTGGGATGATAACCTCTCCCTCTTTCCTAGAACCGGCACGGCTTCTGCCGGGCAATACTTTAAACCCACATCGCCGGGAATGTGATACTTGGCTCTGAAGCCTTCCATTCCGGCGGCAGTATCAACTAGACACTTAAATCTACCCATTGGAAAGAAACGAAAGATTAAACTCTAAGAGGGAGAATGCTTATAGTGACAGCCGAGGACAAGGGCTGAGGAGAAAAGGTCAAGAATAGAAAGAACAAAAACTTACAAAGTTGAAGATGTGCAAATTTTCACGGTTTTCTGCAGGTAAAGTATGATGGCTGATGTTTTGATGGGATTAACCCCTGGGGAATTAAATGAAGGCGCAGGTTCCCGAAGCGTCACGGCGTGCGGAAAAGCGGCCTCGAAATTATATTTATCCCGCCCAAATTTTCGTGGAGTAATGAGGGCCGTTGGATGCCCATCTCGCCGTTGAACGTGGGGGACAAAGTGTAACTGGCAGTAATAAATGCGCGCGTTTTTGAAAATAAAACCGCCCAGTGGCATCTTCTGGGACGCGAAACGATTTCCACACGTGCTATCACTCACAAAGTGTGTGGAGCAGGTTCTCGTCAGATCAAAACCCTATTTTTCTCCTCAGACGTCGAAAATTGGAGTTTTGAGGGGCTATTGTGGGGAGTAAAAAGACCCTGATGGGAATGTGGGCCTTTGGGCCATGCTAAGGAAGGCCGACCTGCTCTTGGGTTTGGAATTTGTTAGTACTACGGGTCGGCCCTTACGCCGAGGATCCGAGAGTACAGCCGAGGATCCGAGAGTACAGCCGAGGGTGAATTTCTCCTCGGACGGACACTGGAGAACCAGGGACTTCATGGTAAAGGTTGGGGAATGACACGGCCAAGACCAATGGTTAAAAGGGGTGAACCCTTGAATGTCCTGGAAGCACCGATGTTAGGGAAATACCAAAGGTAAAGGCTGCCACATCCGCATTAAAGACCCTGCACCTACCACACTGGCCGCATTAATGGGGAAGTGACACCTGAACAGTGGAAGGGAAACTTCTGGTTACTATTTAAAGGCACTGAGAAAAGAAATATCTAAGCTAAGGGGGAGTGAGGGCAACACGGGTACAAAGTATCAAAAAGAAGAGTATTTAAGGAGCAACCTAGAACAGAAAAAAGGGGACTGACTTTTTTGTAATCAAAAAGAAAAAAGAAAGAAAAGGGGAAGAGATAATATAAGAACAACTCTTGGCTTACGTCCGAGGAGGTTGATTTACAATATTCCTTGTTGTTTTCAAGTGTTAGTAATCTTTGACTTGTCAATTATTCCTTAGTCACTTCTAACCTGGGTTCCAAGCCCACACTCTACAAATTCATATTGTTTAAGGCTCATTGGGCCTGAGCCCGTAACTGTTCTTGGGGCCAGGTGCAATTGTGCGCTTACAGTTCCTCTATAAAAAATTCCAAGGCTAAAATAAATGTTAACTTTCCTATTCTCAAATAACAATTGAAAATAAGAGTTAAGTTTAGACATGATTTATATATTTTAATTGTTACTTCAGTTGCTTCTCTTGCTGTTAATTTCATTATTAATACCTTGTTTCTTTTATTATTTATTATTATCGACAAGTCACACAATTTAGTTTTAGGTCACTATGCATGAGTGACTGTCTCAAACCTTCTCACAACGACATAATTTGATCCCCGAACCAAACTTATGTTGTTATTTTCCCTTTTAAAAAATATAAAATAACTAGCTAATCCTTCACATTTCAAAACTCATAATTTCCGAAATAAAACCTTCAAAACAATAATTTAAAGTCACCATCAAGCCCAACTAAAAGCTAAAGCCACTCTTGTAGCAATTTGATTTATCCAACCAAATCACCATCATCATTAATGAAAAATTTAATAAAAAGATCATCATTTGTTGTTCAAACAAAAATTAATGAATAATGCTACAGACAACAAAACAATATTACAACTGCATATTCTTCTGTTGAGATTGTTTTCCCCATTTTTGGTAATTTCCTATTTGAATGATCAATTTTTTATTTTTCTTTTTCTAAAAACCAAAAAAAAAAAAGTTGACATGCCAACTAAAAAAGCTTCCATGGAATGAAACTGAACATCAATGCTACATCAACCAAAATCATTAAAAAAGGATAAAGAAAAAAAAGAAGAAGATGGATGGCATCTCTTTGGACTTGCATTTTTTAGGCCTACGACCAGTGACAGTTGATTTCTTCAGCTATTGCTTTTTTTTTTCTTTTTTTTCTTTTTTTTCCATTCCTTGAGCTTTTTTGATTGTTATCCTCTGAATTTTCCTTGATGCACTTCAAAATCATTTCCCTTAAGTTTTTTGAGGTCTTTAGTTTTTTTTGACAATTTTTGAAACTTTGGCCTTACCTTTTGCCAACAAAACTATCGTTCTTGCTTGGCTAGTCGTAAATTTTTCGAATTTTTTGTATATGTTCATTCCATATGCTTTCTCCATTTCAATAGGTAATGAATTGGCCAGTTTCAAAGACAATAGCCTAAATTGTCATATATCTACTTTCGTGCTTGTGTGTTCTGATAAGTATTACTGTTTCCTAAAAAATAAAAGTAGTGGCCCTCATGTTTAGCGTAATTCCATGGACCTCTTCTTTGTTGGCATGTCAACCTTAGTTTTTTTAATTTGGTTTTTAGAAAAAATAAAAATTGATGGTCTACGAAAAAAGGAAAATTACCATAAAATTGGGTCAAATTAATTTTTGTATGAACCTGTCACAAATGACGATCTTTTATTAAGAGCCCGTTTGGATAAGCGTTTTGGTAATCAAAATGCACGTTTATGTATGAAATTGCTAGAAGTTAAAACGTTTGGCATTGCGTTTATAAAGAAATCACATTTTCAGAATTGCTAAAAACTGAGTTTTCAAAACACAATGAGCTCAAGCTTTTTCAAAAACACGGATGAAAACGCAATTATAGGTTTACTATCAATGTTCCTTTTTAAGTGTGAAATTCTTAAAATATCCTCACAAAATTGCATAATGACCAAAATACTTGAGAAAAATTTATTGCCTTGACACTATCAATCTCCTCTGTGCTTTTGCCCTGTTGCCTCTATCTAGCTCCTGTCTGCCTCCAGTTGTTCACTTTTTAGCTTGTTGCTTCGTTTTCATTGCAAGGATTAGTTGTCCTCACTTTGCTTGACTAGAATCTTATGGGCAAGGGTAAAAATTGGAGCTAAAGAAGATTAATGGGCGGCGGCGCTGTAGGGATGAGAAAAGGAAGATAAGCAAGTAGAAAAGTGGTAGGAGTCTAGGGGATTGATTCTTTTGCACAAAATATATATATACTTAAATATAAAACATTAAAGTGGGTGTCCTTTTCTTTTCTTTTCTTTTTTCCTTTTTTTATAATTTTTTTAATTTTTATGAAAACTTTTTCTTATTTTATAACAGGTCAGTAACCTAAAAAAAAAAAATTCTATTATTATATGTCTTACAAGTTACAAGATAAGAAAGGAGTCTTGACAACATAGTTATGTCTATTTTGGTAAATTACACTTATCACATACATTTTACACCAATTTTATCCAAATGTTCAGTTTATAGAAACCACACTTTGTCATAGTTTTACCAAACGGTTAAGTGTGATTTGATAAATAGTGTTTTCAAAACGCACGTTATAAAAACGTTATTTTAAAAAATGCACATTTTAATTTAAAACTTATCCAAACAGAACCTAAATTTTGCATTGATATCATATAGTTATTATTATTATTATTATTATTTTTTTTTGTTATGGGAATACTAGAAACTTTTATTGAACCATATTAATACAGTTTACATCTTGCAGAAGAGCTTGTACAATAGAACAAGGATCCTCTTCTAGTCAAACTAAAAAATCTTCTATGCCTTGGGCATATTTTGCTAGTAAATGAGCCGGCTTATTCCCTTGCCTACCAACATGGGAGAACTCAACCTGTCGAAACTCCCTTGAAATTGATAGGGAGCTGTATACAATGGCAGCCACAGACGAGGGAGGGTGTGAGATTTCCTTCAAAGCATTAATCACTAGCATAGAATCACCTTCAAGAATGAAGTCTTGAATGAGGAGGTCTTTCGCAAATTGTAATCCAATCTCCACCGCCTTTGCTTCGACTTCTAATGCTTTAAAAGGGGCCCATATCTTCTTGCTAAGAGCACCAATAGTATTACCATCCGCATCTCGAACCACAACACCCACACCAGCAGCTTTTTGTGAAGCGAACACAGCCCCATCAATATTAATTTTGAACTTGTTCGGTGGTGGAGGTTTCTAGCGCACAAGCAAGGCACTTCGTGGCTTATCAGGTTCTTTGACACATGCCTGATACTCAGCCAGATACTCTAACGCATCATTCACAATTTTGCTTACACTTTTCTTCCCACCTCAGTCCGAACTTCATTTCGAGATGTCCATAGAGCCCACGCCACAATGACAATATTCTCTAACTGCAGATCATCCCACTTTGCCTCAAAGACTCCATACCATAATAAATCCATGAAAGAGTGAAACTGGATGTTTGTATGAGCGGGGAAGAGTGGAAGACCTTCAACATGCCCCAAGCTTCACGTACACATTCACACTCCCAAAACAGATGCCCAGACGTCTCTAAACCCGAATGGCACATCTCACAGGTACCATCCGTAAGCACTTTCCTCCTAACTAAATTTTCTTTAGTAGGAAGAATATTTTTGCATGCCCTCCAAGCAAAGTGACGGACCTTGTGAGGAGTGTTAATCTTCCACAGGAGCTTCCAAAATTTCCTCTGTCTACTATCATCTGAAACAGCCCCACCAACACTTTCAAAGGCCAACTCCATTGCTATTATATATGCACTACGAACACTGAACCTTCCATTATTTGTGTGTGCCCACACCTGCTTATCCTCAGGTAGCTTAGAGCTTAATGCAATACCACAAATCTCATCAGCTTCATGTGGGAGAAAAGTGCTTTGTATCAGTTCTGTTCTCCACGTCCCAGAAGTTGGGTCAATTAATTCACTAACTCGAGCCTCCATAGGTAGACCAACAGGGGGAGAAACTACCTTATATGTGGAGGGGATGGGGATCCACTTATCCACCCAAATCCGGATGCTATAACCATTACCTACCTGCCACTGTATACCCTTTTTTACTATATTCTGCCCAGCCATTATACTCCTCCAAGCGAAAGAAGGGTTTGCACCCAATGAATCTCCACCCAATTGAAGCCTCCAACCCTGTTTTGCTAACAAAGCAAGGTTGAATTGTTTGAGATGTCTAAACCCCAAACCCCCTTAGGATTTTGGGGTGCAAAGCTTGTCCCAACTAATCCAAGCCATCTTTCTCTCCTCCTTTTGTTGCCCCCACCAAAAATTCCTCATAAGACTGGTCATCTCCTCACAAAGTGAATCCGGGATCTTGAAACAACTCATAGCATATGTCGGAATTGCCTGGGCTACTGTTTTTATCAGAATTTCCTTTTCTACTTTTAAGAGTAGTTTTTCCTTCCAACCAACTAGTTTTTTCGCTAGTTTCTCTTTGATCTCCTTGAAAGAGTTCTTCCTATTCTTCCCCACCAGAGAAGGTAGACCCAAGTATTTTTCATGTTGTTTGATAACTTGTGCCCCGAATCTGTCCTTTATCTCATCTTGGACTTCTTTAGCTGTATTGTTGCTGAAATAGAGTGAGGTTTTCGCCCTATTTAATTGTTGCCCAAATGCTTCTTCATAGACCTTCAATATTCTCTGTAGGGCATCACATTCACCGATTGTGGCTTTGCAAAAAATAATACTATCATCTGTAAAAAATAGGTGAGATAGATAAGGACCATTTCTGCATACGGAGATGCCCTCCATGGTCCCATCAGTAACAGCTTTCTTAATCAAGGCTGATAAACCCTCAGCACAAAGAAGGAAAAGATAGGGAGAGAGCGGATCACCTTGTCTAAGACCTCTCGTAGGGGAGATATGGCCTTTGGGTTGGCCATTAATTTTGATAGAGTAAGTCACAGGGGAAACACACTGCAACATAAGATTCCGCCATCTAGGATGAAAACCCAGTTTCTCCATAATTTTATCCAAACATACCCATTACACCCTATCATAGGCTTTGCTCATGTCTAGCTTTAGAGTCATCTCCCCTTTTTGCCCCGTTTTGTTTTGACTAATGTGATGCATTGTTTCACAAGCAACTAATATATTGTCAGTGATGAGTCTGCCATTGACAAAAGCACTTTGAGTATCACTGATAATAGCTGGGAGAATTTTCTTCAACCTGTTAGCAAGAGTCTTGGCAGCCATTTTATACAGCACATTGTATAAACTAATAGGTCTATATTCAGTTACTCTTTGAGGCTTATTCACTTTAGGGATCAAAACAATCTAAGTTTCATTGAAATTAGGAGGAATGATACCAAAATTAAGGAAATCAAGGACAATTTTAGTAACTACATACCCACAGTTGGCCAAAAATTAAAGTGAGCAACAAGAGATTGGCTTTAGCGGTGTGAGGAGAATGGCTTTAGTTGGGTTGACTGTCACTTTAAATTCTTGTTTACGATTTTTGATATGTTTGTGGTGACTAGTTTAATTGTTGAAATAATTATTACTCGTGGACACCACCAAATGGGCACCCATTGGAGTAGCCACTTATTTTATATTTTTTTAAAGGAAAAATAAGAAATAAAAATCCTTTTGTTTTAGAATAACATAAAAAAAAAATTAGACTACATTTCACCAAAGATGGGTTCAATTCGGGCCCAAATTATGGTGATGAAAAGGTGTGAGGCACTCATGCATACTTGGTATGTCTACTTATCTCTACTAAATAAGAGTATTTATATTAGTTTCACCAATTTAATATTTCAGCAAAAATTTATCTAAACTTAAATAAAATAATCGTGCATCAGCCTTACTAAATTAGCTAAAGTTTTTAAAGAGGATAATCTCATCTCTACATGCAGTGAGCCTCTATCATCGCCACATTAAAATTCAATGTTGATAAAATATTGATGCTAATGTATGTGTATGAAGATAATAGATAGCTAAACTAGCAAAAGTAGAGTTTTTGGATTAGTTTAGCTAAATATTTGAGTAGATAGATGTAAATGCTCTAAGTAAGGGCGATTTTAATATTTAATTACTTATTTGATGGATATGAAATTATTAACCAAATTAATTTCATGTTAGAAACAAGGTAAAAACATTGAAATTAACAACATTGATATTTTTTTTAAAAAATCCGTGATAATAACTAATAAGAACAAAAAGATAGAAAAAGGAAAACATAGATGATAAATGCATAATTTAATTTTTACCAACTTAAACTCAATGTCCAAAGTCAATTTTGGAGATGATAAAAAATAAAAAAAGAGAAAAGAAGAGTGAGACATAAAATGGTACAATCTGATTGTGTGGTTAGTGAGGTGAACAGTAAACTAATCTGAGCTAACAAATAGCAAAGGCAATACTGAAGTTGAATAGGAATAGAGACAAAAGGGAGAGTACATATAATTATATAGGATTTTACTATCCTATGTCTTTAGTAAACCATTTTAGAAATTTTTTTTATAAGAAAGTGAAAATGTGATTAACTTTTTTCACAACTTTTTAAATTGCTCATAAAATGTTTCTTAAAATGAAAACTGAATATATAATTAGATTGTACCATTTTTTTTTGTCTCACTCTTCTTTTCTTTTCTTATTTTATATTTTTTTTATTAACTCCAAAATTGAGTTTGGACATAAAATTAAAATTGGTAAAAATTAAATTAATGCATTTCCCTTTTCCCTTTTCCATCTTCTTCTTATTAGTTATTATTACTAATTTTTTTAAATGATCTACTTTCGTATCAAACTCAACCATCATATAGTCTTAGTCAATATGTAAATACTATTTAGGTCAAACTTATTTATAATCCATGAACATAAGTGGGAAATATCAAAAGGGTTTTTAATTTAGGACTAAAGTAGGGTTGCTTCGCACCTCAAGGAATTTTTGTAGTTCTTAGCTCGGTTGTTTAAATTACTAAGTCCAATGTATTATGTATAATAGTTATAGATTGTGAATTTTTGTAGCTCTTACTTTGGTTGATTAAATTACTAAGTACAATCTGCAATAGATTGTGAAGGTCCAATTATAAACATGATATAACCATTTCCCTTCTTTCTTAATTTGGAAAACATCCAAATAAAAGGGTTTTTATAAAATTTATAAAACATCCAAATAAAGAGAAGGAATAACCACTACCTCTTCTCCCATGCCATCTACTTCCCATATTAATTTATTCTGTTTTTGTATCAAGCCAACATTTTCGAATCCAATAATTCGAATCCAATAATTCGTGGATGTTTTGAGTAGAGAACCAAAATGAATGTCCGCCCTCAGGTTAGTGACATGATCACATACTATAGTTTTGGTGTAAATATACTGAACATGGTCACATACAAAAATAGGCATCACCAAGACACCAACCTTTAGTCTGGTTGAATTAGTTACTCAATCTTGTACTCCAGCCACATTCTTGAGTACCGACCCCAGGGTGTAAGCTGCTGCTGCAGCAATTGCGCCGGTGAAGAGAGTAATCGCCATAGAGAATGCATAATTCTGGCCTGCAATCTTGGCCTTTGCCATCCCCAGAAGCACAAGCGCTAATGCAGAAAGGATACATGCACCAACAAACTTGATGGAGTCATTATTTGTGAATGGAATAAGGATGATGAAAGAGAGGAGAGGGGCACTCCCAAACACAAGGAAAGCAACAAACGTCACCAGGCCATTCTTCCATGGCTTGTCCGCTTCATCTGGCGGTAGTATTCCTTTATGAGCCATCATCTTCTCATCCACAAAGATATCCTTGTATTTTGCAAATATGTTCACCACCTTGCGCCAAGAAATTTCATTAAGTTTATAATATAACAAGGTCAACTAAATTCTCTCCATATTGTATGATGGGCATCAAGATATAATTTGTCGCAACAAAATTCCTTATCTTATTATCTCAAGTGACCACACTTTATTAAAAAGTTCGGTAAATTATATAATTCTTCTCTTGTTTGGGATGATTTTAAATTAAATTCTTAAATTTAAAAAGTTTTAACTAGGGAAGGTTTTAAATTAAAAATAAAATTTTAAATATTTATATACAACCTGCTTGAACTTTGAAAAAAATTTCATTTAACATTCTTAGTCACCATTAACGCAATTAATATTTAATTATTTTGATCCAGTGGAATGTAGCAAAGGCCATACCGTGGTGGCATCATTAATATCCATCCCAAGAGCTTGATACTGTCTTAGTAATTCCTCTTGCTCATTGCCGCCATGATTTGTGACATCCCATGCAGTCACTGCCCTTTCCTTTGCAGCCACATCCTTCTCCGTGCTGCTGGATACAAAATCCCCAAACCCCATTGATATCCCATCAGCAACCAGGTTCGAAAATCCTAGCACCAACACATCCACTACAAACACAGTAATTGTAAGTCAAGTCTATGCATTATGAAGAATGAATACTCTATGCATTGCCCTCTAAAAATTAGGGAAAAATGCTTTTAAATAGATCAAACTCTAATATACACCTGACATGATAAATGAAGAACGACAAGTGAACCTGTTGGTTTAAGAGGAAATTGAACCAAGTTCCCCGTCCACGTCTATGAAGGACACCACTGGAGAACGAGGCCGACTTTGCCTAGTTCATCTATGTTTTTTATTTCCCACTCATCACTTAGGAATATGTGCATTGTGTTCCATGATATTTTGATAACTAAATTACACCATTGTACAATACTACTTCTATATCATCCGCACAAAAGTTTAAAGACAAATTGGGCCTATACCAGCTGACCCATTCACTTCATGGCTAAAAGCCCACCAAATTCTGTGGGTGTACAAAATGTTCATACAAGCTGTGCCACCATCAAGTTATTGTTTACAACACTAGGAAGAAAAAAAAGGGTAATAATATGCAGCAATTATAAGAGTAAGTTTACTGCCACAAATTTTTCTATAACTTTACCACAACTTTCTATGTGATGACTCATGAATGGTGGAAATAAAATTGTAGATTTATGATTTCACCATTCACAAGTAGCCACATAGCAAAGTTGTGGCAAAGTTATGGAAAAGTTTATGTCACTAAACTTACTCATATTATAAAGGCTTTTTTTTCCCTTATTAGTAATTTAAGGCACTTGGCAGTCCAACTCCTCTTTATAAACTTTAGATAACCACCCTTATAAAGGTTTAACATTTTACTGAATCAAACGTTGATACTTGATAGAGTGCAAAATACCTCCCATTGGTTGAATTAGACCTTTGATGGTAGCCAAAAGTGTTGCAAGTTAGTAACATTAATTGCCCAACTCTCCCAAAACCTAGGTTCAAATTCTCCCTCCCTATTGTGAGGGGAAAAAAAGGATCTCAAGATAAATAAGAATTACCATCTCAAAAAAGTAGGTACAATTAGAAAAATGAAGCGTGGTGTCTTTTTATTCTTTCTTTTTTATTCATCTTAATGGTGGAGTGAGATCCCAGCCTCCATGTACCATGAAGTGTAGAGGTGACACTAATAAATTTATTTGCCCCTTTTGATATAAGGGAGGGAAGGAGGATTTGAACTATCTAGTTATAGGCTTATAGCAAGCAAACTATAATTTCAATTTCAATTAGTTGTACTAAGCATTATTGGTATTAATTGGGTCATTTATGATATGAATAATTATTCATTACTCCCCTAGTAGAGTGATAGTGATAGATTACTCTCTAGTCTCTTGTTCCGTTGCCCAAAAGGTAATTGGATTTGAATTAAGGCCCACCACAATTAATTTATAGTGACATTCCTATATGGTAATTCTTAATCAAACATAAAGAAAAGATCGTGGAATTAGGTTTAGATTGACTTTTAAGTTTTAAGAGTAAAACAAGAATCATGTTCCACAAGGATAATGGATCCCACTAATTAAATGTCACTCTTCTTTAATAGATAGTCTTGTATTTATGATATTTAAAAGTCTTCTTTTTTTTTTTTTCTTTTGATAATCCATCCAATAGTTGAGGGAGGGGAGATCTATATCCTGAATACCTTTCCAGAAGGTAAGGCTCTTGGCAAAGTCCTTTAATTATTTTAAATTCAACTCACAGAAAAATAAGGGATGAGCTCAAATAAATTAGGCTAATAAGATTTTATGTGACATATAAGGGTTAAATTGTTGTATAATAAATTAATAACAAAAGATGCACTGACTTGTGCGACAAGTGTCCCTTTTGTATATTTTCCTCTTTGGGTTTTGTAATAAAAATTTGCATTCAGTTAATGAGTTTTTTTTTTTTTAGGAACCAGTTAATGAGTTAATCAACCACTTTAAGAAAAAATATAATTTATTATCACTTTAATGGAATATATAAAAAGTCGCTAAAAAAAGATAATTACTTTTTTTTTCTTTTCTTTTACAAAATTTCTAAAAATGATCCATTTAAGTCATGCATTAGCTTTTTCTAAAAATATAATCTTATATAAAAAAAAATTTAAAATAATAAACCACCTTGACAAGTGGCCTTCCCTTTTGTATCTTTCCGCAATAAATTTGTTTACCTTACATCAAAAAAATTAAAAAAATTAATAATAAATAAATAAATAAAAAGATCCACCTCAATTGTGCCACAAGTGACACTCCCCTAGACCTAGAGTGGAGAGCGTAGGGGACCGCTTGATCTGCCCTTATGGAGAAGCTGAGTTCAAATCCCTTGGTGTAAGCTAAATTCTACCCACTCCCTCATCCAAACGACACCTTTAAAAAGTCATAAATCCTAATTCCAATGCTCCAATACAATTTATCTAGACTTTTAAAATGTTAGAACAATATTTAAGAATGAAATTAAACTAATCAAAATGAAACCTTAGAGATAGGATATTCGAGCCCAATACAATTTCAATGAGACTTTATTCCAAGGACAAAACTCGAGTAGATATAATTAATCGTTATTCCTTAAGTTCTCCCATTAAATTCAACCAACGCAAATGATCTTGCATTGACTGATACCACAAACTCTATGATTTTTTTTAATGAAAATTTAAATTCAACCATATAATTCATTGATTAATACAACTACACGGATGAAGTTAATTGAGAAAATAGGTGATCAAAGTATCAATATTTAAAAATTAGACTTATTACAATATATTTTTTATAATAGTGTGAATTCAAATGGAAGTCAATAAAAAGTTGCATTGTAATTCAAATCATCAAGGTTTTTTATGAACTTCATTTTGGCAAACAAGTAACAAATACACCAAACAAAAAATGAAAAAGTAAAAGTGGGAGAGAGCTCATCACCTGAGGAATAACGGCTAGCGGAAATGGATGAAATGAGAGAGAAGCAAGTGACAATGGCATCAAGACCAGCATACACAATGCTCTTCACAAACTCTCCCTTCCAAGGCTCTCTTGGTCTTCCACTTGCACCACCTCTCTCACTATCTCCTCTTCCATCCTCTGCCCTTAGCAGCCTGCTGGTGCTGGTGGCTCCGCCAGTGTTCTTAGCCATTCCTTTTTACTCTCTCTTTTTTCTTTTTCTTTTTTACTTTGTACTTTTGTCTTAAAATTCTCTTACTAGCTAGGATTCAATTATACTGAATATATGATCCAAAAAAAAACAAAAATAATTACAGTTCTATAAAGACGTAGATAATGAAAAGCTGAAAAAGAGAGCGAGTCTTTGTTGTCACCATGCATGCGAGGGAGAGGACACGTGGGGGTGGAGCTGTCACTTTGTTTCTTTGTGCCAAGTCGTAAGTCAAAACTGTTAACCATATATGTATATAGAAAATATTATAATTATTATATATTTGAATATTTGAGATAATGATTGCAATATGCCAATATCTCATTCTCACTCACTGCAACCATGTGCATGAGCATGAGCAAAAGGCACCCATTGAAAAAGAAATTCATGAGTTGGTTTAATTTAGATTTCTCTCATCTCTTTCATTCTTGGATTTATTTTAGTTTTTTTTATTATTCTAATTAAAAAGGAGATATTTTGGAACCAACAACAAAAAAAATGTAAAGCTTATCATTAATTGAAGAAGGCTATCCTATTCCCATGGCGTAATGTTGTGAATTTGTGATCTAGTTTTAATTGAGTTACCGAAAAGATAAGGGAAACTAATAAAAACAAAAGAAGTCCCATTCAAAAGAAATAAGAATTAAAGAATTTCGTTAATGACCGTTCAAGAGTAATTAGAGTATATATTATAATATCAATATTTTTTTTTTCCTACCACTTTTCCAAAAATAAGTCATATCAATTACGTACTTGCCTAATTTTGCTTATTGATAGTATTAAGCAAGCACTTTACAATGCTTCACGAAGAACAGCCAAATGATGAACAAAAAAAAAAAAAACCAAAATTGAGAGGAAAATTAATATGGAGTAATCAACAACCATATAATATGTAGATGAAGAGATTTTTAAAACCCCAACTTTAATTTCATTGTCAACTTATGCACATATTTTTGGAATTTAAGTAGAGTTGTATTTTTAAGCAAGTTATTTCTAATACAAGATAAACTTACCAAATTTAACTCAAACAAACACGATTTTCATTTATCTCAATAAAATTTTAGGGATAAGTACAATTGAAGAAATTTTAAGATGTGAGACCCCTATATTTAAACCCCACCAATTGGTTGGACACTACCAGGCATGTGTTAATCCTTACAAGGGATTGAAAACCATGAGGTACTAGCCAACATGTTGAGCTCAAATTTGTAAAGGCCAAGTAATAATGAAAGCATAATTTCTAAATCCTAGAATATGCAATTAATAGAAGGGGCATAAAGAATAAAAGTATGGTTACAATATAGTTGTTTAATTTCAGACTAGTGGCCTCTTTTCTTCATCTTGTCCTAAATTTTCTAGTTGAGTTATCTCTCTTTCACTGCTGGCAGGCTTTGCATTTTTGGCACTGGCAGAGGAGTTGGAGGACCTCTTGGTGTGTTTATTTTCAGGCAAGAGCTTCAATGTGATTCCCATAGCAATTAGGAGAAGCCCAGTCCCATGTTGTTCAGTCAATGGCTTTGTAAATATTAAGTATGACAATAATAATGTCACCGCCTTCCTTGCTGTTGTTATCTGTGAATAAATTTTTTTTAATTAAAATGAAGTTAGGAAGGAAAAAAATAAAAAAGAATATATTTAAAATATTTTGTACATTAACCGTGTTAGGCCCTTCATTAAGAAGAAATAATATATATACTTTGGTATAAAAAAAAATAAATAAATAACACACTGCAATAAATATTTGTACTCAAAAGGTTTGACATAAATGGCACTACATGTTGAAAAGTGTCGGTTGCAATAGAAAGTCAAAAACTCTACCACCGATGACACTTGATTTTACAAGAAGTTTATGGAAGATTTTGAATGCACAATTAATCGATAGAATGAAATTTATTATAGGAGCTTATGTTGGCATAAATTGACATAAATGAAACCTGGAAAAAGCTTGTGAGAAGAAATGTACCATGGCAGTGGTGGCAGCACCAAAGAGGGCTATGAGGGAAAGGACAGAAACTTGGCCGATAAACGTGGCCATGGCTTCAAACACTAACACGCCATAAACGTATGGATGCTACAAAAAAAAAAAGAGTAAGATCTTTTAGAAAGTGTAAAATGCATTATGCACCATTGAGTTTGATGGGAAAAAAAATGAAGCATTTTCAATTGTTACCTCCCAACATGAAACCCATGCTTTGAATAATTCACCCGTTACAAGCATTGGTGGAATCAAGAGAGGCAAGCCAACTACGGTTGAGCAAAACAACATCTCAGTCTGCACATTAGGAGATTAAAAGTAACAAATTAAGTGAGAAGGACACAATTTTTCCATGAATACCTTTTTAGTGCACGTTTAAACGCCCACATAGAGATCAGTAGGGCACGAAAATCACCTGCGTGGTTTCGGGATTCATGGTAAAGATAGCTTCTTGCAAATTACCCAAAAAGGAATCCATGATTAGAGCTCCAGATACCATGATAACACCAATTACACTGAAGTTGGGAGAAGTTTGTGCATCTGCTAAGGTGAAGAGGATCAAACCCACAACCAAAAGTACTGCCGATATGTATTCATGAGGCGGGTATTTCCGCCTCAGACCCGGTATGAATGCACCCATTATCATCACCGGGAGTACCTGAAATACCAACATTGTAAAATTTAAGGACCTGGTTACTAATTGGTTCAAAGTGTCAATCTAAGCTGCTAATGTGAATTATATTGAAAATTTAGCAAACAATGGATCTCATTTATCAAAAAGTAACAAAATTATCTTGAAAGCCTCAATTGAATTCAGAAAATTCACATTTTTACCAGTCCATAAAAGACTTCAATTTAAGAAGTGATATGGAAATACAAGGTACTTAACAACTTAAACATTTATCAAATTTCAACAAATAATTTTCCCATTTTATTAACTGCATTTACTTACTTTCCATTATTACAGAACTACAAGTCAAATACAAGGTACTCAACAACTTAAAACATTTATCAAATTGTAACAAATAATTTTCCAAATTTATTAACTGCATTTACTTAATTTCCATTATTATAGAACAAGAGGTCCTAATCCAGCAAAACTTGTACAACTAATACTTGTACATGGAATTTGCTAGTTACCTTTGTGGATTTGAACATGAGTTGCGCTGGGTAGTTTAGGTAAGCCAGAGACCCTTTGGTGAGTCCATGTGAACCCATAAGGACAGCAGAGAGTTTCACATAAGTCTTCCATGGGTTTACCATTTGCTTTGGGGTGAAGCCTTGGATATAAAGCAGAAACAGATAGACAAATCCTTGAACAAATGTGAAATACCAACCATAGCTGAAAAAAATAAGTAAAATAAATGATTAACAAAAATTTATCATGAACAAATACATTCTATTATTCCTATATTGGTCCTATAAAATAAATCCTATATTGGTAAACAATATCACATATACCAAATAAAACAGTACCAAATTCGTAAACTTACCTGAATTTGAGCCGATTGTACACATACTCCTGAAAATTAGGCAATAATCAAAAGCCATTTAGAAAAATCTTTCCATTATAAGCTCATGAAATTCTCTATACCATAATTAATTCATTCCAGAAATTACAATTAGTTGTACAAATTCCAAAAATTCTAGGATTGAATTATAAATGGGTAATTTAGCCCATAATCAACGAAAGGGTCAAATTTTCTTTTCCTCCGGAACCAAACAAGGGTACCAGAATAGTAAACACGTCATTATTTCGCCATTAAAGAAAAGAATTTCTCAAAAACCATCCATTTTGCTCTCAGAAAAACAGAGCACAAATTGAGAGAGAGTAATAATAATAGAACAATATCAATTAAAAGAAGTAGAAAGAATCAACAAGACTTCACTTTATTTCCAAGTTCAATTCACAATTTTCTCAGCAACCAAACAGGAGAAAACCAATCAAATTCAATCCCCCCAACAAAAAAAAAAAACTGCACAATTTTCCATGAAAACTGAGAAATGTAAAAACTTTATTCCTTTTTTCCCACCCTTTTCCTTTTTCTCATTCACCAAAAGTTCAAAAACCATTCTTTTTTTTTTTTTTCTCAGAGAAACCAAAGATAGCTCCAAATACCAGAGAGAGTGAATACCTCGCAGATACCATTGACAAGATAGCCAAAGAAGAACCCAGATGAGCAAATGAGGAACTGCTGCCATTTGGGTCTGGTTGAGAGCGAAATCCCAAACAAAGACCGTTCTTGTTCTTCGTTCTTCATTGCTTTTATTCCCTTTCTTTTTCAAACAATCACACACTCCACAGTCCACAGACACACTTTCCCTCCTATTGGCTTTTGGGCATCAATCAAAGCTGTCAAATCAATGAAAGAATCGATAGCAAAGTTT
Source organism: Castanea sativa (assembly GCF_040712315.1). Lineage (NCBI taxonomy): Eukaryota > Viridiplantae > Streptophyta > Magnoliopsida > Fagales > Fagaceae > Castanea > Castanea sativa. Next base: position 54,985,347 of record NC_134018.1, read on the forward strand.
GTTCAAAGAGTGTTAATATACCAACTTCGTTTATGGTGGCATTTGCATGTTAACTGTGACGCTCTGAGACAGAGAGAGAAAAAGAGAAACAGTTCAAATAGAAAAATTATAATATCTGTTTGATTAGACTAACCATGTATAAAGCATGAGTTATATAGAAGATTTTATGACAAAAAATAGTCAGTCTTTTTTAGAGGGAAAGAAAATAAGAGGAAGAGTCACAGTCTCTGCTCTGCTTTAGGCTCTAGCTTCGGCTGTAGAGAGAGAGATTTATGCTTAAATGAGGAAAGCCTTTTTCAATGTACGTTTCCTATGGAAAATTTATGGTTTGGACTTTGGAACCATGGAAGGATTTTTCGAATGTGTGTCGTACATTAAGCTCTTTTCTGTATCTCTTTGGATTGGATGACTGTGGCCCATTTGATATGGAAGTGGGGTCCACACAAGTCACCATCTCTTGATTTCAACCTGTGATTTGGAGGTTACCTCATACGTGATGACTTTTATTTATGGTCATAATTACTTACGTTGACATGATCATGTTTGGTCATATGGAGATTGACACACCCGATTGGGGCTCTTTGAGATTGTGTCATGTATGGTATCTTAAAGATAAATCGTATAAGATCCTCAAAAATTAAAAGGTAAATCCAATAGGAGTGGGATATGTAACTCAACCCATTTTGGTAAGTAGAAACCTCTTAAAAGTTAAATCTTTTTTTTTTTCTTTTTTTTAAAGTCATCATGTTTGTTAAAGTTATGGGCTATGGAAAAAAATATTCTTTACAACCTTTTTTTTTTTTTTTATAGAGGTTGATTATGAATTCTTAACAAATTAGTCAAAATCGATTACATGTATTTTTTTTTCCTTTTCATTTCATGATATTCGAAATTAAATTATTTGTTACTTTCTTAATTGACGTGTCTTTTTTTAATTATTTTTACTATTGTTGTTTTTTTTTCTTTACCTTTTTTGTTTCTCAAAATAATAATAATAATAATAATTACTTGAATCAATTCACTCTTTCTTATCGATACCTTAATCTCTCTACTATAAATATGATCAAACTATCTTCTTCTTCTTTTTTAAGAATCAATACCGTGCATTTTATTAATCAAGGCTTTGGAAGTCAGCCTGAAGTACATCTACAAGTTCTAGTGGTACATCTTCCATCCAGACTTGTAAAAAAGGGGAAAGGATTGCTCGTCTCGCAAGTGAATGAGCTACAGTATTGCATTGCCTACGTACATGTGTATAACTTACATCTGAAAAACTAGAGGCTAAATACCGTATATCCTGAGCAATGTGTCCAAAGTGAGCTAGGGTGTGTGAACCAGTTTTGAGTGCAGTGATGAGGGTCTGAGAGTCTCCTTCCAACACTACTCGGGTGAAACTAATTTCCTGCACTAGGATTAATGCTCTTCGTGCTACCAATGCTTCCACTTCAATGACTGTCAAGGGAAGGGGAATTTGTTGAGAAAGGGACGCCATAACCTGCCCACATCCATTCCGAATAACAACTCCTATTCCCGCACAGTTATCTGCCTGAAATAGAGCCCCATCAAAGTTTATTTTGTAATGCTCATTATCCGGTGGTGTCCATTGTGCTAGTGTTCTTTGCATAGCAGAGGTCATTGTGGTGTTGTGCATAGCAAATTCCCTCAGTCTGTCTTTGGCCTGTGAGAATAACTGTCCAAGTGTACCACAAGCTTTCCCAATCCGAAGGTCATTACTCCTCTTCCACAATGCCCATACTATAGGGAAAAAAGTCGGATCCCTATTCTCTGTGAAAATATTGCCTATAAGATCAAGAAAGGAAGTCGTTTGCTTTAAACTACTATGGTTCCATAACGGATTTAGGGACCATAGTTCTTCAAGCTTCGGGCAGCTATAAAGAGCATGGAGCACATCTTCTTGCTGCCCCTAACAAATTTCACAGCAGTCATCGGCAATAATTTTTCTCCTCACCAAGCTCATCTTCGTAGGTAGTGAATTTTTGGATGCTCTCCATACCAGGTGCTTGACCTTACTCAAGACTGACAAGCTCCAAATTGACTGCCAAAGCACCTTTATAAGTTATTTTCATCATTTCTAATCCTATCTTTTTGTGTATATCTACTTATCCATATTAACATTCTCATTAAACTATACTTATTTTATGAATATGTTGTTTCTTATCGGCCCAACATTTGGTGTGATAGATCATAGCTTGTTGTATGACAATTTGCTCCTTACTATAAAAGAAAAAAAGAAAGAAAAAAAAAAAAAAAAAAAAAAAATCAAGCTTGAATTGTTTAACTTTTATACTGCTTCAAAAAAATTATATTCCTTATATTGGATTTTTGTTCCAAAAATAAATTCATATATATATATATACACACACACACTAATCATTAATTTTTAGTAATGAGTTTGGTTCAATTTGTTTACAACCCTAATTGGGTTTGTGATGAATATATTTTAAAATTCATAACTTCAATGGTCATTTTCTCATTAGTTTTTTTAAAAATATCACAAGTAAAAAAAAAATTTCTAAATAACTACTCATATTCATTTATTTGGTGATAACATAGTACTTAAAACCTTGAATTTGTATTTCATAGTTGGTATGGTGTATCATTCAATTATGTATAAATAAAATAATTTTATGATTAATATAATTGTTATTGGCTAAAGATTACTATATCCATAAATGTTAAAAAAAAATATTTTAAATAATAATAATGATGGTATCTCCCCTATATATTAAATTCTAATAAATGAAAAAAAATCATTTGGTTGAATAAAATGATGATACATAAAACAAGCTTACTTTTTTTTAGTTAAAAAATACGTGTTTCATTAAAAAAAAAAAAAATTGATACATATATAAAAAATTAAATTAATATATCAGAAAAAATTGAGATTGTAATTTCTTGAACTAAATTTGGTGCCTTGATGTGAATTGGTTAAACCTATACTTTTTTATTTTTTTGGTTAAACCTATACTTTTTTTATGAAGTTAAACCTATACTTGTACTTGTTAAATTTTAAATGAAAATATTATAATCAATAATTATAAATGTTACTTTTATTATCTTATAAAAAAATGTTACTGTAGGACACAATTCGAGCCCAAACCCACAATCAGAAGGGAATGGGCCTGAAAGCCTTTTTACAATGAAATTTGTAGAGAGTGGGTTTGAAATCTAGGTTCTAGTGATGTTTAAATAACAAAGAATGATGGGCTTTGGGCCCAATGGCACTTCAAGGAGTGGTTTAAAGGAATATGAATGAAAAACTTCTCCTCGGACACAATCCAAGGATAGTTGATATTACTGATGCTCAAGATAGATTATAATTGTGGACAGTCAAATTTACAATGTACTTTTCTTTCTTTTCTTTCCAAAAGGGCCTCCTCTTTACCGAAGGTCCCTTCTCTCTTTTATACTCCCTTCCTCTTCCCCTTCTCATCCTCCACCTCGTGGTTAAACTACTGGTCTAGATACTTGTCCCATCCACCTTCCTTGAAATCCCAGGAGATAGGGACCAAGTTTCAAACCTGATATTCAAGTCTCACTTCCCCATTAATGTGGCCAGAATATCATATGCAGAGCATTCAATGCTAGGGCAGTGATAAACAACTTTATCTCAGATATTCCACTGCCCTTCTTCTTGTCTTCCACGTGTGCCGTATCTAGAACATAGCCTACGGAACTTCTAGAACATAGCTTGTGGATTTTAACTAACCTTTCTCCCACCTCGGCTTCATATAGCCGATGACACAATCTTCCTCGGACATACCTTTTCAGACATTATTTCTCATTTGTTTAGTATTTTCTTATGGGTTAACATTCATACACCCTCAGACCATCCTGTGTCCTCGGACAGGGCTTTTAGCCTGAAGAATACTCTTTGGGCCAACCCAGGTATATTCTTGGGACCAATGGCCCTACAGTTACTTTTATTGAAAAGATTAACCTTACACTATTACCAACATAACAAACAATGATCTTTTAGAATTTTTTTACTTTTTAAAGCTATTGTGTGACTTAAGAAGGTAGAGCAAAATTACCTTTTCCTTTTCATATCAAAGACCAACAAAGCAAGGATTCTCGTGGTGGCTGAGACAACTGAGAGGGCATTTAATTAAAATCGCATGATTTGTAATTTAAGTGAAGTTTGACTGTTTGAGGGGTTGATTGTTAAGATTTTTTTTCCTTTTAAATTTTGCTTGCTTATCCAAAAAATGACTAACTGTTAGAGTCTGTGTACTATGTTTGTAGTCTGTGTACTGTATTTGTAAATATTACAAGTCGTTTATGTACATAAGCTTGTAAGATTGGATAAACTATAGGTAGTTTAGCTAAATAGTTAGTTGTTGAGTCAGTTAATACAACTATCAAGTCTATTAGTCTGTTAGGGTAGTTACATTTCTTTCCTGCCCTAGTTTGTGTATATAAAGGGGCTGAGTTATATTATTGTATATCTCTTTTTCATTCAATACAGAATTCATTCAATCATTCTCTCTTTGAACTACAATTTTATTCCGCCATTGATGAAGCTATGTGTTATGTATTCTAACATGGTATCAAAGCAGAGTTAAGCCAAAGAACCTTCAATTTGGTATTTCTCTAAAATCCTTAGCTCAATTACTCTATTTTCTTTCTTGCTTAATGCTGCTTGCGTGAATCAAGTAGAAATTCTTGTTTGTATTTCTCTTGTTTCTACATTGAGTTTTCAATCCTAAATCTTGATTTCTTTTTACATAGAGTAGCAATTGAATTCTTGATTTAGGGTTTTCAGTTACTAGTTTGAAGATTGTATAATTGTATCATCAATTGCCAAGTTCTTGGATTGATTCTTGTTTCCCTAGTTGATTCTTCGTAATTGGAGTAGTTTGGCTTCTAAGAAGGCAATTCCTGATTGTTTCTCATTGATCACTGGTTGGATTTGTGTATTCCCTCTACTCTTGTTTGAATCTTGGTTTTCAACTGTATCTGTGTTTGCTTGATTGCAATAGAAGATGGCAGAGAGTACTTCTAGTGCCCCTGCTCCAACTCTTCAACCATGGGAGAATGCTTCTAGTCCTTATTATCTGTCTAGCAGTGATAATCCTGGGATGTCACTTGTGGTTCAACACCTTACTGAAGAAGAAAATTACAGTACTTGGAGTAGAATAGTCCTTATTTCCTTGGATGCTAAATCCGAAATTTGTTTCATTGATGGTTTCATACCAAAACCACAGCCTGTTGAACATCCATGCTATATAGCTTGGTGCAAATGCAATATTACAGCTTTGGCATGGTTGTTCAATTTAGTCTCTAAAGATTTATAGCCTAGTATTGTCTATTTCAAGATAGCTCGAGAAGTGAGGCTTGATCTACAATATAGGTATTCTCAAGGCAATGGTCCTCGAATTTTTTAGCAGAGACAGGAGATTTGTTCTCTTACTAAAGATGGATTGACCATAAATAATTAGTCAAATTATTTTTTAAAGTAAACGTAATTAGTCACATGTTAATATTCTTACCTAAATTTAAAACTACTTATAATTTTTGTTCTAATTTTTAATAAAATAAAACATGCGGTGATCTCTATTGTGTATATTTTGCCAATAATTCGACCACAACAACGTATAGCTGTAGAATAATTAATAAAAGTGTAAAACATACATATTATAATAACTTCCGTTTACTTGATGAAACAATAATAGTATTAAAAATATGCGATTTTTATAATTAAAGGTCTAAAAGTAAAATAAAATATCTTATGCATCATATTTGTATGAAAATACCATAATTTGCCCCAATTTTAAATTTTTAATAGTCTTCTCAGAACTATTTGTTTCCTGTATGTGGCGGGCAAAAAGTAAATAAGGATATTGTCGGATTTTATCTTGCTACTCTTGTTCACACAATTAATTTTTAAGAGGTGGGATGCTCAATCAACCTTAAATACCTTTAACAAGAGGGAAATATTTAGGTGATGTGTTAGAATTGGTTCCAAACATGGACAAATGATATTTAATAAGGAACAGTCTTGAAATGCTTATATTAGGGTCCTCGAGTTTAGTCCGAGATAGAAGTTACATGTAATTTCTAAGTCCAAAAAAGTTCATCCCTTGATTAGGGGCTTCTTGGCTTTATATAATCAGCCAAGGTGTATCTGAGCCCTACATTTAGAAGGTCAGGATCGGATTTCCTTGATAATTGTCACATCAAGTTCGTACTAGAAGGTTTCTACATTGAGGTATGAGCTGGGTGGATAGTGTTCAAGGTCATTTCCTCATTAATACGGGCAATTAAGTGGTTGCAGTGCATTAAATGCGAAGGTGATGGTTGGGTTGTCCATTCACTTTCCTTTCTTCCTCGCTCGGCAACACATCTTTCTCTTCGCCCTCGACTTGCACCCAACAACCTTTAGCCTTGGTTCTTAGCCTTCCGAGAGCATGCTAGCATCCTTGGGTTCCTCTTCCATTGTAGCCTGTTCGCACTTGCATAAGGTCACTTGTATCTTTCCGAGGACAGTTTGTTGGTGTTTTCTGAGGTTCGTTTTTCCAACGCTGTCCTTAATCCCCTTATTTGTATTTTCAGATCCTCGTCCCCTTACACTGTACTAAAGCATGTTATTATATATGAAAATACAACTATCAAAATCAATATTTCTTAATTTCATATTTTATAATTTATATTGAAAATTAACATTTTCATATTTTTATTCGATAGTAAGATTTTAATATAATTTGGATAATTAGATTTTAAAGTCATACAAAGAACTATATATATATATATATATATATATATATATATATTGTCATATATATTACTTATATATTTAAAATACATAACAATTTGCTTGAAAATACATCCAAAAATTTAAAGAAATGAAAAAGGGAAAACTATATCTATACTACTATTTAAGCAGCTGCCCCTGTTTGGACTGGATTTTTTTTTTGTTCCAAAATACCCCTACACCTTAGGTTTAAGTAGAGACAAAACTAAAGGATAGTTTGGTAAAAATACATGTCTAACTTGCACTAAATATTGCCTACAAAATAGGAACACTCTTCCACTAACACACTTCTTCAAAGTAACAATACATTTTTTTTTTAATTGGGAAAAATAAGTTAAACACTACACGTTTATCCAAAAACAAATCTATATATATAAACTAAAGGACAATCAGGATTTTTTTTTGTTCTAAAATACTCTTACATTCATATGTTTAAGTAGAGACAAAACTAAAGGACAGTCCGGTAAAAATACAACCCTAACTTCCACTAAAATATTGCCTAAAAATAGGGTCACTTTCCTATTGATTTTCAAATTTATTTATCCACGTATAAATTAGATTCTCAAAATAAAAATAATATATATAATAAAAAATATAGATTTTTTTTTCTACTACCACTAAAAAACAAAAAAGAAAGCCCCATCTCACGCGCGAAATGAAGCTAGTACTAAATTAAGCACGTACTTATTAGAGCATATTCCATACGTTAAATTAGTAACTATGGTCCATAGACCATAGGCCAAAAAGAAGGGCACAGGGAAACCAGGCTTTGTCCCATTTGACAACTTATATAAATAGAGGGATTATTTATTTTTTATTTTTAAAGAGAGTTTCAATCTATAGCGTCCGCTCTTGATAATAGTTTTTTATCATAAGACCAAAATACTAATTAGTTTTTGGTGTAGGCGGGGATTGAACCCTAGATCTCTTATACAACCATCATAGACTTTATCAGTTAAGCTAACCGAAACCCACAATAGTGAAATGTTATGTACATGACATTTTCATAATAAATTTTAAGTAGCAGATTGTTACAGGTATTTATCTTGACAGATGTCTATTGTATCAATTCATTATAATATCCTGCTATTGATTTTGTTTTTGGTTGGGTGAATAAATAGAGGAACAAAAGGATTCACTTGTTAGCTGGTTGTGCTTTTCATTGTGCTCATGTAAATGCCTTTGTTAAGATATTTGGTCATCCTTCTTTCCTAGCTAGTAGGGTAGTGGAGGCCATCTTTAATGGCGTTTAATTTTTGTTACTTTCATTTTAATGGCATTTTAATAGTTTGGACCGAAAGATTTGAATTTTGAATGTTTTCATTTAAAATTTAATTGAATTAAAAGATTCTTAGTTTAGTGACATTTTACTTATAAAAAAAAAAAAAAAAGAATCCACACAGTGATAGGCAATAATCACATAACTAATATGACCAAACTTTTGTGGTATGAATTGACAACGAAGATGAATGCACTAATAGTTGAAATGTTATAATTGCAACAAAAAAAAAAAAAAAATCCTTTTATTGTTTAAAACTGAGTTTGTGTGTGAAAGAAATTTATTTTCCTTTCCTAATGGTAGCCGGATAAAGTTCACCATTTTATATTTGTGTTATAATCTTTTTTTAATGCAAACCGGCTGAAAGACCCAAATTATAAATTTTACTTGCATTGAGAAACAAAGAACTCAGTGTTTATACTTTATATCGTATATGGTTAATTTATAGTGAAAATGAAATGCATTTCCACGTGTTGCTCCCTGCAGGTTGATTTCATAATTGATTTGAAAAATGTAAAAATTAGTTTTTTTTTTTTTAATGAAAATGTAAAAATTAGTTAACCTCATAGTCATTGCATCACAATAATAAAAATGACACATTAAGAAGTAAATTGTAAGTACATAAATTAAATAACAAACTTTTTTTTTTCTTACTACAATGGAGCAATATTAAGATTAACAATTTACTCTCTTCAAATCCAAAGAATCAAACAAAGTTTCGTAATCATAGGACACACCATATATGCAACTCAACAAAACACAACTTGCGCAAAATTAACTTGCACTGTGTCCGTAATTGCAACGATATATATATATATACACGTTGAAAATTCTGTTTTTCTCACGCCTCTCATCCTATTCCCTCTTTATCTGATATATATATATATATATATATATATATACACACACACGTTGAAAATTCTGTTTTTCTCACGCCTCTCATCCTAGTCCCTCTTTATCTGATATCGCTTTCTACTTAGCCATTGCAAACTACACATGCGTATATATAATATATATATATATATATATATATATATATAGTATATGTATTGAGATTTGATAATATCCATTAATTGTGTATAATATCGTATAATTGGGTTCCACACAGTCCCAGCAATGAGCAAAGTGGTCCTTTAGTTATTTATAGTTTTCGAATTGGTCCCAAAGAGCTAAGTGGTCCTTTCCTTTGATCCTCGGTTATGCCAAATTTCATTTTAGGCACGAGATTTATTGTTTGCTGTTGAGACTCTAAGAGTTCGCAATCTATTGGCAAGATTTTGAGATACACGATTCGTACAGCAAGTTGTGTATGTTCTGATATATATGCTGGAATATACTCAAAAGGACCACAAAAAATTATATGAATCAGATAGAAATTAGAAGATTCAATATTTCATGCTACGCATGCATACATGCAAGGGCCCTTTTAATTGATTTTTAATTGGAAGTCGTTAAGCAAACATAAGTGGAGATATGGGACATATTCTAGTTTGAACCGTTATAACGTTATGGTTGAGAGAGTCTTTCTTACACAACTATGAGAGTTATTAATACACATCTAATATAACATTTACTCAACCTTGGGTGAGCGAATCTGAGCTCAATTTCGTCCTATTTGGTGGAATCTACTAATGAATACTTGCCCTCAAATCATTAGCCCTGATACCACTTGTAAGTAAGAATACTTTAATGGGATTTCAATTGAGAGGTTAATATATCATATAAATACATCATTTAACCCAAAAGCTTAAGCCAATAGATCTAAGCTCAACTATATTATATTAACTATTCACTATTTTTATTATTATCCAAATGTTTAACAACCACGCAATTCAAATGTGACTATTCCACTAAAACTACTTCTGCATTTTAATCGCACAAGATTGGTATGTATTAGGAAAAGAATTCTTCTTCCTTGATAGAAAATTATGGCATGAATAATGAGCGTACTTAATTAGTTAATCGCTTAAACAAAAAAAAACAAAAAACAAAAAAAATTAGTTAATCGATGGACCAAACAAATTGTACTAATTGGTTGCTGATTAACTAGTATAATATATCTTTCTCAATGCCGTAGCTTAGATAATTGGGCCTCAATTTATAATGCTAAAGACTTTCTTTTTTTTGCTTGAATAATGCTAAAGACTATGACTCTGTTTTGTGACAAATATTATAAATACCCGGGTTGACTACAAAATATTGCTTGAATGATTAGCAATGGGCTCCTTGCATAGTTGTTCTCATTGAGTCCTAGATTTTGAAATTTGACTTTGGAATTAGCTAGCTATGTGACAAATCCATGATCTCTTGCCCCTTTAAAAGGTTATGTTTATTATTTCTTTTAAAAAAAACTTATAACTGTGAAAATATTATTTTAGGTATTTAAAAGTTTTGAGTGTATACTGCTAGATCTAATCAAAGAGACAACCAAAAGAAACAAAAAAAGAAAAAGAAAAAAGAAAGAAAGATGATTAATACAAGGTTATGACAACCATTTTATTAATTAATCAACTCTCATTCATTGACCTAGAACTATGGGGATAGCTCATGTACTCTTCTGACGTACGTAAAGTGTAATCATACTTAAATTACAAACTAGAATTCCTATGTAACATGAAATCCTCCTAAAAAGATGGCCCATTTGTGCCCTAATTGGATCATTGTAGCACCAAATGCTTCAAATTATATTTTGTCAAAGACAATTGTGGTCGTTTGGACACGTGTATACAAGACCACAATGGAGTGTGCTCGTAGTATATAGATGGCGTACAATACAGCATGGTATAGGATGCTAATAATATTTTAGGTCTAAAATTTGTAATTAGACAAATAAGATTTTAATTACACACATCAAATTGAACCTAATTCCGATCCGAAGGTTTACAAATTACAGGAATAAACCCCAGCAACTGTCTCATGTTGTAAGTAATAATTAAGTATTGGAAACTTTGATTATCACCAAGCTTAGTAGCTTACCTTGGAGTTGATGTACAAGAGCACATGCAAATGGCTTAATTATCTATTAAGATTAGACTGAATCGTCATTTACTTAAGGATAATTATCTATTAAGATTATCACAGATTATCATAGACTTTTCGATTGAAGTGAATCTGTAATAGTATAATTGTATATCAAAGTTTACTTGGCAATCTCATCAAAAAAAATAAAAAAATAAATAAAAATTTATTTGGCAATCGCCAAGCCATGATTGCGGGACAAATATGTGAATCTGTGATACGTGCATTTACGTACATACCTCTATGTGAATATTATATTGCATTTAACAATTTATCTATTATAATTTTTTTTACGTGAATAATTTATTTTTCAATTTTTTTAAAGTCAATATTTGACTCATGGATGAAATTTTTTTAGTAATTAGATAATACCAAGTACATCTTAAATAAAATTTATTTTATTTCAATTAATATAGACTCATAAAGTTTTTAAATTGCAATAATTTAAAATTGTATTGTGAAACATTTATGTAAATGAAAATCTGGAGCTTAGCTTAAAATCAATATCAAACTCTAGCGTTGATTATGTAATTATCAACGTGCTTTATTGTTTATTCCATTTGTTAGCAAAACATTAAGTATTCATAGAGTTGAGTTTTCTACTTAGATTAAAGAAAGTCTTTGGTTCTTTAGAATAGGCTTTCTCTATGATGTAGTTTCTAACTTTCTATTTCTCTATTTGAATAAAATTCTTTGTCTTCCTATTAAAAAATAAATAGTCACTAGATACCACAAAATATAAATTTATTGCTGGGCTATGACTTCAACCCCACAGGTGTGTTAGAGCACGCTTAGTATGCTGAATATGAATTACAACATAAATGATAATTTTTATTACTAAGAATACTAAAACGTGTTGTAATGAAATAATTAAATATATTCATAAGTTTGGCTGTAAGCTATGTAACATTAGAATAAAACTTAAGATATATTCTAAGAAATACAATTATATTTTCTAAAAAATAATATATGTATTTTTTTTTTTAAATTTGAGAGAGAGATTAGTTATTTTTTATTTTGATAATTACTATATGCATATGAAAAGTTTGTTTATTTAAAAATATATTAATTTTAGAAATTGTTACACCTCTTTTATAGAAGAATAATTATTTCTCATTTTAAAAAATAATTATTTATAAGGAACCACATAACGAAGTTACTAAATAGTTATTTACACTAGTCTACTAAACATACCTTTAGTATAACAAAGTTTGGCAAATGGGGGTGGGGACTGGGGATGAAACATTTAGTTAAGGGCCGGAGATGAAACTATTATTGGGCTTAACGTCAGGCCACTGCTTTGGCCATGATCCATGAAGGTTGATGCCCGATTGAAAGAGCCATTGTGAACCTTTTTCACAACTGCTTGAAGCATAACGTTCCATGACAGCCCACACTTCAGTCCATATAATGCAAAGATTATTGAATAATTCTACAACAAGCTGGACATCTCAAAGCGGATGGAATGGTACGAGATTTATTCATGCTTCAATAAAAGGAGCTAGGGGGTGCCAAGGGGGGCCATGGTCCCCTTTAGCTTTTGAAAATTTTCATTAATCTTCTTTTATATTTGGTAATAAATCTAAAAATTACACAAAAATGTATTCACCTACTCCTAAGAAAATTTCCTGGCTCCGCCACTGGCCTTCATCATATCCTGCACCTCCAATTCCTTTGAATTCTCTGACCAAAAAAAAAAAAAACAAATCCATTTTTAAGCTATGTCTACCACTCATCCAATAAAACATAATCCTTCATAGTACTCTACGCTATATGGGATTACTAGGTTGGCTTTAATTGCTTTTATATCCAACACACTCAGAAGTTTCACAAGCTTCCATTTACCTTGAGCTATATGGGATTACTTGGCTTTGATAGCGTTTGTTAAGGAGAGGGTCAATCAAATTCAAATTTATGCAATCCCTAAAGAACTAGTCAAGTCATGTTTAATTCTTCTTGTAATTGCTTATATAGTTCAAATTAACCTTGAAAGGCAATAAGGTTTGATGTCAGACACAAATTAACCTGTTGCAACTTGCTGCTTTGTTTGTAACAGGTTGTTGTCAGCTCTGATTTGTTGCTTCTTAAAAAATTACTCATTCATCAAAACAATTACTATCTGCACATGCTTTGATTTTGATATATAAGCTACATATATATGATATTGAATTGAAGAAATATCGTAGGATCATCCTTATCTAGTAAAAGTTCAATTAAAAATGGACTTTTCTTATTTATTTTACAAATGGTAAGCTTCATCTCGCTACAACAAAAAGGCTCTGCTGTTATGCGAAACCAATTTTTACATGCCAGGCATGAGTTTTGCCCTACAAGAGTTTCTTCTCCCATCTTTACATGCCAAAATTGAAATGCTCTAAGCACCAAGCTGTACCGACTTAAAAGCCAACACTCAGCTATATTTACCTTTCCATCTTAGCCAAAAAGGCCAAATATTGATATTTTACCCATTGCCACATTTTTCTCATTCATAGCCATTAGCCAGGCATCAAAGTAATGTTGGTAATCTAATGGGCATGACCGCTTCTCCAAAGGTCCAAAGCCATGTTGAGTGCAAAATTGAATCTGAAGCCACTGTACCCACACCATCATGTCTGGTTGAGTAGCATAGCCATTGAGTAAAACTTTCTTCAAGAAATTTACCGACACAACTTTCAATATGGCCTATTTGCGATCGATGCATGATAAAAATAATGTCAACAATGGTGGAGCCAGATGAAAGTAATGTCTTGCTCTAATCACAACTAGCCATGTCAATAGTAGTGAAAATTTTTGCATCTTTAGCATTACTTTTCTTCCAACACAATTAACCATTTTTCTCAGTGTAAGAAGAGATCAACCAGAACCTCATCCAACAAATCCCCCAGAATCCCAGACTCAAATTCAAAAGCTAGCTCCTCTTGCTCCCCCTCAAAGTTGCTCCACCTCTCTCTTCTATACATGTCACTAATATAAGCCTCCCTCTTATGCTCTATACCCCATTCATGTAGTCCATTATGTTCCCCTCTCACCCATGCTTTTGCCGTGCTCACCACCTCGCTATCAAACTCATCATCATCCATTTTAGTTTGGCATCTCTTTGTAGTCAATTCATCCCTAAAGAAATCCAACAATAATAGTTCCACTCCGGCATTGCCAATATCTACTGTACTTCTTGTTTTGACAAACAGCTCCGAGACCTTCTTTTCAAATTCATCTGGTTCTTCTTCATCGAATTTGGTATTCTCTTCCATGGACATGCATTCCTCTTGGTTAAAAGGCTCCAGTTTAGCAAGAATCTCAAAGAGCTGGATCTTTTGCAAGAGGTTTTGTCTTGTCCCTGTTAGAAAATCATGATTTGTTAGCATTGTTCTCATGACCTATATTCATAGTTGTGCAATGTTAAACCAAGTGTTGTTTTTAATTTCTGCCTTTAAAATTTCCATTTGCACCCAAAAACAAAAGTAAGGATTGCTGTTTATGCCCACTAATTTGCATACCTCCTACATTGAAAAGATTACAAACCCACAAGCATACACAAAATTTTAAGAAAATCATCGTACCCCTAAAATTTCCAGTACACACATGAAAATATAAAAATGTAATATTAGGGATACAAAAATTTTCACAAATTTTTTTATAATTTATTAAAATGATAAGTTGTTATTGGAATAACATCATTTTCTCATGGACTCACCCTGACAAGTGACACTACTATTATCAGACACCAACCAAAATCGATCACATTAACCCCGAAAAATTTTGTGCCCCTACATTCATTGGAATTAAAAATGAAAACCTATAACTAAGTGAGGCCACTATATACCGGCCATAGTGCATGAAGACTTGTGTACCAAAAAATGAATAGGGAAAGACAGGAACGTACTCTCCATATTGGCAAGGCTTCGGGTAAAAGATGAGAATGACTCTTCACCCTCCCCAACTTGAAAATTAAGCACCGAAACTGGGCTTTGCTGTTCTTTCTCATCGCACCATGATTCTCCCTGTCAGAATTTATATTTTGGGCCAATCAAAATGAGTACAAATTCAAAAAAAAAAAAAACAATAGAACAATATTTATGCACCATATCGAAGACTACAGAAAAGACTAAAGAAATGTGGGATTAGGAAAAAAATATTAAAAATTATCTTTTTAAGCGTTTTCCCACTAGCTATTTTGAAAGTTTGATAGTCAAAATCTTCACATTATATGTGCCTTAAATCAAGATATTTTAGCATAGAGAGTTTCTCAACAGTGCTTTTCATTGGATCACGCACCATTAATTATGTGCGAAGCAACTATAAATGTCTTTTTTTTGAGAATCAAGCAACTATAAATGTTAGTACACATTCTTGGCATTCAAAAATTTAGATGTAAGTTAGAGTTACTTATTAATCGATTCTCATTAAAAAAAAAGTTGTTTATTAGAAAAGAAGTCACTCCTACACATAATAACAAAAATATTATTTGATCTTTTTCATAGGGAAAAATCTATGTTTGAATCTCTTCCCACTTCTTGTATGATTAAAAAAAAAAAGTGTTCAAGACTTCAAGTAACCGTGTTATAATTTGGAGCTAATTGAATATAGTAAAAAAATTTAAAGAAAATTTTTTTATAACCTATATTTTTGAATTAACTTCGATATTTTATTTTAGTTTCTCAATTTTTCTGTGATATTTTTTGTTTTAAGGATGTACAGATGTACATGTACCATTGTACTGAGTTCAAAGGAGAAAGTTGATTTTAAACTTTAAAGCCCATAAAATTAAGTTTCTAACACTAATTTAAGGTTCACTAAATAATGCATTATCTACAAATTATCACTAAATTAAGATTTATGTTGAAGTTTTAAAGTAAAATAGGATATACGAAATTTTTAATTAATGATTTGTAACACTAATCTCCAGCTATTTGAACTGTGTTGCGTAGCAAGTTGTGCAAATGGAAAATATATACAAACCACATAATTAATGTAGAATCCGACAAATTTAACACCGAAAGCAAAGAGTCTAAACTCTAAACTAAGAATGTATAATAGTATATTGTACAAATTAACTTCCTCAGTTCCTTGTTACTTCTCTTTTGTTTGATGTGATAATAATAAACTATGTGCCAAATTGCCAATCAAATAATAATAAACTATGTGAGAGACCCTTTTTGTTCATCAAAAAATAATAATAAACTATGGGCAATTGTCACAATGAGACAAAACCAACTTTACTATAGTATATACACACATTATATCATATTTATTATCAAATTTGTCTCAGCCTTTTTATTTTATTTTATTTTGTCAAAACGAATCTGACCACGAAAAACACAATGACAATGCAATAAATAAATATAAAATATAAAACTTTTAAAATCGACCAAGGAACCCTCACTAGCAGACACATACAATATATTTTACAGATGCGATGCACTAAATAATTGCTTACATTGGGTCCCACGTCAGCATAAGTTTCTGTCCCTGTTGTCGTTTTCGGACAATCCTCGCCGACAAGTGGTAAATACTTTTTACCTACTTCAACCTCCTTTACAACGTTGTCCTGAGAATTACCGCCCCCCCACGACGGTAAATACTCCGAGGTAAAATCACTTTCACACCAACTCGAGTTGTTGCTACTACACGTGGTATTTGTGGACCCCGTTGTAAGGGTAGTTGTGGTGCAGTGACTAGGCGAGGAATTGAAATCCAAGGGCTGAGATTTCTCCTCCACCAAGTCCCGAAACGATGTCCACCGTATGATGTCTTTGACTCTGATTGTAATTTTGACTTCGCTTGGTTTCTTTCTCGACAGTCTCCTTGAAAGGCTTCTAGGCAAAATGGAAGAGGAATTTTTCAACGGGAAATTTTTAACTGCGTTGATCATGGCTTGGAGGGCTGAGATTGTTGTTGATGCAGCTTTTGATGAGCTTCTAAGCAACTTAGAATTTGTGTTGTTGGTGAAAACTTGTGCATTGGGATTGCAGGGTTGTCTAGGGAGTGATTTGAATCCGGTTGAAGTGCATGAATTTGATGTGTCATTGAGGAAATCTTTAAGCATTCTAGGCCTACCAATACCATCATTTGGAAAAGGTTTTCTTTGTTGCAGTACTACTTTGGTCTTGGAATATGAAGCCATGGTTCGAAGGGGGGATAGAATATTTGTACGTGGTATTGTGACAGTTTAGTATGGTATAGAGAAAAGGGTATAGCCTAACTCACCTAAATAATCCAATGAGTACCTAACCCAATTGTCTGCTAAATATGAGACTTGTAATACAGGGTACAAAGAAAGTGAGAGATGGTTTGGTTTGAGAAGAGAATGAAATGGAAAATGAGAGTGATAGTGAGATGTGTGGTGTGATGTGATATGTGAATATAAAGGGGGTGAAGAAGGAAGAAGAAGAAAGTGAGAGGCAGCTTCTAGGTGGAGATCTCCAGGTAAGAAGCTCGTGCGGGTGAGAGAGACAATGAAAAATTAAAATTGAGGAAGATGACAAACTAAGGTAGAAGCGTGGATGTTTCTCTTTTACTGGTTTTCTATAATATATATATATATATATATATATATATATATATAAAAGGAAGAGTCAGATGTGGAGATTGTATATATATATAAATTTCTGGTATTTTTGGATTTTGGAGTAAGATAAGAAGCATGTCGTACGGGGAAATTGGCTTGACTCCCCTAGTACTATTAACTGTCATCTGTGTCTCATCACATGCATTTATTTGAAGAGTACCTGCAGGTTGATTTTTTGTGATCTATATTAATTGTACCCTTCAGGTTGTGATTGAAAATGATGTTTGGGAGGGTGGGTCTATATCCAAATATATGCTATAATTGTTGGAAGTAATTTCATTTTCACTATAGCATTTTTAGCAGAAAGTGAATTAAAGAGACTGCAATAGGCTACTATTACAAAAACTAGTACCTGCGTAATCAATTGTAATAGTATTATTGATGTTAGCTTGTGTTATAAAATATATAAGATATTAGTTCGATCAGAACATTTAGAGATATTAAAATTGTTTTTTCTTGCAATTTTTATGATATTAGTTACACTAAATTTCTCTATTACATTGCTATTATGTATATAATTTTAAAAATCACTATTGGATATATTACATATATAATATCAATTCACAATCACTATCTGTAAAATTCTATTAAATACAGCGCACACAAAAAAAAAAAAAATTTGTCCAAAAATATCTCCTATATTGAATGGAGATAAGTGCATAAGATCATTTAGCTCAATTGTAATTTGTTATGTTCAAAATCCTAACATACAAAACATATGAATAGAAATAGTATAAAAAATATGCTCATTAGTTCAAAGAAAAAATAATAACAAAAATATAAACAATTTAATTTGTATGGAAAGCTAACAAAAAGAAAATTCAATTTTGGATCTAATTAAATTTTCAATAAGCATTGGGTTTTTTATGGTTTATAAATATATATATATATATATATATATATATATATATATATATATATATAATTAGGTTTTTTATAATTTATTTATATTGAACTTCTCGTTTTCTACATAGAATTAAACTCACTTGACACAAAAATTTAAAAAACTTACATTAGATGAGACACGTAGCATAAAATTAAATTCTAATTGAATTCTAATTTTTACACTAAATTAAATAACTTGGCACAAATTTAAAAACTTAGATTAAATGGGACATGTGGTGTAAAATTAGACTCTAATATGACGTTTGGTATAGGAGAATCTACATTACTCTTGGCATCCAGATTCCTAGGAATCACATTCCTATGAATGTAGCTATACCTATGTTTGGTTTCATTGGGAATCTCTTAAGATTTCTAAGAATGTGAGATGATAATGTTTGGTTTATTCCTAAAAATCTTAAATGAATTATTCATTTTTCTCATTCTATCATTTGATTTGAATGTGAACTATCAAGTCCTTTAAAAAAAAATTTCCTCTAAATAAATAATGAAAAACCAAATATAAACTATTCATTATGACAAATTTATTAAAATTATAGTCTAATATTTCAAAATATGTACGATACAAAAATAACTATTTAAATTCTCAAATGCTTTTATTCTTAATAATAATTTTTAAAAGAGTTTAATCCATAATAATTTGTTTTATATTTTATCTTAATTGTTTAAATGATAAAGAAAAAAGGGTTAAAATTGTCAATTTATAAAAAATACAATTTCCTTTAAGCTTGAGAATCTGGATTCCCACCTGTTTTAAAAAGAATCCACATTCCTACTGAGAGGGGTTTAAGAGGGGAATTCAGATTCTTCTGGCGGCTGATTCTCTAGCGTTATTTGCAACCAAACATGAGAATCTTTAAACATTCCTAGGAATCCTAAAATATTACCCCGTACCAAACTTCACATAATTGAATTTCAATTTGAATCTAATTAGATTTTCTCTCTACTTTGCCTATTAATATATGTGTGTGTGTGTGTGTGTGATTAGGTTTTTTATGGTTTATTTATATTGAATTTGTTGTTTTCTACATAGTAAACTCATTTGACACAAAAATTTTAAAAACTTACATTAGATGAGATACGTGATGTAAAATTAAACTTTAATTGAATTCTAATTTTTACACTAAATTAAAATAACTTGGCACAAAAATTTTAAAACTTAGATAATATGGGAAATATAGAGTAAAATTAGACTCTAATTGAATTTCAATTTGAAATTTTGTTAGATTTTCTCTTTGCTTTGCCTATTAATATGTGTGTGTGTGTGTGTACTCCTATATAATTTAGGTTTTTATGGTTTATTTATATTGAACTCTTCATTTTCTATGTAGAATTAAACTCACTTGACATAAAAATTAAAAAAAACTTACATTAAATGAGACACATGGCTTGAAATTAGACTTTGATTGAATTCCAATTTTGATACTAAATTAAATAACTTGACACAAAAATTTTAAAATTTAGATTAGATGGGACATGGTGCAAAACTAGACTCTAATTGGACTCTCTCTCTCACTCTCTCTCTCTACCCCTATGTTTAAGTAGAGATAAAACTACAGGACAATTTGGTAAAAATGCAATTCTAACTCCCACTAAAACATTGCCTAAAAAATAGGACTACTTTCCTGTTAATTTTCAAATTACTTTATCCACTTATAAATTATATTTTCAAAAGAAAAATTATATATATATAATTAAAAAAACACAATTTTTTCTCCAAAATAGGACCACAAAAAAAAGCTTCATCTTCTATTAATTTTCAAATTACTTTATCCATTTATAAATTAGATTTTCAAAAAAAAAAAAAAAAAATCTCATCCCACGTGCTTTGCGTGTGTAAGGAGGCTAGTATCAATTAAGGGTGCGTTTATTTCGACAGTAAAGCAATTCCGAAAAATGTTTTCAGCATTCGCGGGTATTTGGCAACACCGGAAATTTTGGTCAAACGGAAAGATGAACCATTGACCGTAAAATTTGCCCTCCCCACCCGGAAAATATTTTTCATGTCTATTTTACCTTCAAATTGAGTTTTCCGTTGGAAAACAGAGAAAGAGAAGGAGAGGGAGAGAGCAACAACCCACACCAGAAAAGAGAGAGAGAGAGAGAGAGAGAGAGAGCTAGAGGGAGATCGCCGGTGAAGCCAAGACCACGCCGTCCTCAACCCAAAGGCCTGCCGTCGAGCTCGCGCCGAGCGAGATCGTCGTGCAATCTCGCGCCGTCGAGCTCGCGCCGAGCGAGATCGACGTGCGATCTTGCGCCATCGAGCTCGCGCCCGGCGAGATCAACGAGCGTGATCGCGCCGGCGAGATCGATGACCCACCGATCTCCCTCTTCCTCCTCCCTGTCTCACCTCCCTCTCTCAGTTTAATTTGATTTGGCCATGGTGTTTTATTTGATTTTTGTTTGTTTAGAAGTTGATGGATTGTAATGTTCTATTATAAAATTTGTTTGGAATGTGAGAAAATGGTTGAGAAAATGTGAGAAATCAGTAAAAAATTTGCATTTTCAGAATGTTACAAAACACTTGAAAATATTTTTCAAAGTATTTTTTAAAATGCCACCAAACATCTAAAAATATTTTCCTTTTCCGAAAATATTTTCCTTTTCTGAAAACATTTTCCAGAATTGCTTTACTGTCGAAACAAACGCACCCTAAGATTTTGTATAATAACTAATAAGATGACTTAAAATGATTTTTGTAGTACTGTATATTGTAATGATTTTAGGGATATAATATTTAATTATTTATCCACTTCAAACAGAATTTTGAATAAAACTCTAGAATCATGATGAAAATAACAGTTTCAATTGCTTTATCAAAGTGCTTTCAAGTATTGCGGAACCAATACTAGAAAAATATTTTTCTTACTTACTTATTTCTATTGTGGAGCTCATTTCAACACAAGTTTCTTTACAAATAAATATAATAATAAAAAGCTAAAACAAAACCGAACATCTATAATGGTACACATTAAGAAAATATTATAGTCACATTTTACTCATTTAATTAGCTATCTAATTAACCACTTCCGAATAAAAAATCATAAGCCTGCCTCTGATTTGTCTGCAATATTATAGATATTGACTTGCAAGTTTTGCATGGGGTCTTTTTTTCTTTTCTTGTTTTTCATGTTCTATTTTCAATTGTACTACCCCATTGAACAATTGATTTGATGGGGTCCGTTTTGATACTTGATAGTTCTGTAGGCTTGCGAGTTGGGAGTTTAGCAATCAACTAGTGCATGAACGATGAACTCGAAAGATTTTCCCAATTTTTCAGTTTGTCTACTAGCTCCTTGCCAGGTCACTAGGGGCATTGCACGTGGCCAATCTTGATTAGCTTTGAACAGGTGCGGCTACTATTTTCAGCGATATGTGGACCCCATTGCAAGAAGGAATCCGATGTTGTTGATTTTACAAGAGATTGAGAGACATGGTGTCTCTGCTCTCATGTCGGCTCCAATATCCCACTGGTCAGAAATTTCTATTTATGTTAACATACTGCCTTGCAATTTCAAACAAGCAACAAGTTACTTAGACCACATACGACTATGCTTACTAATTTCCTTTTCAGGAAAATATTAGTGGCTAATTGATTATAGGATAACTAGCAATCAAGCATGGCATGTACATAGTATATACAGCCCAAAGCTGTACAAACTTAGTTTTGAATATTGATCCAGATTTAGCCTCATTACTAGTTTCCAAGAGACTGCTCATGAAAAGTTGTAAATTTTTCTGGTGCTTCTAAGCAACTGAGTTCTTTCAATTCATTTCCATTACTCTTGCCTTAGAATTGTTTGCACAAGACACACACACGGCTTACTTGCATGCATATAAGTGTATTGTTGCTTGGTCTGTAAGCTGTTGCACTAGTAGTCTTCACAAGAACAACACAGCCTTGCCTCCTTGGTATATGCACAAGGTAACACAGCACAGCACTTAATTGACCATGTAACATCGACCCAATTCATGTTTTCTGTTTTCCTTCTCTACCTCTTACTTCGAACTTCCATCACTTAAAATTTCAGTCCACCTCCCA
Source organism: Castanea sativa (assembly GCF_040712315.1). Taxonomy (NCBI): domain Eukaryota; kingdom Viridiplantae; phylum Streptophyta; class Magnoliopsida; order Fagales; family Fagaceae; genus Castanea; species Castanea sativa. The sequence continues at coordinate 55,007,932 of NC_134018.1, forward strand.
CCCAATTTATGTTTTCTGTTTTCCTTCTCCACCTCTTACTTTGAACTTCCATCACTTAAAATTTCAGTCCACCTTCCACGCCCTTCGCAAGGTAAAACTTCTGTCCACCTGCATTTCTAATCACACCAAGCCATGATAATATATATCATAAGTTGGTGGTCCAATGACTCCAATCCAACCATAACAATTCTCCCCTGTGAAATCTCAACTTCCTACACAGACAAACATTGCCATGCATGATTGGCAATTAATCATATTGAAGATTCAAGTGTAAAAAGTACTGTACTCTGACATTATACTTTAACAATACTCAGCAATAATAAGCCCCTAACAGTATTTTAAAATTATCATACAAGGCTATTGGTGGGAAGAAAATCATAATATAACAACAACGAAATTAAGAAGAAAATCCTATTACAGAAAGTAATACAATGAAGAAATTCATAATGTTGTACAAAGCAAAATTCATAATGCTGTTGTATAGTCAATCTACCACAATTGTTGTATAGCCTTACATGTTTTCTTCGTCTTCTAGATTGTCATCTGCAGTTAGAAGGTGATTGAGTGAAACTCGTGCCTTTTTTGGCTTTGACGAGTCCTCCTTCCTATCATCTTCATCATCCTTCATCTCCACCTTTTCTTTCTCTAGTTCATCATGTACAACTGAAGGAACTTTATCACCAGTATTTTCTTCCTTCTCCTGCATAGATGGCTTTGAATCAGATTCTCCAGCCTTCTGTCTACCATGAAGATCTCTTTTCTTAGATGACTTTTCGTATTCCTCCAGAAAGGAGAGAATTTCTTCATTGTTAGCAAGATCAGCTGGAGTCTTCCCTGCTTTTGTCTTGGCACTCAGACTTGCACCTTTTTTAACCAAGTACTTAACAAGTTCCAGGTGGGATCCTTGGACAGCATAGTGTAGAGGAGTCAAGCCCTTGCGAGTAAAAGCATTAATGGAGGCTCCAGATGAAAGCAGAGTTCGTATGACTTCTAAATGTCCCTTCTGGGCAGCAAAGTGAATTGCACCCATATCATCCATAGCAGCTGCACCAACATCAGCCTTGTGCTTGCAGAGATAACTCACCACCTCTGCTTGGCCAGACCATGCAGCTAAATGTAGTCTATGGTCCAAGTGGCTTGTGTCAAAGAAACAAAATCCAAACACTAGATTGCTGTATAATAGATACACGTTGCACTAGAAAATGGAGAAGAGCATAATAGAACTAACTATCTGAGCCAACTATAAGCACAAACAAAGCTCACACCTAGAAGAAAATAGTGAATCATTAAAAAGGGAAAAAAAATGATGAAGTCCATATCCATCAGGAATACAGGATTAACAAAGATGCCATGGTGACTTCACTCATCTTCTAAGGTGCCTGGAAAATAAAACAAGTCCTATAGGAAATACAAGTCTTGTATTAGAAGTTTCTCCACTCAGTAATAGGTAAGCCTCAGCAGACAGCAAGTTGATATACAAGACTCTCTGCTAACCAATGGAGTTGGCCAAAGATAGGTAAATTGTTTCCCATTATTTTAATAGCAGCCACTAAAGTTCATTTATAAGTTCACAAAGCTGGATTAGCATATAGACTAACTAAGCATTACAGTGTTTTTTTTAATATATATATAAATTAAAAATAAATAAAAAAATTGAACAGGTTACCAACATTTACATTTTTTTAGCTGAATAAACACCAACATTGACGTGCTAATTTGACAATACTCAAGTTACATGTGAAAGACAAAAGTAACATTTGAAGTTGAGAGTCCATGCTCTCAAAACCAAAAAAATAAGATGGAACTTGAAGACATTATTTTAATATTGCAGGATTACTTGTTAGTATTGGTGATAGCATACAAGAAGAAATGCGAACATTCAAAAGAGAGAATTTGGGCCTTCAGAGTGTGAATTTTACAAGAAAATTACTGTATTTCCTCGTGGTTTCTTCAATAAAGTGCTGTTTGGGAGTACAATGGACACCGATAAATAGTTGAAAAACAAGAAAAGTGATTTACACCATTTTCAACAAACAAGTTGGTATAAAACATGAGACATCCATAAATCACTCAATAACAAGAATTGTCTCTTAAAAATACAAAAGACACAGTAATAAACATGGCTAGTCTGAAGGGTACTCAAAACAATTTTTAATTTGCTAGATACCCAACACCAGAAAAATATTATTCTGATAAGTACTTCCTCCAATCAATATTGTTGGTCATGTTTAGAAAATTCAACTTCTCTAAGGGGATATTATCTAATTAATTGTCTTTCTAAAACTACTGTCCTTAATTTAAACTCAAATAAAGCAAAATAATAAAGGGAATTGATTTTTTTTTTTTGGGAGGATAGATATGATAGAATTTCAACGTATGTACTCCATGATGATTGTTTTTTATCATCAAGCTAAGACACTAATTAGTTTTTGAAGTAAACGGGTGGTTCAAACCCAAATCTCTTATTTGACGACAAGCAATTTTATCAGTTGAGCAAACATGAACACGCACTAATTGAATTTTCAAATAAAATAAAATGTGAGTACAGTTATTAAAATGGGTCTATCAACTTTTCAAAATGCACAATATTTGCATCACAAAATAGTATAAATGTTTTCATCAGATGGGCATCCAAAAAATATATAAAAATGCACAGGTAGACTAGACATGTGTTCAGTATATTCTCCAATAAACCACAATGAGCAAAACCATTTCAAATCCCAAAGACAAAGCAAATAGGCAATAATTTATTTCTATTTCATCCATGTTATTGTAAAACACAAAAGACCCAGAAGAAGTTAGACAGTTTTCTACTATATCACCATTAAACTGGAACTGGGTTTGTTTGTTTCTTTCTATAAATTCAATAAGACCCAACAGAAGTTTCACTAAGAAGAAGGTAAAAATAAGTAATAAAAAAGAGTTGAGGAGGAATAGGAATAGGAATAGGAATAGGATACGGAGTTCTAGAGTGCTTATCTCTAGAATTGACGATGATGGACAAAGGGTTGTTGGAGCTCAAGATGGACTGCACCGCATTCAGGTCACCCGACCGAGCAGCCGAGTGAAGAGCATTCTCGGACTCGCCAGTGCCGGTGCCGCTCCCACGATCCTTGCCCTTACCCATGACGAATATGATGATATCTTTTACTTTTGATTCTCTCTAAATTCTTCTGATAATTTCCTTTCTCTGTTTCACTCTCTCTCTATAGGGTTTTTAAGAGGACACACTCACACGGTCAGTCACTCCCACAACGCAACAGAACCCCAAAAGCGAGATGATAGGATATGAATATGTAAAAGGAATTAGAAAATATTTCTGTTGCTTATACAGAAGATGAAAAAAAAAAAAAAAAAAAGCAAAATAAATATGAAATGGGTAAATTATAATAGCCTATGAGGCTTTTCTCTTTTTTTTTTTTTCTTTTTTTCTTTTTTTGGTAAAGATTAATAATTTTGCATTTATTATAATTTGAAATTTTTACTTAAAAAAAAAAAATTTGAGGGTGTGATGAGTATGTGTGGTGAGTTTTGTAAATTGTAGAAGTTTTAAAACTAATAAAAAAGTGGTCTTATTTTGTAGGGAGTTAATGAGTAGATGTAGGAATTTAAATTAACATCAAAGTAGGAGTTTATTAGAGGCAGGAAGACATTTCAACCTAAAAGTAAGAATTTATTATTTTTATTAATTTATTATTTTAACCTCATTTTTAAGTTTTAGGTAGGGGTATTTTTGACAATAAAAAAGTAATAACTAACTTTCTTTTGCCAATTTACCATTTTAACCCCATTTTCTAATTTGTTGGTTAATTAATTTATGGGTATTTTGACGGAAAAAAAAAAACAATAACTAACTTTCTGAATCCTCTTAATATATACAGATAAATAGTCCTAATTTTTAATCATTATGTCAATTTGGTCTCTAAATTTTCGATGATATGTCTATTTGGTCCTTGATGTTAACTCTTGGACAGAAATTAATGACATGTCTACGATTTAAATAAAAATTTATTTCATTGGCACATAAGTGGATACTTGACACTTTAAATGTCATATCATATTACACTTAAATAATGGTCTATTTGAATTGAGAGAAAGGAGAGTAGAGTAAAGTAAAGTAAAATTAACCTAAAATTAACCTTATTTTTAACCAACTCTATCCTACTCGACTCTCCCTTCAATCTGACCGGCCCTAAAGAACAGAATAGAAACATGCCTCTATTTCAATAAATCAAACTAAACCCCAAAATCACAGATCCAGATCACTGTAATGCAAACATAGATAAAAGGAACAAATGCTCAAAAGTGTATGTTCCAATCAACAAATAAAACAAAATCCATTCCCAACACAAACTTCAAGATTACAAATTCAAAGTAGACAATCACATCAACACATTGCAACACACATGACACAAAAACTCAAAAGGATATCCTCCAATCACCATTTCAATTTTCAACCAATACCTAATTCAACCCATCTTTGTGCCAATTTAGCAAAACCCAGCATCACAAATATCCAAAACAAAACAACCATAGCAAAAAAATAGCAACAAAGAGAAAGAATGTGTGTACAACAACATATGCCAATATCCAAAATAAGCAAAACTCATGACCCATTTCAGCTGAGAGAGAGAGAGAGAGAATACTCACCAGAATTGTCAGTCCTCACCATCTGCAACCTTTGTTATCAACCAAAATGTTAGAGCAATAGCATTTGGGGATGCAAGAAAAAAAAAAAACTATTTTGTATCCTTAAATACTACTTTATCTATTTTACCAACTCATTTTACAACTTATCTTACATTCTATTTTTATTTTTACATACAACCCAATAGAATAATATAAACTATCTAATAAAATATTTTAAAAAAAATTATTCTCTCTCTTTTTCCTCTCACTTTTCTTTTCTCTTCACACACAGCCACAAGATCAAAATAATATCTTGTTTTCTTTACAACCTATGAACAATAAGGTTGCATTAGGTTGCAAATTTTTTTAACTCTACAAACTCAAATGGAGTGAGTTTTGGGTGTCTTGGGTTGTAAAATATCAACGGGAAGGTATTTACACCTCCAAATGCTAGTGCTCTTAAGAGGTTACTATGTATAATGATTTGGAGTGATGAGGGATGATTTGAATATCTAACAATTTTTTTCTCTTCACACACAACCACAAGATTAAAATAATATTTTTTCTTTACAACCTATGAGTAGCAAGGTTGCATATATGCAACCTTACTTTCATAGTTTGCAAATTTTTTTTAAGTTTACAAACCTAGATGGAGTGGATTTTAGGTGTCTTGGGTTGTAAAATAGCAACTGGGGGGGGGTAGTGCTCTTTAAGAGGTTACTATGTATACTGGTTTGGAGTGATGAGGGATGGTTTGAATACCTAACAAGAGAATTAGGGCTTTTGAATCTTCTATCCCAAACAGGTTTGGACTCACGAGTGATGATGCATGCTTATATTTTGTTCTTTGTTTGTTTGTTTGTTTGTTTTTTTTTTTCTTTTTTCTTTAAATTTCTATAAATGTAATATGATGTGGCATTCTAAGTGCTTGCTTACATGGCAAATAAATAAAATTTTATCTAGTTTGCTAGACACATGAGCAAGGACCAAAATCACACAATATCAAATGGTTGCGACCAAATTAACACAAGATGTCAAGGTTAAGACTATTTATGCAATTTGTATCAGAAAAAAAAAAGAGAGACTATTTATGCAATTTAACCATATAAAATTCTTCTATTTAGTTGAGGTGAAAAAAAAGATAAGAGAATAGAAAAAATAGTTTATCTTAAATTATTATTATGCCCCTATTAAATTAAAAGTAATTTATATTCCCAAATATCAAATATCAAAGATTATATTTTGGATTAGATTTTTTTTTTCTACATATTTTCCACATGCGTTTTCTAATCTGTTAGAATTGATTCGATTGTTAGTCTTTGCTAAGTTAATTCCAATCCAAGTATCCAACAGATCCATTTTCCACAAGTTTCATGTTGTCCTTGGTAAAATACCCATCACTATTTTAATATATATTTTAATTAAATTTAAATCTTGGAGTCAATTTTATACCATATTGGTCAGACTAGTTGGTATTTTATGTATTGGTGCTCAGGCTGGTACAAAAACACAGTTATTTCGTGTCAATTTAAATAGCAGTCATACTAGAGTAGTTTTCAATTGTACTGAGATAGATCTTGGATTTTAGTCAGAAAATGACTTCATTGTTTTTTATTTTGATTTGTTTTCCCCTCAAATTGAGTTTTATTTTTATTTTTTTATTTAAATTTTGAAAATGGTCATTTTATTTATAATTCTACTCTCCCTTTGTGGTTGGGTAGCTTACTAACTTCCTTATCAATACTCGGTGCATATTTTTTTTTCACATCTTCTTTTGGGTCCTAAAATCTAAAAAAAGAAAAGAAAGTAAAATACAAAGATAATCCTTATGGTTTGGATCAATGTTAGACACTATCACTGTTGGACTACATAATAGGAGTAGTCCTCTCCCTTTACAATTCCAAATCCCTCTATACTCACTCATAGCCCAAAAACTAAAATCTCTTACTTGTATTTGCAAAAAGAATAATACCCAACAATTGCAAAATTGGATCGCACACCCTTGGGCGGTGATCACTCCACAAGTATAAATACTTGTGGGATGTGGGAGGTAAAGGTCGGGGTTCAAATTTTTAGGAGGGAGCTTCACATACATATACATTTAGATTAGGCTAGAGTAGAAATTCTATCTTGTTAAAAAAAAAAAAAACAATTGCAAAATTGGTAGTAAGATTCAATATATTATCAACTTATTTATGAATGACTTAAGTGATGCTTTTAATGTGTTTGATTATATAAATTATACCAAAATTATGTGTTTTTGGCAAGTTTATTTATTGTTAATTTATTATTATTAGGGTAATTATTGATTAAGATCCTCTAGATTTTCTAGGGTACTCTACCAATAGATTTCCTTAAATCCTAACCACGCTTTAATGATTTAATGGTCTAGATTCTGCCATGTCAGCATTCTACTAATAATATTCTTAAAATAATAAAATAATGTTACAAATAAAACAATTAAGATTATTGTTAGTGGAATGCTGACATGGCAGAATCTAGACCATTAAATCATTAAAGAATGGTTAGGATTTAAATAAATCTATTTGGTAGAGTACCCTAAGAAATCTAGAGGATCTGAATCTTGAGTGAGTATTTCTGGAGTACCATAAATGCGTATTTTCCCCTCTCATATAAGTGTGAGTCCTATTAATTAAATTTATAATGAGACCCATAATTCATGTGAGAGGAGTGAGTACATATTCATGGTACTCCCGGAGTATTCAATAATTTTCCAATTATTATTATTTATGGGATACTGTTAACTTATTGACTTAATTATGTGATTTTAACAAGAGTAATGCTACAAACACAAATTATATTACAACATTTTTACAAATTACTGATGTGGCAAATTCTTACTAGTTTTAATATGGACCCATCACTAACATCACTTTTTTTTACTTATAATAACTGTAAGTGCACAATTGCACCTGGACCCAAAGACAACTACGAGCTCAGGCCCAATGAGCCTTAAACAATGAAATTTGTAGAGTGTGGGCTTGAAATCTAGATTAGAAATACTGAGAACTTGAGAACAGACTAAAAGTTACAAACACTTGTAAATAATAAACGATAATTGCAAATAGACCTCCTCGGACGTGGGCCGAGGACTACTTTTGTATTATTTCTCTTTCTTTCTTAAATGTTACAATTCTTCTTTCTTTCTTTTGTTTCTTGCCCCCCCCCCCCCCTCTTCTCTCTGGCCTCTACCCCCCTTAAATACTTCCTCCTCTGATACCTTTTGGACAGTAACTAGAAGTTTCAGCCCTACTGTTCAGGGGTCACTTCCCCATCAATGCGGCCAGGGAGGTAGGTGCAGAGCTTTTAATGCGGAGGTGGCAGCCTTTCCCCTTGATATTTTCTTTAACACTGGTGCATCTAGAAGGTTCAGGGTGTTCCCCTTTAACCATTAGTCTTTCCAGAGTTGTGCCTTGACCTTCATAATGAAGTCTTGAGTTTTCTTGGATCTGTCCGAGGAGAAGCTCGCCCTCGGCTGTACCCTCGGATCCTCGGCGTATGGGCCAATTCGTAGAGTTTAATTCTGGAGCAGGTCGGCCCTCCATGCTACAGTCCAAAGGCCCATATGCCTATTTGGGTCCTTTTACTCCCCACAATAACTATTTGAAAAATGCTAAACCCACATTAACAATTTGTAAAATGTTATAAAATAGTTTGTATATGTAATATTATAATTTTTTTTCTATTTAACGTTAATTTTCTAATAATATCGTTAGTTGTCCTGTTGCAAAAGAAAGTGGGAAACTAGCATCTCGAGTTTTAAAAACTCGAGTTCAAGGTTGAACTCAAGTTTTTAAAACTCGAGACTTAAGTGGTAAAAGTTGAGGTGGAAAAAATTCCACGTAGAAATTGAGTTTTAGAAACTCAAGTTCCACATTTTTTGCCTTTCATGTAGAACTCGAGTTTTAAATACTCGAGTTTTAGATACTCGAGTTCTACCATTTTTCTCTTTCGTTTCTGGGTTTCTTCTTCTTTTCTTCATCATTTTTGTTCTGGGTTTTTTCTTTTCTTCTTCGTTCCGTTCTTCTTGGGTTTGGGCTTCATCTTCAACTGGGTTTCTCTCTTCTTCGTGTTCTACTGGGTTTCTCCTCTTCAACGAAGAATGTTTTGCATTTCTAGGTTTCTTCCTCTTTTCTTCATCATCTTCGTTCCTGGGTTTCTTCTTTTTTTCTTCATCATCTTCGTTCTGGGTTTCTTCTTTTCTTCTTCGTTTTCTTTCTTCTTCGTGTTCTACTGGGTTTCTCTCTTCTTCAATGAAGAATGTTCTGCTTGGGTTCTCTTCGTTGGTCCTGCGTCTGTGGAACTCGATTTAGATCTCGAGTCTTACAAACTCGAGATCTATGTGGCATTTTCTAGAATTTCCTGTCCACGTCATCAAGTATAAAGTGAGTGTCTGGGACTCAAGTTTTAAAATGGAACTCGAGATGTTATTTCGTTAATACGTTTCAAATGTGTGTTAACTTATTATATTGCCCTCCCTCACACTGTTACTCTGAAAATTGCCTCTGTAATATTACTCTTTTAACAGATAATACTATATTTATTTTTTCAATAGTGATCGTTAAATATAACTCTCATCAATTTCACCAAAGAATGTTGTATTTCAATTGGTTCCTAATACCTACCCACCTATAAATATATTAAAAAAAAAAAAACTCACCAATTTTTGTTTCCCAAAAATGAAAAAATCTCATAAATATTGAAACCAAATGTGGGCTTTGATTAATAGTCTTTCCAACCCCCTTAAACATGCAGAAACATTTGGAGCCCAAAAACATTAGGCCGAAACTCTCAATTTTTTGACCCGTTAAATCACGTAACGGCACAAAAACCAAAATCTCTCTTCTTCTCCGAAGTCTGAACCGATGAAACCTCAATAGCTTCAGCCACTTCTTCTTTCTCAATCTTTGTCCGTACTATCGCTAACCCTCTAGTCCCCTATAATCTCTCTTAAACCCACTTCGGAAAAAAAGCAATGGGGGTTGTAGGTCTCTGGGACTTGCTTAAACCCTATGCCCGACCCGAAGGCCCAGATTTCCTGGTTAACAAACGGGTCGCCGTGGACCTCTCCTTCTGGATCGTCCAGCACGAAACCGCTATCAAAGCCCGTGTCAGAAACCCACACCTCAGGCTTACTTTCTTCCGTACCATCAATCTTTTATCCAAGGTACATTTTTTTTACCCTGTTTGGTCTCCAAGAAAAATAAAAGATTTTGGGCTCTGTAGTGCATGTTTTGGTTTACTATAGCTTTTTACAGAGACCCTTTTGGCCCTTTTTCTCTTCTCTTGAAAAAAGTTCCTTAATTTATCTAGTGGCCTATATATATATATATATATATATATATATATATATATATATATATATATATATATATATATATATATATATATATTTATTTATTTATTTTTCTTTTTCCCCTCTTTGGATGCTTAGAAAAGAGAGTGATAACAATGTGAAAGTAGAATTTGGTTTTTTTTTTTTTTTTGGGTCTGTTAATTGTGTTTTGAGGTAGCAAATTATGGAGGGGGGGGGGGGGAGGTTCTTAGTTTTCTGGGTTAATGATAATTAAAGTGATAGATGGTAACATTGTAATTGCTAGTTGTTTCTTAAATAATCTCAGAAACCAAAAGGAGCATTATGCTATTTGAAATAATATGTGTGTGTGTGTGTATATATGTATGTATATTAAAAACCCTCAACTCCACTAAGCATTAGTCCTACTTATAGGATCAGCTCCATGAAACCTCTCTCAATGTAATGATTATAAGTAATGTTCTATGTTGCTTGTGTTCTTTGGGCCAAATGGGAGCTTCACCCAATAAAAGTACGGGGTTGCAGGTGAGGTTTGGCCCGTTTGGGGGGGAAGGGGGTGGTCACGACTTCAAGTCTCCTTGTACGCGTGAGTAAATTACCAAGCGTAGAAAAAAAACAACTGTGATCTACTACGTCAGCGGTCAAACTGACATGACCCTCCGTTCTTTGTCAGACGGCTATGTTAGCTGAATGATTATGTTTGGCTTATTAAATGGAGGGTCATTCTTTTATGACTCTAACTTTTAAAATAATCACTAGTTTTTATTACAAAGAATAATTTATTTATTTATTTTTAATATTTTGATAATAACTGCATTGAGATTTTTATAGTTTGGAGCATTTCCGGTCTTTGTCACTGATGGAACTCCATCGCCACTGAAATCGCGGGCAAGGATTGCAAGATTCTTTCATGCTTCTGGCATTGATTTGTCAGATTTGCCTGTGGCTGAAGAGGGTGTTTCAGTTGAGAGGAATACAGCATTTTCAAAGTGTGTTCAAGAGTGTGTGGTGGGTTGTCTCTTTTATCATGCTTTCCATCCAGCTTTTAGATGTGTAGGAATTATGGTCTTTCTGTTTTGTGCTTCAATCAGCAGTGTTTCATGCTTTCAGTGATAATTCTCCTCTTACTTGCTGAGGAACTGGAGAAACAGAATGAAGTTAAAAAGTTTAATAATCTTAGTTATGTTTAGGTCTATATTTTAATGTCCAGAGAAGGGCTTATGTGAACTAGGGAAGAGTCCCCCATATGATCTTAGAAAAAAAAAACCTTTATGTTATGAACTAGAGTCTAGTAAAATACCTTATGATTGCACAGTATGTTTGTGATGAAGAAACTGAATGATGTTAAAAGATTCAAGTAAGAGCTTTCATCCTTGTTTTGCTTCATTTGTGTCTTGTGAATCAAAGTGTGAGATCACTTTAGCTCTTCTTATCATCATTTTATTTTATATCTCATGTTAGAATTCTTTCTACTACCTGCCAGATGGTTGTTGCTTATACAGTTTCTTTTGATTTGTTGGTGATACTTTGGACCCTATTTTATTTATTTACTAATTGTGTCTTGATAGGAACTGCTTGAGCTATTTGGTATGCCTGTAGTAAAAGCAAAAGGAGAGGCTGAAGCACTGTGTGCACAGTTGGACAGTGAGGGTTACGTAGATGCATGTGTCACAGCTGATAATGATGCATTCCTCTTTGGGGCTAAATGTGTGATAAAATTTGTTCGGCCCAATTCCAAAGTAAGTACAAGTGCGTTAGTAGGTTATTTGTGCCCCATTTGAGCATTAGGTTCCATTTTGAATTGCCATCCAATCATTTTTTTTATAAGGCAATTACATCTATGTGGTATTTGTAGTTCAAGGATTTCTTTGTGCTCGTATCAGTTGATTTACAGCAATTACTTTTTAATGTGGAAATTGACATGCCCTTATCAGCTGATGTACCTTTATATTTTGACTTTTTGAGTTTGGCTGTATAGTCTTTGTTGTTTACAAATTTGTCTTGCCATAGCATCCTTTTTTGGCAAGTTTGAGAATCTCATTGTATGCAGGAACCATTTGAATGCTACCATATGTCAGATATTGAAGCCGGTCTTGGGTTAAAGAGGAAACACTTGATAGCCATCTCTCTTTTGGTTGGAAATGACCATGATTTAAATGGGGTGCAAGGCATTGGGCTTGATACTGCTCTACGTTTTGTACAAGCTTTTTCTGAAGATGAGATATTGAATAGGTGTGCTCCTTAACTGGTTTGATGTGTTCTTGAAATTCTACACAAATACTTGGTGATGATGTTATGTTGTGATTGATACTTTCTTGCAGGTTACATGAAATAGGCAGTGGAGATAGTCCAATATTTCAAGGTGCTATAAAATCTTTAGATGATTGTGTACCTGTCTCGAGTGAGAGCTCACTGAAGATAAAATGTTCTCATTGTTCCCTCTGTGGACATCCTGGCAGCAAGAGAGCTCATTTTAAGTTTTCTTGTGAATACTGCAGTACTAGTAATGGTGAGGGCTGCATGAAAAAACCGGAGGGGTTTAAATGTGATTGCTCCTCCTGTGATATGGTATGGCCTTAGTCGTTGCCATTACTTTATTATTCTTTTCATAATTGTTGTAGTGACAATTTGGGATACCTTCTTTTATACTTATAGTCAAAGAGTTGCAATCACTTTTAACGTCTCTATGCGATGTGTGTTTTATTCAATTCTTATTAAAAGCATTAAATGGTGTCTAAATGGCAGGATCGGAGAGAAAAGGAACAGAAGAAGCAAGAAAATTGGAGAATAAAAGTTTGCAACAAGATAGCTATGGAGTCTAATTTCCCCAATGATGAGATTATTAAAATGTATTTGTGCAGCAACCATGGTGATTTTACTGGTATGTTTGTTTGGATTCATGAGTCTTTCCTAGAAAGAACTTATTGGTACTTCAGTAAATTAGTGCAGTGATATTGACATGAACTTCCTTTTTGGCATGCATTGAATATAATTTAGGATGCTTAAATGGTCAATTAAATTAAATGTTTCCCATATACAAAAAGTAGTTACTTATTTTTATTGAATCTCTCTCTCTCTCTCTCTCTCTCTCACACACACACACACTCACACACACACACATACACACAAACAAAAGGAAACAATTGCTTTGTATGTGGCTTTATTACAACTCTTGGACATTTCTCCTTAGACTATATGTTCCTGCATCTAAAATATAGGTTGCAACTAGATTTGAGGATTTAAAGGGATATGAAGAACAATTGATAGCATAACTTGCTTAATATGGATTTTAACTACACATTACGGATTTGGATTTTGAGGATGTTGCTTTAACAAAAATACTTGTGCTGTTGTGAATATAATTACACCTAATTGTTTCAAATCCACATGTTGAATCCTGTTCATGAATTTCATCAATATAAAAATTTTGCCTTTTTCTTATTTACTCAAGTTGTTTAAACTCAAAAACTGAAATTCAAACACTTCTCTTTAAATATTTCCATCCAAATCAACCAATGGCTGCTCTCTGTTAGAAATTTGCTTGAATCATTTGTTTCTTCTTTGTGGGAGTGAAATGGGGTAGGGGGGATGCTCATTTAGTAGGGGAAGGTTTCCCTTTACTCTTGATCCTTTTCAATGTTCTCCGTTGTTCAGCCCAGTATTCAGGCCCTGGGAAAAGCTAAATGAACTACAAGATCAATATTTTGAAAGTTTGTTGTGTTAAGATGTTTTGCTTCCTATCATAATTTTGTATGCATTTTTTGGATTATAGAATGCCATGCTCTGTAACTGTGATTCTTGAATTTTTGTACAGAAAAAGTTGGTCCTTGCATATCATGGGGAAGCCCAAATACTGAAATGCTTGTTGATTTCTTAGCTTTTCATCAGCATTGGGAGCCATCCTACATTCGGCGGATGATGCTTCCTATGTTGTCTACCGTTTTCTTACGAGAAATGGCAAAAAATCCTGTAAAAACTTTGTTATATGGGCAGTATGAGTTTGACTCTATACAGCGTCTGAAGATAAGATATGGGCATCAATTCTATGTGGTCAAGTGGAAAAAAGCTGTGCCCGCCCTGGGCAGTGTTATGAATACAATCCTTTCTGAGGAGTCTGATATGCAACAAGATGTTGTGGATGTTGATGAATCTCTTGATTTAGGGGATGAGTCTGAGGGCCCCAGGATTCATGTTGAGGAGGGTAGCAGCTACCTTTTGACAGATGAAAATATGGACATTGTTCAGGCTGCTTTTCCAGAAGAAGTTGACAGATTTTTGCATGAAAAGGTGTGTTCTCTTTTCTTTTTATTATACATATATATATGTATATATATTATATTTTGGCCATTTCTTCTTCCTTTTTACCCCCTCTTATCTGGATTTTGTCATGGTTATATGTTATAATTTAATTTAGTTATTGTAAAATGAGGATCTTAATGTCAAGAATTCTAGTTAGTTGTTGGATTTGGCATTTGTTGAATATCTGCTAGATTGAATTATTCAAGCTAGGAGTTGTAACAAGAGATGGTGAATATTGACAGCCTAGAAAAATAGAGATGACTTTCTGTTATATTTATTTGGTTGATTGTGAAAGGAGGTACTAAGGTGGAGGTCCGGACAAGGCTAGAATAATATATTAGCAGAATTAGAACAGTATAGGTAAAGAGAAATTCTTTTGAAAAATAATTTAAAAAAGATGCATCACTATTAATTTATAAAATTTAAGGAAGAAAATGAGAGTGGATTTACTGGCAATTGTGCTTTTTACAGTCCAAAATTCAGGACTATCAAGAGCTGAAATGCCTAGAAAGTATTGTTGCTCAGTTTCTTATACAAGGTTGTAGAGATTAATGGATGGCAAGACAAGAAACTAAATAAAAGAGAAGGCATTGATGAATGTGCAAGAAGTTGGTGATAATACCTTGTAGGTTTAATTACTATTTTGGTCCCTAATGTTTGCCCTATGTTTCAAAATGGTTTATAATGGTTCAAATGTGTTAGTTTAGTCCTTTACCTTTTGGTATTGTGTCAAAATATTGAAAATAGTCCCTACTGTTAAGTGGTGGATAGAAAAAGCTAACGTGGAAAAAAAAATTTAAAATTTTTTTCTTTTAATGTTACCTGGCCTTAATTTAATTTAATCGAATTTTTTTTAATAAAAAAACTCTCAACTATACACTCTCTCTTGCACCCCTGCTGCCACCAGAAGACCCAACCCCTTCAGCCATCAACACTGTATCACCACAATGCAAATCTACGGTTCACTGCAGCCGCTGTTGCTTCTTCCTCCCTGACTACAAAAAAATTAAAATAAAACTGACCTAAACAGAGAAAGCACAATCGGAAAACTTACCTGGTAAGCAGTACTAAAGGTGCTTGTTCACTTTTCACTTGATCTTCCTCGAGAAAAATGACAAGGCATATCAACCATTACTTTCTTCTTAAACAAAAATTTTAACAAATAAATAGAAAGATAAACAGAGAGACCTTTTATTGTGGTGGTGGGGTTAGGGTTTTGAGGTAAGGTTCAACAAGTGAAACCCCCAATCATATCCTCAAAGCTTCATTCCCATTAACCACCAACCACAACCCACAACATATCAATTTATTTTTAGAGAGAGAGAGAGTGAGAGAGAGAGAGAGAGAGAGAGAGAGAGAGAGAGACACGGGTAGTCACTTTGTGATGGGAGTCAATCTTGAGAGACAATTGAGGCAATGGAATTTGCAGTGGCCTATAGATGTGTGTTGTGATACCACGGTGTTGGTGGCTGAAGGAGTTGTGTCTTATGGGATGGCAGGGGCGTGAAAGAGAGTGTATAGTTGAGAGTTTTATATATTTTATTTTTAAAGTAAGGCCATGTGTCAGTCCACGTGAAAGCCTAGGTGGCATAAAAAAATTAATGTTTTAATATTGTTGTTAGTCATGTCAGCATTTTCTATCCATCACGTAAAAGCAGAGACTATTTTGACACAATACCAAAAGTTTATGGACCAAATTGACACATTTGAAACGGGTAGGAACCATTTTGACATGGTACAAATGTTAGGGACCAAAATGGTAATTAAACCTACCTTGTGTAATATATACAATGAGTGTTGTTTGCTAGAAAAGAGATCTTTTGGGGAAGTTGCTTGATGTGCTATGAAGGTATTCCCTTTGTATTCGTTGGGGTTTTCTGCAAATGGTTTGGTGAACTTCAGAATTTACAAAAAAAGGTCGTACTTTGTGCACAAAGCTACCTCTTTTGTGGGGTTTGGGAGAGGTGATCGGTAGGTAGCCATACCCCCATTTTTTTAGAGAGGCGGATTCCTGGAACTTTAGGATTTACAATCCAAAAAAAAAGAAAAAAGTTTGAACTAATTAAGTTATTTATTAATTTTGGAGCTGCCACATGATTATTTCTGTGTGCTTGAAATTTTGCAGGAATTAAAAGAATCCAAACGAAAAAAGAGTTCAAGCTTAAGATCCGAAGGGACAAATGAAAAGTCAGAACTAAAAAGTTCACGAGGTGTCCAACTAAGTATTACTGAATTCTACCGTTCAACCAAAGTTCAAATTCAGTTAAAACCAGGAGAAGATCTACCGAGGGTTTCTGATAGTCAGGGTGATGGGACCTCAAAAGAGAAGAGGAAAGTGTCAAATCCAAATCTTTCCAAGTCTGTTAGGCGTCGCCTTTTGTTTAAGTAGGATAGTTTAAGATTTAGGATCCCCTTGCTTTTAAGCTAGGCTGAGGGATATTTTTGTAAGTATTTAGGTTTACGTATTGTAGGATGGCTCCCAATGTTTTCTCCAAGCAAAACAATGTTGCTTCTTTTGAGTTTGTATAAAGTAAACATTTTTCTCTTTTTAAGTTGCTATCCTTCACAAATGTAAATGGTTTGTTTTTCCAACTATAGATCTTATTGAAATCCAGGTGATATTGTGTAGTATGAACTAGGGGTAAGTGCTTGTCGTTGCATCAATTTTATGCAATGACACAACTATCATTGAAGCTGTTAGATTAAGTGATTAACCCTCTGTTTGCTTGTAAAATATTTTCAATTTTTTTTTTTTCGCATTTTTGAGTGTTTGTTTTATTGTAAAATTTGGTCAAACCTGAAAATCTTTTCTGTTAACAAGAAGACTCTATAGAAATTTGTAAAGCGTTTTATGACAATTTTTAGTATAACATTTTCAAAAATTCACTCACCTACAAACTCCCCTCGCTATTATTCTCTCTTGCACAAATCCCCATCCTCTCTTCCCTTCTCTCTTGTAGAGACATTGATGTTAATTGAGGCGGTTGACAGTCTCTGGCGTCGGTCTCAGGCTGAAAATTGGAGGAATTTCATAGCACTGGGGTTTATCCTGAAAATTGGAGGAATTGCATGGCACTGGGGTTTATTCGTGACTGGCCTAGGCCTTTCATGATAATAGAGTTTGTCGGCAATGGGTGGTGGGATTCATTGCGAATTCTCCAGCATCAACCATGTGGGTATTTGGCTTTCTCACAGGTGGATCTCACGGTGGTTGTCGTTTTTGGGATTTTCAGATTGACGCTTGAGATTTTTCAGATCTCTTTTGGGTGTGATTTTCAGATCCGTTTTTGATGTGTAATTTTTTTTTTTGATCTTGGGTGTTATTTTGATTTTTTCCTGAACATTTTTAGGAACACAACTAAACACCAAAATTGATTTTCTGAGCATTTTCAATAACTCAACCAAACACCAAAAAAGAAAATGTTTTTGCCAGAAAAACATTTCACAACAAAACAAATGGAGAGTAAATTCACTAATTTCCATCAACTTAAGCTTTTGGGACAATTGGTAATATATCATGGTATCAAAGCAAGAGGTCTTAGGATAGAACCCTGTCTACAGACTCTGCACCTTACTTTCTATTTTTAAAAATTCCCACGTGCTTGACCCCATTTAAAAAAGCAGTCGGCAATTTATCAAAAACCATACTGTGAACTACTTTAGTCCTCTGAAACATAATTCAGTCGGTAATTAATCTTTCAAATGACTCGTTTGTTTCAGTAATGTTTTTGCATTTTTTGGTGTTTGGTGTGGTTGAGAATCTTAATCAGCGGGAAACATTTGACAAGTCAATGGAAAATAACCCAAAAGAGGTGAAAAATGCTTCTGCTGAAAATGCCTTCATTCCTTTATGTCACCACCACCACTACTGCCATCACTGTTGTCACAACACCTCCACTACTGCCACATCTCCTTCATTGCCATTGTTGCGTCTCCTAACTCTGCCCCAATCACCACTATTGTGCCAACAAAAAATACTGATGATTTTCCATGCGAGCCACTTGAATGAAAATGTTTTGGGATCAATTTCAGTTCCTGAATATTTCCCATTTTCACCAGGAAAATATTTGTGGAAATCAACAGTGAAATTATGGCCATAGAGATTATTGTTGTCGTTATTTTTTTGTTGTGGGGGGGGGGGGGGAATGATCCCAGGGTTGGATGTGTGGATTTTCAGCCTGAGCCACCAATCACTTGGTTGTCACCAATTCAATGGATTGGGGTGGACATGGCCTAGATTTAGGGACTGATGTAACTGGCAAAAATGAAAACCTCAGTTTGATATCTAGGCAGGGTGATCTTTGTTCAATGTCCTCACCTTGAGCTAGGACCATTGCATAATCAAAATAAGGCTTCTGGTCAGAAACCGCCAAACTGAATCTAACCTAATTAGAATCAAGTCAAATGAAAGGTTGGACTCACTCTTCATTCTGGTTTTAAATCAAGCTTTGCTTTACAATCAAAATTTTCTTCTGAATAGGTTGAGTTGAGCTGCCATGGTAGATAATATTGATTCTGCATTCAGTATTGATGCCACCACACTTCCACACTGTGCAAGGGCAAGGTTACTGTGATGCCAAAGATTACCTCAGCTGCTTGATTATATGCATGAATTGTTGTTCATGAAGTAAAATGAGCTTGACAAGACTTCAGCACCCTGGAATTTTCAGGTGACATTATAAATTCTATTTATACTTTTAGGAAAACAACTTTTTAGAGTATCTGTCCTTTTCTTTTCTTGGACAAGTATATCTGGCAATATCTATACTTCTTTACTTTTTTTTTTTGGTTTGCTAAGCCTATTAGTTTCTGTGCCTAGTAAATCATTCATCTGTGGATGTTTTACCTAATATGACCCTTTTTTTTTAATCAGTTTCAGCTTTTAATTAAGTTGTACGGAATTTTAAACCTAAATACAAAGAAGCATTGAAAGTGCTCTTATTACTACAATCAATTGATGTAGTGAAAATTGGAAAATCAAATTTCAAGATTTTATAAGAGCACTTTGAGGTTGATTATCACCATGACGTTACCTCTGTATTATTTATTTATTTTTATTTTTATGACGTCATCTACAAAAGTTCTATTTGGTATGGACTTGTTATTTTTCATTGTTTTTGAATTTAGTAAAGGAGATGTATGTTAGTTGTTCAATTCAAATGTTGAAATAGAATTTTGATTACATAGGAGCAGAATTTCTTCACCTTTTGTTCTATAAAGGAAATATTAAAAAACAAAAAATGGTAAATCACATTGAAATTAAACTTCTACTAAACTTGGGCATGATAACATGCCAGATCATAAAATGTAGCCTTCTTCATTCATCCATCCCATCTCTATTATATACCTATTTGTTGTTGTCTTATTGATTACTATGCAAAGGAATGCAGACAGCCATTAAATGAACAGCACCTTGTTCTGGAAATTGACACTAGAAAAACTAAAAATGATTTTTAGTTCAATTGGTAAAATCTCTTATCGTCGAATAAGAGATATGGGGTTTTATCTCCACTCACATCAAAAACTAATTGGAGTTTTGGTCTGATGATAAAGGGTAATCATTGAGAGTGGTTGCCATAGGTTGAAACTCTACCTAAAAAAAAGGGTATTTAGGAATATTATAAGAAACTGTTTTGAGGAATTTAAGGTGTTTTGGGCTCCAAATATGAGAACATGAATAAATCCTGCGATTGTGGGAGATCCTAGCATGTGTTTGAAATTGATGCATGCAACACTCGTGATCATCAGCATATTTTAAAGAGTACAAATTGGAAAATTTCATGGAGTTATGTAACCTGCAATGGCGCTTGATAGGCTAGGTGTGGAACCCCATGGAATAAAACGTGAAAGTTAACTTGGATATAATAATAAGGTTGGCTAAATTTACTATTCTTTTTCAATTCTTTGACTCTCAATTAGGTTTTGAAACAACTAAGAGCATCCTGAATTAACTCTAGTTGACCAAGTCAAGGTTATAATAATAAATGAAACAAATCTATAAAACTAAGGTAACCTGATTATGGTTTTTTTAATATATGTAAACAAAACAAACCTTTAAAAGTAAGGTAACCTTATTAAGGTATTTTAATTTATGTTATATGTCCAAAATTTAGTAACTCTATAAAGCAATTTTTTCTCTTTGTAGGTTGCTATCCTTAACTCTGTATGTGTCTGTGCGTAGTGTTTCTATATTTGTTCACTGCTAGTCCCAAGCCCAAGAAAAGGAGGGGGGTTGTGGTAGGTTGAAGGCTAGTGTAAAATTTTCTCTCTTTAGTATGAGTGAATTCAATATGGATACTAATTGAGGCATTCCCTAATACATGTGGCCGATCCTAACTAATTTGTTAAGGATTCATAGCCGACCCCAAAAATTTGGGATTACTGCTTCTTGTTGTTGTATGTCCAAAATTTCTACAATTTTCTTACATGGAAGCTCATTATTGATCTTGACTCCCTCTTTATATATGGCAGTTTTTAATTTGATAAATGACATGCTAAATATTCTTTTGACCTTCCTGTACACTTCCAACATTTCAGAAGAGTTGAAAAGCTATGGTTGCTCAAATCAATTACCAACTCTTTTACTTCGTTGCTTGGCAAAATTACTTTACAGAAGAAATCTTGCTTGATGATGAGTTTCTTGTTTATAATTGCAGTTGCTGTACAATATAATCACCACTTGATAGCACTAGCACTAGCACTAGTGAATGGTAAAAAGTAAGTGAGTTTGACATAAATTTCCTTTAAAAGTGGTATGCGTCACAGTATACACTATATAAGAATACAGTATAAGCATCTCTCTCTCTCTCTCTCTCTCTCTCTCTCTTGACGTTGTTTGTGCTCAAAACAAATATCTTCTTCATCTCTGAGTTTTACCTTGTCTTATAGCGTAACCAGCATGAATAACGAGAAGAGCATCTCAATTGAATCTATCAGAAATTCCAGTTCATTGCCTAAAGGCATCAGCATTTTGGTTGTGGATTGTGATCCTACATGTCTCACCATCATATCCGAAATGCTCTGTAGATTTGGTTACAAAGGTAATTAGTAGAGATTACAATAGAAAGAGACAATTCTTTCTTTTTGTTGTTATTTTTATATGTTTGTGGAATTATCTATAAATTGTTTGTTTTTTGGGTGTGGGGGGGGGGGGGGGGGGCGGCATGAGTAGATATGTTTCATTTAGTTGTATCAGCATTTAGACTAATCAAAGAAAAATGCATAGATATGCAGGGCCAGCTCAACACTAATTGAGACCTAAGACAACAATTTTTTAAGTGGGATCTTTTTATCTTTCAATATAAATAAAATAATATTTATTTCACTTTCTCTCTCTCTCTCTCTCTCTCTCTCTCTCTATATATATATATATAACATCTATTCTCCTTGCTTTTTGAGATGCCAAATTACTAATTATGTTTTTATTGATTGAAATTTCTTTAGGATTTAATTAAATTTTCTATTCTTCTCTCTACCCCTTGCTTATAAAAAAAATTCTTTTATATCCAAATTTGGGAAATGTGGAAGTAACATAGAGTATAACTTTATATCAAATAGAATAGAAAAAAAGAATACATGTGGCTGACTTTAACTAATTTGTTGAGAACCCCATAGCTGAACCCCTAAAAATTTTGATCTAAGGCTTTGTTTTTTTAAATATATATATTTTATTTATTATAAAAAACAAATTGATATTTTATAATAGAAATTTATAATTAAAAAATATCTAGAAATAAAAGAAACACTATCTACAATATAACATTACAATATGACAAGAATTAAATAAATTTTAAATCGTAAAAAAATAGAATCTAATTTATTTATTTATTTTTATACAAGATAGAATTTCTACTCTAGCATAATCTAAGTGTATATGTGTGTGAAATTCTCTCCTGTAGACTTGAACCCTGGCCATTGCAATTTCACTTAACAATGGAATCACCCAGTAACTTTAAATTGTCCTTGCAAAAACAAATTAAACGCATAACTTGATGAATTAATACTAACCAAACCAAGTTTAATTTCATATATAAAATCAAATATCAAGGTTTGGGCCTAAAATTTAACAAAAAGAAACGAAAATTTATTATATCTTGGGTAAGGCAATGCATGGTGAAGGAAAACTAAATCTGATTTTCAATTTCAATAATGGTGTTGAGAGAGAGAGAGAGAGATTGTTTGATGTGAGGTTATGTTGGAAACTAAGTGACTAATGTTAAATCGACCACGTGGGAAATTGATTTACAAAAATTGAAGTTTCAAGCCGTTGGGGGAAATTGATCATTAATGATGATTCGGCATTCGGCACACTTGCATCATTTTTTTTTGCGAAACAATTAAGGTTTCTCCCAATCCCCATGGAAAACTAATTATACCCCAATTTAAAAATTTTGGGGCCTTTTTCTAATGAGGTGCCTCAGGCCTAGGCCTAAAGTTGGCCCTCCAAATATATGTATTTGTTGCTCCTTTTTTTGTTATGGTGATGAACGTCAAGATGTTACATCACTGTCTAAAGAAAACATCATATCTTTTCATAATTCTGAGAGACAGGCACGTATTATATCCTTCTAGGCTAATATGCTCAATTTGGCTCCCAAGGACTTTACAACCATTTCTACCACAAGTTCCTCAGAACTTTTAAGATGTAATTTATCTCATCTTTTCCTCTGTCTTCTTTGTAACCTCTCATTTTGTCAAAGCTTATTTCCAGCTTACTCGGCTTATTTAGTTTATGTATAATTTTTTGAAGTTCTAATTTTTTTCTAAGTAAAACTGTACTTTTGCCAACTTATTTTTTAAGCTCGATATACCAATGAAAATAAGATCTCCCAAATGAGCACAAAGCACTATCAAACTTAAGTAGCATCTGGGACTAACATTTCACTATAGTTATTTTCTAAATTATCCTAATCAATTTTACCACCAGTTGTGACTGCTAAACGAGCCTCTGATGCTTTGGCAATTGCACGGGAGGAAGATGATCTTCAACTTGTTCTGGCAGAAGCTCATTTGCCTGACATGGATAAATATGAGTTCCTAGAGAGAATGGGAGAAATGTCCAAATTGCCTGTCGTTAGTAAGTCTCACTTCAGATTAAGCCTTTTCTCTTGTTTTCTTTGACCATAAAATGTCATCAAAGGCGTGGTTCCATCTGACAGTACTGATCTTTTATTCCTAATGTAGTTATGTCAGCTGATGATAATGAAAATACCGTGTTAGGCAGCTTGTTTAAAGGTGCTGCATTATATCTCATAAAACCAATTACTTTGAACGACATGAAAAACCTATGGCAGTTTGCATTCATGAAGAATAGTGAGAAAACACTAGTTGCTGATGGAGTAAGCAGTGTTCAAGGGGAATCATCTGAGGAGAGTGCATCAGATGAGGATACAGAGAGTCGATCATTTGAGAATAGAAGGAAGCAAAGCCTCCAAAAGGGCAAAAGAATAGCACCGGAAGAGACGGAAAAAAACGAGGAGGAAGAGAATTATGATTCATCAGTCCTAAAGAAGCCAAAGCTAACTTGGACTAATGAGCTACATGACAGATTCCTGCAGGCTATAAAAGTACTAGGCATTGACAGTAAGCATTTTTTTTTTTGGCTTCAATACAGTAAGCATTTCTTAATTCTAGTCTGATGGTGGAAGTTTTTCCTATTTAATACTGTTTCTACTCTTCATAATTATGGCGGCTGATTCCTGTCTTGATTTAGGAGCTCATCCAAAGAAGATACTTAAGTATATGAATACGCCAGGACTGAAAAAGGAGAATATTTCAAGCCATTTACAGGTATGTCTTATATAAGGAAGTGCAATCTTTTCAAAAGTATGTTCTTGATGTAATTGGTATCTTTATAAAAATCTAAAAGCACCCTTTTGATATGAGCTGGGGTTCCCATATGGCAAGAAGTAGTAATACTTGAACCCCAATTTGCAATGCCAAGCAAAAAAGGGAAAAAAATATATTAATTTTCCAAATGAAACTTAGCTGAAGCACAATTAATTTTTCACCATGACTTCTGAATTTTCCTGAATTCCAGCTTTTGTTTTAGAGAGGTATCAAGAAATATTTTGCTCCATACTCCAATTTTTTTTTTTCTGTAAATGTACCAATCTTGTAATGGCATAATGATGTCAATTGTGACTGTAAAGAACTTGTCATAAATGTTACTATTGCAGAAATATCGTCTCTCCTTGAAACGGGAGCAAGATGCAATCCTAAAGACAATGATAAGAGATCCTACTGAATCAAGCCTTACGTCATACTATCCTTCATCAACATTCAATTTACAAGGACTTCTTCAAGTTTCAAATCGGCAATCCTCAGCCACATCAAATCAACCAGAATTAGGAAATGATTTACAGAGGAATTTAAGTAGTCAAATGCACATGCCCTTTCATGGCTCTGCAGATTTTCCTAATTACATAGACTCAAGTTGTAGTGATCCATCCAATCCTACGTATAGGCAATTGACTCCTCCAGTGAATCAGCTAGATTCTACTTATTCTGATTCTAGTTATGTTGGAAGCTGGATCACTAGCAATGAGTTAGCAGGCTTTGTCCAGATAGGAAATTCTAGTGGTGAAAAGACCCTCAGCGGGAACATGGATTATTTTGGTGTGGATCATATTGGTTTTCTGAGTGATACCACACAACATGAACAGCTGCAGCAACCATATCAACCACTTCCTCCACCACCACAACCACCACAGGAACCAGAAGAACGTGACAGTTTTGGGGTTGAAAGAGGAGAAATAGATGAATTATTTGATCTTTTGAAAGACCCTAATAATATGTTCAATGATGAGGACCTTGACGATCTCTGGCAATCAACGAGTTTTGTGTCCAGGTATATTAGTGCTACTTAATGTTGAAATTTATGTACCTTTTTTCTTTTTCCTGGCATTTTGAAAATTCTTCTCACTTATAAGCCATGTTTTTAAATGTGTAGGCATCAAGGGTGAGAAGAGGCCATGTACATGGACATTGGCATTACTATTTATATGGACCAGTAAGCTTCCAGATTTATAGCTTAAGCATTGGGTGAAAGTTTGGAATCCAAGCACAAAAGGTGTAAAACTTACATTTGTTTTTCAATTTTAGTCTGAAGGTTTGAGTTCACTCTTAGTGGTTTGGAGGAAATACTTGAATTTGATGATGTTGTTTTTGTTTAGTTGTTATTTCTTACTTGCATTATAATAAAACACTGTTTGATGGATAGTGGTTTGGAGGAAGTAGTTGAATTTGATGATGTTGTTTTCCTTTGGTTGCTATATCTTACATGCATTGCAATAAATCACTGTTTGATGAATATCTTTGTCTATTCACTATTCAGTCTATCAATACAATTTGGGTTAGATTGTCTTTCTTTTTTACTATAATTCTAACACTTCCCCTCATGTGTGGGCCTAAACTCCCTCTTAATTAGTGGGGCCAAACGGGATCTCCTACTCTGATACTGTGATAAATTATTGATTGTTCTAAAAGCTTAACTTGTTAAAAATGGTGAATTTAATCATTTAGTCATAATTCTAACAAGCTAGATATATTCTTTAAAGCTTAAACAAAAGTTGTTTTCTAGTTGCAAGGTTTGTAGGTTCTAAAGATTGAAGTGTTATTCAAAGTTAGTCATTTGAGTCTAATTTAAAATTAATGAGGCTCACTTATTATAATTACACATATAGAAATTTGATCTTTATTACAAGATAACATCTAGGTATTATATTATGCATCATATTAATTATGTGAGGATGTTCTGCCATTTTGTTGATTAATGCTTTTGAATATGATTTTGATAAAGTGAAACATTGTCATCATGTTAATCTCATAACATTAGATGACATGAAAATTACTATAAAAACCATCTCAAACAAACAATTTCCAAAATTTTGACAAATCTGGAATATTTTCAAAACTTTCAAGGCAATACTGTCATTTCCTCAAATAATAATGCAGACTAGGCAAACATGAAATGAACGATATAATCATTTTATGAAATGCTTTTATCCCATAACAACACATTTTTGGTAACATCTCTGTTGCCGAGGCCAATGGCTCTGCATGGTGACCATCTGTCACCCTTGCAACTGCATCTACATCTCAGTTATATCTTTTCGTAACGATATAGTTTTGATGTGTCACTAAATAAATTTTCAATAGTTGAAAATTTGTACAGGAATACAAACAAGCATTCTTTTATTACGGTATCTGTTTGTGTCAGAGCCTAATCAATCATAATTGATGTAATCGAAATTGGAAAATCAAATATGAAGATTTTATACAAGCACTTTGAGATTGATTAGGCTTAATCATTTAGCCATAATTCTAAGCTAGATATATTCTTTAAAGCTTAAACAAAAGTTGTTTTCTAATTGCAAGGTTTGTAGGTTCTAAAGCTTGAAGTGGTACTCACCTATCAAAAAAAAAGCTTGAAGTGGTACTCAAAGTTAGTCACTTGAGTCTAATTTAAAATTGATGAGGCTCACTTATCATAATTATGCATATAGAAATTTGATCTTTACTACAAGAAAACATCTAGGTATTAATTATGCATCATATTAATTATGTGAGGATGTTCATTCATTTTGTTGATTAATGCTTTTGAATATGATATTGATAAAGTGAAAAATTGTCTTCTGCAGTTTGTCATCATGTTAATCTCAAAACATTATATGACATGAAAATTACTATAAAAATCGTCTCAAACAAGTAATTTCCAAAATTTTGACAAATCTGGAATCTTTTCAAAACTTTCAAGGCAATACTGTCATTCTCAAAATAATGATGCAGACTAGGAAAACATGAAATGAGCAATAAAATCATTTTATAAAATGTTTTTATGCCATAAGAACACATTTTTGGTAACAACTCTGTTGTCGAGGCCAATGGCTCTGCATGGTGACCATCTGTCACCCTTGCAACTGCATCTACACCTCAGTAATATCTTTTTGTAACGATATAGTTTTGATGTGTCACTAAATAAATTTTCAAAAGTTGAAAATTTGTACAGGAATACAAACAAGCATTCTTTTATTATGGTATCCGTTTGTGTCAGAGCCTAATCAATCATAATTGATGTAGTGGAAATTGGAAAATCAAATATGAAGATTTTATACAAGCACTTTGAGATTGATTAGGCATGAAGGTACCTGTCAGATCATAAAATGTAGCCTTTCTCATTCATCTTCCCATTCTCAATTATATTCCTATCTGCTGTTGATAACTCAAATATGCAAAGGAATGCAGGCAGTTTTAAATAAATCATGTAACAAATGAACAGCAGCTTGTTCCGGAAATTGACACCGGACAAACTAACAAGGATATTCAGGAATATTATAAGAATTTATTTTGAGAAACTTATGGTATGTTGGGCTCCAAATATGAGACCATAAGTAAATCCTGTGGTGGGAGATCCTAGTATATGTGTTTGATATTGATGCATGCAACAATCAAGTGATCATCAGCAGAGTTTAAAAAATACTAATTGGAAAATCATGGAGTCATGTAACTTGAAATGGCCCTTGATATGCTAGGTGTGGAGCCCCATGGATTAAACTGTGAAACTTAAATTGGATTTAATAATAAGTTAACTAAATTTACTTACTTTTTTAAGTCTATGACAGTCAAATAGGTTTTGAGACCTCCAACAACTAAGAGCAACATGAATTACTCTAATTGAACAAGTCAAGATTATAATATAAAATGAAATAAATCTTATAAAGTAAGGTATCCTTATTAAGGCTTTTATATAAATGTTGCACAACAAATCTGTGAAAGTAATTAACCGTATTAATATATTTTTAATATATGTTGTATGTACAAAATTTCAAAAATTTGTTACAAGGAAGCTCAGTATTGAACTTGACTCCCTCTTTATATGTGGCAAATTTCATTTTGATAAATGACATGCTAAATATTCTCTGGACTTTACTGTGTGCTCCTGCTCCCAACTTTTCAAAAGAGTTGAAAAGCTTAGGGTGCTCAAATCAATTACCAACTCTTACTTGTTGCTTTGCAAATTTACATTTCAGAAGAAATATTGCTTGACTAATGAGTTTCTAGTTTATAATTGCAATTGCTGGCCAATATAAGCGCCATGCAATAGCACTAGCACTAGCCAATTGTAAAAATAAACAGTTTTGTCAGAGACTTCCTTTTGGGTTAGAATTGTATGAATCTCAATATACACTATATAAGCATGTGGTATAAGCATCTCTCTCTCTTTCTCTCTCACTCTTGACGTTGTTAGTGCTCTAACCAAATATTTCCCCCATCTCTGAGCTTCATTTTGTCTTTTATAGCGTAACCAGTATGAACCGTGAGAAGAGCATCTCAGTTGAACCTATCCACAATTCCAGTTCATTGCCTAGGGATGTCAGCGTTTTGGTTGTGGACGGCGATTCTACTTGTCTCACCATCATATCAAAAATGCTCTCTAGATTTGGTTACAAAGGTAATCAATAGAGATTATAATAGGAAGAAACAATTCTTTCTTTTTGTTGATATTATTATATGCTTTTGGGATCTTTCTTATTTTTCTAAGATCCTAATTAAGATATAATAGTGATTCTTTTTTTTTTTTTTGGTCTCTCTCTCTTTCCAGATGATTTATAATCAATATTCACTAATTAATGAAAAATGTATAGCAAATATGCAAGGCCAACTCGACGCTGTTTGAAACCTAAGGCGACAATTTTCAGTGGGATCTTTTCTTTTCTTTTTTTTTTTAATTTTTTTTTATATATTAAATAATATTTTAATACTATTTATTTCACCTTTTCTATTATAAAATTTTTATTTAAAATTCATTCTTCTTGCAAATTGTTTATTTAAAAAATTCTTCGTGCTATTTGATAAACAAAATTATAATTTTGTTTTTTTACTAGGTAATTTTTTTAAATGAAATTTTCTATCTGAGATTCAATTAGTTTTTCTATATTTTTCTTTCAATCCCACTTTTAATTTAAAATGTTTCTCATATCTAAATTGATATTTTCTAGTAGTCATTTATTATTGAAAAATATTTTCAAATAAGAAGATCACTATCTACAATGTTAAATTATAATTTGACAAGAATAAAATAAATTTAAGGCATAGATCAATAGAATCTAAGTTATCAAAGGCACTATCGCAACTTTAGCTAACTATAGAGTACAGACTCACCTAATAACCTCAATCTGCCCAACCAAAAACGAATTAGACACACATCAGTGAATTAGAACTAACTAAATCAAGATTAATTTTATATAAAGATTCAAATTTTATGGTTCAGACGTAGAATTTAACAAAAAGATAGCAAATTTATTATTTTTATTTAAAAAAAAAAAAGTTTTACTTTATCTTAGGTAAAGGTGATACATGGTGAAGGAAAGCTGAAATTTAATTTCCAAATTTGATAATGGTGTTAAGAGAGAGAGAGAGAGAGAGAGAGAGATTGTTTGATGTGTGGTTATGTGGGAGATTGAGTGGCTAATGTTAAAAATTTACTGTGTGAGGAACTAGTTTAGAAAAATTGAAGTCTCAAGCTGTTAGGAAAATTGATCGTCAACATTTTTTTTGTGTGTGTGAAACAACTAGGTTTTCAATTGGGTTGGATTTCTAATGGCTGACAATTTTGTGAGCTTTCTTTGGGTGGGGGAGAAAGCATACAAGCCAATTATGTTTTTTTCTCCCTCTTTGGAAGACCAATTATCTCAAAATTTGGAATATTAGGGCTTTTTTTCCCTAATGGGGTGTCTTAAGCCTAGACCCAAAGCCAACCCTGCAATTATGATGTATTCATTGCTTCCCTTTTGCTATTGTGATGAACATTGACATGTTACAGCCCTTTTTGAAGAAAACGTCATATATTCTCGTAATTTAGAGAAACAGATATGTATTATATCCTTTAGGACTAATATGCTCAGTGTAGTTGTCGGAGATTACAATCGTTTCAACCACAAGTCCCTCAGAACTTTTGAAACTTTCTTTATCTTGTCTTTTCCTATGTCTTCTTTGTGAGCATCCAGGACTAACATTTTGCTAGAATTATTTTCTGAATGTTCCTAATCATTTCACCATCAGTTGTGACTGCTAAGCAAGGCTCTGATGCATTGGCAATTGCACGGGATAAAGATGATCTTCAGCTTGTTCTGACAGAGGCTCATTTGCCTGACATGGATAAATATGAGTTCCTAGAGAGAATGCAAGAAGTGTCTAAATTGCCAGTCATTTGTAAGTATCACTCCAGATTTGGTTTTTTCTTTTCTTTTTTTTTCTTTTACCACAAAATGTTCTCAATGGGTGGTTTCTTCTCTCTGACACTGTGTCTTTTGTTCCTAATGCAGTTATGTCAGCTGATGATAGTGAGAAAGCCATGTTAGGCAGCCTGTTTAAAGGTGCTGTGTTGTATCTCGTGAAACCAATCACTTTGAATGACATGAAAAACCTTTGGCAGTTTGCACTCATGAAGAAAAGTGACAAAACCTTAGCTGCTGATAGAATAAGCAGTGGTCAAGGGGCATTATCTGAGGAATCAGTGAATCAGCCATTTGAGAATAAAAAGGAGCAAAGCCACCAAAAGGCCAAAAGAAAAGCACCGGAAGAGATGAACAAAGACGAGGAGGAAGAGAACTATGATTCATCAGTCCTAAAGAAGCCAAATCTAATGTGGAATAATGAGTTACACAACAGATTCCCACAAGCTTTTAATGTATTAGGCATTGACAGTAAGCATTTTCTTAATTATAGTTTGCTGGTGAAAATTTATCCTATTTGGTACTGTCTCCGCTCTTCATAATTATGGTACATGATTCCTGTCTTGATTTAGCAGCTCATCCAAAGAAGATAATTCAGCATATGAATGCCCCGGGACTGAAAAGGGAAAATATTTCAAGCCATTTACAGGTTTGTATTTTGAAAGGAAGTGCAATCTTTTCAAATTTTGTTCTTGAATTGAGAGGTATCTCTATGAAAATATATAAGCACCCTTTGACATACGCTGGGATTTCAATATGGCAAGAAATAGTAATAATTGAATCCCAATTTGCCATGCTGAGCAAAAAAGGGAAAAAATATCCTAAATTTCTAAACGAAACTTAGTTGCAGCACAATCACTTTTTCACAGTGACTTATGAATTTCCTGAATTCCATCTTTTGTTTTAGATAAGTATCAAGAAATGTTTTGCTCTATACTCCAATTTTTTCCGTAGATATGTACAGATCTGGTAATGGCACAATGGTGTCAGTTGTGACTCAAAAGAACTTATCATAAATGTTACCATTGCAGAGATATCATCTCCCCTTGAAATGTCAAGAAGATGCAATTCAAAAGACCATGATTGGAGAATCTATTGGATCAAGCCTTGGACCATACTATCCTTCATCAGCATTCAATTCACATGGACTTCATCAATTTTCAAATCAGCAATCTGTATCAACATCATATCAACCAGGGTTTGGAAATGATTTGCAGAGGAATTTAAGTAGTCACATGTACAAGCCCTTTCTTGGTTCTGCACATTTTCCTAATTATGTAAATTCAAGCCTTGGATCACACTATCCTTCACCAGCATTCAATTTACATGGACTTCAATTTCCAAATCAGCAATCTGCATCAACATCATATCAACCAGAGTTTGGAAATGATTTGCGGAGGAATTTAAGTAGTCACATGTACATGCCCTTTGATGGTTCTGCACATTTTCCTAATTATGTAGACTCAAGCCTTGGATCATACTATCCTTCATCAGCATTCAATTTACATGGACTTCAATTTTCAAATCAGCAATCCACATCAACATCATATCAACCAGTGCTTGGAAATGGTTTGCAGAGGAATTTAAGTGGTCACATCTACATGCCCTTTGTTGGTTCTGCACATATTCCTAATTACATAGACTCAAGTTGTAGTAATCCATCCAATTCTATGCATGGGCAATTGACTCCACCAGGCAGTCAGCTAGGTTATACTTTTCCTAATTCTAGTCAAGTTGGAAGTTGGATCATTAGCAATGAGTTAGCAGGCTTTGTCCAGATCAGAAATTGTAGTGGTGAAGAGACCGTCAGCAGGAACATGGATCCTTTTAGTGTGCATAATATTGGCTTTCTGAGTGATAACACACAACAGGAACAACTGCAGCAGCAACATCAATTTCTGCAGCAGCAACAACAATTTCTGCAGCATCAACAACTACTTCTGCAGCAGCGACAACCACTTCTGCAGCAGCAACAACCACTTCTGCAGCAGCAACAACCATTTCTGCAGCAGCGGCAACCATTTCTGCAGCAGCAGCCGCAACCATATCAGCCGCTACCTCCACCACCACAACCACCACAGGAGCCAAAATAACATGACTTTTTTGGGTTTTAATGAGGAGAAATAGAGGAATTATTTGATCTTTCAAAAGACCCTAATCATGCATGATGAGGAACTTGATGATCTCTGGTAATAGATGAATTTTGTTTCCAGGTATATTAATGCTACTTAACATAGACCTTTATGTACCTTCTTTCCTTGTCCTGGAATTTTGAAAATTCTTCGCACTTATAAGCCAAGTGTTTCAACATTTAGGCGCCACAAGGCAAGAAGAGGCCATGTTCTTGGACATTAATCTTGCTTTTTATATGGACAGTGAGATTCCAGAAATATGGCTTAAGCCATGGGTGAAAGTTTGGAATCCAAGCAAGAAAAGTGTAAAACTTATCATTTGTTTTCCAATTTGAGTCTGATGGTTTGAGTTTACAGTTATTGGTTTGGAGGAAGTACTTGAATTTGATGATGTTGTTTTTGTTTTGTTGCTATTTCTTATTAGCATTACAATAAAGCACTGTTTGATGGATAGTGGTTGGGAGTAAGTACTTGAATTTGATGATGCTTTGTTTGGTTTCTATTTCTTTCTTGCATTACAATAAAATACTGTTTGACAGATATCTTTGTGTATTCACTATTCAGTCTGTTATGGGAATTTGTTTTACACTGTCTTTCTTTTCTATGAGATCTGCATCAAGCTATACAGCTCTGTTTAGTTCAAGTGATACTTCAATCCTTAAACTCTAAGTTCCGAGGTTAAAATACCATTATTTTATTTTAAACAACTAAAAGCTAGATATATGTTTTCAACCTTAAACAAAAGCCATTTTCTAGTTGCATGGTATTAAGTTTTAAAGCTTCTATTCAAATCTAGTCATTTGAGTCTGCATAAGAAATAATGAGGCTCACTTACTATAAGTACGCACATGGAAATTTGATCTTTGTTACCAGTAAACATATAGGTATTATTTTATGCATCATCTTAATATGTGAGGATGTTTTCCCATTTTGTTGATTAATGTGCTTTTGCATATGATACTGATGAAGTGAAAAGGCCGTCTCCCACCATTTGTCATCATATAAATCTCAAAATATTATATGACATGAGAAATAAATACAAACATCTCTAGCAAATAATTTTCAAAATTCTGAAATTTACAGACAGGTTATTTCCTAAAAAATTAGTTGTGTTAAAGTATTATTGCATCTTAAAAAGAAATTTGAAGTTTTAAAAAACTATACATAATATGCAAATATTATGCTTGTTGCTCTCCAAACAGTAACACCAACTAGAAAAACATGAAACAAGCAGTAAGAGCAATGGTATTTGCGCAAAAAAATTGACAACGTTTGAGTTGGCAAGCTTGTATTGGTTCTCATCTAAGCATACCATTGACATTAATTTTTTATTTACCATTAATAATTTGCACCCTAAGAACTATGTTGGGGAGGCAAATAGCTCTGCGTGGTGAGCTGGTGACAATCTGTGTCACCCTTAAAATTGTGTCTTCGCCTCATAAGAGACCTATTGGTAACGATACTGTCTAGAATTGTCACTAAATAAAATTTTAAAATGCCATCTATTCCCTGTTATCTTCACAAGCTGATTAGTTGCACTCTTCCATCTATAGCTAATTTCACTTCTAATCATGAATAATTTTTGTTCAGAAGACAATGTCCAATTACAGAAATAAAATTTTTGTGTTAACCAATTCTTCTCCATATTATTGCATTGAGGTAGCCATAACAATATATGCCCAAGCAATCTTCAAGCATGTGGATGTTGTCAAATTTGTTATAGTAGTATCCTAATCACAAACAATGATGTAATTAAATCCTGGAATCCAAATATTGCAGGATTAATGGTGTCAAAGTTTACAACAGTAACATGGTGTGGGCAAAAATGTGAGTGTAATGAAAAAAAGAAGATAATTATTACTCTTAATCAATACCAGTGTTTGTTAAAACCTTGTTGTTGGTAAGGTTTTAAGTTTATATTAAATGGTACTAGCCACATTTATGGTCAAGTAATAAATTTTTCTCTCCTAGAAGGAATATGTAAAATGGGGACTCAATAAATTCATAAAAAGGTCACATAAATTCAAACAATCCTGACAAGATGAGTACTAAATGCTCTATTTGCAGGATCACAGTGTTTTTAATGATAGAAACTCATGATATAGGTATGTATCTATGACTATGATTTAACAATTTACCCTTAATATTTTTTTTTCCTTGAGAAACAATTTACCCTTAATGGAGAAGAGAATAGCAGTAGTAGCTTTGGGTATTTTGTTAACTTTATTTTAATAGTTAATTATGTAGGTTAAAGAATAACAATTACAACCATATTGAGAAGGAATAACCATTCTTCATTTTAAAAAATAGCTATTACTTGTAATAAAAACATAACCAAACAATTGAATGATTATTCCTATGTAATACTTATTCCATTACAATGTTTATTACAGTGTACCAAACGTGTCCTTAATTAATATATCAATACATTACATACTTTCTAGGTTGCAATATTATCTTGTTGCTATGAAGTTCATTTTACAATAAGCTTAGTTCACAGTAAACATATGACAATGTGAAAAGAAGCAAATTCATCATTTAAACACTCTTTACTCCACTATAATCTCTTCTCCTTTGTATTTTATGACAAATACCATTAACACATTACAAATGTTTTTAGTCAGTAACCAATGCACCACACAATATGAATAAACTCAAAAGTAGGGAGAAAAAAAATTAATAAAAAGGAACATACTGTAAACAAAGACAGGTATCTAAATTATTTTATTACCACTTTGGCAAAAATACACATCAAACACTCACGCATTTTTTTTCCCTTTATAATTATTACTGATTCTGTGTGGTAAATTCAATGCCTACAACACGTTTTTCTTTCTCCTTGATAGTTGAAATCCTTGCCTGTCCTATTAATAACAAACTATAAATTGAAGAGATTGAATGGAAAAACTATCCTAACAATGCATGCATGCTTTTCCGCTTTGACGTTCCATGATCATAGATACAAATCAAGGCATTTGAAAATAGACTACATAAGTTTTCAATGATGGATGCAACTCATTCTAGGACAATTGAGTGGAACAAAACTGACAACTTTCCTTCAGAAATCTGCATCCTGGTACAAGATGGTAGTTCTACATGTCATCACATTGCAACCACGATGCTTGAAGCTGGCAATTATGAAGGTACTGCATTAAAATGATGTTTCCATACATATAAATCTCTCTTAGGAATTTTCCTTTTAAGATATTTGGGAATATTTTGCTTGCAATTTGTGTATTCTATTAATTCATTCCAAATATTCTCTATCACAGCTTTTGATAAAATGACAGTTTGATAGAATTAGATGGTTAAAAAAGATAACAGTAAAAACATGTCAACCTTAGTTTTAGTTAGAAAAGGTTGCCAACATTTGATTCCATGGTCATGACTTTTTTCTTTGTCTCTCTATCAGTTATTCATTATGATAAGCCAACTGAAGCATTAGAGGCTATTCAAGAGAGGAAGGCCAGACTTGACCTTGTTCTGACAGACATCTATATGCCAGAAGTGAACAGGTTTCAATTCCTGAATTGCCTTGAGAAGGAATTCAACTTTCCCGTTATCTGTAAGTGTAACTGCTCATTTGCATACATATATTATATAGGTTAATTGCTGAGAAGCCGTGAACATAAGTGAAACTCTGAAATTTTTTTCTTCTGACATCTCAGCAATCAGTTGGAGCATTAAGGTTTTTAGTTCTTTCTCTGTTATTGATTTTAATGTTTTTTCGTTGTATATCTAGTGATGTCTGCCAATTTTATGGAGAAATTTGTATCACAAGATCTTGAATGTGGCATTTCACTATATATCATGAAGCCTTCAAGCTCAAACGAAGTTCAAAACCTCTGGCAACATCTCCTTGCACAGAAAGCAAGTAAAACAATGGCAAGCACATCTGTTAGTGAAGCAACTTGGGTTCACCAAGACGCTAATAGACCAGAACCACGGAGGAGAAGTGAAAAAAAAGACGTAGATAAAGATGATTCCACCCCACAAAAAAAGCATAAGGTTCGGTGGACTAATGAGTTGCAAGAAAAATTTTTGGAAGCTATTAACCACTTGGGACTTGAAAGTAAGAGACCTTATGCATGCTTTCTATCAGATATGGTTGTCATTCTCCTTTTATTTTTATTTTTTTTCCATCCTCAAATTTTATCTATTATTCTCTCTCTCTCTCTCATTTTTTATGATTTTTTTCTTTCCCATTATTTGAATGTAGGGGCTGTCCCTAAGAGAGTCTCTGAGTTTATGAATGTGCCTGGATTAACTAGACATCATGTTGCAAGCCACTTGCAGGTATCTTCCTTGGTCTGCTTTACATATGCCGCGCAATATTATCACATATTTCCTTTTTAGTTAAGGAAACAAGAATTTACTTGTGCCTTTGCTCATACTAAATCAGATAGCTTGTTTTATAAGAAAAGAAGAACAAGGTGCAAGTTCATGAATGTTTTGTTGTGTGAAAATATTGATCCAGTAGGATATCTACCTGGATAATATACCCAAACCTCTACTTTCTGAAAATAGGTAGCAAACTCTTTTGCACATTTCTGTTGTCCAAAGATATTATGCAATCACTCCACCTTGCATCACCAAATCTTGCAATGGAAGACAAATCAGGTTTAAAGAAATTTCAAATGATTTCAGACTCATATCCAAGTATGAGTTTGTGTTGCAGAATTCCTTGATATGCTCTTGGATTAAATACTGGAGGCTTTCATATATTTGGTGATGAAGGGTGTGTCTTTTTTGCAGAAATACCGTCGGAACTTAAAGCAAGTTCAGGTAGGAAAGCAGTCTACACGTTCTGTGCATGATATAATCTCAATCAATGATGCTGATTAACTTTCTTTTCTATTTGGTGGTTCTCCTCTTAATACACAACAGCTAAATTCTCAGTTCTCCATTAAGTGGCCCAACAGGACACCATCTCAACCAGGATGCAATGGCAACATTACCGTTCCTTCCCATGGTTATGCTCATATTCTTGACCCCAAAGCATATGAGCATAACTATAGGAAGGCATCTAAAATTGATGCATCTCCTCTAAACAACAACAGTGGATCATATTTTGGGATTGCAGAGCATGGTACTCATAAGGGCTTGACACAGGTGGGTTCAACTCATCTCCAAGGTGACCTAGTTAACATTAACAGTCTGGTAAACATATTAAGCACTGAATCACAAAGCAATGCCAATGAATATCCACGTTTATTCACGGGTAACCCTTGTGTTTGTGGAATCAAGATGACCAGTGATGGGAAGTATGTTGGGCATGACCAAGGGAGTCTTAAACATGCCAATGAAATTAGAAGAAGTATGACTCCGTCCATGTCCCAAAATTCCGGTTGCAAGACTATGAACCAGTACCCTTCAATGTTCATGAACTCCATTCCACAGCAGCAACATTCTCTGCCTCCACCTCCACCACTTCCATCACTGCTACAAGATGAATCATACAGTTTTGGGGCCAATGAAGATATTGATTTTCCAGAAGAGATTATTCAACTGTTTCTAAGCAGTGATTTTGACAATTTAATCTCCGAAGAGGACATTTAATTTTCAAGTCATGCAATTTTGTAGCAAACAAAACATGAAGGTTCATTCATACTTTTCTTGTATTTAATTCCTATAGTAAAACAATTTTTTTGCTCTATGTAGTTATGTAATCCTTTTAAATACAAATTACAAACCACTTTGCTATCCATTGATCTTGAATCAACTGAAAAGATATTGCGTTTACTTATGAATTTTGATATATTTATCCCATTTTCTCCTCTTATTCTCCTGTGGATCACTATGTTAATTTCTAGTCCTCATAAACTAGAAAAAGTAACAAAATTGGTCTCAAGCGAACAAACAAGCATAAATTTCTTCCATTTTAAAGGGTTTTTTTTTTTGTGGAGAGAAATATGTCATTTTGAAGTTGAAGATTCTATTAAGGATGTAGATCTGGCAACAAATTTGACTGATCTGTTACATTAGTGCTGGAGTCCATTCATGCATTAAGACATCCATTCACAGGAGTCCTATTATATAATGCACGAACCAATTACAGACAAAAAGATGCATTACATTAATTTATTGCTCAAATAAATAAACCAAATCACCTTTGCCTTGTTCAATCACCACCTACACCAAAAACTTATTGATGTCTTGCTTTGATGATAAAAAAGTTATTATCAGAAGCAGACGTCATAGATTGAAACTCTTTAAAAAAAAATCACCTTCCCCTTTGCTTGAAATAAAAGCAAAACTATTGTTTTTTCTTTTAAAATAAGAATAGAACCAAAAGCCACTTGAATCATGCTTTGATCATGATAACGGTGTGGTTTGTAAAGGGTGTTGTTTTTTACACACAACCGTAAATGCACATACATTTTATGGAAAGCATGCCAATGGACAAGGGTAACTTCGTAATAGTGCACACACTCACACTGGCATGCACAAAATAAAGCATATATTATAATAAATTAATGATAACTTAATAAGAGGAAAATATTGTAGCATACTTTTAACAAAAAGTTAAATAAGTTGATGCCAAAAACATATTAATGAATAAATTTTCTCTTCAAACTAGTTTGGAGAGAAACCCTTTAAACTTACCATATATTTTTAAATTGAATGTGAAATTTGAAAATCTAACTGTTGAATTACATGTTCTTATTATAACCTTCATGCTTGCAAATTTCAAGAAGATCAAAAATCAATTGTTATATCATCAAACAAATGTAAAAATTTCAAGTTTTTATAATCTAAAATTGTGTATAAAAAATAAGTTCATTGATCAAATAGTAAATAAAATCCAATTTGAACAAAATTTGATATGCATGTTAAGAACATAAGAAACATGAAATTCAATGGTTAGATTTTCAGAATTCACACCCGAAAAAGAGATATATGATAAGTTTGAAGAGTTTTTCTCCAAACTAGTTTGAATAGAAACTTTGTTCCATATTAATGATGTTCACATTTTTAAAAGTGTTCACATTTAAGGCAAGATATGAAGATGGTATACTATTGAGAGTACAAAACAAATAAAGGTATATATATTTGCTAAATAAGTAACAAATAAAAGCCTTAGAAATTATAAAATAGCTAAGAATAGAATAACAATTTAAACTCGCCTCACAAACCCTTAATGGGTGGGTTTTACCCATCCCACAAGTAAATAGGGTGAGGATCGGGGTTAACTTTTTCTCTGAACTCGCCTCGTTTATATTTATAGATTTTTTCTAAAAATTTTTAATCACGCATATATATTTGCTTAAACTTTAAATTTTAAATTTATGATTGTTATAGTTATAATTTGAGAAGGTTTTCGTAGCCTTAAAAACTTGACTTTTAAGAAGTTTTATGAGTTTAAACTTAGTGAATGATAGAGTATATTTTTAACTAAAATTTATATCTATACTACTATTTAAGAGGCTGCTCCTATTTGGACTAGTTTTTTTTTTGTTCCAAAATACCCCTACATCCCTAGGTTTAAGTAGAGACAAAACCAAATGATAGTTCAGTAAAAATACGTCTAACTTGCACTAAAATATTGCCTACAAAATAGGAACACTCTCCTACTAACCCACTTCTTCAAAGTAACTACACATTTATTTTTTTTAAATAAAAAAATAAGTTAAACAAACCACATTTGCTGCTCTTTTTTTTTTCCTTTAGAAAAAAAAACTCAGATTTTTTTGTTGTTGCTATGACCACTAAAAAAAAAAAAAAAGTCTCATTGCATGCGCAAAGCGCATATGACGAGACTAGTATAAATTAATTGTGCGCGTGCGACGAGACTAGTATAAATTAATTCAAGTGTGGTGGGAAGAGATAGTAACTTGTGAGACAAGCGCATGTGAGACCCATACGTCAGTGAGATATTGGGCGTAAATGTCTGTCTCATACAATTTTTTTTTAGTGGTGGGAGATAGGTAACCACTAAGACAAGATTTGAGGAAAGAAAAACCACCCCATATCCGTCTTGTTGCCATTCGCATGATATCATATGCATGAAGTACATTTTAGTATTTTACTTAGCATTGCATTTTGAAAGATGAGTAGCAGACCTCTCTCACTCCAATCTCTCCCGCCAATATCTCCTACTACTACACCACTACGAAGTCAAACAACCCTCAAACCTACACTCCCGGCGCACAATAGCACCGCAGGCACACCACTATACATATCTTGCGCCACCAATGGAAGCAGAAGCAGAAACAGAAGCCCAGACGATTACCGGTCCACTCTTCAAGCTCTCAACTCCAAAGGCCGCGTCCCCAGAAAATCCCTCGGCCAGGTCCATATTCCCAACACTCAGTCAACAGTTTTTCTTTGCTCTTACTTTCGTTTCTCACCAAAAGTTTCTAAATTTAGTCAAGTGAAGAAATATAGTTGAAGTCAGTTGTATACTCTGTTGGGTGTTCGACGAAATGCCTCAATGAACGAATGTTGTTGTGATTTTTGCAGCATTATATGTTGAATTCTGACATCAATGAGCAGCTCGCGAGTGCCGCCCATGTTGAAGAAGGCGACGTGGTGCTAGAAATTGGGCCTGGAACTGGCTCCTTGACTAATGTTCTTTTAAATGCCGGTGCATTTGTGCTTGCCATTGAAAAGGTTAGTTCCAAGTTATATATATATATATAAAGGTTTGTGTTCCTATGTGTAAGCATATGTATATGTATTTGTATTTTTTGTGTGTGCACGTAATTGTGTCCCATTCATTCATATATATGCTTTCTTTAACTTGAATATGATGCATAAGTTACTTATGTGGCTCGGTCGCATTTTACTTGTTTTTCCATTTCTGATTTACTTGATCATTGTAATTTTTGTTCTTGATTTTTGCCCCATAGTACATCCCCAATGTACTCGGGTTGGCTTTTTTTTTTTTAATAATATTTGTCGTTACCTATCAAAAAAAAAAAAAAATCCTAAGGTCTATGGCATTTTGTTTTAGCATAAAACATGTCCTCAACTCTAGTGAACACTATTCAGGAATATTGAATTTTCATTAGAATAGTATTTTGGGTTTTCATAATAGGCCTCTGAATCATCGACAATTTGAAGTTGTTTATTATAAAAGTAGGATCTTGAGGTTTTTTTTCAGGGTTTTATACAATCTGAAGCCTTGCAAGCAACCATGAGGAGAGATTGTGTTGTTTATTGCAAAAACTAGGACAATGCTTTTCTGTTTTATTTCGATATCACAGACTTATTTGTGTACTCTTGATTTTTAGGATCCATACATGGCTTCTCTTGTGAGTGAAAGATTTGCAAGTACAGAAAGGTTCAAGGTAAACTATACTTTTCATGATAAATAACCTTTGAGAAGTAATAATGTGTTCTGGCTAGTCTCTTTCTTGCTGAGATGCACATGTTATATTGTTCTTTTGAAAGTGACAACTTAAATGCATCATCTGTGAGGAGCTGGTACTTGCTTTTCAGTATAACATTTCAATAAACCAGCAGAATGAAAGACTGCAGTTCAGAAATTTCATGTATTAGTTACCTTTTCACACTTTTGAGTGAATGACTTTAGATGTATTTCATTATAAAGATATGTTCTCAGTAAGTTTACGAATTTTCTGGATGCTATGCAAAAATGGCCATCATACAAATTGCTGTGTACTTTTAAGTGTAACAGGTTTCCATTGAACTCTGGAAGATTTTAACTTTTGCACTTTATAGCCAATTGTTATGCATACACTTTCATCTACTCCACATTTGATAACGCTCATTGAACTTTCTAGCATAATCAATCACTGACAACCTTGTTGAAAACTGAAAACTAACTGTTATCATCGTAAAATATTTGTTTTAAGTCTATCTTGAAAAACCTTTACTTTAAGATGCATCTGTAATTCCCCCCCCACCCCCCCCCCCCCATCACATCACTGAAGGTGTGTAAAATACCACTGTGTGGAAATGTATTGGTGTAACTAACCACTTTGATACCAAAATTAAATTAGGACAAAGGGAGCAAAACCAAATCAGATCTAGCAGTTTGGACAGCTGAGATTTTTGAGAAATTTGGGTTAGGGTTTGGTCAGAAAATGGGTAGACAATAGTAAGAGATATGGGGTTTTTAATGGTAAAGAGGAATGGAAGGATTTGTTGATGACTTATCGGGGAAAATTAGGATTTGGGTTGCTGTTTCCAGGGCTATAGATAGTAACCAGTGAACAGTGTTTTGACTATGTCAATTATTTGGGGCTAATTGATAGATGGGTGGTTTAGGGTTTTGAAGTTTTGGATTTTGGTTTAAAAGGTGGCAAACCAATGTGTGTTTGCAAGGTTGGGAATTTAAGAACAGAAAACATAAACAAATACTCCCTCTATTCCAAATTGTTGGTCCTATTTAGAAAATCTAACTTTTTAGGGGAACACATTTGATGCGTTGTCTTTTATTTAAAGAGGTACAAGTTTCCAAAACTGCCCTCATTAATTTAAACTCTAGAGAAAGAATGGTAGTGATTTTTAAATAAAGTAAGAGGTAAGATAGGAATTTTATTTATTGAATTTTAAAAAGGACTACATTTTGGGACATCCCAAAATGGAATAGAGGCCCAACAATTTGGGACGGAGGGCATCACACCTTAGAGAAGGTGTATCACACAACCTCAAACGAAGCTTCAAGGCTTCTGAAAAGATAACCTTCTCCAAGGTGTGATTCCTATTATTTTGCAACTTTTTGAGTTCTCATTTCCTGCTGTACATTGGGAACAATGCTGACTTCTATAATTGAAACCTATAGGTTTTGAAAGAAGACTTTGTCAAATGTCATATTCACTGGCACATGACGTTGTTG
This sequence comes from Castanea sativa, assembly GCF_040712315.1. Taxonomy (NCBI): domain Eukaryota; kingdom Viridiplantae; phylum Streptophyta; class Magnoliopsida; order Fagales; family Fagaceae; genus Castanea; species Castanea sativa. The sequence continues at coordinate 55,051,369 of NC_134018.1, forward strand.
CTGGGAAGTAAAAAGTCATTGGATGATCCAATGTCAAGATATGCCAAAGTGAGAACCCTTCTTCATATTTATGTGCTATCTGCCTTTGTTTTTTTTGGACACTATCCTCCTAAATCTGGTCCTATTTATAGATATGTTGCAGCAAATGCATCTTTTGAGAAAGTATGTAGCCCAAATGATTAAATTCATTGCACTTGTTTACAAATGTGGCTCAAGACTCTCCAGAACATGAGTTTGGGATGATATCGTATATTTATGTGTGTTTTTTTTTTTATAAGTAAGAATGTTATATATACGAAAGGCTACTCTATGCATGAAAAACATAGAGCAAACCCAGAAAATACAAGAAGAAAAAGACTGAAAAAACAAAAAAGAAAACTAAACAACAGAATAATTACAAGAGAGAAAGAGAGCTAAGAAAAGAGGGGAGAGAATCACTAGTCGTGAGTCCCCAAGCCCGAGACCAATCAAAAAGACTCCCACTAAAAGAGGCAATCATCTGAACACTAGAACTATCCAAATCCTCAAATTGTGTATCTATTTTTTTTTTACAATATACTTTGAGTAAACATTAAAGACAACATAGCTATGAGTTTCTTGTTTGCAGGTAGTCTCTAATATACCCTTCAATATAAGTACAGAAGTAGTGAAACTATTACTTCCAATGGGAGACATTTTTTCAGAAGTTGTTCTCTTACTCCAGGTCAGTATTTCCCCCCTCTTTTTCTATTCCTTTTTTCTCCATTCTTTTCAGTATACAGGTTAATATATCTACCTTTCTGTTATTTACTTCTTATTTGTACTGTTTTTTAGAAATTTATTATTAGGAGGCACTTGCCTTTGGAATTGGAAAAGGGATTTTTTTTTGGATAAGTAATAAAAATATATTAAAAAGAAGAAGGGTTTCACCTAAGTATACAGGAAGTATACATCAAGGAAAAAAACAAATCAAGTGCATAAAGTACAAAAGTCCGTGAAACTATGGACTGAAGAAAAAGAACGAAAGCCTAACACTGCAACCCAATCCAGAAGAGTCTTAAGGAAGAAGAGTTTAATATCTGAAATAGACCTCTCTAAATCCTCAAAGGGATTTATGGCCTTTTTCTAGTTTTATCTGCTATATGATGGTTCCTTAACTCTATTAATGTGAACGAATTAGGCTGCTTAAATTTTCTGTCATTTCTACTAAATCCACTTCCACTGTTTAATTGTGGTAATGCACTTATTGAAAATTTAATTTTGATTGAAGCATTCTACATTTTAAGGTTCAAGCATGGGCCTGAAGAGCCATAGAAACTTGATGGCATAAGGGATAGTATAAAGGCCAAATATTTTATCTTTTAGCAAAGGATGAAGAGATAATGCTGATAGGGTTGTTTTCAACAATTATTTCTTGATAACCAAGAGGGTTTTTTTTGGAAGACTTCAGACTTTCATGTGAGGTTAGAAGTTAAATTTTTCCTTAATTTCTAGGTTTCAAAAAAAAAAAGAAGGGATTTGCTTTGGAAAAGATGAATGTTAGCAAGGCAGAATGTGTCAGTAGGCTTGGTAGTTGGACTATTGGCTTGATCTGCTTGACTAAATTGATCAACAGAATTGTAAATGATTTTCAAACAGCCAAGTAAATGAGAAAAAGACAGATTCTTACTTCTCAGATTATCAGATTGGATTGTGGATCATACTCAGATTTGTTTAACAGACTTATCTACTTACTTTCACTATTGAATATTTCCAGGAGGAGACGGCAGTGCGCTTGGTGCAATCATCTTTGCGAACATCAGAGTACCGACCTATCAATATCTTCGTCAATTTCTATTCAGGTATCTTTGCAATAATATAAACTATTTAAAACGATTTCAAAATGGATATCAACTGAGGATCTTTAACACGACTGGTGAGCTTTTGTACTGAAAAATGTGAAGATGAGTGGATCAATTTGTTACCCTTTTTTTAATGCTGTTTATAAATGACAGTCAAGTTTGCTTATTTTTCTTCAAATCAATCAAAGAAGCCAAAACAATATTATGTTAAAGAATTATCAAATTTTGGTGCTTATAAATTTCTCTACCTGCCTATTACCCAGAATATTTTGCACAATTTTGTAGATATCTTTCTGACGTAGGTTTTCTGTTTGTGAATTCCCTATTCAGATCCTGAATACAAGTTTAAGGTCCCACGGACAAATTTTTTCCCTCAGCCCAATGTAAGTGATTAATATTCCATAAATTCATATACATACTTCTTAACACAATCACTTGTAATTTCTGTTTAAATGCACATGCCATAACAATTATATAGAAACTTTGACTGAATAAATTTAAATTTTTACTAGACTATGGCTAGTATATCTTATACATGCATAATGTGCATAACAAGCCTTTTCCATGCTTGTGGTTCGAACCCCACCTCCCCCTCCCCCACTATCTACCTATCTAAAACGAAGTAAAATTTACTAGCAAGGGGGAAAAGGTAAAATGCACGAAGTTATTTCCTTCAAGGAGGGAGACACTAGACATATGAACAAACATAAAATGGTGATACCATGGCTTTTTGCACTTCATGAAAGCATTTCTCTATTAAAATTTCCTCTGTTTTTCCCCCCTTTCTTTTTGAACTTCATGTAACATGACAATGATCTCTAGCTTGAATGGCATCTCCTCCCCATGTAAGTGTAAGGTGGAGAGTGAGCTCATGGGTTCAATGTCCATCGGGTGTATGTGTAACTTGCCAATGAATAAAGGTATTACCCTTGTCTTCCTCAGCCAGAAAGATGGAATTCTTTCTAGCCTGCAACTTCTAGGTTTTTCATGTGCCTGTCACAACTTGAAGTAGCTGGCCAATGTCTCTTACCTGTATGCTTTCTCCCAAGTTGCCACTTTACCAAACAGTGATAAGAAACTTTCAAAGAAGTCCATCAATTTCTGGCTATATGAGTTTGAAACAATGTTGAGTGAAAGGTTTTAAAGTATGGTCTGATAACTTTTTCCTTCTCTATAGAGCTGACATCCGTCCATGGCATACCTCATCATGCTTGTAACATATCTAAATATGGCAAAACTTGACCAATACTTGTTTTCTGCACCGAAAAGAAAATCACTCATCTCAAACCCATCAGGACACTTGCAACTTTTTCAAGTATAGAACCACTGGCCCTCAATTGTTACTGATTTTATATGCTAAATATTCTGTTTTGCCATAGTAGTTGCTCAAACATATTAAATGATGTTGTTAGTGCTGTGGGTTGGGGGATAGCATGATAGTTAGTGATGCTTGACTATGAACGATAGTTACAATGTATGAGGGATGCATGACTATCAACAACACATCATACATCTTGTCTTATATATAATGAATGTCTTATATCAACAACACATCACACAACCTATTAGTTAAATGAATGGAGATTAAGCTGATCCTTTCTTGTTTCTGTAGGTTGATGCCGCTGTTGTTGTATTTAAGCTCAAACAAGCTGCAGACTATCCCCGAGTTTCTTCTACTAAGAGTTTCTTCTCAATGGTTGTTTCAATTTCAATGTGCAAGATATTATACTCTTGAACTGTTTCAAGTTTTATCATATTCAAGAAACTTAAGCTAGTTTTAATGCTGGCCTTTGGCAACAATTATGTTATATTGTCTACTTTTGGCTGATAGCCTGACATGCAGTAGAAAAAGGATGCACAATTAGCTCATGTTTTTCTTTTTTAAATTTATAATAATTATTGTTTATTGGTAAGACTTCAACCTAAAACTTATCTAACCCTGCCCACTACCTTCATTACTTGAGTCAAGCCTATCTATTTGTCGCCTGCTATATCAAACATTGCCTTTTAACTCTTTATGCTTATATATCATTTCTTTCTGTTAACATGCCTCAGTTGTTTGGATATAGGTCAATTCAGCATTCAATGGGAAACGTAAGATGTTGCGAAAATCACTTCAGCACATATGCACGTCCATTGAAATTGAGGAAGCTTTGGGAAGTGTTGGCCTTCCAGCTACAGTAAGTTGGTAAATAATATCCAGTTGACTGATCAGTAAACATTGCAAAAACTCATTCATTTGGTCATAATTCCCCCCACCCCAAAAATAAAAAAAGGGAGGGGGGGAGGGGGGAACTACATTTTTGTCTCTTGTAGCTAACATCATTAACAAAAAAAAATATAGAATTATCAACTATGCCCTCATATTTTCTATTTACTTTTCTTTATTGGTAAGGTACACATGCAACCAATAGGTCTTAAACCCACGGCCTCACCCTCTATCTCTAAGGAGAGGAGGCGCCAGCTGGGCTAGAGTTCATTGGTCTCTTGTTTTCTCTTCCCTTACAGCTGTCTATTAGAAGAGCTTTATTTTCAGTTCCTGTCTTATATTTTGATACTTCCGTTTATTTTGAGTAGTGTAACAGAGTCAACGACATGGGGTTTAAGTGTCCCATAATTTCTGCTAATTTTATTGATACATTCGGTTTCTGTTGCAGTCAAGACCAGAGGAGCTTACCATGGATGACTTTGTGAAGTTGCATAACTTGATTGTGAAAATATAGTGCCTTCATGAAAGGGCAATCAAGGCAAACACCCACAAAATTGGCACACACACAGACGGTTTCACCTCATTGTTGGAATTGCACCAGATATTCAAATATTGATGTCAACATTCAACAATGAAAAACATTTGCCCGAGATTTTTCTATATGAGTGGCTTAAAGCTAATGGTGAGATCGGGGAGACAAAATGGGTTGTGAGCGAATCTCTTTCACATAGATATTCCAAGGGCTATAGCAAGCATATTTATAGCGGAAGTAGCATCTTTGGGCCCAAATTTCGGCTGCATACAGTGTATATGATCATGAAGTACCCCAAAAGTCTTGCATTAGCAATTTAGCTGGATGCTTCAAATTATAAGCATTGTTTACTGTACATTACATGTAATACTCTATTGTAAAATAAAGATTATAATAATTCGAGACAAAATGCTACAGTGTTGCGTTCTTTTTACCAGAAAAGACAAAGGAGCCAGTTCTGTTCATTCTCTGTTGTAAAAGAACAAACAAACCATGAAGGAGTTAAATCCCAACTGAGGTTCATGCAGAAAAAAAATTGCCATCTTGCTCGCTCATATTCCAAACACAATGGCCGAGAGAAAAGAAAGCCAAAATGAATTAATTACAAAATCCCAAAATTAGGGTTCACTAGAAAAAGTTAACCCACATCCACATTTTCCTAATCATTTAGGACTGAATCCACAAAGACCCATGATTCCAGTATCGCAATCTTCTACTCCAAAATCCATATCCTTCCGTACCAGAAACCAAAAAACGAAAATTTGGGCCACATTTAATTTAAAAATAAAATAACATGTTGCCCAAAACTCACTTCTGCAATTGAATTCCTCTGTTTTGCTCTGTTTCTTCATCTTCACCCATGAAACTGGTACACAAGGTCCAAAGCCCTCAACCTCGTGGCATAAGGATCAAAACCCTTTACACTCCTCCCAAACCCATCATCATAAAGCCTTCTCTCCTCCGCCATCGTGGCCGCCGAAGGCGAAAGCGGCCGCTTTGGCCGCTTATTCTTAATAAAGCAATCCCTCATCTTCTCCTCAACTTTTTCAATTGTGCCCTTTGAATTCCCTTCAGTATCTTCCCCATCATCATCCGCCAGTTGCATCGGGTCAGTGTCAGCACCGCCGGTTGCGGAGGAGACGGAGTTCTCGGCGGCAGCGTGTGGCAGAGGCAGCAGAGAAGGGAAAGGAGGAGGAGGAGGAGGGAATTGTTGTTGATGGGTTTTGGAGAGAAAGTTAGAGAGGTGGTGGTGGGCTTGGTGGAGAGAGGTGTAGATTTGGAGGAGGTGGGTGGGGTCAGTGGTGGCGGGGAGCTGTTTGGCCATGTGGGTGGCTTGCTCTAGAGTCAGTACCAGCTCTTGCAATGGTGCTGGTGGTACTGCTACTGCCTCTGCCATGCCTTCCATGATTTAATGATCTTTGATTTTTTTTTTTTTTTCCTCTGTCTCTCACTCTCTGTGTGTACAGAGTTTCTTCTCTCTATTTTTTCTCTGTGTTTTGTCTTTTCTGGTCTTCTTTCTAGAAACTTCTTGCTGATGGAGAGTTCTAACAGGTAAGTAGAAGTAGTGGGAACTGGGAACTGCAGGTGGGATGAGTTCTGTTCTGTTGTAAATTCTTATTATTTAGTTGATGTGATGTTGTGGGCTAACTGTTTCTTGGGCTCACTCAGGCTTTTCATGAACTCATATGGTATCCATCTTTATTAATTTTTTTTTTTCTTTGATTATCTGATAATAATAATAATAAAATATACACTCTCTTTTTCTTTTTCTTTTTTTAAGTCGAATAAGAAAAGGGTATTCACTCTGCAACCAAAACAGAAATAAGATAAGAATTTTGTTTTTTTTTTTTCTGAGAAACAAATAAGATAAGAAATTAAGAACAGGACAAACAATTTTTCTTTTTCTAATTCAATAATTGAGAGAGTGGGAATTTTCATTTAAATTTATTTCATGTCTCATTTGGAGTATTAAACATTATTTAAACTTATACTCTATCAACGTTAATCCAAAAAAAAAAAAAAACAAATTATAGTATATGGTTTGTGAGGTTTTTTTTTTAGAAGTATTACATTTTTACAACACTTTCATTACGAATTCTAAATTGTAAGTTGTTTTTAATTTAAATTTGATTCCAACACTTAAAATTACTTTTTTTTTCACACTTAGCATTTGTTGTAAAAATATTGTGAACATAGAAAAAAAGTTAAAAAAATAAGCATGTAATCAGCTACCATTGGTAGAGTATAGAGTGAAACATCCAAATTAGGATAAGTGATTTTTATTCCTTTACATGTGCATGGTGTGGTTGCTCAAAAAGATTACAAAAGAATTCTTGCATTCCTAGCTATGAGACTATTTACTATATAAACCTTAAATTACAAATTTTAGAGACTATAATGGACAAGCCAAATCTAATTTCATTTTGAGAAATGACTCTCTCCAGTTGAATCATTCGATTCCCTCTTCTTTTTTGCCGGATGTGCAAGTGCAATACATGGCACTTGTTTAAATATTAAATGCTGCATGTCTTACACCAGAATAAAAATTGGAGAGAATAGGAAGATTCAATTAAAGGGAATCTTTCTCTCAAAGAAAATTTAAAGGGAATCTTATCCCATTGGTTTTCATGAAATTGTTATTCTCGAAATTCATACATAATTGAGTAATCTGATTTCTCATAAACTCCTTACTATCACATCAACAACCTACAGAAATATCATTAGAAGTCATTGCTTTTTTAATCTAGAGATGAGTAACAAGAGCACTTTTTTAATGCATTAAATACACACCGAACTTTCTATCATTCGTCTGACTTCCTGCAATTTAGAAAGGGTGTCATTACCTAAATGAACATATTTTGTGTATTGCTTCACCTTTGTAAGAAAACATCACCTCCTTTTTCCATCTTCTGACTTCTGAGATATTATACCTAATGAAGAAATTCAAACTGAAGCTACTCAAAAATAATGTCTGCAACTTGTTTGTTAATATCTTCTTCTTCTTTTAGTTCCAAGAAAACAGGAGTGCTGATATCACTTTGATGTATCAGTTCATTTGGCCAAAGCAGCAAAATATAAAGGCAGAGTTAACTTTGTTGTGTATAAACATGATCATTTCAGACCTAATGCTAAGCATTTAACATTCTTAGATAGTCATCAATAATAGACATGGCAGATGACCGGTAGCCAGAACCAAAGAGATTGTAATGATTCAAATAATGATACAACATATAAAGATCTCTCCTCTTCTCAAAGCCTGGCTGTTTGGGCATCACCTGAAGAAGACATACAATTTAGCAAAAGACAACTGTTAATATCAATGTAGATATTGAGAACCTAGTGCTTAAAAGGAAATACAGAGACGGTTCAGACTGATTGACACATTCAAAATACAAGTGCAAATCAGCTTGAGGTTGGGTTAGTCAGTTCTCCTCCAGAAAACTTGTTAAGAATATGATCTAGTTTATTTTGTAATAATAGTAAATATAGTTCAAGTCTAGGTTTTAAGCAATTAACAATATGGTTATGTTCAGATGATATGCCTATGCAAGCTACTGAAATTCTTTGGATTATCTGTTAGCAGATGATATTACCTCAAAATAAGCATTAAAGAATGCTCCTCCAAATCCAGCACACCACGACATTCCAAAGTCTGCCTCACTATGTCCATCTGTACAAAAAGTTAATTAACAGTGTCATTGCATGTAGTGCTTTAAATTATCAATTTCCATAACATGATCGAGTGGATGAAACAGCAAAAACTTAAAATCCTAGTCAAATGCAAAAATATACTATTACATCCCTTGCAATTTTTATTGGTAGACAGTACAAACCATGTGCATTTTTAGAGTGTTATTTCAAAACTCTGAATAATTCCCATATGTTCTGTTATTTTGGTTGTTTTATTCACACATGAGCATATCCTTTTTTTAGGGACAAAATAAGTCTTCTTGCTTAAGCAGCTGAGTAACAACATGTTGATTTATAATCTAAACTTCACCATTATCCAAAAACACAACCATTATTCTGGACATGTCCTCAACTGCCATCTCTCCATATTCTCTAAAGACAATCGTCAGTAGATACACGGAAGTTCGTCTATCCATCTAAGTCACTCTCATCTAAATTATGGTAAGGAAGCCTCCTTTAATATCTATGGTTGTCTGGTTATTTCTACAGTAACTGCTAAGGTTTGACTTAGTAGCATGTTAATAACTTTATCTGTGTCTCAATGAAAAAGAGGCACTATTCTGAAGAAGCTTTGGTTGCTTCTTTCTTTTTCTTTTTCTTTTTCCTCTCTCTGTGAAGATTTGAAATAATTAAAACATGCCAAGATATTCTTGATTTCCTCATTTCGTGAACTCAGGCAGAATATGTCCATCCTAAGATTCCACATCATAAGCAATTAATATCAGCAGCTAACTTCAGCGAAGAGATTAAGAAATCAGCTTCACAGAACTACAAGCAAAGCTTAATTTTCAATGCTTAAAAGTAACACTTTTTAGTTTTTAATCTCAAAATGATTTGGCCTGGGCCTCCTGGCACAATATATCTTAACTATCTTGGACTTACAGTAACATGCTGGGTCAAGTATAACAGGCTCGCCATTTTTATCAGAGCTGATATTTCCACTCCACAGGTCTCCATGTAGCAAGCATGGCTCTATCACCACATTGTCAAAGAGAGGTCCCATACTCTTCACCAGTCTTTGTCCTGCTTAAAATGATGAATATATATATCATCTGCCATACATCATTTCCAGAAATCTTCAGTGAATTGGCAAAAGCTAATGATAGCAAATACCTCTCTTTTGTTTTTGGGTGGAAGGGGAAGGGGGTTTGATGGTATTACCCTACAACATATTTTAACAAGATTATCATGAAAGAGTAGGCATTTAGGTAATTGAAGTTCTAAATTCTGTCTCATCAGCTCTGCGGAGCCTGAACTGCCATATAGCAACAATCTCTGAAATATAAATATATAGTCCGACAAATACAAATCCTTTATCCCAATTTTTTGTTTGCCACTTTATACTCCACCAATCACAACTTGCCATGTATTCTTTCTACTTGTAAAATAACTAAAGTTTAAAATGGAAAAAAAAAAATCAGACACGTGGCATATAATAATTAGTGGAGTATAAAGTGGAATACAAAAAATGGGATAAAGGATTTATATTCTAGTCAGACTTAATTCAAACCATATCTTGTAAGCTTCAAATGATTTTGTAGCCAGATATTATCTTAAAATACTCCTTATTTGGATAGCACACTGCACACACTTCATCTAGATACTTATGTTTCCCATGGGATTTACTTTTATAGCACACTGCACACACTTCAAGTATAAAAGGGGAACTTTAAAATCCCACAACTATCTTGTGGTTGGATTTCAATTATAAATGCAAAAGCAAGGACAAAGACAAAGGCATGTAAGAATTCCATGGGACTGTTATTTCGAATAGGAAAAAGTTTCCAACATATCAATCACAGAACCAGTGGCATGTCATATAGTTATTATACTTTGTTTGAGTTAAATTGATTGAATAAATTATCTTTAATTGATGTATCTACAAGTATTTAACAAACTATGATTTAGAATCATAATAATTTCATGGGAATAAATATTATTTCAAATGCTAGATAACCTTTTTCGTAAATGGTACTATCACCATACTGGTCTAGTGCCAACTTCAACTGGTAAACCAATCTATGCTCCCCATAAAACTGAATCCAATCTGATGACCAAGTGTTCATCTGTGGAGTACTACAAGGAATATATATGATCTTATTAGAAAGCAATCAGTATTATTCTATAAATGCCAAAGAATTGTAAATGTGTGCGCATGTGCGTGTGTGTGTGTGTGTGTGTGTGTGTGAGAGAGAGAGAGAGAGAGAGAGAGAGAGAGATGAGATCCATAGTTCAAAAATCCAGATACTGTACCTGCCAATGGTGTTATTAACATCAAAACCAAAGCCTTTCTCAGATTTTCCAGCTTTATGCATTTCAGCAAGTTTTCTCCCCAGAACAGACTGAGAATTAACAAATGGTTAAAATTCAAATATAAGTTGTTACCACCCACACCATATTCACAATTCCAGTCTCACCTGATTTCCTCTGGAAGAACCAAATTCAATGAATTCCATGATAATGTAGGAACCACCCGTAGGTAGGGGTCCAACCTACAATGCTTAGCAACAGGCTCACTTAAGCTGTATTGCCAAATAATGGGCTTAAGTTGCAATAAACAACAATTTGGTATATATACAAAATTAATGTTGCGGACCTTAAATGGCTTAGGCACACGGATTGATCCAGTTTCATACATAGCACCTAAACCAAGAGCCTCTCCCTCAAACATTGAAGGTCCAATACTCCTGATCCAGTGTTTGAAAATCATAATGTATTTGTTACTTTGACATGGATTTAAAAGGATTTGAAATTCAGAATATGAAATCTACCTGTTTGTTTTCACAAAGAAAGAACCTGCATCAGTGTCATAACGATTAGCAAGATTAATGCAACCACCGCCTATGGAACTGATATTTGTTATCTCAGTTGCCTTTCCTTCTGACAGAATCCACTGACGGACTGGATCTTCATTCATTGCAGCCACTGCCAAACAACTAATACTGATTAATATAACCAGCATAGTTAAAACATAGTTTCCCTCAGCAGAATTTTGTGGAACAGGAACACAGCTTAATAGTTTCATTTTAATGAGTAAGCTCTCTTATTCTCCAAAACCCAATAAATCAGCTTTATTACAGCTCAAATTGAAAAAATACCAAATTTAGAATTTAAGTCATCATATCACCAAATCAATGACCCAAGACCAACTAAAATATTATTGCCTCCACTGCTGCTCACAATCAGTCAATATTAAGTGCAAAAGCACTTCATGGTAGCCACAAATCAGTGATGGGAAATCTCTTAATACCCACAGGTTACTCCATTACAGCGAAAAACCATAAAAAGAAAGGACTGGGAGGAGGAAAAATTCCAGAAACCCATTAATTGCCTTCACCGCAGGACCAATAGGTATCAAAGAAGCATTTAGAGAAATAATATGAATTTGCACCATCAAAGTTCAAGTCCAAATTTTTATTAGCTAAAACAACAAAGCAGTATCCCACTACAAACAGATAGCTAGAAACTCAAGAAATTCATCAAAAACAATGATGGGTAATTTCTTGAACCCCTAATAACAACAACAACGACAATAACAAAGTAATTCGATATCACCAAAAAAAAAAAATTCCATAACAAAATGCCCATATATTTACACACACAGCAAACAAACAAACGATGGGTAGTGTCATAAAGCTCATATAGTGTCTCCCTTAAAGCTTCAATCAGTGACAGACAACTAAAATTCAGTGCATACACATATTAGACATGATAAACTTGGTAATTTTGATACGTTTACGTACTGGCAAATGGTTTGTGCTTGGTGGAGGAGAGGCGAGGAAGACGACAGAGAGGAGAGAAGCATGAGGTGAGAGAGATGAGTCCCACGTGTGCCACCATTATCTCTTCTCTCTTTCACTCCGAAATTGCTTTTAATAAGCTAGGCCACCACTTAAGTCGGTGGCAACTGGCAAGCCCGTTTCTTTTGGCTAATTGGTTACTGCCAATGGGCTTTTTTTCTGTGAGGGAGAAGATAACGATGTGCGTACAAGGTGACTGAGGGTCCTTCTATTCTATGCCTTTTGTTCATTCCCATTTTGGCGACACATTTTCTACAAACCGATTCAACCAAGCTGGACCGATTCAACCAAGCTCAACTTCATTGTGCGTTCTATTCATTTATTATATTATATTATATTTTTTTAAGCATGACTCAATCTCACGTGACTTATGAGAGAAATTGAGAAAGTGTGGTTTAGAATGTATGGGTCAGTTTCTTTTAAACCTTTTGCATGAGCCAGCCCCATGTGTGCTATCAAGTGAATAAGGGACATCGGTAGCACCTCAGACTCATGGAGGAGGTCTTGTATTCAAAATTTCCAACCCAAAATAGCTTTTATGCTCTAGGTGACTGTGACCCAAAGTTTCTGTCCGAGCACTTTTCTTCTTTAAAAATGGTTAGCTTTCATTGGCTAACTTCAGCTGCTAGCTCTCATTTAGTTGAGCCTCCTAATGGTCTGAAACAACTGAAAATGAAGAGTCAATGAGAGTTTAGTCAAGCATTTCCCTTAATGATGATAAAAGTAATCCTTCCTTTTATCCAAACAAAAGCAAACTTGAAAATTACTACTTGATTAATACCTTGGGATCCAAAGCATCTTCTGTTGACTAAAAACCAGTTACTTAGAGCACCCCAAACACAATATAAATACCACAATCAGATTCAAAAGAAGAGAATGACATTTTCTACTTTGAGAGCAACACCCCAATCTCAAAACAAGACTCTCTCTTCAGCTAAAAAACTAACCAACCACGTTTTCCCTATAGAGTTGAAACTTGAGAGCAAAAACCCACTGAGTCAGGAAACATTTTCACAATTCTTAACCTTAGGAGTGGAAATATGAGTACAGGGGAACATTCCATCTCTTCCTCACAACCTCTCTCAATTTCCTTTTCTTGCTGACTGTGGGTCGAAGTTTCAAACCTGTTATATTTTTATGCTCTTTCTGCACACTTATTAAGCCCATTTAGCCAACTAACATCCTCGCAATTCTGAAGTATAGGGGTGGAAATATGGATACAGGAGAACCTTTCTTCTCTTCCTCACAACCTCTCTTAATTTCCTCTTCTCACTGACTGTGGGTCGAAGTTTCAGACCTATTATGTTTTTATTTTATTTTTTCTGCACTTTTGTTATTAGCATTTTGATTCTCTCTTGTCAAAGCACCATTAGTATTTTGTTCATTATACATTTGGAATTTTGGGTTTGATTCTTCACAATAAACACTTCTAAAGAACCCAAGAGGGAGATTTTGGCCGTTCTCATATTTTCAGCCTTTGTTGCAAAAACTTCCCCAACACCTTTTAACCAGAGCTATTGCTATGGTCAAGTCCAAGTGTAGAGCACATAGATAACAAACATATTATGTGGTTCTAGTTAGTTCAACTTATAAAATTTCTTATCGTCAAATAAGAATTATGGGGTTCAATTCTTATTTGACCCGCCTATACTAAAAAACCAATCGGCATCTTGGTCTGAAAATAAAAAACAATCATCAGAAGCGGACGTCATATGTTGAAACTCTCTTTGTATACTCATGCAAAATACCAAAAACTAATCTACTAGATAACAAAATTAGGGGAAAGAAACAAAAACCAAAACATGAATACTAAGGTTAACATGATTTGAGTGGTAAACTCTTTTATTGTCAAATAAGAATCAACGTAAAAAAGAAAAGCAACTAGTTTCTTGGTATGAGGTTAAAGAATAATCATCATGAAATGAATACTATAAGTTTCAAATCCCATCGTATCTATAAATAAATGTTTTAACTTTCACAATTTGTGTAAGTAAATTAATTTCTTTGATATTAAGGGTGTGGGGAATAAAAGGACCCAAGTGGGCATTTGGGCCTTTGGGCTCTAACAAGGAGGGCCGATCTGTTCTTGAGCTAAGAATTTGTTAATACTATGAATCGACCCATACGCCGAGGGTCCGAGGACACATCCGAGGGTGAGTTTCTCCTCGGACAGACCCAAGAGAACTTGGAGATTCACTATGAAGGTCAAGGCAGAATTTCGGAAAGACTGTTGGTTAAGAGGGGGAAACCCTGAACCTTCTAGATACACCAGTGTTAGAAAAATATCATGAGCAAAGGCTGCCACCTCCACATTAAAGACTCTGCACCTACCTCCCTGGCTGCATTAATGGGGAAATGACCCCTGAACAGTAGAACTGAAACTTCTGGTTACTATTCAAAGGCCCTAAGAGAAGAAATATCTAGAGGGGAGGGGATTTGAGCAACACCTGGATAAAGCATCAGGGGAAGAAGTATTTATGGGAGGGGAGTCTGTAACCAAAGGGGGGTGGAAAAAGAATTGTAATCTTTAAGAAAGAAAGAGAAATAATACAGAAGTAGTCATCGGCTCACGTCCGATGAGGTCCATCTGCAATTATCATTCATTATTTACAAGTGTTTGCACACCATAGTCTGTTATCAAGTTTTCAGTACCTCTAATCTAGATTGCAAGCCCACACTCTACAAATTTCATTGTTTAAGGCTCATTGGGCCTGAGCCCATAATTGTCTTTGGGTCCAGGTGCAATTGTGCACTTACAATTGGCGTCGTCTGTGGGAATCTAGTCCGGAAGGAGCTGGGATACTATGGCAGGCCTAGGTTCACACCATGTAGAATCTCAAGAATCACAACCGGAGGATATTTTCGAGCGTCTTGAGCGTCGAATGGATCGAGAGGGAAGCGTCCATACAGAATACCCTAGGGCTAGCCATACTCATGGTGGGGGCAGCGCCACCCACGAGGATGGTGCTAAAGCCATGCAAAAGGAGATTAATCGTTTGAAAAGAAAACTGCGCCGCGCTAGACGTAAGCCTTCACCGTCCTCATCTAATCCTTCTTCAGTAGAGGTCCGGGGAGGTAGTTATAGCTCGAGGTCATGCTCACCCCCCAGCGCAATGTCCTCTTGTGAGGAGGACGACCCGCCAGCTCGCAGACACAAGAAACTTCCTTCTAGGGGCTTGGGGAACGATGCTATGAGTCGGGCGTTGCACCAACTCTCCAAATCTCCATTCTCACGGAGGATTGAGAAGGGGAGGCTCCCCAAGAGGTTCACCCAGCCCACCTTTACCATCTACAATGGCCGGACTGATCCGGTGGAGCACGTGAGTCACTTTAACCAGAGGATGGCGGTGCACTCTCATAACGAGACCCTAATGTGTAAAGTTTTCCCCTCTAGCTTGGGACCTGTTGCTATGAGGTAGTTCAACGGCCTTAAATCGGGGTCTGTAGGTTCGTTTGGGGTAAGCTAGGACCAAACTGGGAAGGCCTCTACCGCATTGTTTCAGTAGCAGGCATAGGGTCGTATCGGCTAGCTGACCTAGATGAAAGAATTGTACCACGCCCATGAAATGTAAATAACCTTCGAAGGTATTATTATTAATAAAATGTGCTTTTGTTAGTTAACAGTTCAAAGTTATAAATACCTCTGGGATTTACAGTTACTATTCTTAAGTATCAAACAGAAACTTGGTTAAGTATGGTCCTCGAACCACAAACCTTGTGGAAATTGATATCTTATCATTTGTTAAACAGAACCTTGATATCTTATTATTTAGACATTGTTCTTATTCTTATCACATACTTTGTGGAATTCAAATGCCTTACCATCTGTTAAATTGGATCTTAAGGTAAGCAGCTGTAAATATCGAAACAAAGATTCTGTAAGGTATGATCTTCGAACCTTACACTCTACTAAAATTAATATTTCGGATTACAAAGTTTAACTATCATGTGGGCTTTCAAAGTAAGGCACTGCATACCATCCAAGCTAAGTTAGCTTTGACGAGATTCTTGAATGATATACTTTGCAAAGCAAGTATGCATATGAGTGTTTAAAAGTTATAATTGTTTAACTGAGTGGAGTTAGACTTATTTATTCCATTCTTTCTTTAGCTACGTGCTAGTAAGAACTTTCATGACAAGCATAAATAGGATAAAGTAAAGTAAATACAACTTGAATGAAAGTTGAATAAAAATTGTTCTTCATTAGTTATAAGCAGAATACATCATTAAGTAAAGAAACTGCAAGTACAGAAAAAGTCCTATGCTAGGCCCTAAGCTTTGGGAGGGGGGTCTTGAAGGGAAGTGCTGCCAGCCTCGGTGCTCCTCAACTCCAACTCAAAGGTAGACAAGACTTTTTTCCCTTTATCTGTTGGAGGAAGGATAGGCTCCATGTTCTGGTTTTGCTTCTTCTCGGCAGCTTCACACCCGTCCTTCTCTTTATGGGAACCTTCAGGTTCTGTAGGATTAGGAACGAGTTCTGGCACCACGGGAGGAAGGACAGGAGAGGCAACAACATGAGGGTCTTCTATCTCCTGTATGTCTAGGGGAAGCCAAACGTTCTCGGGCTTCCTCAGCTCGGAAGCTTCAGGAACCCCTGCTGCGTTCAAGGCCTCTCCCCAGACCTATTGACAGTACTCTCGGCACAAGGCCGCGGCTTACGTCGCGGTTCTGCGTTGCGAGTTACTCCCTCGATGGGCGCTGCACCTTAGGCGGCCTCCAGTGAGCGCTTGTGGGTGCGAGCCTCCTCCTCCATCCGTGTAAGCTCCTTCTCCAAGTCAGAGCGTGCCCGTTGGGCTTAGGAGAGCTCGTCGTCCTTTTGGCGAAGAAGCTTACGTTGCCCCTCCACTTGTTTCTTCATCGTCCTTAAGCTAGCCTCGGCACCATCTTTCTCTCTTTTTAGATCGGCCAGCTGCGATGTGATCTTCCCATTTTCTGCTAGGGCCTGGCCTAGGGACCTTTCTGTCTCTTGCCGTAGCTCTTGCTCCATTCCAGCTCGCTTCCGAGAATCCTCCACGAACTTCTTGGCCGCGAAAACTTCTTGGATGGCCTGCAAAAAAATGTCAGGGGGTTAAATGTGGTAAAGTGTTTACGAATGAACCTAGAGTATAAGTATGAGGTGGAACTTACCAGAGCTAAATCCTTTTTCAATGAAAGGAACAGCTGAGGCTGGCTCATCTTCTCCAAGGCTTCCATGTCCTTGGGCGGCGAAGAAGGACGCTCGATGCCTCGGCCGAGGTGGAGGGCATGGCCTTGTTGGAACATCCGATGTTCGGCTGGAGGAATTGGCGCTCCATCCGGTCTCGGTTCGGGAGACCACATGGGCGGTGCTCGGCGCACCTCGGCCATGTCTACGATCTCCCCGCTTTCAACTGAACGGGCGCGCCCTTTGCCCTTGTCCAGCTTCTGCTGCTGAGCCGGCGGTGGCTGCTGTTTCAACTTCTTTTGCTTCTCGCCACCAACCCCGTCGGCCTCCAACTTCCTTTTCTTCTTCGGATCTTCGGCCGGAAGAGGGGGTGGTGGCAAGGCTGGGGGAGCTTGGGATCCCCTCGCCCCCTTTTTGGCAACTTTCTCCCCTCTCGCGGTCAGGAGGTCCTTAAGCACGTCCATTTCCTCCTTAATAGAGCTATCGTCTGGACGTGCTATCACTGGACCGGCTATCCCAGAGGTCTCGGCGGCTTCCTCTTCCTCGTCGAAGAGGACGACAAATGGGCTTTCACGAGGCCTTTGGACGTCCTCAAGTTGAAACTTATTTATCTCCTCGTCCAACGTGTTCAATGAAGACCCTTGCTCCTCTAGGACAACTGTTGCCTGAGAGTGCGTGGCGAGGGGGATTGCCGCAATGGGCTGTGTGTACAATATAGTGTGGGGGTCGTCAGGAATGTCGTGGTCGGCTAAGAAGTGTGGTCTGGCTACGTGAATCCTTCTTCGCCTCCGGTCACCCGCAACGATGGCGTTCTCAATCCCCTGAAAGTCCGAGGAGATAGGGTTGTACCCTAATATCAAATGAGCCGCTCTCAGTTGCAAGTCTTCACTCACGAACACCTCTGAGCGTAGCACTCGGTTCAAATCTGCAACGTTGCAATGGCTCAGGCGCGGGCGAACGAATTGTTTATCTGCAAAGAAAGACACCAAAACAGACAAACATGGTCAGATTTGTAGGAAATGTAATAAACTAAAGTTAAAATGCTTAGTAAACGTAAATGGACATTTTAAGATGTTCAGATGGAGCTACGGGGCGGGAAGTTAGATCCTAAGGAGTCACACTTGGATCTCCCCACTCGACTGGGTAGTGGGGGCCGTCGTGCCAGTTGCCTGAGGCGATGAGGTAGTCGTCCTTCATGCCTTTATTGGACTTAGGCAGACAAGAAATCAACCTAACTACGCTAGAGCGGGATTTGATGTAATAGCCTACCCCAGTAAGTTTATGGCATTCGTACATAAAGGCGACGTCATGCCAGGTAAGGTTCAAACCCATCTGCTCGTTTAGAGTATTGACGCTTCCTAAGACTCTAAATACGTTGGGAGCACACTGGTCAGGGCACAACCGGTGGTTGCGGAGGTATTCTCTGGTCACGCTTCTCATAGGGAGGGTCATCCCACCTTCTATGAAGGTAATCATGGGGATGATAACCTCTCCCGTTTTCCTAGACCCAGCCACGGCTTCCGCCGGACAGTATCTTAAACCTACGTCATTGGGAATACGGTATTTGGCTCTAAAACCTTCCATCCCAGTGGCAGTGTCAACTAAACACTTAAATCTACCCATCAGAAAGGAACGAAAGACTAAGTTTTAAGGGAAAGAATGGTTAAAATGGGAGCTGAGGACAGGATCCGAGGAGAATGGGTTAAAGAAAAAGAATAGGAACTTACAAGTTTGAAGTTGTGCGAGTTTTCACGGATTTCTGCAGAGAAAAGGTGATTACTGATGTTTTGATGGGATTAGCTTCTGAAGAAATAAATGAAGGCGCAGGTTCCCAAAGCGTCACGACGTGCGGGAAGCTACCTTGAAATTGCATTCGTCCCGC
The DNA here is from genome assembly GCF_040712315.1 of Castanea sativa. Lineage (NCBI taxonomy): Eukaryota > Viridiplantae > Streptophyta > Magnoliopsida > Fagales > Fagaceae > Castanea > Castanea sativa. The sequence goes on from NC_134018.1 coordinate 55,070,445, forward strand.
CCAAATTTTCAGGAGGTAACAAGGGCCGTTAGATACTCATCTCACCGTTGAACGTGGGGGACAAGGTGTAACTTACGGTAATAAATGCGCGCGTTTTTGAAATTAAAACTGCCAAGTGGCATCCTCTGGAACACGAAACGATCTCCACATGCGCAGTTATTTACAAAACGTGTGGGGTAGGTTCTCGTTGAATCAAAACCCTATTTTTCTCCTCGAATGTTGAAAAATAGAGTTTTGAGGGGCTATTGTGGGGAGTAAAAGGACCCAAGCGGGTATTTGGGCCTTTGGGCTCTAACAAGGAGGGCCGATCTGTTCTTGAGTTAAGAATTTGTTAGTACTACGAATCGGCCCATACGCCGAGGGTCCGAGGACACATCCGATGGTGAGTTTCTCCTCGGACAGACCCAAGAGAACTCGGAGATTCACTACGAAGGTCGAGCGAGAATTCGGAAAAGGCTGTTGGTTAAGAGGAAACCACGAACCTTCTAGATACAGATGTTAGAAAAATATCATGAGCAAAGGCTGCCACCTCCACATTAAAGACTCTGCACCTACCTCCCTGGCCGCATTAATGGGGAAGTGACCCCTGAACAGTAGAACTAAAACTTCTGGTTACTATTCAAAGGCACTAAGAGAAGAAATATCTAGAGGGGAGGGGATTTGAGCAACACGTGGATAAAGCATCAGGGGAAGAAGTATTTAGGGGGGGGGGAGTCTGTAACCAAAGAGGGGTGGAAAAAGAATTGTAATCTTTAAGAAAGAAAGAGAAATAATACAGAAGTAGTCCTCGGCTCACGTCCAAGGAGGTCCATCTGCAATTATTATTCATTATTTACAAGTGTTTGCACACCATAGTCTGTTATCAAGTTCTCAGTACCTCTAATCTAGATTGCAAGCTCACACTCTACAAATTTCATTGTTTAAGGCTCATTGGGCCTGAGCCCATAATTGTCTTTGGGTCCAGGTGCAATTGTGCACTTATAAAGGGCATAGCTTTTTTTATAATTAATTGAAATAATAAATTGTAATTAGAATAATATCACATTACCTATTTGAAAAGGGAAGAGCCTTTTGTTTCTGTGAGGATTTTCATTCTTTTCAAAGTGACTTCCATAATTTACAATTCCAAGTATTTGAAGCCACATTCACTGATCCATGTTATTCTTGGAAAACTCTTGAACATGTGAAAGATCTATAGTCAAAGAACTATCTTGAATTGCATTCTCTAAATTTTTTTATTATTTTTTGGTTCTCAAAGAGTGCTATGCAAGAATGTTGTCACTTTAGTGCTACTGCAGCTAAAAATACAAGGTTTCGAATTCAATTGGCAACTCAGGAAGTTGTTAGTAATTGCGAGATTTGGAAAGAATTCCTTGATCAATTAGAAAAATGAATCTGAGACTCAGCTAAATGCATTTCACAATAGAGTACCATATACTGTCATATATTATGCATTATGCAGAATAATTCAGGAAGTTTCACTCTTCTTTTTGTAAGCCACCAAAATTTGGATATAGAACTCTTATTAACTTATTAATTCAGAAGTTTTAATTAATAAAGTTATGAATAAGAAAGTGAGAATGCCAAACATCAACTAAACTTCATTATGATACTCCTAGAATTTTGAGGATTTTGTTACAATAGTTCCAAACAATTGAGCCTGTACATTCAGAAATACAAAATCTCCAATCAGATATATCCTGCCCACTGTGTTAATTTCAATGCCTCAATACCTAAAAGTTGTTCACTCATTGAATATACATAAAAACATGGCTTGGTAGAAGAAGAGACATGTATTGCTTTGGAGCAGAATAAATTTTAGTTGATTTCAATGTCTTCTTTCTTCTTCTCCAGAAACTGTTGGTTCTGGGGGATTGACAGAAACAGATACAACATGTGCTTGATTACTTGCATTCCCTTCTGAATGAACAGAGCCTGGTAGCAGCCATTGCTCAAAATGGTCCATAGAGGCGTCAGAATTATCAAAAGGCTGAGTTATATCAAACATAAGTGGCCTCATAGGTTTCGGTCTAAGAGAGTCTTGTAAAGGTAGACGACAGACAGGACAAGTGGACTGCCTTCTTAGCCACACATCAATGCAAGAGAGATGAAAAGTGTGGCTGCATTTGGGCATTATTCGTAATACTTCTTTCTCTTGGTACTCCGCCAAACATATTGAGCACCTGCAGGAGCAATTGGACTAACCTCAACTTTGTCTATATCAAAGAGGACTAAACACCAATCACTTAACTAAAAAAACAAGAAGTTCCTAAATGTTGAAGAGGCTAAAAGAGAAACCAAAGTCTCTTCAATGAATAGTATCAAATATTAACACATGAATGTTGAGGTGAATAAGTTCTTATTTAATGACTACAAATATTGGCAGCTAAACTTACTGTGGATCTTCCATAGAACTGAAAGCCTCACGGTTGAACCTCATTGTAGGGATTGCAGCAACCAAACCTTGTTCGAGGCCACCAGCCCGAGGCTCTGGCTGTCAGCAAATAGTGAAAATTTAAAAACCAATGCTCCAACCTCAACTACAATACAATCACATTGAAAGGAATACGAAGAAAAGTGCAACTTTCTTATGAATTAGTCCTATTAAGTCATTCAATCTGTGAGTGGGAAGAAAAAAAATACAGGCTTAAGGTTCACCAATGGTAGTTAGTATTTTCTTTATTCTTGTCAATGTAGTGAAGAACATTGTGCCAATAATTAACAAGAAAAAAATCTTTACAGGTAACTATGACAGGTGAATGAAAAGATTATATGAGATGCTCCCAAATCTCCCCCAGATTTTGTTGTTATCTTTCTTTTTCAGCTAATGTCTTTATCACTCCATTTTACACTTACTAGTACTAATTATTAATTTTTTTAAATTTACTTCTTCAATACTTCACTGCGCAATTGCGTTCAAGCAATCGTGAAATTGACATTAAGAATCAGAACATAATAGAAACATGAACTGAAGGACATATCCACAAAGCTATTAAGGTACAAAGTTGCAGATTGATCCTAGTCAGTAGTCACTACACTTTACATAAAGCGTGTATACTAACTAAAACTCCTCAAGCACGACTCACTACAACACCTAGTGTAGACACAACAAATTGAGACAAATAGTCAAATTCCCAAATCCGCTATTGTTACAAGCTACCTACCAAAGAAATGAAGGCATAAAGAGCTAAAGTAATAGTATGATACCTGTTCAAGATCAATCCTTGATTCAATCTCGAACATGGGTCGCGATTCAACCCTGCGGAGCCTCCCACAGATTATTCTTGTGCAGACAAATACAATAAATGTTGCACTCATCCCAAACCCAATAATAGTGGTAATCAAATTCATACCTGTACCCATTACCTCCAACTTCCCAATTCTCAAAAAAAAAAAACACACACACACACACACACGAAGTCCACAAGCAAAAACCCAGATGGAAAAACAGCAGCAACTCCAACAAGATGAAAAATAAATAAATTTTCCTGTTTTTTTCTTTTTGGTGACTAAACTGACAGGAAGTACAAGTTTTGACGAAGACCCAGGTAAGAAATTTCCAAGAAAGAGCAAGTTTTGAAAGCAAGATTCACAAAAAAAAAAAAAAAATACAAAAAAAACTACCCCTTTATGGAATTAGAATCAGAATTGCTTTCGATGGACTCAAAGCTGTAAAAGAAGACTTGAAGGGTGAGTTGGGACCTTTGAGCTTTTTGTGTTGGTGGGGATGAGAGAATTGAGAGAGAAATGTGGATGGAACTAAGACCTTTCACTCTCTTCCCTAGCCCCATTGGAATTGGAGTGGAATCATATTCGGCGAAGGGTCCCACAAAGTAGAAGGGCCCCTACAGAATTCAAGAGAGTTTTTTTTTATTTATTAAGATCAGACGGTTGAGGATGGTTGTTAGTTTTGGCGGCAAAGGAACTCAACGGTAAAAAAATGGATTCTGGGAGATTCCTATTGAGTCTAAGGTAGAGAATCTCGTCGTCTAGACCCGATTCGCTTTTTGCAGCTCTGGAGGCTCTGCCTGTTTCCCAATCTTTGCTTAATATGGACAAGACCAGGAAAGTAAGGTGAAATTTAGACATTTACGGTTTCTATTACGTGTCTCATTTTAAAATTTAAAAAAAATACCCAAAAAGAAAAACCTGTCAAAAGCTATCATAAAAATTGTTGTTATTGTTAAAAGTTGCCCAAAAAAATTGTTATTAAAAGACACGATAAAGTACAGCCTTTTAATTTATTGATTTGACAAGAAATTTTACTAAGGAGTTTTATTTATTTTTCTCATTTGTTATGGGTCATCTCTAACATCATTTTCACTTTGGACAATCAAAAACTAATCAATTGTTAAACTTTGTTGAGTATATTGAACTATTGTGTAATTGAAATGGGAGTGCCTTGGTCCATAAGGTGGAATTTCTTGAATGAGTCTTTGACAAGTCATAATTCTTGCTCTACTTTTTTTTTTTTTCTCAAAATTCTTTTTGGGGTGTCTTTTCGTAGTATATTCATAAATCAAAACCAAAATATGGGGTAGAGGAAGACTTTTGAAGTCGGACAAGGCACATGTTCCATTATGCAGAATTTAATCCAAGTATCATCATCCACCGAGACCACGTGTGCGTGTGCCAAACGTTGTAGCTGTGCTCAAATCAAGACTCGCCACGCGCATTAGAATTTTTTCTCTTTCGTGTGATGTATGGCATTGCCCTCAATTCTTATGCAAAAAAATTAGTAACACGAAAAAAAAATTATTATTTTTGTCATAACGTGGTAGGTTATGAATAATAGAGAAAGAACAATTAATTTATGTAAAAGTGATAAACAGCCAGTCACAGGCTATCATGTATTATAATTGTCACTTTTTATATGATACTAAAATTAGTCAATCTTATAACAAGCATGATTCAATTTTATTTCATGAAATTATAATCAAGCTTGAGAAAATTTAAGAGTATGATTTTTTGTTACGACTTTGTTATGAGTTATTATTTTATGTGACAGATTGTGAGTGGTCATGGACGAAGCCATGTTTGGACTTGGGGGGGCAATGGCCCCCCCTTTTTTTAAAAAAAAATTATTATTATTATATATATTAGGTACTAATTTTAGCAATTTTGTTTTAGAAAATTACACTTTTGCTCCCTTAAAAATATCATTGATTCTTTTAAGAGTATTGTTATAGTCACAAATTTTTCTATAACATTTTTACAGACGGTTAAGGTAACAAATTCTTATTGGTTCGCATTTGGGCTTACCACTTACATTATTAGCAATTTGTAAAAAGGTTTGTAGTTCAAACATTTTCCACATTTTAAAGACCATTAAAAAATATTTATATGTCTAAAATCTAAAAAAGAAATATACAAGCCCAAAAAAATTAGTACAACAACAAAAATTATCAATAGTAAAACTAAAAAAAATAAAAAAATTAAGCCTGATCAGCCAATTTTACTTAAAACAAAAAATCTAACCCTTTAAAAATTTTTAAACAACTAGCAACTAAGCGACTAAGTAGCAACAAAGTCGAAGGCCGAAGTTATTGCACACAACCAACAGCAGAGCCACCCCCCCTAACTCTAAGTTCTGGCTCCGTCCCTGTGAGTGGTTGAAAAAAAAATGGTAAGTTTATGTGAAAGTGGTAAATAGTCACTTACAATCTGTCACATTAGAGTTGGTACTAAAATTAGTCAATCTTATAACAAGCATGATTCACTTTTATTTCATGAAATTATAATCAAGCTTGAGAAAATTTAGGAGTATGATTTTTTTGTTACGACTTTGTTATTAGTTATTACTCTATGTGACAGATTGTGAGTGGTTAAAAAAAATGGTAAGTTTATGTGAAAGTAGTAGGCAGTCACTCACAATCTGTCACATTAAAATTGGGGCAAAATTATGACAAAATAAAGCTATGACCCTAAAACAACTCATCTATCTATGATTTTTGTGTTATGATAATTTAGTCTTTAAATTTGTAAGGAGAAGGTTTAGCTTCAAACTAGTTTGGAGCTATCTTCTCTAACCCATTATACGACTATTTATAAAATTATTTATGTACATTATTTAAATAAGTCATATAACTTATTAAAAAAAATCATGTTATTAAAATTAAACGTTCGGAGGAAGATAATTCTAAACCGATTTGGAGCTAAACTTTTTCCAATTTTCAATTGTTATTTTGAACTCCCTTACAATAAAAATGAAATCTTTATGAGTTCTATCCAAAGAATTGTTAATAATTTTATTTAAATTTAAATTTTAAAGATCAAAATATATTAGTTAAAAAATCTGTAGAATTAAATTATGATTGAACTAAACTACAACGAGCTAAATTTTAGCCACCAAATATAAAATATGTTAATTTGAATGTAACTCTTTAACAATTTTAATTTAAAAAGGACAAATAATGCCACCAAATTGCAGGACATGGTTTTTCCAAGAGAGCACGTCTCTACGCTCTCAACTCTCAAGTCAAAAAGTCTATAGGAGGAAAGCACAAAGTGAAACAACGGTCAGGTTAGTCCACAAAATACTTAATAGGAGGTTAATAAAGTTTGGTTAAACAGTGTCATTGGGTTGATTATTTTTTTCTTTAAGATAGAGTGTCATTCTTCGAAATCCCAAAAGAGAACCGTGTAAGTTACCCAAAATATAAAATTAAATCATTTCCATGCCTAGCACGCTTTTGTGTACAGAACTATCATTGTAACTCAACCATGATGTTCATCATATCAAAACCACTTCAAAAAATTTGAAGCTTCTACTGAAAGAGCTGCAAGATTTTCTTTACACAAGAAAAAAAAAAGTAAATAAAACGAAAGCAAAATAGGTACCAGCATATACTTCAAGCTTATTACATAACCACAAAACCATTCAAATTATTGACAGTAGGATCCATCATGAGCCATATACACCAACAAAAATTCCTCAACTTCTACAGGTAATACATCATAAAAGCGGAAGCAACGAGTCGGAACAACAAAAAAAGGTAGACTCATAGCATAAGTCATGAAGTTTTTTTTTTTTTTTTTTGAGAGACAGTCATGAAGTTAGTAACTGAAATGCGAGACTCCACTTGTACTATAAGATAATTAAAGTCCTATAAATATCATACAAAGCCATAAGGGGCGATTCAACAAGACTAAACCCTTCATATTATAATGTTCTGGCCATCTTGGCAACTCTGGCAACAAAGCTTACCTCAATGAAACCACTCTAAACCAAAACTAACCCTGCATAATTCTCGTTGTATTATTATTAAGTCCAAGTCCATATTTTTATTAAGTCCACATGAAACATCAATGTTGTGTCACAGCATGAGATATGACTCATATGAGTATGTATTTGACTGCATATCACTACAATCAGTTAAGAATTATTTAGCCAATAGTCTTGTAACTCAATTAATTGGCACCTTCGAGTGTTTCTTACAGAAACATCCAAGATTCAAATTCCTCTCTCCAATTGTAACCATCGAACTATAAAAAAATAAAAAAAGTTAAGAATTATCGGGTAAGCCATAGCATGCATATCAAAATTTTGATGAAATTCCACGCATGTAAAGTGTTTGGGGGAATGCTCAGAAGGCTAGCAGCCTAGCACATATGTCAATTGATCACATTTGTGGAAGACGCATTGGATTGTAACCCTCTTATAGGCACCCTTCCTAATATTGAAAATGACCATTTCCATTTGATTTGGACTCATTTTATGGTTTAGATAAATATTACAAATTAAAAAAAAGTATCCAATGCCTCCAATGCCGGCACATGTATGGTTTAATGCATTTGAGAGTTGCAATTCCATTTATATAGGAACTTTAGATATAAATCAATTGTGCAGTCTAGACCTTAGAACTCTACTCGAAGTTCTCTTATAAATACATGTGGATTTCACATCAATCAATTAATCAATCAAAAAAAAAAAAATATATATATATATATATATATATATATATATATATATATATATAAGCAAAAACCTTATATTACAGAGTGAGAGGTTGTGTCATGTGGCGCATTCTTTGAAATTCTCTTTATTTAGTTTTCTACTTCAACAAAGTTTGCATTTATATTAAAGTATTTGTTCATTAAATTATCCAATAAAGTAAATGCATATATGAATTATCTATTGTTGTGCAATAATTATTTATATTAAATGAATTTATATGATTATTTTTTAAAACTCTATACAGAAAATAATTTTTAGTTGGAATAATAATAATAATAAATTTAAAATATGACATTCTTACTCATGTTTAGTTTTTTTGACAACAATTGTCACAAAAACCATAAAAAATACAATATTTGTAAATTCACTAAAATTAATCTTAATCCTTTAAATTTCTTAACTCATTTGTGTGTGCGCGCATGTATGTATGTGTTTGTGTGGAACTAACACTGTAGTATGCATTCTATGTAATTAGAAAGATTACTAATATAATAAATATGTTTATTTTGTTATATTAATTAGTTTAAGCATAATGAAATTTTAATATCATTTTTCTAATATTTATATGAGTAACAATTGTTTTTTTTTTTAATGTGAAAAACAATTGATTTAAAATATGACATTTTTAATCAAATCTAGTTGTTTTTGAACAATTGAAACCATGTCCAACAAAAAGGGGAAAATTTATTTAGTAACACACAATCAAAAATATTTTTTTAAAAAAAATTTGAAATATATATGCATTTTTTAGTAGGCATGAAACATGTCTATCTATATTAGCTACTATATTATGCAATTTTCAATTTGTAAACACACACACACACACACATATATAGTAGTGTTGTTAAAAGCGCACTTAAGCACAAAGCCCTTGGGGCTTTTTTTCTCTAAAGCGAAGCACCCTCACAAAAGCGCGTTTTTTTTAGCTTTTTTATTAAGTGCAAAGCGCACTTTTTTGAGCTTTTTGTACAGTTTTTTTTAAAAATTCATGATTTGATTTTTAGTCCTTAGATATAAATATGTTTGATATAAGCCATTGATTTAATATATAAAAACTAATAGTGTGGTGTGCTACCATACACCTGTCTATCTCTTTAGATATTTTTGAACTTTTAACCACAACCACACAAACAAACGCTAAACCAAACACTCACAAAGATTAACATTACTTAACATTCTAGTACTCTTTAGCCTTTGTCTTCTTGGTTCTATACTTCTATTTTGATTCAACCATGTTTTGTAATCATGGCCATCAAATATCATGGTTGTATATATTTTGTAAAGCACAAAAGAATTATATAAATGTTATATAAATTATATAAAATGTTTTATTGTAATTTATATGATTAATTGATCACTTGATTGTTGTATTGATCATTAATAATATTTTTTTTTAATTTATTAAATTTTTTTTTAAAATATGCACTTCACATCGACCAGGCTCGCGCTTGCGCTTTGCGTCTAGGCTCCAGGAGGCCTTTGCGCTTAAGTGCGCTCAGCGCTTTTAACAACACTGATATATATAGAATGATCATATCAATATACTATTCTTAGTATATTTCTATTTTGTCTATATATAAAATAACTAAATATTACAATTTTTTACAATGAAATTTATTGAAATATCTTTTTTATACGTCGATAGTTGGGGTTGGGGATTTGAATTCTGAATTTTTTTTATTGAAAATTGAGGTGACAATCAATTGAGTTACAAGATTTTTAGCAAAATTTATCGAAATATTGTAGAAAACTAACAATATGTTGTGTCGCACATCGTGCAGGTACTCAACTAATTTGTGTTAACTGCTAAGCATACAAGAGATGTATCCATTTGTCAACAATGATATCTTTTTTAAACATGGTTAAAGAACTGCAACAATACAAATAAGAAATTTTATAAAGAAAATCTCAAGCAACAAACATATTAAGTGTATACACAACCACAAAACCAAAATCAAGAACTCAAAATCATCTTTTACTGAATTCTCAAGTGTCATTGCCACATGAAGCTGAATGTCATTGAAACACAGCACAGCATATATGGATCTAGACAACCTCCATGACATTTAAAGTAAATATGATCCCATAAATTGATAAAAATGCTCAGACCACTAAACTAATACAAATAAGCATTCCACTATGCTTGTTCAGAGTAAAGATATGTTACCCCATCAGATATCCAAGCTGCATTATTCCACACAAGAAAACCACTTCAAAATGAAATAGAAACTTATCCAACATTACTATTACAATAAAATTTAGAATAATATGCAAATAACTATACTTGCATTGTAATTAAACCAATTCATCACTTTTGATTCATCCATGTTTAGGTAATTTTTTGATCTTTTGAAACACAAGTTGCTAAGAAAAAAGTAATCAACATCATCAACAACTATATTCAACAAAAACATGAGTACAACCATAGACTATCTCCATTCAAAATCTTAAACAACCCAATTCTCATGAAATGCCCAATAATCCACCTCAAAGACACATTATTCTGTATAATCCAAACAAAATAGTCAGCTAATTAACACATCAATCCAAAAAAAAAAAAAAAACTAAACATTTATTTAAATTCTCAAACGCCCACCTGGCCAAATCAAAAACCCAGATCAGGAATCACAAGAACACTCCAGAGCAGTCTCTGTTGGCACATGAATATCCTTATAAACACAAACATAAGGTGCATCACAACCCACATACTTCCCAGTCCACCTTCCCTCATCAATATAGCTAGCATCCCAAACCGAAGAATACAAAAACATAGGCTTTTCAGGAAAGCCCTCACCCTCTTTCCTCTCCACCTTCCTCACAACCTTCCCATCAATCAGCCACACGATCTCACCAGGGCCCCACTTGATGACATACTCATGGAACCCATCAGAGCAATCAAAACCCAGTTGGTGAATGCTCTCTCTGTTGCCAGTGCCAGTGGTGTAATAGTTAGTTTGAACAATGGTTTTGTCTTTGCCCAAGAACTCGAAGTCGATCTCGTCCTGTGACTTGTCACCCTCTAAGGAGGAGAGGTAGAGGTTGAAGTTGAGGCCATCGGTGTTCCCTGTTGGACACTGAATGAGGGCGCTGAAGGTGCCGTAGAGGAAGCGAGTGGTGGTGCGCCACCTAGCGCCACCGCGGTGGTCGAAGGTGAGGGTGATGGTGTTGGAGTTGGGGCAATGCGTGCACGCTTCTGGGGTGTAGTCGATGGCGATTTGTTTCAGGGGTTGGGTTTCTGGATGAAGAGCTGGATCAGCCATTGAAGTTGAAATTTACAAAAGAATGAGAAAGATATAATTATTAGAAATGGAAATTTTGGAATAAGATGGTTGAATGAATGTATGAATGTCTGTCTGATCATAAACTCATCGTTGATAGGTTAGGACCTGCATATCCATGAATCTTATTATACACTGTCGGTATAATATTCTCCAGGAATATTCCCTCATTAATTTTATACTAGTTTAAAAATTAAAAAAATAAAATAAAATAAAAATAAAGCTTGATCGGATCTTAAATTCTTAATGTTCCTTAAGATATAAAACAGTAAAAATATACTTATATTTAATTCAGTTTTTTGTTGTTGTTGTTATAAAAATAAAAATTTTAAAATGTAAATGTACAAAATGAAAGTAACTCCAAATATTAAGGATCAGAGACTCAAAAGTATAATTTTCAAAACAGAAAACTATTAATAGTTTCTTGTTCTTTCCCATTCTGAAGTTCTTATGGAAAATAAAAATAGAACATTAAATTTTTTTATGGATTATAATTTTGGATAATGTTCTAACTTTTATAAAATAAATAAATAATAAATAAATAAATACAGTGCATGTTTTTATGATCCCACTCAATGGTTGGATTCAATCATCCACCATACTCCAAAATGAGCTAAAACCAAATCAAGGGCAACTCTCAGACCTACTCAATGGGACCTCCTTAAACCTAAATTAGAAAAAACATAGCATTTGGATTGGGGTAACTATTCATTCAATCCAAAAAACATAGCATTTGGATTGGGGCTTTTGTAAACAACCTATCATTCTGGTCTCACACTCAAATCGACCCGGACCAGATCTCAGTAATAGAACAGTGATGTTTTACTCCTAGACGTTAATACCGTGAGTCTATTAGAGGATTACAAGATATTATTGTTAGTTACAGAATCACATATTAGATACAAAATATATTTATATAATTAGAGTTTGTTATGCAAGAATCACTAAAAGAAAAAAGACATAATACAACAAGTATTATTACCAAAAAAAAAAAAATGTAATATATATTCTATTACATCTTTAGGTTGTTTTTTTGTTGTAATAGTAACTTAAATTTATTACATCAATATGAGATTATAGCAATAATTATTATGTTACATTAAAATATATTGATGTAATAGGTAACTCTTATTTTACGTTGTTGCAATAGGTAATTTTTTTAATTTCACATCGATCTATATTATTGTAATGGGTTAAATCTTTATTTCACATCAAATGGGAAAATTTAAGAAATTGGTGCTATTTTTTTTTCCATTTATTTCCTCTCTCTCACCCATGTCTATCCCTTTTTTTTTTCTCATCTCAATACTTCTCTCACAACAGGTCTTCCTTTTTTATCTCATCTTAATTTCTCACTTTCTCTCACCACATCTATCTTCCTATTTTTTTCATCTCAAAATTAACTTACACACGCCTATCTTTTTTTTTTTCATCTTAGTTTCCCTCTTTATCTCACCCACCTCTATCTCCTTTTTTTTAATCTCAAACTCTCTCTCTCTCTCTCTCTCTCTCTCATAAGCGTATCTCAAAATTCAAATTTATCTACTAATTACAAAACTTATCTCTCAAATTTCCATCTCACTCTCATATCTACTAACTCTAAATTTTCTCTCTCAAATTTTAGGGCTTGTTTGGTTTAAGGGTGCTTTGAGTGATATGATCCAAAACTCATAACTGAATTATCAAAACACATGAAACCCACACCAATTTTTTTGTTTGGCTTAGTTTTCAACTATTGCTTCCATCACTCAATTCTCTGATTTTTTAGTGATGAATTATGGAAACTAAAAACACATTTTAGGTGTTTTTATTTTTCATAACTCAGTTTTCAATGACATTTTGGTAATTAAACACACACTGAGACCCACGGTCAGAGAAGTCACGTCCTTGCTTTTATTTTAATTTTTTTCCTCTCCTTTCTTCTTCACAGATTCACTCAACTCAACAGCTTTTTTTGGATTTCATGTTTTCTTCTTCACAGATTCGCTCCAACGGCGATTTTATTTCTTCTTCTTCATTCTTTTTTCTTTCTTTTATTCTTCACAAAAACATATGGGTAACTTTATCAACAAAAAAAAAAAAATTCATTGGTACCGATTTCTCAAACCCATAAAATCATACACACTAACAAACAAACACAAACCCACAAACATGTTCATCCACACAATAAATCTAAAAATTTCTTCTCCAAACACAAACAAAACCCAGAAGTAAGAAATGAAAGAGAGGAAAGGGGCGGAGAAGAGGGGTGGAGATCGGTGCTATTTGGACCCGGTGAGGCCGGGATCGGCGTTGTTTGGACTCAGTGAGGTGGGGAACGGCGCTGTTTGGACTCAGTAAGGTGGAGATCGGCGCTGTCTAGACTCGGTGAGGTGGAGATCGGCGCTGTTTGGACCCGGTGAGATGGAGATTGGTGTTGTTTGGACTCCGAGTGGATATCGGAGTCACACGTGACGCAGAGCACCGCCACGCCAGCCTTGTACGTGACCTGTGACTCTGTGAATGCTTGGAACAGAGGAGAGGGCCGAGAAAGCTGAAGATGATGCTTAGATCCTTTAGATTACAAGTTCACCAAGTGAAAAAGATGGCTTCAGTTTACCAAAAAAAAGAAAAAGATGGCTTCAGCCCTAACTCGTTCAGTGCGAGAAGTAAAAGAAGAAGATGGCTTCAGTGGGTAGCAACAGTGGGAGAAGTAAAGCTCAGTATAAGGTTTTTTGTTAATGAAACGCGAGTAGCAACAGTAGCATGTCAGTGGTGGGGTCCACGATTTTGGGGAAAAGGTGGAGAGACATGTAACTGAGAATTGAGCCTAACAGTGGGTTTGAAAAATTGAGGTATTTTAAGTGATAAGTAATGAGTGATGAGAATTGAGAATTGCGTGATGATAAATTTTAAACCAAACGGACCCTTAGTCTCTCTTAATTCATAGTCTCATTGGAGAGACTTTTTCTCAGTTTAAATATTTTCTCTCTAACTTTTAGGTAATTTTTTGGTTCTCTTTAAATTTTAATTTGATTTTTCTTTGTTTAATTGTACAGTCTTCAAGTAGTATTGTTTTGTATGTGTTTTTTTTTTTTAGAATCAATAATGGTGTATATTGTTGTCATTGTGTTGTATATATATATGATGTTTTCAACTTTATACTTATTTTCTTTTTCCTTTTTTTTTCCAAAATAGGTGGTAAGTCAATGAAATGATTGTGAAGCATGCTTGGATAACACCTTCGAGAGTAAACTTTTCTTTCATGTTGTATTGATTTTTGCATACTGTGGGGATAAAGGGCCCAAGTAAGGGTGCTGGGCCGTGGGCCTCGCTCGAGGACGTCATAAGACCCGAGGACAAGCACGTAGCAGGGCAAGCATGTAGAATACTAGACCAAGAAAGAAGACTGATCATAATGATCAGGTGACGTTGTCTGAGAAGAAATACCTCCTCGGCCAAGTAGAGCAGAAACCTCAAGTCCGAACAATCATCAGACACTGGACAATGGACAGCCGTTCTTGAGAGGATAAGCTTCAATAAGATATGAGTCACTAAAGAGATGAGAAATATCTAAGAAGAAAGCTGCTACCACCGCATTGAATGCTCTGCATCTAACCCCTTGGCTGCATTAATGTAGAAGTGATACTTGAACAGTAACTTCTAGCCTTACAGCTACATACAAAGAGTTTAAAAAGGTGTTGATGAGACAAGTATCATGGTGGTTAGCAATCTGATCCACACGTGAAGGGCTGAGATAAAAGGGGAGAGGAAATATAAAAGGAAAATTTCCATTACATGGAAGATTATCTAAGATTGAGAGAGAAAATCATTGTGTAACCAAGAACTATAATATTTGTTTAAGTCCATAGAAATATATAAGAACAGACTGTCCTCGTACTTGACCGAGGAAGTACTTTTTCTTCTTGAATTGTTTATTTTACTCATTTATTTACCAACTAGCCCATTATGATCTATGATTGACTCCTTGAATGTTTAGTTTCCAACCCATACTCTAACAAATTCATTGCTTGGGGCTTATTGGGCCAGTGGGTCAATTTAGGTCCTTACACATACTTTTTGAAACTATGTGTTTGAATGTAAATTCAACAAGTTGTGTGTATATATTTGTGTTTTTTGACATATGTATTGAAATGAAGTATTTTGAGTTTTTCATCTTTTATGCATATCTTTAATTTGTTAGTATAGTACCTAGATATGATTTTTGAATTGCAAAACAAGTTAATAAAAAAAATATTATTTAAAAAATGATTTATTTATTTTTAAATTAAAAAATTAATAAAAAAATAACCTGTTGCAATGAGATTTTCAAAGTAAATCGTTGTAATAAATGGAATTTATTGTAACGAAAATCTAGTGTCGCATAAACCTATTACTTTTTTTAATAAAAAAATAACCGATTGCAAGGATATTTTCAAAGTAAATCGTTGCAATATATGGAATTTATTGCAACGAAAATCTAGTATCGCATAAACCAATTGCCTCGGAGTTTATTACAATGGCTTGCATCAATTTTTTGGTTGTTGCAATAACACCTATTACAACGGCATTAGTTGTTATTGCAACGACTTTTTTTGTTGTATTAAGTCTTTTATTTTTTGTAGTGAATGAAGGTATATAAATGTGATTAGTGTAATGATTCATCATTAAGCAAGTAACAATTCTCTCATTGCAGTGGTGTACTTTTGATGAATATTTTTTTGATTTAATTTGATTTGACATTTGATAAATATTGTTCTTTGATAAAGGCTAAATGAAGAATATGGTTCGATACAATGCAGCTCTTTACTCTATACATATAGCTTACTATATATATAAAAACCTATTTTTTTTTTAAATAAAAAAATAACCTATTACAAGGAGATTTTCAAAGTAAATCGTTGCAATATATGAAATTTATTACAATGAAAATCTAGTGTTGCATAAACCTATTGTCTTGGAGTTTATTACAATGGCTTACATCAACTTTTTTGTCGTTGCAATAACACCTATTGCAACATTAGTTGTTATTGCAAGGACTTTTTATGTTATATTAAGTCTTTTTTCTTGTAGTAAATGAAGGTATATAAATGTGATTAGTGTAATAATTCATCATTAAGCAAGTAACATTTCTCTCATTTTAGCAGTGTACATTTGATGAATATTTTTTTGATTTGACATTTGATGAATATTGTTTTTTGATAAAGGCTAAATGAAGAATATGGTTTGGTACAATGCTGCTCCTTACTATATATATATAGCTTGACAAATATTGTATGCAAAGCTTAAAACACACTGCACTTATTGAATGGTTATTGACTTATAGTAAGCATCATTTTTAAAGCACTATCATACTTATCATACTTTAGTTGTTTCATTAATTTGTTTGTCTTTTATAAATTATTATTTGTTATATTGTTGTTTCATTAATTATAAAATCATTAATTGTTGTTTAGCCTAACATAATTTAATTTGTTTGTCTTTTATAATGTATTGGTTAATACAATTATTAATTATTGTTTATTAGTTGTTTTCCCCAATTAATTATTGGTTAAGTAAATTATTATTTATTAGTTGCACTAACACACATCCCATGTGCACATTACACTAAAAGAGCCAGCCATGTGCACATTACATACTCCATGTGCACATTACACTGCTTTAATTATTGTTTACTCGGCCCTATGTGCCCATCCGCCCCCCACCCCACTCAACAAACAAGTCTCATGCTTGATGCCCCCAATCTCAAGAGCCAGTTGCCAATTAGAAAATTTCACATTCACAATCACAATACACATTACACTAAGGCTGCGTTTGTTTCGACGGTAAACGGTTTCAGGAAATGATTTTACACGTTTTCGGATGTTTGGCAGGTGCTGAAAATTTGGTCAAATGGAAAATAGCAATCAGTTGACCGTAAAAAACAGCGTCTGACCCGGAAATCCTTTTCCACTTGTATTTTACCTTCAATTGAATTCAGCCCTCATTTTCCCCTCGCCTTCTCGCTGCCTCAAGTCAAGCTCCAGAAACACAGCTCCAGTCAAGCTCCACTCCCTGCCTCAAGCCGGTCCGTCTTCACCCCCGTCCGACGAGCACCGCCACTCCCACGGTGAGTTTCCTCCACCGTTTCTCGCAGTCCCCTTCACACACCAAACGACCCACACCTCCGGCCCACACCCACACAACCTCACCCACACTCCTCCGATCCCCACACAGCTCCGGCCCACTGGACAAACCCACAGCCCCACACCGCCGACCCACTTGACACATCCCGATCCACCCAGCTCCGACCCACAACCTCCAACCCACACCTCCGGCCCACACCCACACACCTCCGATCCCCACACAGCTCCGGCCCACTGGACAAACCCACAGCCCCACACCGCCGACCCACTTTACACATCCCGATCCACCCAGCTCCGACCCACAACCTCCGACCCACACCTCCGGCCCACACCCACACACCTCCGATCCCCACAAAGCTCCGGCCCACTGGACAAACCCACACCCCCAATCCACCTACCTCCGACCCACAAACCTTCGACCCACCCCTCTACAAAACCCGACCAAACCTCCGACCCACCCTCTGCAAATGGTGCTCTGGGTTGACATCATTCTGGCTTATATATATATATATAATTATTTAATTAAATACCTATTTAATTATTGATTTACTTTTTTGTTTTTTTTAATTATCTAGTTATTTATTAAATTATTGATATCAGAAATTCAATTTTGCTACTCTTACAATTATACAGAAATATCAATTTTGCTGCTCTTACAATTATTTAATTAAATGCAATGTGATTTGTTGGGGATTTTCTGCTCTTGGTGTTTTTGTTGATGGGTACCCTACTGTTTACGTAGAAAATGTTTAGATTATTATTTAGAGGGGAATTAAACATTTTATGGTTGCTCATAATGGTTTTGATCTCACTTGTTCAAAAAAAAAAAAAAATACTATAGATTGCTTGAATTTGGATTGTTTTACTGTTGTGGTTGTTTCTATATACTGTGTACTCAATATCATGCTTGTTTGCATACCTCTTAGACCACAATGTTTGTGATGTTTTAGATGAAGAAAAAACCAAAGCAACAGCGGTTCTTGCCTCGCCTTGCATCCGTCCTCCTTGTGGGGGTTGCGTTGGTAAGGAAATTGCGACGTAGACGACCGCCAGTGGCGCCTTATGTTAATCATGCGTACGAAAGAGAGCATTACATAAATAGTATTCTGCATGGAAGTGAGAGACTTTGTGTTAGTCAAATTAGGATGAAACCTATAGCTTTTCACCACTTATGTCACATCCTCACCGAGGGGAGCACATACGCTTACTACGCACATGTCCGTTACGGAGCAAGTGCTAATTTTTTTACACATTATTGGTCATAATGTGAGGTTTCGTGTAATTGGTAGTCGGTTCCATAGATCAACCGAAACTGTCCATAGCTACTTCAACGTCGTCCTTAGGGGGGTCCCGAAATTATATAGAGCTCTAATAAGATCGCCTAGCGAAGATACACCCCCGCAGATAAGGGATAGCGAAGGTTCTACCCCTATTTCAAGGTAAATATTAAGACTTGTGTATATGTGTAAATTGTGAAAGTTTGTGTAATTCTAAATCATTATGTTTGTCGAAAATTAGGATTGTGTTGGAGCGATAGATGGTACACATGTTCGTGCATCTGTGCCACCTGAGATACAAGGAAGGTTTCGTGGTCGCAAAGGTGGAACCACACAAAATGTGTTAGCTGCCATTAGTTTTGACTTGAAGTTCACTTATGTATTGGCTGGATGGGAAGGCAGTGCACATGATTCACGTGTGTTAAATGATGCATTTGCTAGGCCACGGGGATTTTCAATTCCCTCAGGTATTATAGGATGACTTCACCTTTTGAGTTTATTAGTTTAATAAATTTTGTGCATTTTTCGAAGCATAGTTGTGATTTGGTTTTATTTTTTAACATATGTAGGTAAGTATTATCTTGGTGATGCTGGGTATGGTAATAAAAATGGAATTCTGTCACCCTATCGGAGTGTGCGATATCACTTGAAAGAGTTTAGTGATCGTCCTCCTGAGAATGAACAAGAATTGTTCAACCTCCGACACTCTTCCTTGAGAAATACCATTGAGCGAGGATTTGGAGTGTTGAAGAAACGTTTTCGAGTGTTGGATGCAGAACCATTTTGGTCTTTTGAAACACAAGTGAAAGTAGTGTTAGCATGTTGTGTGATTCATAATCACATTATGGGGGTTGATCTGCCGACTATATTATGGAAGGCGCAATGAACCAAGTAGAGGGTAGTGGCTCCCAACAAGAAACACAGTCACGTCGGGAGTCCCTTGAAGACAGTAGAGTGTGGAATGCTAAGAGAGATGAGATATGCAAAGCTATGTGGTCTGATTATACCAGGAGTGGAGAGTAGAACTTTATTTAGATTTATGTGCTTGTCATATGTACTATATTCTTGTTTTATATATGTTTAATCTATTTACTGTAGACTTCTGGTGGTGTAAGGATCATTATTTTCAACAATACATTGTTATTTCCAGTAGTTGTTTCGTTCTGTTGTTCACATCTATAATCATGGTTGTATGTGTGTTTGATTTGTTGTTCATATGCACAGTAATTTGTGAATGTTACTTGGATTGTTTAAATGCTAGTCTCACTATGCAATTATCATATGTAGTAATGTCGAAAGGGAAAGAAAAGGTGGGTAGTAAGCAATTTCGATGGTTGCCACCAATGCACACAACGATGCTAACTGTACTTGCCGAAGAGGCCACGAAGGGCAACAAGCCCTCGAACACTTTTAAGCCCGGTTCCTTCGGCATCGTCGCCAAGGCGATAACCGAACAAGCTTTGGGGTCGAGTGCCACCCCTCGTATGTTGAGAATCGAATGCGTACTTTGAGGACAATGTGGACTACCATTCAAACTCTTCAAAAGAAGAGTGGGTTCGGTTGGGATGATAGCTTAAAAATGATCACGTGCGATGCGAAGACGTACCAAGAGGAAGTTATGGTATGGCTTTCAACTATATTTGTGCATTATATTTTCTATTGTTCTTATCCTATAAATCATGGATTATGTCTCTTGTGGTAATAATAGCTTATACTTGTTTATCATTCACATAAATCATCTAATGACATAAATATTGAATTGAATATTGAATTTATGAGTGAAGTGATAATTGCATTGTTATTGTATGTTCCTGTCTCCCTTACAGGTGCATCGGAAGCATGCTGATTTTTTGAACAAGAAGATAGAGTTGTATGATGAGTTGGCCATTGTAGTGGGTAAGGATTTGGCCACAGGAAGCTTTGCTAAGTCATATGTTGATATTGACACAGAGCATGACAATGCAGAGAGCACTGAGATGGTGGCTGATAATGGGGAGGAGGGTGTGGTGGATAAGGGGAAGAATGTGGTCGAATCGTCCACCACTGGGTCCACACTTTCGAAGTCCCGCAAAAGAGGCCGTGCACCTCTCTCTGATGATAGCGCTCTGACTGATTTGTCTGATCAGCTTAAAAAAATTGCTGTGGCCTTGAAAGAAATCAGTCGGGGGCCTGTTGATTTTAATAGTCTTTACTCTGAGGTGATGGCTATGGCGGCAGATGGGTATAGTGAAGATATGCTTGCAACTGCCTTTGACCATCTGTGTGAAAATAAGAAGGTAGCTAGGGGATTTCTGGCCAAGACTGCCAAGTTGAGGAAGCTTTGAATGGATAGTTATTTGTTCACTCGACTTTGACTTGTCTGTGTAGTGCTGATTGTGATGGTAGGGATTGTGTGTGATGTAGTACTAGTATGATCCTAACATTGTATGATATATGTGACAATTCTATTATCGGTAAGCAGCCTATGTATGTATTTGTAACCTGTAGGATGTGAACTCTTTTGTAATATTGGGACGATACAATTGCCCAAGTTATGTGTGGTGACTTTAAGCATGTAGGGCACATGTGCACTGTTCAGATACCACGTGTAGGTATCAATTTTGCATACCATGGACTTGTAATGGTGAAAGTACATTATGTGCGTTTTGATATAAATATTACCACGTGATATTCGGATGCTTTTTGTTGATGTTGAAGTCGATGATTATTTTTGTGATGTTTTTTGTAACTGTTGAAGTGGATGATTATTTTTGTGCTATTACAGGTTCATCTAGGCAATGCAGGTTTTTATTTGTAAATGCATTTCATATTTTCCGTAAAATGTGTGAACAAACCAAACATGGGAAAATGAATACAGTAAAACGAATTTCAGAAAATGCCAAACAGTGGAATTTGTTTGCTGCCCTTATTTTCCATGGTGCAACCAAACAGCATTAGTACATTTTCTTTACGGGAAAATATTTTTTCCGGAAATGATTTTCCGTCCGGAATTGATTTACCGTCGAACCAAACGCAGCCTAAAAGACAATTAATATCTCACCAACACCAACACCAACGGATAAGATAAAGCCAAATTCAAAAAGTAAAAAAACAGGCAAAATATTAATAAAGTTAAAGTTTCAGCCAATCACTATTCAAAAGAATCAAATAAAGTTAAGTTAGTCTTAAAGAATAAAGAGAGAGAGAGAGAGAGAGAGAGAGAGAGAGAGACTCCCGTTCATTTCATTTCAGTGATTTCAGATAAAGAGAGAGAGATTGAGTGACTGAGAGAGAGTCAGAGAGAAAAAGTGAAAGAAGTCAGTAAAATGAAATACTTTGAGGGAGCACCAGAGCAGGGAGGCTTGAAGGCTAAAGCTGAGGCAGTGACGACTGATGAGCGATCTCCGACGATGACGAGCGAGCGACGTGAGCGATCTCCGACGATGACGAGCAAGCGACGTGACCGATCTCCGATGTGGCGATGTGCTTTGGACTCAGTGGACTGGACCGATCTCCGTCTGTTGGCTTGAGCCTGAAGCGTTGCTCTGTCTTTAGGTTTGCTTTAGTGATTTTTGATTTAGGGATTTTTGATTTAGTGATTTGAGGTTTCTGATTTAGTGATTTGCTCTGTATTGGGGTTTGGTTTTTTTTTTTTTTGAGAATCCGTGGGTTTGTTACCTCTGCAATCTGTTGGGCTTGCCATGGGCTTAATGTTGGGCTTGTCGTCCGTTGTTATTTTTTTGAGAATCTGTGGGCTTGCCGCTTGCTCTGTTACAATTTTTTTTTCTTTAGATTTTAGTTCAAATTTTTTTTTTTTTTTGCTTGAAAGTAGAACAAATAAATTTTTTTTTAAAATTTGAGGGTGTTCCTAATTTTGTGATTGAGGATGTTCCTAATTTTTTTTAAGGGTAAACAAATAAAAAAATTTAATTATTATATATAATTTTTTTTTTAGGTTAGGGTGCTCCTGGGAACACCCTGAGTTGCACGTGGCGCCGCCACTGTGTATATATATATAGCTTGACAAATGTTGTATGCAAAGGTTAAAACACACCACACTTATTGAATGGTTATTTACTTATAGTAAGCATAATTTTTAAAGCACTATTATACTTATTGAATAATTATATCAATAGTAGAACGGTGATGTTTGGCTCCTAGCCGTTAATACCGTGAGTCTATTAGAGGATTACAAGATATTATTGTTAGTTATAGAATCACATATTAGATACAAAAAATATTTATATAATCAGAGTTTGTTGTGCAAGAATGAAGGTATATAAATGTGATTAGTGTAATGATTCATCATTAAGCAAATAACATCTCTCTCATTTAAGTTGTGTACATTTGATGAATATTTTTTTTTTGATTTGATTTGATTTGACATTTGATGAATTTTGTTCTTTGATAAAGGCTAAATGAAGAATATGATTCGATACAATGCTACTCCTTACCCTATATGTATAACTTACTCTCTCTCTCTCTCTCTCTCTCTCTCTCTCTCTCTCTATATATATATATATATATATATATATATATATATATATATATATATATATAGCTTGACAAATATTGTATGCAAAGCTTAAAACACACTGCACTTATTGAATGGTTATTGACTTATAGTAAACATCATTTTTAAAGCACCATCATACTTATTGAATAATTATATCAATAATAGAACGGTGATATTTTGCTCCTAGTCGTTAATACCGTGAATCTATTAGAGGATTACAAGATATTATTGTTAGTTACAAAATCACATATCAGATACAAAATATATTTATATAATCAGAGTTTGTTATGGAAGAATGAAGGTATATAAATGTGATTAGTATAATAATTCATCATTAAGCATGTAACATCTCTCTCATTTCAGTGGTGTATATTTGATGAATATTTTTTTATTTGATTTGAATTGATTTGACATTTGATGAATATTGTTCTTTGATGAAGGCTAAATGAAGAATATGGTTCGATAATGCTACTCCTTACTCTATATATATAGCTTACTATATATATATAGCTTGACAAATATTGTATGCAAAGCTTAAAACACATCACACTTATTGAATGGTTATTGACTTATAGTATGCATCATTTTTAAAACACTATCATACTTATTGAATAATTATATCAATAATAGAATGGTAATATTTTGCTCCTAGCTGTTAATACCATGAGTCTATTAGTGGATTACAACATATTATTGTTAGTTCCAGAATCACATATTAGTTACAAAATATATTTATATAATCAGAGTTTGTTATGCAAGAATGAAGGTATATAAATGTGATTAGTGTAATGATTCATCATTAAGCAAGTAGCATTTCTCTCATTTTAGCGGTGTACATTTGATGAATATTTTTTTGATTTGATTTGATTTGACATTTGATTCATATTGTTCTTTGATAAAGGCTAAATGAAGAACATGGTTTGGTACAATTCTACTCCTTACTGTATATATATATATATATAGCTTGACAAATATTGTATACAAAACTTAAAACACACGTACTTATTGAATGGTTATTGACTTATAGTAAGCATCATTTTTAAAGCACTATCATACTTATTGAATAATTATATCTTATAGAGCAATTGACATCTTATAGTATTTTGAACATAGATATTTAGAATTTAAATTTATCTTTTTCGAATTATCAAGTTATTATATAAAAAATCCACCTAAAAAAAAGTTATCATATAAAAACATAATTGGGATCAATTATGTGCAAATTATTTTTTTATTTTATCATTTTTTAAGGTTTAAAAGTTACCAAAATATGTTTTTAAAAAGAAATAAAAAGGCAATAATTGTAATTCAAGAGAGAAAAAAAGAGAATATTTTGCTTACATACTTCCAAAGTTCCAACCCAGCAAAAAGAAAGAAAGAGATTATCATGCTTACTATGTCTCATCTACACAAAACATAATTAGAAATGACCAGATGAGAATATCACAAAAAAGAAGAGATTATTAGATTACTTCTCAATTCCAACCCAACAAAAAAGGAAGAAAAGGAAAAAATAAGAGGGGAATCACCAATTGTGCAATTTTTACCCAAAAACATAAAACAATTTGCTGTGGGAGTGAGAGGAATCAACCCATAATTAGGGTGAGTGTTTTTGACGGCCAAGTTTTCTCGATGGCACTTATAAAATAGGAATGCGCTCTACATGCTTTAGCTACCAAACATTACTCACCTATTAGAGAGTTCTTCATAAATAGAGTACTCTGTTTCTATTCCTTCTTCATCTTCCTACACGTACAACCAAGGCAAATTCTTCCCCAGGAGTTAACTCTTTACTTGACTCAATGAGAGCTTATTCACCTACACATATCAAAGCCACATGTTTGGTTGATAGTGCCTCCAGCTCTTCTATTGTGAGTATCAAACTCTCACTGTGCTTAAGAAAAGAAGGATTTTTATTTTTTATATTTGGTTTTTGTGGTGTTGGGTAGGATGAATCTAATTTTTGTTGTTTTAATATTGGACAAAAGCAGGTTTGTCATCCTTCGGCCTTAGATAAGTTTGACCAAATTATTGAAGCTTCAATGGGAAAGAAAATAGTCATGTTTTTGGACTATGATAGGACACTTTCTCCAATAGTGGATGACCCTGACCTGCCTTTCATGTCTGGTGAGGTTAGTACCCGTTTTTTTCTTTGGTTGACTTTGCATTTTTACGTCATATTTTTTTCTTTCTTTACCATTTTAATTTTAAGGGATAATTACAAATTACCCACCTGTGGTTTAACCCGAATTTAACTTACCCACCCGTGGTTTTATTTTTGATACTTTACCCACCTGTGCTTCCTTCCATTACTACTCCATAACCCACCTCCCTTTCAGACGTTACTCTAACACATTTTTCATAAAAAACAAAACCCAAAACAGATCAAACATTCATCTCTCTCCCAAATGTTGGGTGGAGTTTGATTTGATTGATTCTTCACTCAATGAATATGCTTTTTCTTTTTCAATTGATGTCTTGCGTGTTTAAACACACAAACCCAGCAGATCTACCACAACATACCCAACACCGGCAACAACAAGATCTAAACCCAGCCAAAAACTCAAATCCAAACACATAAACCACTGTGAAAAATGGGATTTGAGGGAGCAATTCCAGATAGTTCCTACATTAACACACACCACCAATTTTCAAATACAACATCAACAAGAATTTTTTTTAAAAAAATTTGATACAAATTACGTAGAGCACAAATAAATAAATAAAAACAGACCTCATAGAGCGCTTTGAGGTTGTGCAGAGGCAGATCTGAGTGGGTCTGATTGTGAAGCGGAGTACACGTGAGGTTTGGTTGTCCAGGGCCTCCACACCACTGTTTGGAGCTCCGTGTGCCGCTTATGTCCCTCTTAGGTGGTAGATCGAAAAGTGAGTTTGAGAGTTCGGTTCGGAAGGATTGGGTAGAGAAGTGGAGAGGTGGTGGTGGCTGGGGTTTGCCGTGAAGGAGCTTGGAAGCTTCAATTCTTTTAGATTCCGAAAGATCGAAGAGAGAGGGAGGTGTTTAGGCTGAGATCGGGTTAAGATAGAGATTCCGGTGAGAGGGAGGTTCGAGCTTGAGAATCACCATTTGAGGTAGTGTTGGAGTGGGGGAGATGAGCTGTGAGTGGTCGGCCATGTTTGAGTTTAGGGTTTGGAGAGAGATTGTTGAAGAAGAACAGGTGTGAGTGGTCGACCATTGATTTTTTTTTCTTTGAACAAATTAGTAACCATTGTGGTGAAAGAGAGACAACAAGGCAAATATATATTTGTGGAGGTTGATTTGAGTTTGATTTTTCTGGGTCTATGTTTTTCATGTTCAAGATTTGTGTGAATTGAGAGAGAGGTCAATACCACTTTTTATCTTGTTTCTCTTGTGTTTTTAGTCGCATTTTTATAGATCTGTAGTTTGTACTTTGATGGTATTGCTTGATTTAATTTGTATTAGTTTTCTGGGTGTATGTTCTTCATGTTTTTGTATGTTCTTCAAGTTTGTAAATTGTGAGAAACTAATACCATATTTTAATCTTTTTTTTCTTTTGTTTTTTTTTTCTTCTTGTTTTGGGAGGAAAGAGACATAAAATGGGTGTAAAAAGACTTATTTACCCATTTTTTTAACAAAGGTGGGTAACAGAGACTAAACGGAAGTAACCTCAGGTGGGTAAAGTGTCAAAAATGAAACCACGGGTGGGTAAGTTAAATTCGGGCTAAACCACAGGTGGGTAATCTGTAATTATCCCTAATTTTAAAAGTTGCTAACTTGGTCTCGTTTCTATGTAACACAGATGAGAAATATGGTGAAAAAACTATCAAGGTGTTTTCCAATTGCTACAGTAATTGGGAGGGGCAAAAATAAGGTATATTTTAGTATTGTTTTAAAAATTGGTACGGTCAAAGAACCGAAAAAATAGTAGTTATCAGTTTTTTGGTCAAACTAGAGTTGAGTCAATGGTCTGATCGGTGATATCATAAATATTTATTTTATAGTTTTATAATTTTAAAAATACATAAAAATGAATATTAAGTTTATAATTAATAATATATATTGAAAAATAACTATTTAAAAAAAATTATTGATTTGGGAAAAGAAAGTAAACTAAAGTATTTTTAACTACCTTTATTTTAATTGTATGAAAGTTTTGTTTTCATTAGTTTTGCCAGGTTGCAGGAAAAATATATATATTGGACAAGCCTAAATTGTTATTATTGTTATTACTTTAAGCATTTCACTTAAAATGAATAAATGAATAAAGTTACAATTAGCACAGTTAACCACAACTATCACTTCTCTTCTCTTGTCCCACAAGGCCACCACCTTTAGATTTTATTTTGGTTAAAATACAACAAACTACCCTGAGGTGTTGGGTAATACTTGTTGATACCTGCACCCTTCACCTCCCCCTTGTGCACGTATCTAGTCTAATATCTAATTCAATTCATAATAGCCCATTAATCACCACAATTAAAAAGAATAAAATAGTTTCTCTCCTCTTCAATATAGGATTAAACATTTTCACTAACTCCTCATTTTCCATATTCACTCCCACATCTTTACATTTCAGTTGTAATATTTATTCATTTTAATTAATTAATATTAAAATGCTCCAAAAATACCAAATACATTTAAGACTTTCAAAAAATGACCAATTTAATCCTTTACACAAATGGTGTTAATATCGATCTGGGGATAGTCCAAGTATCCCAGGTTGGCAGCATCAAAGAAATCGAACAAAGCTCGGATTCGCCAGTTTTTAAGGGACGTCAATGGGTCGGGTCAGGTCGGGTCGGGCTGGCCCGACCCATTTTTATTTGGCCCATGGGCACAATGGGCTGGGCATAATAGGTTATTAACTAGTTAACGGCCAGGTCGAGCTGGGTCGAAAGAGAAAACCTCAGCCCATGACCCTGCCCACAAGCAATGCCATTTTGTCTTTAACGATTTGGGCTATCGGGTTGGGCCTAATGGGTTACCCATGGGCTTATATTAGCATATTATTTTATTTTTTTTTGTTAGGTTCTAAGACTTTAAGTTTAAATGTATTAAAACCTCAATTTGTAATGTCGGCAAACCATGATCAAAACGTTTAGTCTTGTTTTAGACTTGCTTAGAGGATGTTTAAGTTGTAAAGTTAGAATCGAGTGTTCTGCAGGATTTACTGTGTAAATCTGCCTAGCTCGATCGATCAAAAATTAGACTCGATTGATCAAAGCTCATATAGATTATTTTTCTGCAGAATTTTCCAACTCAGCCCAAGCCCGTTTTACGTGTAGGGTTTTATGTTTTGGCCTAGATATAAAAAGGAAAGCCCTACCATGTTTTATGGGTGCTCTTTATGCTGTGTGTGTGGATCTATTGTGAGATCTAGAGGTGTTTGCCTTCACATACACTTAGGGTTATCAAGATCTAGATTGATGTTAAGAGCTTGGTGATCAATTCAGTTGCAGATTCAAGAGTTTAAAGATATACAAGCGGGACTACTTGTGCTTACTGGGAATTCAAGAAAGAAGTAATCCGTGGACTTGGAGCTGTCACATGGTCGTGATAGCAAGTTTCCTACTCGAGATAGCAATAGGATGTTAGTGGTCTAAGTCGCTATTGTGTAAACTTCAATTCTTTCATAGTGGATTTAGTTTTACCTTGAGGATAGATAGGTTAAATCCTCCCCAGGTTTTTTACTGGTTTGATTTTCCTAGGTTATCATATTGTTGTGTTCTTTATTTTCCGTACTTTACAATGATATGATTTATATGTGTTAATCCAGATTTGTATAATTTACCTAAATTAATCACTTGGCTAAATAATTAGGTTGAAAGTTGTGTTTAAGGGGTCTAAAAATGTACAAGTGGTATCAGAGCGGGTTAGCTCTTGTGTTTAGATCCTTTGATCTAAGAGTTGATTCTTGACCCATGTTGTCATGGAACACAGTCATTCTCTTGTGATCCTACCTCACTTTGATGGGAACAACTATGCTTATTAGAAAGTAAGGATGAAAGTTTTCTTGAAATCTATTGATGAGAGAGTCTAGAACTCCATTGAATACGGATGGGAGAAGCCTACTACTCCAGTGAGTGAGTGGCAAACTTCTCAAAAAGAAGCAGCCAATTTTAATAACAAAGCTATGAATGTTATTTTTAATGCTATTTCTATGGAATAATTCAAAAAAATTTCTAATGTTGAGGTTGCTCACACTGCATGGAATATTTTTCAAATTGTGCATGAAGGCACAAAGGTAGTTAAGATCAATAAGCTGCAACAATTAGCTACTAGATTTGAAAGCATTAGGATGTTTGATAATGAAATATTTGAAGAATTCTATGCTAAGCTTAATGATATTGTTAATTCTGCTTATAATTTGGGTGAAATCTATGATCAACCTAAAATTGTTAGGAAGATACTTAGATCTTTAACTGAAGATTTTAAACCCAAAGTAACTGCCATCATAGAAAGCAAGGATGTGAACTCCATTCTTGTTGATGAACTTGTAGGATCTCTTCAGTCCTATAAGTTGGACCTACCTAAGACTAGCAAATTCAAATCAATGGCTCTTAAAACTGTTGATGATGTTGATGTGAGTGGATTTGATGATGAGCTTTCTACTACAGAGATTGCCTATCTTGCCAAGAACTTTAGAAATTTTCTTAGGAACAACAACAGAATGGCAAGAGGTAAAAACAATGTTGAACCTAAAAATTTTAGGAGGAATGAACCCATTAAGGTAAACAATAATGAGAAACCTAAAGAAAAAGTAGGTCAACCTTCTAATAATTTTATGGGTCAACAATGTTTTGGTTGTCAAGGGTACGGTTATGTGAAATTTGAATGTCCAACATTCTTGAGGTCTAAGGGTAAAGGTATGGTTGTAACCCTTACTGATGATGAAGTTTTTGACAATGAATCTAGTAGTGATGAGGATGGAAACCTCATTGCTTTCATTGCTGCTGCTATAGTTGATGAAAGTGTTGCTGTTGAGGAGAACCCTTCTAATGCAGAACTCTCTGAAGATGCAGATTTACAATAAGCTTACAATAAGCTTTGCAAAGTTGCTGCAAAGGATACTATAAGTGTTGATCTAGACTTGAAGAAAATTGCATCTCTTGAACTTGATAAGAAAAATTTGCTTGTAAAACTGTTTGATGCTAATGAATTGTTGAATAATGTGAAGACTAAGAACATGCTTTAACTTGATAAAGTTAAAAATTTGGAACATGAACTATCTATTGCTAGAGAACAAACAAATAGGTCTGTTAGTTCCAAACTTGATCATATGTTGAGTGTTCAAAAGTCTCATTCAGACAAAACTAGCTTAGGTTTTGTAGAAAGCATCTTTGTTTCTAAAACACATTCCACAAACTTTGTTCCTTCTTTTGAACCCCCTGTGAGTGAGGTTGTCAAATCTGTAGAAGTTACACCTCCTAGGAAGATTAGGGTTGATCTTCAAGAGTCTAAACCTAAGACTTCTAATCCTTCTAAGGGCAAGTTGCATGATAGACCTGCATGGGTTTGTCATTTTTGTGGAAAATCTGGATACATTCATCCAAACTGTTTCAAGTTGCAAGCTACTAAGCGAGCAAATAAGCCAAAAGTACATATGTCTCAAGCACAAGATCCTATGGTACTTATTGGTAAGTTGGTAAAGGCTTTAAACTTTTATTCCAATCTTGGAGTTACTCAGAATTCTAATGTGAATAATAACTCCAATGTTAGAGTTGCATCTAAAAAGCTTTGGATGCAAAAAGCTCGATCCAATTGAGTCTTTCTGACATGGTCCTTGTGCTTCATCGTTCTTCTCTTTGTGACCATCCTTCTTTGTTTTGTTTTTGTTGTCTTTGATTTTCTAGGATTTGCATTGCATAACATTCATGCATTTCATTCTAGGTTGTTTTTGTTAATTCTTTTCAAAAAATTTTTAAAAAAAGGAAGCAAAATGTGTTTTGCATTTTTTTGGATTTGAAATCAAGGTTGGCCAAGTTATTTTTACATAACATGTTTATGTACCTTGTTTAGCTTGGATAAGCTTATTTTATTGCACTTTACTAGTTTGAGCTTTGTAGTGCATGTTGCGTGGGAAGATGTTTATAGTTTTTGATCACTTTGTCTTGATCTTGAAGTCACATGCCTTTGATTGTCAGACTTGATCTTAATGAGAAATGCATAAATAACCATCTTACCAATATTTACTAGCCAATCATAAACACTTTAGTGCATATCGTAAAATTTTGTGCTCAAGAAAGTGTAGCACAAGTACAAAAAGAACATAAGGTGTAGCCTCAGTTTAAATGCTAAAATTGGTGTGTACATTATTGAACTATATTTAAATCAATCAAATAAAATTGGTGTGTACATTATTCTGGCTAATTTTAATAAGTTTCTAATCAAATAAAATTAGTGTGTACATTATGAGGCAAATCAAGAAACTTACATAATTGCAAGCTTTTATTTTAGGAGATGTGAGAGTTATATGATGTAACTCTTTAAGGGATAGTCTCTTTTAAATTTATGTGATGGATTTTGTAAAAATTGTGGTTGATTACTATTCACATATCACCTCACTTGTATCCCAAGTTTTTGCTAGTTGCACACACTACACAAGTTACTCTTTGCTAAACTTTGTACATGGTATTGTGTGTGATTTTGTTTTGGCCATCCAAGATTGAAACTTTCTTGAGATTTATGCAAAACGTATTTTGAAATTTGAAAATTTAGGGTTAACTGATTGAAAATCTTAATTTTTGGGAAAACCGGGTTCAAAACAAGTGTTTTTGAAAAGTATTTCATCTCATATTCATGCATTTTATTCATAAATCAATATGCTTTGAGGAGTTTCTACATAAAAATGCTTTGTTTTTCAAAAATTAGTTTTTCCAGAATTTTGATCAATTGAACCTGTTTCTCGATCGATCGAACCTGTTTCTCGACCGATCAAAATTGCAATTAAAATTTTGGTTTGATTCTGTGTGATTCGATCGGTGCTCGATTGATGTTCAATTAATCGAAGGCATTTTCGATCTATCGAATCTATTTTTCGATCAATCGAAAATCGTATAGAGAGTTTTTTAAAAACTAAGTTTTTCACGTGTTCAAACACTTTTTCAAACTTTTCAAAACATTTTTTCTCTCTATTCTATCGGTCTAAGGGTTCAAGCAAGATTTTTGTCGTTTTCCTTCAAAAATTTTGCAAGGTTTTTGTCATCAAGGCCGGTAAGACCTTTTTGCCCTTCCTTTTTCATTTATTTTCATGTTTCATGCATTTTTGTCATGCATTTTGGGCATATTTTGAACCTAAGGGAAATTGGAATTTTTGATGATTCAAGCGTTTTCTTTGGAAATTGATCAATGAGTTTTTGTTGTGGGATGATATACAACTGTTCTTGGTGAATTAATTTGATCAATTTGATGGATTTTGACAAATGGAAATTTCTAGGGCTTGAATTTACCCGATTTGGAGATTTTGTTCAATTGAGTTTAATTAGATGAAATTGGCTTGTTGGATTGATTAATTTGATCATTATAATGTATTATTTATCTTATTTAATGATCAATTGGTCAATTTCTTGAAAATTGTACAAGTGGTTTTTCAAAAAAAAATTTGAATTTTTGATATAAACTCTATGCTCAAGCCAATTTTGTATTTTTAAAGTTATATTGAACTTATTCTCATTGCATTAGATCATGCATCATCTGATTATGTTGTTCATGCATCATATAGATTGTTATTTTTCTATATCGTTTTGTGCTAACTTGCAGTCTGCCCTTAGTCTTTTGTTTTGTTTTCTATTGGTTTTTTTCTGTGTGTCTTGTCCTATCCTTAGCACCATGCCTAGGAAAACTAGAGCCAATAGGAAAGCTTCCTCTTCTTCTGCGCCTTCTTTTGAGAGTGATAGATTTTTGAGTGAGAAAAACCAAGAAACGTATGAGACCTTGAACCTTTTTAGGAACGTCTGGGCTGAGAGAAAGGTTGTTTTAGATGAGCTAGATCCTGAGATTAGGAGAAACTTTGAGCGTAGGGGTTGGTTACCATTGCTGGGCTACCTTGATTAGAGAGTTCTACTTGAACCTCTCTGTCTATTCCTATGATTCCAACACTCTTGTGAGAAGTTGGATACGGGTTGACGAGTACACCATTATTCCTTCAGTAGTGGTTGCTGCTATTGGGGTGCCACTGGTTTAGCATCCTGTGTATCCTTACGATGAGTCTTCTCCTCTTGATGACATCATGTCATACATCATTAGTACTTCTATCCAGTGAAGTTCTGATCCTCGAATCACGTCTACTGAGTTGACCGAGATTCATTATCTTTTCTTTCGAATTGCTTGTCATTCTTTGTGGCCTATCTCTCATTTGCACACCATTTCTATCGAGAGATGTGCATTTTTGTATACACTTGTTACCGATGCTCCTATGAGTTTTCTTCATCTGTTTATTCATTCCTTGATTGAGGTTCATCAGAGTAGTTCTGTTTCTCATGCTCTTTTCTTTCCTGTTTTTATTCATCAGATTCTTTTGCATTTGGGTTTAGAAAACTTTCCTGTGTCTGAGCCTGTTCATATAGTTGCTCCTATAGGTGCCACCTTTATTAGGCAGAGGGCTACTCAGATGAGAGCAAGCTCTAAATGTCTTAGAGTTGAGTCTTCTGGTGTCACACCTCCTCCTCCCTCTTTTACAGGTGATACTTATGCTGAGGTGTCTGTTGATCCTACTGTTGCTGCTGTTGTTCCTCCACCTTCTACTTCGGATGATTCCGATATTTGTCGTATGTTGGAGACTATCATAACTATTCAGGCGGCTCATGGTTAGCTTTTGGTGGACATGCTTGATGAGTTTCGTGCTTTGCGAGTGGATTTGGAGAGTATTAGACTGCCACCTCCTTTTAATGATGAGTGAGTGCCCTTTGGCAATTCGTCACAAAAAGGGGGAGTACATATGTTGTAGAGAGGAGAGAGAGGAGCTTTTGATGTTAGGGGGAGATTTTGAGTGTTTTTTATGTTAGGGGGAGATTTTGAGTGTTTTTGATGTTTTGGAGCTATGGAGTTTTAGATTGTATCTAGGTGCTTCATTCTGTATTTACATTTTTGGCTCATGATGTTTTGTGTATGGATTATCCATGATAAGGGGAGATACTTTGTTTATATATGTTTTTTGTTTCACATTGTTTATTGATTTATATTTATGAGGTTATTTTTTATATATGTCTTTATTTTGTGTTATGTGAAATCAAGAAGTTATATTTGATTACTTGTATTTTCCACACATGCGTTTATGTGTTTGTTAATTGTTATAGGAATATACAGGTTGATTCAGTCATGCTGCTGTCTACACTTGCAACTGATGGATAGTAGTTAGGTTGAATTTGTTGTGTTGAGCTATAATTTTGTAAATGGTTGTTTTGTTTGTGACTTTGAGCTTTTGGTTAAGTTTGTGTTTTGTCACAGATTGCCGAAGGGGAGTTTGTTAGGTTCTAAGACTTTAAATTTAAATGTATTAGAACTTCAATTTGTAATGTTGGCAAACCATGATCAAAACGTTTAGTATTGTTTTAGACTTGCTTAAAGTATGTTTAAGTTGTAAAGTTGGAATCGAGTGTTCTGCAGGATTTACTGTGTAAATCTGCCTGGCTCGATCGATCGAAAATTAGACTCGATCGATCAAACCTCATGCAGATTGCTTTTCTGTAAAATTTTCCAACTCAGCCCAAGTCCATTTTACGTGTAGGGTTTTATGTTTTGCCCTAGGTATAAAAGGAAAAACCCTAGCCACGTTTGATGGATGCTATTTATGCTGTGTTTGTGAATCTCTTGTGAGATCTAGAGGTGTTTGTCTTCACATACACATAAGGTTATCAAGATCTAGATAAATGTCAAGAGCTTGGTGATCAATTCAGTTGCAGATTCAAGAGCTTAAAAATATACAAGCGAGATTGCTTGTGCTTGCTGGGAATTCAAGAAAGAAGTAGTCCGTGGACTCGGAGCTGTCACGTGGTCGTGGTAGTAAGTTTCCTACTTAAGGTAGCAATAGGATGTTAGTGGTCTAAGTCGTTATTGTGTAAACTTCAATTCTTTCATAGTGGATTCAGTTTTATCTTGAGGATAGTTAGGTTAAATCCTCCCTAGGTTTTTTACCGGTTTGGTTTTCCTGAGTTATCTTATTGTTGTGTTCTTTATTTTCCGCACTTTACAATGATATGATTTATATGTGTTAACCTAAATCTGCATAATTCACCTAAGTTAATCACTTGGCTGAATAACTAGGTTAAACTGGTTGTGTTTAAGGGTTATAAAAACGTACAATTTTTATAAGGAAAGAATCAATTTTTTATACGGGAATAATCAATCTATTTTTTTAAAGGAAAGAATTAAAGAATTTAATACTTATTTACAAATTTTTTTACAGTCAAATTTATTTAATTTTTTGTTTTGTTGATGGAAACCTATTTAATTTTTTTTTATTAAGGCTGTAAATAGTTTTTTATTTTTATCTTTAATAAAAAAAATGTCAAATAGTTAATTCAAATTTGCTAGACTACTAGAAAAATATATATTTAGTAAACTAAGTTTAGCACAATTACTTTGAGTATCTTAGTGGTTGAGAGAGTTTTCTTAAGAAATTCCTCTATAATATCTCAAAATCAATCCTTCATACACTTCCTATATATTCTTGTTAAGAATTATAAGTAATTGGGTGGGGCCAATGGGTTAGGCCAACGTGCTGGGCAACGGGTTGGGCTACTGGGCTAGCCCACCAGGTAGCCATGGGCATAAAAACTAGCCCACGGTCTGACCCATTGGACTAGTGGGATACCTATGAGCCTCAATAACAACGGGCCGGGTTGCCCATTAGCCCAGTGGGCTGTCGGGTTTTTGGGTCGGGCTATGGGTCGTGGGCTATTTGATGACCCTTACTGGTTTTGGAGGAGAGGTAGAGCAACTGGGCGTACTCGAAGCCGGTTTTGGTTTTGGATATACTTTGGAACTTTGCGTTTATTGGGGTCGGGTTGGTGGTGTTGGGGTTGAGCGTGGAGGAGAGGCCGGTTGTGCCGTTGAGGGTGTGGGTCGTTGGATATGTGGTGCAATGTTTGTTTCATATGGGGTGTGTGATCGTTGAGTATAAGAAATGACGCGAGGCGCGTTTGATGGGATTGGAAGGAAGAGGGGTTTGGGAAAGTAGTGCGGATTTGAATTTGAATTCGAGTTCGACTTCTGGGTTTGGGAGTGATGGTGAAGATTATAGGATTGAGAAACTAGGCTAGGAAGAAACCAGGAAAGGCTAGCTTTGACAAAGTTGTCCTTGTCCTTGTTGTCTTTGTTTTTGTTGTTATTTGCTTTGATATATCTTTTGTTTAACGTGGGGCTTGGTTAAAAATTCATTTTGCATTGAGAAAATTTGTTCTCATAGAAGTTCTTAAGCAATCAAAAACCCTAACTTTTTTATTTTTGTTATGTTTGTTTTTCTCTAAAAATATGTTTTTTTAACGACAAAGGGAGAGGTGGGTAACAGATCCCTAACAGAAGTTACCTCAGGCGAGCAAAGTGTTAAGTTTTAAACCATAAGTAGGCAAAGTAAAAACGGGCCTAACCACAGGTGGGTTTACTGTACTTTTCCCTTTTTTTTTTGTGGCTTTTCCTTTTGGTTTTCTCAAATTTTCTTGGCTGTCAAACGCTACATGGATGAGATGTTACTTTTTCTATGGCTTTTCCTTTTGATTTTCTTAGATTTTCTCGGGCTACCAAACATAAAGTAGCAAAGTAATTACCTTTTTTTGTTAAAAATTATTTTAAGAAAAAGAACCAATAAAAGTTTTGCTTCTATTGTTGATTTTAAGCCAAAAAAGGAGAAAAATTCAAAGAATGAATCTTTGGGACCATGACAAACTGTACAAAGATTTGAACAAGCAAAGAAAAATAAAGTTGAGAGAGAGAGTTGGTGTGTTAGGAAAAAAAGAAAAGAAGAGGGAGAGAGTAGATCTGAGTTTCAATTTGGTTTTATGAAAATATTGTTATTAACGAAAAACATTAACTCTGTTTGAGTAGAAGGATTAAATTAGTCATTTTAAAAATGTTTTGGATGCGTTTGGTATTACTCCAAACCTCAGGGTAATTTATTGAATTTTACCATTTTATTTTTTAGTGATAAATAAAAGGATAAAATGCAAAACTGACCTTTTAAATTTCTTCAAATTTCATTTTAGTCTTCTAATTTTGCTTTTGTTCATTTCACACTTCTAACTTTCAAATTTATTTAATTAAGCCTTTTCCATCAACTTTTGTTATATGTTGTGGTTAATCTTTCAATTTTATAAAAAAAATTTCAAATTTTTTTAATTAAAAAAATTCAATTATTGATTGAAAAAAATTTCCCAGATTTTTTTTTTCAAAAAATTTTAACAAAAGTTAACAGAAATGCCTTAATTGAATAAATCTGAAACTTAGAAGACTACAATGAACGAAAGTAAAATTAGAGGACTAAAATAAAATCTTAAAAAAAAAAAAAAAGTTAGAAGGTCAGTTTTGCATTTTAGCTTATGTTTTTTCTACCATGTTTGATATGACACAGAGATGATATGATTTTTTATGAATTAATTTTTAATGTAAATAGATGTGTATCAAAATGAACTGACCTTTTTTGACACAAAATGATCAATCTTGACAAGAACACGTTTAACCCATGTAAATAAGTGGTATTTTATCTTAATTTTATATTAATTTTTTTATAGGATTATATTTTAAATTTAGAATTGAGAAATGAAAAGAATTGAGGGGGGGGGGGTGGATTTTGGTTATTTTTTTAACCTAGTCTTTGACGCTTTTATCCAAAACAAAGATTTAATTTTTTTTCCCTATTAGATCGTGTAATTTTAAAACTTGGATAAAATTTATTAGGTTGAAATAATGACTGTTTTAGATTGTTTGCTATTTGTACTTTAATTGATGCTATTATGAAATACAATTGGTAAATTTATTTGTTTGTAATAATTATAATTTATGTAAAAAAAAATTAGTTAATCAGTTTTTGTCATTTTTTAATCAATTTTTTTTTTTGAAAACTTTTTTTATCAAGTTGAAATGGGTCATGTCAGTATCAACCCATTGAACCAAACATGGCTTGTTTATCAAACTTGTTACGTAAGTAGTATCATGTCAATCCATTTAATAAACATGTCATATTTTCTATTTGTCTTAATAGAAAACATTATGTGAAGATAGTTTTCTGCGTTTTTTGTTTTTGTTTTGTAATATCATAAAAAAATGATTTAAAAAAAAAAAACCTATTTATTGACTTCCCTTATAGAGGTTGGCATGAGATAGAATAATTTTCCATTAAAATTTTCTAGAAAACAATTCTATCTTACTCCAAGCTAAATAAAGATAGTCAAAAAATAGTTTCCAACTCATTTTAAATTTAATATCAAACATAAGAAAATGAAATAGTTTTCTAGAAAATACTTTTTAGAAAAATGATTTCTTTTTTTTTAGAAAATATTAATATCAAAATAAATAAACATAAGAGAAAACCATGCCACTCTACACATTTATGATTAAAGTAATATTAGGAATATTTATGTCAATTTTTCAATGGAGTAAAAAAATTATTCTTGATATTATTGATATAATACTAATCACCTTCATGATTATGTCAATTTATTTATGATATTATTAATATAGTAGC
This sequence comes from Castanea sativa, assembly GCF_040712315.1. Taxonomy (NCBI): domain Eukaryota; kingdom Viridiplantae; phylum Streptophyta; class Magnoliopsida; order Fagales; family Fagaceae; genus Castanea; species Castanea sativa. The sequence continues at coordinate 55,109,212 of NC_134018.1, forward strand.
AATCACATTATGATTATGTCAATTTGTTAGTACGTAAAATGATAAGAACCTAACTACCTAAGTCTATTTATCACCAGCTCATTAACTTCCACCCCATCAATATCAAGAAGCCCCCCACCCCAACCCAAACCAAAGAGAAAGATAGAAGTGAATCTATCATTTGAAGCTTTTTTAAAGTTATTATTTGGAACCTTGCAAAAAGTGAGTTTGGTTCCTCATATGCAACATCAATAGTACTAGCTTTTAATTTAGACAAGCCTCCTCCTGCTTCCAACCTTTTTTTGTATGACTTTACTAATCAAACACCTTCTTTGAATTTGACTCAAAACTAAGAGCTAAGGACTTGGAATTAATTATTAAAGTGGAGTACGTGTGTCACTAATGATCTGTTGATCCAATCAGGGGACATTTCTATGTATACATATGTCATGTGCACCAAGCAGTGCAAATTGTCTTTTGGCTACTCAAGTATCCATTGAAGAGAAGAAACTCAAAGTAGAAAAGTGCAAGACTAATCTAGCTAGAAATTGACCACTGAAGCTCGTTAGTGGGGTGGTATGACTTTGGATTTCTCGCCATGAGTGCTTGGGTTTGACTCTCACCAATATGTGAGGTGGCCGGCTAAGCAACCACATCAGTTTGTGCAAGTTTTTTGTCTATTTTGCAAGAAAAAAAACTACTTTTCTATTTTACCCATCTACTTTTACAAAATACCCACATCAGTTTATCTATTCTACACATTATTCAATAAAATACTATTTCTTTTTACATTTTTTATTATTTCCTTCCATCTCCTATCTAGAACCCTCTCATAGACCCAACACAAACCCAAAATCACCCACACCCAACCACCATCTTCTCCGTCGAGCTACAGACCCAACACAAACCCAAATCAGCCACACCCAGCCGCCAGCCACCATCTTCTCCGTCGAGCTACAAACCCAACACAAACCCAAAATCGCCCACTCCCAGCCACCATCAACGATCAAATAGAACAAAATCACCCACACCTAGACAGCCACCGTCTTCTCGACGCGGAACTTGAAGCTCGATCGCGGATTCTCTGTCGTCGCCAACATGTTGAAGAAGATCGAGCCCTTGGATACTTCGGTTGTATCCAAGGCCGTTTCTAATTCGGCCAAGGATTCCATGAAGCAGACCATTTCCACTATGCTAGGCTTGCTCTCGTCCGATCAATTCTCCGTCACCGTCTTCGTTTCCAAACGGATTGTTGGATCGAAAAGGCTGATTAGCGTTCCCAACTCACTCGCCGATCGGACTCAGTCCGTGGCGCGATAGATCTCCGTCGAGCTATCGTCGTCTTCGTCTTCAAAGCCTGAGATTTTGGAGAAGAAGGAGAAGCTGATCGGCTTTGCAGTGCAGAGGTGAGATGAGAGAAAGAGAGAGCTGTGATGAGAGTCAGAGGTAGGAGAGAGAAAAAAATAATAAAATATCATATACACGAGCTACACTAACCGTGCATATATATATGGTTACTGTAGCAATTGTATATTTATGCACAATTATACACAATTTTACCCCACTAATGTGGATGTTTTTTTTGGCCAAAATATGTAAAATGAATAGATTTTTGTATTTTAAAAGACTAATCCACTGATGTGGATGCTCTTAAGCTTTGGGTTTAAAACACTCTTGTGTTTAACTCACGTGTGGAGACGCTCACACGGTACTATAAAAGATATCACTCTCTCTCCTTCAACATTATTTTAAAATTATTTATAATAAAAATAAAATAATAAAATAAAAAACCTAGCTAGAAAGTGCAATGGCAAGTTTTTCTCTACAATCAGCATGGGCTTGACACTGTGGTCCGCATGGTTCTTTTATGATTAATATTGATCATTGGGCCTTAGTATTGCACCATGATGGGCTGCAAATGTATATTCATTAAATTTTGAAACATAGTTTGTAACAAAAGCTCTATTGAAAGTATACTACCGATCTGATTTTAATTGTTGCAAATATACGATGTCTTTAAAAAGCTGTGTGTTATGAAAATATAGGAATCACAGCAAGGATTCCAACCAAATTGAGGATCGATGGTTGTCTGGCTCTTCTCTTCATGGGTAGTTCATGTGAACAACAAACAAACCTACTTTCTAAATCGGGATTAGATCCTCCAAAATATTAAGTGAGGGGATTGGGTCTTGTAAGGGAGTAATAAAAATTACATGAAATTTAAAACTAGAAAAAGGCCAATTGGAGAAATATAAATAAATAAAAAATTATAATAAAACTAGTTAGGCTGAGGCAGGGAAATTTTTCTTTATTTAAGGAGTTTCAAGCCTTCTGTGGATGACAAATTCTACAAATGGGTGCAATAGAAACTAGAAACTCTATTTGACTTGTTTACTCCAAGATACAATAGCTTGACTACATTGTCGTGTGACTTAAACTAATTTTGTACCAATATCTTAGCCCATAGCTCCACCGAATAAAAAACATTTCTTTGCCCAATCATTCTCAAATATACATCAAACATCTATAAATATTGTATTGTTATACATATATATGTGTAAGGAATGATGCAAATAGTCTTGTTTATAGATTGACAAGACCTACTTAAGATTAATGGGCATTATAACCCATTTATTCATATAATTATATTCATTATTATAATCATAAGAGTTTCTGTAATTAAAGGTTGGAATTAGATTCAAGACACTAAGAGGGTGTTTGGATTTTGTGTTTTTCATCACTCATCACTCAAAATCTGTGGATCCCATGCATGTTACACTTGTTTGGATGAGTTTTCATTTTCTGTTTCCATCACTCAAATCTCACCAAATTGAGCTATGAGTTAGTGAGAATAAAAAAAAAATGGTGTTTTGAGATATAAAAATAGAATTATGGTGACAAAATTGGTAAATTCCCTCACTAATGGACCCTACAGTTAGAGTATTGTCACATCACACTTTAAACTTTACTCTCCCACCAATGGCTCTAATTTATTTTCAAACCAACCCTATTTCTCCTATACATCACACTCAGGGGCGGAGCCACCTTATGCATTGGGGGGGCCATGGCCCCTCCAATTTTTTTAAAAACCTCTCTAATTATAAGTAAAATTAGTTTACAATCATTTTGAGTTAAGAGCTGGCCCCCACAAGACTAAAAGATTGGCCCCCCCTCCAACACATCACTCATAAAATTCTCCCCACCCCAAATCCCAACTCTGCAATAGTAAAAATTAACTCCTCTTGTCTTTCCCATTCTTCTCTAAAGCATGATAGCCACGTCCATATTTTTCTAGTTTTTAGTTATTCAATTTTTGTGAAAGGATAATACTAAGGAGTAGTACTTTAGGTTACTTGATTAAACTCATATGTATTGAATTTCAGTGTCCTTAAAAATAATATTATTGTTTGTATTTTATTGGACATGTTAAATATGTGCTTGAATTTAATTGAAGAACGTAATGTATTACATTTAGGACATTGTACTTAAGTTTTACACTTTCTCAAAACTATTACAATATCTCCTTCCACTTTACAATTCCACAAAAGACTCTCCTCATCACTTGGCGTTCTCTCTTCAGTTTCTCTACATTAATTCTTCCATAGGATGCTCTCACGTAATCACATTTTCATTAGTTTCTCTCACTTCCTTGACAAAGAGTTTTCTTATTTAAAGCTAAGCAAATATTGAGAAATACCAACTTTTTTTTTTCTTCTTCTTCTTCTTCTTCAGTTTCATTGTATAATTATATTTGATTTCTATGAATATTATGGACTTATGGATTTTCAAAAAAATAGGAGAAATTCAAGAAGAAAAAAAAGACTTAAGATGCTTAATTGGTTGATTAACTTGTTAGTATTTTGATTTTTGAGTGCTATAGAATTACACTGACAAAAAAATTCTATCAACAAGCTTGTGTTATAAATATACTGTACTTTGAGTTTTTCGTTGAATCAAAATGATAGTTTTACGTTGGCCCCCTCAAGCGAAAATTCCTGGCTACGCCCCTGATCACACTTCACTTTCTTTTCTTCAGCTCCCAAGCACTAGCTCTCCATTCCATACCCACCGATTTTCTCCCTCCCATTCCGATCAAAAACACCCATAGTAAAGTAAACATCTTACAAACTAAAATCTACAATGCAATTAACTCGTCAAACTACAAAGCTGCTTGATACTTTAAAGGAGAAACAAGTAGTTAAATTCAACTCAATAATCAACTTTATTCTTTGCCATATTCTCACCCTTTTATATTCTCACCAACAACACCCACATTTCTAATTCCAATCTCTACCCAATAGTCCCTTCCCACATAAAATCCCAACCAAATCCTTAAAATTTGAAACCAATACCATATCTTAAAAATAACCCATGTATACTATTATCCATTTCTCATTTCTCTAATCAACATAGACACATAAACAACAACAACAACAACAAAGAAATAAACTTTATTGAATACCATGACATATCCATAAAAAAGTTCCTTTTTTTTTTCTCTAAATTTTCAGAAAAGAACAAGAAAAATTCATACACTGGTCTTGGTAATTTTCCTTCGAGCCAAAAACCTCACAAACGAAGGGGTAAGAGCGATGGTGATCAGAACTCTAATAGGGAACAAAGCTTTGTTACAAAGCACAATGAGTGCTAAAGCTCCACCAGTCGATGCAGCAAGCTCAGCCATTTGATTCCGCTTCTTCTCTTAACCACCACCGATCTGATCGAGGAGTAGAGCACCAAAAGGGGGGTTTCTGGGTTCGGTTTCAAGGTTGAGGATGGAGGAAGGAGGTCTAGAACTACTTTGTGGGTTCGGTTTCAGGGATGAGGATGGAGGAAGAGAAACATGAAATTCATGGCTTTGGCGCAATTGGGTGAGGATGGAGGAGATGATTTGAAGGGAACAAAGTTTCTCTTCAAACTAGTTTGGAGAGAAACTCTTCAAACTTCTCATATATTTCTTTTTTGGGTGTGAATTTTCAGAATCTAACCGTTGAATTTCATGTTCCTTATGTTTTTAACATACATATCAAATTTCGTTCAAATTGGATGTTATTTACTATTTGATCAATTAACTTATTTTTTATATACAACTTTAGATCACAAAAACTTGAAATTATAACATTGATTTGATGACATAGCAATTAATCTTTGATCTTCTTGAAATTTTGTAAGCATTAAGAATGTAATAAGAACAAGCAATCTAATGGTTAGATTTTCAAAATTCACACTCAATATAAAGATATATGATGAGTTTGTAGGGTTTCTCTCCAAACTAATTTGGAGAGAAACTTTGTTCATTTGAAGGGTTAGGCGCAATTGGGTTTTGGAGGCTGAAGGAAATAAGAGTAATATGATTATGTGGGTTGATGGGTTCCATGGGTAGTCTTTCTGTGGGCACTGCACAATGCTCAATCTGTGGGTCCTACAAAAATGTGAGTTTTCTAAGTTTTTGGAATGAAAACTCAATCAGGTTTAAGTGCCAAACATAGCTAGGGTATAATTTAGGGATTTTTAAGTGATAAGAAATTAGTTATAGGGTGATAAGTGATGAGATAAGAATAACTCACCATCCAAACAGGGCCTAAGGGCTCGTTTGGTACGTGTGTTTAAAAACTGAAAATTGTTGTTTGAAAATATTTGTGGAAATACGTGTGGGTGAAAAAGTGTGAAAATACGTAAAATGTTGTTTAAAAACTGAAAATGGTTATTTAAAAACAACCACCAAACACCCCTTAATTCTCCATAAAAAATTGAAACTCTTACACATTTTCATTTACAAGCCAATCCAATATAAAGAAATTGCATAATACTAAGAAATTTAACAATTTATTTATAATTATTATTAACCAACAATAGGTATTGGTGCGTGGCATTGGTGGGCCCTTCCTATGAGGTGGGAGTTGTTTTGACAACTTTTTGTCCCCTCAAGGCGGCTAAGGGGGCATGGTGTTAGGACGTGTTTCGGGGATGCCCCTAATGTGAGAGTAGGAATATATTCACCAGATGTATGTAATACACCTCGTGAGCTAGAACCTTCCCCTGTTTTATAACATTTAAACTTCGTAGTAGGTGAGGTCATGAAAAGCTAATGTGACTGGCCAAGATGCTCTTGCAACTTCTCGGGAAAACTTGAGATGGAATTATGACTGATCTTAAAATTAACAGAGTCATCCATCCACTCGAACTGTCTGAACCCATCGTCTATGGAGCTTGGGCTTAATTAGCCAAATTTTGTACCGGTTTGTTCTTCACTTCATTGGTTCAAACACAAATGAAAAATTGACAACTTCAGCTTCTCCTGCGGCAATAATGAACATTATAATCGTGACACTTTTTATAATCTTTGCAGCTTTGCATTAGATGATGGAAATCACCCCTATTATTATGGATTTTCTTTTTGGGTGGAGTCATTTTAGATTGGACATGAGACTCTGATACAGCAGGCCTTAATTTCATAATTCTTCAATGTGTTCAGCTTTTTCCAAGGAAATACTACATCTGATCAAACGAGATCAAACTCTTCCACTTAATACTCCTTTTTGTTCGATTAATATGAAATGTAGGCGATTTGTTTTTATATTAATCAATTGCCATAAAACAAAAAGCACAGAATTTTTTATTCAGCAAAATAGGCATAATAATATCATTATCTTTGATGGAAGCATGTAGTTCCCTTGCCCCCACTAGATTCTTATATGCTTCTTCATTGATTGTCTTTAATCTAAGTAGGTTAGTAAGAAAATTGCCAAAAATACTACGAAACAATGATATTATTATACTATATGACTAAGTCGCGGTTTGGTTAGTAGGAAAATGACCAATCAAGTAGTAGAGAAGATTGATTCAACTCCATTGCTCTCACTTATCATGACTGAGTCATTTTTGTCGTCATAATCGACGCTAGCTATGATATTATTTACTACCCAACATTAATTAACAAACAACAGCTACCAAGTTGCAAAGTCGGTTATCCTTGAAGGGAACTGCTACCTCATTTGTTCATCTATTATTAGCCTCCTACAATCATTAAGAAGCATAGAATTCCTTGGAATTTGGATATAGTATAAAAATTCATACCGAGATTGGCAAAATTTAGATCACACAAATGGGTTTTTTTTTTTTTTTTTGTCACCATTTATTAGTAAACCTGCATTGCAAATTGCCAATATAGTGATTGAGTGAGAATAAGCAGACAAAATCTCTCACCTACATAGATAAGAATGAAAAATTGGGAATCAATTTGGCCACAAATTAGATTACTATAACCCTAATCCAAAAACCCCCCATCATGGCTTCAAAAACAAGTCAAAAAATTTATTTTGCTTCCAATCAACCCAATACACTTAATACCAAAAACAAATTAGTAATCCATAATTTGATTGCATGATTGAGTTTTTTTTTTTCAAATATTCAAGGGCAATTTCATAAGGGAAATGCAAACAACACAAAAGACACGGTACGGAGTTTTGGAGCCCACAACTCATTCCATCTCCAACTCTAACTCCAAACTACTAAAATCCAACGGTCAACTTTCACGTCACTACCAATTAATATAACTTTCCCGCCGGATTTTAAAATTCCGATCCAACGTTCCAAATCCGTTTTCAATTGCAACCCGACAAAATCGGACCGTCTTTCTTGTGTCGTGTTCTCTTTGTATTTTTCTTTGACCCAACTCGTCTGGTTCGGCTTTGGTGATTGAGCTGCTGCTTGCTTTCATGTTAGCTCATCATGGTTGGATCTTGGCTAAGCTTGCTTCTTTTGGATGAAGACAAATTAATGCATGGGAGTTGAGATATATCTTTTTTTGGGATTTTAACAAGTTGATGGTTTGCAAGAATCACTGAATTAGCAAGTGGGTTTGTGATTAGCTAAGGCCAATCCAAAGAAAAATACACGACTATGATGATAGGAATTCAATCCATTTGGAATATGCCCGGTTTTATTGTTAAAGTTCAAGATAGCTTCAATGGAAAGGGTTGACCTGGCCTCATGAAATTTGTTTAGTTTTGTTGGCGAACTTGTGAACATAAACTTGTCTAGTTAGTTATAGGTTATAGCTCATAAAGTTTCTAAGAATGTTTAGTCAATGATCAAGATACTGTCATTCAGTGAGCAAGAATAGGATTTCAAGTGATTCAAGGATCAGAATTGTTAACAAAACTTAAGTTCTAGTGTTCAACCAATCAAACTACATATTTGCAGAATTAGAAATTCATCTTATCAGCCCATCAGATGATCAGGGTTTTAGACTTACTTCACTAAGTATATAAAAATAAATATTAATAAAAACCTTAAGCCATGCATTTTTTTCAAGACTTTAGGGCAGCTCATTTTTAGATCTAAAAAGTTTATACTTATTGCTCTTTCAAGTCACTACCAGTGATCAAGGACGGACCTAGGTGGGGGCTCGGGCCCCCCTAGATCCAATTTTTATTTTTTTAGTTATTATATATATATATATATATATATATATATATATATTTCTTTTTTTTTGTAGTTGAGCCCTCCTTCCAAAACCTTAGGCCCATTTCTCCTCAATAATCCTAGCTAGCTTCACCCAAATTGTAACTATCCAACCCAAAAATTTAATAAAAACATTCACAATAGTGATTGTATTTTAGCAAAAAAAAAAAAAAAAACTATTTTATCACTAAAGAACCAAAAAATCACGTGTTATTAGAGAAGCTAAAGCTAATTTTTTTTGTAACTACAGTAAATTGGTATAAATACCAGTTGACTATAGCAAATTATTAAAAACAAAATACAATATTTTATTAAGATTATATCTCTTCCTTTAATTAAAAGCTCAAATTCTCTCTCTTCCTTTATTATTTTAATGAGTTGTTTATGTATTGTAAAGTGAAGTGGTAAAATAGATAAAGTAGTTTTTTGAGGTGTTAAAAGCTAAATTTTATAACACCACCAATGTGAATGCTCTAACTTCAACAACAACAAAAAATCCTAGCTAGCTTAGTACTAAAAAAAACATTATTCTATTTTTGTTTTTGTCTTTGTTGGTAAATGATTTCATCTTAATGTAATTAGAAACAACAATTTTGAGTATTTTTAATACTATATGGATGCCTATTTGGAGTTTTTTTTTTTTTTTTTTACTCCAACCCCCGCTAGCTTAAAATTCTGGGTCCATCCCTATCGGTGATCACTCACATACTCTTTGAATCGGTGGATTCAATTTCAAGTTGCTGCTCTCCATATATCAAGTGTACTAGATTCAAATCTTCAAGGGGACATTGAAGTCATGGATTGTAGATTCATGTTGCAGCAAATTGCTATTAGAGATGTTTATGTGATTTAGAGCTCAGTTCAGTAACTATAGTTAGATTTACAACAAATAGGGTTATTCAGACTATACATCTCTACTTAATAGTGAATTTGTTCACATCGGGATTGATAAGGTCAAGTCCCCCTAGGTTTTTCCTGTGAAACGATTTTTTTCATTGGTTTCCTAGGTCATCATTTCTTGTCTCATTTATATTTCTGCACTTGCATGCTATTGACAATTGTTTATTTAACCTGTTCATCAAAAAAAATTGTTTATTTAACCTAAGGCTTCCATAATTAACCTAATTATCTAGTTGACCCTTAAAATCAGTTAAATATAGTGTATAATTAACCTAATTGTCTAGTTGACCTTAAAATCAGTTAAATATAGTGTATTGACAGGGGTCTAAACCTATCAAAATTGATGAGATCTTGGAGTTTGAAATTGTAGTAGCCAATGTCTTGGGGTCACTCTAAAGGATTCTTTTCATAATTACTTGGTAGGTGTTGAACAGGGAGACCACACACACATGGGGAATTAATAATTAATTATTCAAAGAGTTCCGGACACATTCATTAGCACTTTAAAATAAAGGGAAAAGTTTTTTAACTCCTAATTAGTTTGGTGTTATCTTTTTCCAATCCATTCTATGTAAGGATTGAAAAAACCATCAATGTATACTTTTAATCACATAAAATTTTTAGTAAGTCATGTGACTAGTTTAACTAATATATATTGATAGTCTTATGAATTGCTACATAGTGGGATGAAAAATGATATCTTTGGCTTTGTCAAAAAAAAAAAAAAAAACTACATGTGCTTTATAGCTTCAGAATTTATATGACATAAGGTTTGTGGTTTGGTTTTGTAGTTATTGGCAGATTATGATTGTAATATCTTTCAATACCAAATTATAATTTGAAAGAGGATATAACTTGAGTTGGTCTGATAGCCTCAATAAAAAACACTTTGACTAAGTAAAATAAATATAAAAACTTAACAAAAAATGCAAATTAGCATATGACAAACAGAAAGCATAAACTAACTTGAATTAATCGATTACTATGTTACAATGAACTTTAATTAGAGAGTAATTTTGATTGAATTTCAACCAAATACTATACGTATAGGACTTCATGAGTGTTGGGGTTTTTTTTTTTTTTTTTTCTCTCCATCTTGCCATGCATCGAATTTTTTGATGGGTTACGCAAATGTCAAGTCATTTGTAAAGTTTTTGATTAAACCTAAGATGGATGAGAAAATTCATTTTTCACCTTCCCACATCCATGACTCCCAAACTGAGCCTTTAAAAAAGTGCTAATGAGTTTAACTCACGTGACATAATTATAATATCAAAGTGGGTGTGCGTTTAACATTGATTATTTTTGCCAGCTTATTTTACTATTCAGCTTATTTTTGCTACCATTCATAGGTCTCACTGCACTTTTTGATATTATTCATAGATCCCACTGTACTGTTTCAGCTAACTTTTACTTTTATCTACAATTCTTTCAACAACAAATAATTTTAGTTTCAGCTAAATAAAAAAATTATTTATTTCACATGTGTTATTATAAGTTAGGAAGTGGCAATATCATTTGCATTAAAGTGATAATAAATGGCAGTTAATGATGTAAACATATATTAATATAGGGAAATGCTAACGAATTCCCTTAGAGCATTAGTTAATAATCCATTTAAATAAAGTTTTTATGGGAAAAAAAAACATTTATCTTTTGATAGTATTTTTCATTTCCCATAAAATTTGTGTCAAAATTTTCCTAAAATGGATTATTAGCCAATACTCTAAGATCACTCATTAGCATGACCTATAAATATAAAGTACTAATAAATAGTAGTTAATTAATATATATAAATGGTAGCTAATATATACATATATATATATTATTTTTTATATATCATTAACTGCTATTTATTATCACTTTTTATTTATTTATATACAAGATAGAATTCTACTCTAGTCTAATCTAAGTGTATATGTATGTGAAGCTCCCTCTTGGAGACTTGAATCCTGGCCCTTGCCCCCCACACTCCACAAGCACTTATATTTGTAGAGTGACCATTGCACCAAGGGTGTGTGATTGTGTCATTTATTATCACCTTAATGCAAATGATATTGCCACTTTTTTTTATGAGAGAGAGAGAGAGAGAGAGAGAGAGAGAGAGAGCGCGCGCATTACAACACGCTATAAAAGATATTGAATTGTGAAACCTTAAACAAATGCTTGGCTTTTTCTTTCTTTCTAATTACCTTGGATAAAGTTTAGTTATAAAATTTGTTGTAGTCTTAGGCTACAACTAATTTTGTAACTAAATTTTGTTCAAAATAATTAGAAATAAAAAAAAATAACAACCTAACTCAATATCTTTTTATTGAATGTGAATTTTGACAAATCAATCATTGGATAAGATCTTCTTCTTATATCCTCCATGCTTGCAAAATATCTAAAAAAATTAAAGATTTATAGTTTTGTCATCAATAAATTATTTAAATTGCAAGTTTTTATAGGTTAAAATTATGTATAAAATATGTGTATAGATCATATAGTAAATAATATTTGATTGACACAAAAATTTGACATGTGTTCGTACTAAGTGCGTAAAAAGCATGCAATTCAACGGTTAGATTTTCAAAATATGTAATAGTGTTTATTTTATTGAGTAAGGTTGTAGCCTTAAAGCTACAACCAGTTTTGTATCTAAACCTTGTCCAATTATCCTTTTCTCTTTGTTTTTTTTTTTTGGTTGAGTAGGGTTATAAATGAGCCAAATTGAGTCTAGTATTAAAAGTTCATAAGCTTATTCATTTAATTTTATTTTGAAAATGAGCCAAGTTCGAGCTCATCATCAAGCAAATTTACATATTCTAGCTTAATTCATTTTCTTGTTGAGAAAGTTAGAGCTTGTTAATGAGTTACATAATTAACTTATTCTTTTCATATATATAGTATAACAATGACTAACCATTTTTTTTTCTTCATAAATATATGAATGTTTATTATGAATAAACTATTTATGTTATTGACAAAATAGCCACCACACACCCTTGGTGTGATGGTCACTCCATAAGTATAAGTACTTGTGGGGTGTGGGGGGGCAAGGGTTACAAAAAATAATTTAATATCATATGAACTTATTTACAAACTTATACAATTCAATGCCAAGCCTATATATGTATTTTTTTTTATACATGTATACATATAAAAATATAATGTTATATATACTTAAATCGAATCTCATGTTTACAAGCTTGATAATGAACACATTATTATGTTTTAGTTTAGCTTAATTTAATAGTCGAGTCTAAATTGTGGCTTCAACTTGGCTTATTTACTAAACAAATAAATTAACATTAATAAGTTTTTTTATAGAGCCAAGTTTGAATTTTTCATAAACAATTTTATTATTTTACAGCCTTATGAATAACTAAACATAAGAGCATCCAATTTTTTCCTCACTTTACCATGTACAAATTTAAGGAATACAAATTCTCTGTACCATTTTTTGTGTACCGTTTTATGTTCCACCAATCACAACTTGTCATTTATTGATTTTTTTTTTCCATTCTAAACTTCAGTTATTTTATATGGAAAGTAAAATCAACACATGGCAAGTTGTGATTGAATACACAACAAATGGTACAAAGGATATGTATTCAAATTCAAGGAAGTTATTTGGATCACATTTATCATCTATTTGTCAATCATTTTACAAACAGAAACTATTAAAGGAAATTTCAAATTAGTCATTTGATGATGTTATCCGCGATCCAAAACAAATGCATGTTTAACAATACATAGTGCGGGTTTTATTATTTTATTCTAAGAGTGTTGTTAAGAATATTACAATTTTATTACATTACTTTTACAAATATAAGTGGCACCAAGGAAAAAGTTTACCTCCAAATTAGCTTGGATAAAAATTCTCCCAATTCACTATGAGGCAATCAATAAAATTAGGAAAAAGTTTAGTTATAAATTTTGTTGTGACCTTAGGTTACAACCTCACTCAATATATTTTTATTGGATGTGAATTTTAGCAAATGCACCATTGGATTACATTTTTTCTTATATCCTCCATGCTTGCAAAATTTCCAAAAAATTAAAGATCCAAAACTATGTCATCAATAAATTGTTTAAATTGCGCAAGTTTTTGTAGTATATAATTAAGCATAAAAATAAGTTTATGGATCATATAGTAAATATAACATCCGATTGGTACAAAATTTGACATGTGTGTTAAGAATGTAAAGAACATGCAATCCATTGGTTAGATTTTCAAAATATGTAGCAATGCTAATTTTTTTAAAGGAAGTTGTAGCCTAAGGTTACAACTAAGCTTGTAACTAAATTTTATCCAAAAAATTATCTACATATACTTTTAGTTACATGATCATCTATTTAATTAGTTATATGACTTGTTTAAATAATACACGTAGATGGTTTAATGTGGTTGGAGTAGATTTCTCCAAACTAATTTAGAGAAAAACTTTACATATGGCACCAATTATAAAAAATTAATTAATTCATACATTCATTTGTTAAGTTTTAGAAATCTACAAATCACATTTATTATTACATCATTTTGTGAAGGTTATATAAGAATAGAAATATCTTTTAATATTTTAGTGATAAATCAAGACTTATACAAAAACCAAAGCAGGCAAAGCTGGCTTCCGTGTATGTATATGTTCCAAAAACTCAAGTAATTAAAAAATAGTAAAATTATTTATTCGATTATTATTTTAGCACTTGAACATCCAATTATTATGTACCTAATATATAGTTAGACTTTTGTAATGGATCGGATCTGGCTAAGTTTTAATTATGTTTTGGCAAGCCGAGCTGAGCTTATGCCCAATAAGCCAATATTGCTGAGACAGTTTGAAAGTACATTCTTCACACCGTTGGAGATTAAAAAACTACAAGAAAACAAAACTCATAATAGAGATAGGTATGAGCCTACTGCCTACATTCATCATCATCATATATCACTTATAATTCTCGAAGGCTTCGTATATATATAGTGCCAGAGATAGTATCATTTATATGCAATGTGCCTTTCACATGCAATAAGCCAAAGCCAATTACAAATTCTCCCACTAGTCCTCAGTCCTCAGTCCTCACCGAACCCAAAAGAAGCCTAGTAAATTAAAGCTAAATTATAATCTCTCCCTACTATATTTGTGTCTATGTCGGGTGCTGAAACCACCAAAACTACTATTGCCTCCAACATCACCGCCACCAACACCACTACCACCACTACCAAGGCCAATAAAATGGTGCAATCAAGCAAACAGGCAGTTCGTAGATTTGTGGGAGTGAGACAAAGGCCCTCAGGGAGATGGGTGGCAGAGATTAAAGACTCATCACAACGTGTTAGACTATGGCTAGGAACATATGATACCCCAGAAGAAGCGGCTAGAGCCTATGATGAAGCTGCTCGAGCTCTACGTGGGGAAAATGCTCGAACCAACTTTGCATCAGTGAACCCCATTAATTCGAGCCTAACAGGTTCTTCACCTAGTAATGGAGGGTTACCATCACAATCTGATGGGAGGCATGGACTCAGCTTCTCTTCCTTGAAAGCTAAATTGAGCAAAAACATCCAAAATATCATGGCAAGGACAAGTGACAATAAGTCCTCAAAGAGTAGAGTGAGTGACCACTTTACTTTTGCAAGGATTTTTCACTTCAGAAATTACCAATACCAAAGCCAGATGGACATCAACAACATAGAGAAAGTGGTGCAGCCAAGCATTATTGTGCCCCATGTGGAGACTAGCACTACTACTAGTACTGAGCCTTCTTCTTGGGAATGCTCTAGTGTTTCGGATTGCAGTACTGAATGGGTCGGGTTCAGGCAACTTGGGTTGGATTCAGATGGGTCAGATATTGGAGAAGTTAGTTTTAATGAGCAAGGTTTTGTGGACCAAACGATATCAGGGTGGATAGATAGCCCAGAATTCATGGGTGTTGGTGGTAGCGGCAAGGAGGAGGAGGAGGGTTCAAGGAGTAAGAGGTTCAAAGTTTCTTCTTCTGTCATGGTGCCTCCAACCTTTAGTACTGGGTCCCTACACAATGGTGAAATTTGAAGGCATTTGGAAGTTGTTGCTGATGTCTTATGTTGTATAATACTTCTTCACAAGAGGTGGTGTAGAAGTTCTAAGAAGTTGTTGCTAGCTGCTTTTGAGTTATTGTCAAGAACTGAATATAACTAGTTCTTCAATGCATAGAGAGAGAGAGAGAGAGAACTATCTAATATATATGTGGAATAAACATATTACCTAAACTAAATCTTGAGAAGCTTAATTATTGTTCAATGACATGACCAATTTGGGTTGCAGTTACAACTTACAACTTACAAGATATGCTGAAATTATCAATCGGAAAGTTACAGAAACGAACATTTTCAATAGGAAGAAGATATAGTAGTATCTTTCATGCACTGTAAGTCCTTAACTGTTACGGTTTGGGATGTTTAAGTTGCAGGTATTGCCTGATGCTAAATGCATGTATTCTTCACAAATGTTAAAAGGTATTCATATCTAAGATTATGCAACATAAGCATGTTTTAAAGGAAACACGTGCTGATGATCATGTAACTTGTACCACTAAGAGAGGAAATTAAAAAAAAAACAAAATGCCATTTAACATAGGCAAATATATATTTATATAGGATTTCGTATATAAGCAAAACTTATTTGCAATTCCTTAGTGTTGTAAACTTGTTCATTAGGCTCCTTAATTATTCTCAAACTCATGGTCATGGCATTGACTAAAAATAATAAGAGTATTGTTTATCCATTTGTTATATAGCAAGAATCAAGTACAAATCAACCCTAATCCATTTTAAATTTTAAATAAATAAAAAAATCTCTTGTTCATTTTAGTATTTTGCTACATAAGGTTAAGATTGTTTAACATAAACACTACACTCTTTTTTATGTGGTAATGTTTAGTCTAAATTAATTTGTGTCAAGAGTGTTAAAGCAGTCTATCTACTTTTACGTGAGTAAAAAAATTGGTCAATTTCGTGTTGGCCTGCAATCATCCCAAAATGAGATGATAAATTTTTGTGTTAAGACAAGTTAACTCATTTAAGAAAAACTTGTTTCACCCACTTAAATTATTTTCATTTTTAACAAATATAACTTTGAATTTTAAATATAGAATTGAGTAATTAAGAGAACTTTTATGGTTATATTTGTAAATTATTTGTTGAAACTCCCTAGCCCTTTTACTCAAAATAAAAGAAAAAGATATTATCATTTCATTTTATTTTTCTTAAATTGTGTATTTCTAAATTTAGATGGTATTTCATTTGGTTGAAATAATAAATTTTAAATTGTATGTTTTTAGAATTTGAATTGGTGTTATTCTGAAATAGAATTTGCACGAATTTTATTTGTTTATAATTATGATAATTTTTGTGCTTACAAAAAATAAAAATAAGTTAACCATTTTGAGTCTTGTTTGTTAAGTGGTTTAATTAAAATGGGTGACTCAGCACAAAAAAAAAAAAAGGTGGTATGTGAAAACCCAAACAATACATACACACACACACACATATAGTTTCAACCTATAGCGTCCGTTTTTAATGATTGCACTATTTATTATTGGACCAAAATACCAATTGGTTTTAGCCATAGACGAGAATTGGACCCAAAATCTCTTATTCAACCATCAAAGACAATACGTATATTAAACGGCTTGAAATATGCCATGTTTGTATTAATAACCTAACATGGCTTGTTTAATAAGTTTGTTATGTCGGTAGTGTTTTATTAACTTGACACGATTCTTAAATAGGTCATGTTTGGACTGATCTATGTAATTGAATACCCTCAATTACCTTGACACGATACAACATGAACATGACCTATCAACGCGAATTTGCACCCTTATAACCCTACAATGTTATGTTGGCCTTAATTTGGATATGTTGACAATGCAAGTGAGTAAAAAATACCATTTCAAAACTAATCCTCCAACTCCTCCCACACCCCCAAGGCAAACCAAAAAAAAAAAGTGTAATAGGTAAAGCTAAAAAATAACATTGTCATATTAATGCATTACGGTTAAGTAACCAGGGTTGCCACCAGCAATTTTATGAATTCTTTACCCCCAAAAAAAAACTATTAATTGTAGTCAAGCTCTGTTTCTTGAGTTATCAAAGTTGAATTGATAAACTAATTTCAATTCTCAGTATAACAAGTGCAAAGTTTGACAACAAACTTTGTTGTAGCCTAAGCTAAGACTACAACTTCATTTAATATCTTTTTATTGAAAGTGAATTTTGACAAATCTACCATTAGATTACATCTTCTTTCTATATATTTCATACTTGCAAAATTTTCAGAAGATTAAAGATAAATCGCTATGTCATCAATTGAATGTTTAAATTTCTAATTTTTTTAATCTAAAATTATACATAAAAAAATAAATTTATAGATAGTAAATAACATCTGATTGAAATGAAATTTGACATGTGTATTATGAATATAAAGAACATGCAATTTATAGTTAGATTTTCAAAATATGTAGTCATGTTAATTTTTTTAATGTGATTTGTAGTCTTAAGCTATAAATAAGTTCATTTGTAGCCAAACTTTATCCATATAACAAATGAAACCTTCTTGGCCACATTTTGAGCTCCTAATATAATTTTAGTTGAGTGGAGTACTTAGTTCACTTTTATTTCTTGTTTGACAGAACAGCTAGAGCCTAGCTATTTGTATTAATGCAGGCCAGTCCTTTGAGGTGCCTTTAGATTTGTTTCTTCTTGAAATTTTATTTGTTTATTTGTTAAAATTGATCAGAATGCAGTTGTATCTATAAAAATAGGAGTAAGAAATTGTGCATAAACAAATCAATTAATAAACTGACAAAAAAATCCATACGTATACTAAATCTGTTACTGTGTATTATATTCATGTCCCAAGGCCTGTATGCTTCAAGATCTCACTGGTTTCATATTAGTAGATCTCTGTAATTGATCCTGGTTTACATTGGGTGAATTGGTGAAACAAGGTAGTTAGAAAGGCGATAGTCAGCACTTAACATTTTGACAAGAAGGGGAAGATCCAATTAAAAAGAAAATAAATTTTATATATACATAAAAGGAAGATAAGAACAACACAAACTACAAAATTAGTGGGTGTGTCTCCTTACAAGTTTAGCTTGATGTGTGCATAGATTAATGTGGAGTTTCCACAAGCTTTGTGGAACCATCAATCATAGCCATGGTTAATTATTTTATTGGGAATTTGGGATCTAACCAAAAGTTTGGTATTTTCCCCAAGATGATAATCAATGACTACGTAATTCTGATGAAGATTGTACATTTGTAAATATACGGCAGAATTTTTTAATTTTTACACGGAGAAATTTTTTAAAGGGGATGCTTTCAAGCACACAATTATAGCGTTCTTTTGGTTGTTTTTTAGAGAATTATAGCCTATCCCTTTCGACAGGATGATGTGTTTGATAGTTGATTTAAAAAACCGTTTCCCAGGAAAAAAAAAAATTTATGTGGCCATGGCAACTTGGGTTTTGTGTTTTCAAAATTGGTTTTCTTATAGTGTTTTGAGAATTTGTTCTCTAATTGGTTTTATTTTTATTTTTATATATATATAATTGTTTTCTCACCCCAAAAAACTGATGAATCTGTTTGGCACAATATTTTCTATTTCAATTTTTTTTACTCAATCTGTATTCTCTTAATATATATATATATATATATAGGTCATTCTACCATACCCCCTCTTTTTTTAGAGGGTATGGTACCCACCTAAATCTAAACCGTTGAATAAACAAAAATTTGATCCGGACCATTCATTTAATTTAGAGTAATTTAAAGCAAACACTGGCTACCGGTCAAACAAGTTATATATATATATAAGTAAAAAAAAAAAAAAAAACCCAGTCTTCACTGTGTGCTTCTCTTTCTCACGAACAAAATTCTCTCCATCGGGCTTCTTTCTCTCGCGCTTCCGATTCGGTTTATCTGAAGAACCCAGAATCGGCTTCTTCTCTTACTAATAAACCACAAGAACCCAAGGCGGCTAAACAAAACCCAAAGAAGAAGAAACAGTATCGGCCGTCCTCTACCCGGCGACGATATTTGAAATAGGTTTGTCTTTCTCTCTCTCTTTCTCTCAGACGAAGTTGATTTTACTGCTAATATACTGATTATTAAAGTTTCTTTGACTATCAACGCATGATTTGTATTTAGTTTTATTCATTGTTAGTAATCCCTAATGCTATTAATTGATTTGGGTTTTTATTTTTATTATTTTGATAGGAGATTTGGGTGTTGTTTGTTAACTTATTTTGGCTGAGAGATTTGTTGCTTCTGCTGTTTTTGTTTCTTCATGGGTGTGGATTTATTTGGGTTTTTGGTTGCTTTTGAGACCCCTGTGTTTTTTTTTGGTGGGTTGGGAATAAATGGATAAAGTAGTTTTCTTTATTATGTTTCTCATTCAAGAATCATGATTGTGTTTATGGGCTTTTGATAAAAATTCAATTTTTAACATTCTTTAGTGATAATGATTGAATGATGATGAATTGGATGTGATTTGATTGCTATTGAACTGTGATCTCATTAATCTAGAGATATATTGCTGTTGTGGGGTTGGATTGCTAATAGGCAAGCATGGGATTCCAATTTTATAATACTCTGTTTAGGAGAATAATTGAGAGAAAAAAAGATATGGTTTACATTTGAGTCCCATGAGATGTAGTACAAGTTGAAGCCCCCCAAAAATGAAACTGCTCTATAGCTAATAAAGAAAAAAAGGCTGCGCTATTGCAATTTTAGCTACTATCTTCCTTGTGATATATGGTTGGGGTTCAACATTTTAGGCTGCCAACTGCCCTATGGTTCAAACCTCACCTCCCATCTCCCCACTATCTACCAATCAAAGAAAGACAGAAGAAGTTATGTGCCTAAGTACAGGATCCACCCAAATAGCAATTTTTTGTCCTACTAGCAATAATTGTTTCTACTTGATGGCTCTGATGCACACTCGAGAGTGTCCAATGTAGTTTTCACAAGCTTTTGGAACCACCTCCCAATCACGGATGTTGTTAGTTTCCACAGCTAGATGCCAACTGAGGCAGTCAATGCTGGGATTGTAGTGGCCGCCAATTTGGTGGGGGATTCCTCGGTGTGTTGATATAATGGTGGCAAGGAAGAACAATGATAAAACTTTCACGGTTATTTGTGAGGGAAAGAGCTAGAGCACTTTGTGCAAATTGACAGACTTCATTGCTTGGTGCCTCTATTTATAAGCTCTAACTCTACAAAGTGGCCTTACTTAGGGATTTAATTTACTCAAACACCACCAGTCCAGTAAAAGATCATTTCAATTGAAAATTCATACACTTGCATGATCACACCATCATTAAAAAATTTACTTGGCTTTTGTTAACAACTTAAGAAGGAATCTATTTGTTTCTACTACCAATAATTGTTTCTAACCACCCTCCCTCATTGTAAATATTGTAAAAGCTAGCTTAACCACATGTATGTGTAAAACATAAAATGCCTTTGGTCAAAACCATAGAACTTATATATATATATATATATATATATATATATATATATATATATATATATATATGCCAAGACCTTATAATTCAACTTTCACTTCTTGATATTTCCAATAGACATCTAGGGTTCCTCTTACCCCTAATTATCAATACATATATGAAGTGGGGTACATATCAGAGACAGACTTCCAATATTAGAAATTTGCAATGTCCTTTAGCCAAATTAATACATAAGCATAATCCGTTTCAGCCAATGAAAGGAGATCTCATATTCTCATCTTCTAAAGATCCGGGACAGAGGTTTTATGAATTCTTTATATGGGCGTACGACGGGCTCAATGTTTTCTTCAATTGAGGGGTTCCTAGATTTTATGGACTACCTAGGCTCTAGCTAGTTGTTTTTTTCCCCTCTTTAGGATTCTTGTATACAACCTGTGTACTAGATTGTCATTTTTTAAATAAATTTATTTACATATAAAATAAAAATTCCCATCACATCCCAATCCCTCACATGTGTAGAAACCAATCCAACCCACATGGAACAAGTTGGGTTGGGTTAGTGGATTGTGCTTACATATTCCATGGCTTATAAAAATTTATGCTTTCATAAACTATTTAAGCATTTTTTTTAATAAATTTTTACAATTCACATAATATGACTAAATCATATTCCAAACTCATCAAAACTAATTCTTAAAATATTAAAATAAATCAACCTAAAAAACTAAAATAACCATAATCAAATGGGTTGGAAAACCTACCAACCTGAACCCAACCAAACTCAAGGCTCAAAATAAAATTCCAACCCAACCCAAGACATCGGGTTGGGCTGGGTTGGTTTTGTCAAGTTAGTGGGTTGGCCCACTTCAGCTTCATACCTTAAAGCATTGACCCATCATCAATCAGTGACTTCTATTTTGTTAGGATGCAGACACGGTCAAATATCTTGTATAACTAGTGTCAAGGATAGTAACAGTAGAGACTGCAGTTGGCAGTCTAAAATGTTGAACCCCAACCATAGATCACAAGGAAGATAGTAGCTAAAATTGCTTACGTGCAGCCTTTTTTTCTTTATTAGCTATAGAGCAGTTTCATTTTTGGGGGGCTTTAACTTGTACTACATCTCATGGGACTCAAATGTAAACCATATCTTTTTTTTAATTGTGTTCCTTTGATAAATAATATTACTTATTAATTGTTTTTAAAAAAAGAATGAATCTTCATTCATTGGAATAATATCGCCTTCATATAGACACTCATCATTAACACAATTTTTATCATACCGCAATTACAACTTGTTTCCATAAGTAGTTGTGAGATTTTTTATTTTTATTTTTTTTATGGACCTTTATTATATCTGTACATATCTATTCTATTTAGTTTGGTTAAGTTTACTACTTATAAACATTTAGTGTCAGTCAACTATTTGCGTTAAAAGTTGATAGCAGATTATTATCTCATCCCTAACTTTACAACAACAACAAAAAACCCTTGATCCCATGAATCAATGGTTGGATTCCTCATCTCTTACTAAGGAGGAAATTTAATGATCACTGATTAAGTTAAGGAGGAAAAAGTTTGCAATTCCCACAGCTTTCAATTGTGATTTTTTTTTTTCAAATGTATGTTATTGCTTACCTTGTTTTTATTTCATGTTATATTGAGATAGGAGCATGGGGAGAGTGGAAAATATTGAAGAGCAGGGTGCTGTCCAAGTTCCCCCCCCGAAAAGACCTGTTGGACCATTTTTAATTTATTACTAAGATTCATTTTCATTATATATCCATTTATAATATATTTCCTATTGTTATATTTAAAATAATATGTTTCATTAAATTTGGATTTTCAGTAAAAAGCAATTGGAATTGATGAAATCTAAGGGCATTGTCGATAAGATAAGCACAACTGTAAGTGAATAATATTTATAGTTTTTAGATTATTGTTATTGTTTAGTTGACATGACATATTCATGGAGATCTTAATTGAGTTTGAATATCTATTACAGGTTAAGAAGGAGATTAGAGAAAAGTGGATGAATCTTGATGAAGACTCTAAATTAGAGTACAAGAAGGAAGCAAGTGAGAATTCTGAAAAGTATGCTAATTTGTCACATAATATTCCTCGCAAAGCACGTAAAGTAAGTATTTACCTATGACACTTTTAGCATTCAGGATTATGTATTAAATTTCACAATGAAACCCTTTTTATTCATTATATAATGCAGGTTTCATTATATACTCGGTGTGCCCCTAATCGTGTTCATTTGATGGTTTCAAATTTAAATGAAAGACAAAGATTTGTTATTCGAGAAATGGGATTTGGTAGTATGTTGGATTTAAGGTCTATACAGTTGAATAGAGATTTTTGCAAATGGTTAGTTGAACATTTTGACCACAATTCTTGTGCATTGGATATTTGTGGAAGGAGGTTACCAATATCCACTAAAGATGTAGAATTTATTCTAGGAGTAAAATCAAGTGGGGTAGATGTGTCTATTGTTGCAAGCGCTGAAGAGATAAATCATATATGCCAACAACATGGATTAAATGTGGTAGGGGATATACCAATTAACCTCTTAGAGGGTAAGCTGAAGGAGATGAAAACATCAGGAAAAGAGTTTGTTGGTTGTTTTGTGCTGTTTGTATTGGGTACTTTATTATGTCCCACTTCTAAACCTTATATCAAACGGTCCTTTATCTCAATTCTCCTTAATATTGATGAGTTCAAAAGCTTGAATTGGGCGAAGTTGGTGTTGGATTTTCTTATTCGAGGTGTGTGCAAATATAAAGAAAAGAATCGTGTTGGCGTTAGTGGTTGCTTGCTATTTTTAATGGTAATTTGTAGAAAATAATTACTTTCAAGAATATGATTTTCTTTTTTATCAAATTTGTATGACTCTTTTGACTAAATTTCTATGACCCTTTTATACATATTGCAGTTGTTTCATTTTGAGCATGTCAATGTTGAAACGAATATTGAACATGTGTCCAAACGACCTCAACCACGTATCTGTTATTGGGGGAAAAAAGAAGTTAACCAAAGGATGCTTAAATTACATTCAATTGGAAGTTTTGACAGTCCTAAGGTAATAATTGACTTTTTTTAATGTTTGACTATTTAGAAATAAGTTAAATATTTTTTATATGTGAATTATTACCCCCATGTAGTTGACATAATTTTTATTTTCTTTTTATCATAGTTGTTTGTAACACAAATGGATGGTGGACATGAGACAGAAAATATTCCACTACAGAAACAAGATATTAATGAATCTCATGCTATGCCATCTCAACATGAAGACAAGCCAAATATGGTATCTTTTTTCAACCAATAAATCTTATGAATTTGATGATAATTTGGTGCTAGACATTTGTTGATGATTGTACCTATAAATTAATCCACAGTGTTTTGATGAAGCAATTCGTAGAATTGAGCAATCAATAACAAGTCTTAAAGATGAAATGCTAGTCATGCAGAAAACCGTGACAAATATTGGAAACAATGTGGACACATTTAAGAATGACATTCTTTTGGAGTTAAAGAAAACAGCAAGGGAACATTATGGACATTCCAATGACCTCAACTTAAATGATGTTGTAGATGTTAAAAAAGAAATGAAGTCTGCATCTCCATATATAATCCAAGACACAATGGATGACGATGATACAGTATGTGCTAAAAAAGAATCTAAGATAGAGTCTACATCTCCAGTTCAAGACAAAATAAAACAAGATGATACAGAGCACATTAAAGAAGTATCTAAGATAGTGTCAATGGAGGAAGACTGTAGTGTTCACATTGCTGGGCAAACTCAATCTAATCAAAAACTTGGCAGCAAAACACCCTTATCTCATAATGTGGTAAGTGAATTAGTATTTGTTATTTATTTATTTTAAATGTGTTTAGGATGTTTAGTAGCAACATGAGTTTTTTTTTTTTTTTTATTGCACAGGATGTGGATATGATGCAATTAACTTTCCCTCATAATGTTCGACTTAATGCATCATGTGTTACACCTTCTAGCAAGCCTAAAGTCACCAGATCACAAAAACGCAGCCCAATTGTCACATCACAAGCTGAAGTTCCAAAAGTCAATAAAAGGCAAAAAATCAAAGATTCATCGCAGGTGAGTTCATGAATGTGTACATTGATATATAAGGGTGTGAAAACAACAAATTTTTATATGCTAATTTGATTATACTATATTCTTTTAGGAATCTAGATTGGGTGATGACGAGGATATGAATGAGTTCGAACCATTTACTGAAATGGAGAAGATCATATGTAACTACATTTTTAATAAAAATTTTGAAGAGAGGTTTGTCCTTTTTGAAGTTGTTATTAAAAATAATGAATTTATTGAATAAGCTCTAACATAAGAATTTGTCAATGAATAATGTTTAGTGAAGTTCTTGTTTCCATGAAATATGAGTATGGTGATCGTGCAGCTTTCAATACCTTGCTCCCTAACCAATGGATAAGCAGTCAGGTTAGCGTATGAAATTTAAATACACTAATAAATATTTGTGTTGTTTATTTATACAATAATTATAACATTATGTTGTATTTTAGATTATTAATTTGTTCGTTTGCAAGATGAGGATGGAAGAAAACAAATATACAGACATGTTTGTGTGGTATTTGCCAACGCATTTTGCTGTAAGTTTTCCTAATATTTTGGTTTTTGTGCTTATAGTGTTTAATTTGTTTTTCTTGAATATATGTTTTGGATTGTGCATGTTGAGTTTAATTAATACCGTATTTTTTTGAAATTTTTATATATTTTTGTAGCAAAAAATGCTTGAAGAAGATGGCAATCCCACACTAGAATGGTTTAAAAAGACATATAGGGACGATGACAAGTATATGTCAAATTTGGTGAAGTGTGAACGGGTAATTTCACTTAGCGCGCGCACACACATGTATATTACATTTACACATGCTAATACATTGTTCATTTGTACCTGTAGATTTTTATCCCTATGAATGACAATAATAGTCATTGGTACTTATGTGTCGTTGATTTTGCAAAAAGAATTATATATATACTGGACTCTTTGCAAAGTAGAACTAGTGAAGGCATTCGAACAAAAAATGTTAAAACTGTGGTATTGTTTCTTACTCTTTCTACTCAATAATGATTGTTTTTAATGTAATTTTGCTAGGTATTGTACTAAAAATAACTGATGTTAAAATCCAACTTTGCGATAGGTTACAGGCCTTGATAAGTTGTTGAGTTTTTTGGAGAAAGACAAGTATATTGATAATATTACCAGATTTAAATTCAAATCACCCATCTCAAATCCTCAACAAAATAATGGGTAGGTACCAAATTGTACTAGTACATATGGATAACTATTCTATGCATTTTTTAAATTGCAAAATTTTAACAATTTTCATTTTTCAGGTATGATTGCGGGATGTATGTTATAAAACACATGTTTACAAATACTTCCAGCAGGCATTTACCCCTTTTGGTAATAATTTTCTTTGAATTAAATACAAATTTTCACATAATTTTTTTAAACTACTTCTTAATTACATGTCTAATTATTTGTAGGAGAGTTGGTCGGAACGTTTACGGTACAAGTTGGCAGCAAGTCTAGTGCTTTCAAAGAATAATGATCAACGTTCAAGAATTGTTGAAATTGCTAGAAACATTCCACTACAGGAATATTTTCGGTCACTCAAAGATTAGTATAAAAGAATGAATAGGATACTGTTTATGAGTTAGTGATTTAGTGAATTGAATTTTTTTTTTTAATGAATGGGAGATTGATTTTTTATCTTTCATACAGTAATTTAGTGAATTGCTTTCTATTTTTCTTATGAATGTGAGGCTGAATTTTTTTTTTGTTATCACATACGTTTTTGTTGTGCACAAACTGTTTTGATTTCAGCTGCTTGGTTTAAAGAGCTTCTAACATCTCCCCACTCTCTTCATCTGAAGCATTGAACAGATTTTTGGTTTGAAAAAAAATCATATCATAGTAATTGATGTTTTTGAGTTTCTTTTTAGACCCATCTTGAGTTTAGCCTATTTTAGTGTTTTTTAGAGGTACTTGAGAGAAAAGTTTGTGGCCTTTTTACCAGACTAGCAAATATGTGTCTTTCTTGTAGGATATTGAGTACAATGTGATAAATTATAGTTTTCAATTTTAATGTGGTAAAGCAAGTACTCTTGACTATTGTGGTAATCTCTTTTGGCTTAGAAGCAAAATATATATTTTCTTGAAGATTGTGTCTTGAATAATAAGTGCTGGAGTTGCAAGCTATTGCTCTGGTGGCATTGGCAATTCTAGTGTCTGCAAGGCAGTGGAAGGCCATTCTTTTAGTATTGGCAGCAGTGAGTTCTGCTGGAGTTTATGGATGCTCAACTGCTATTGCAATGAACACAATGAACTTCATTAGGACTCATCGAAGATTGTAAGTGATCAGTTGGTACGTTTGATTACTTTCAGGCAAGAAGATCATAGGATTTAAAAGCTTCTTAGAAGGATAATATAGAATCTGAAAATAGATTGTTGTATTGGGATTTATTCTACGTCAAGATTCGTATTGCACCGGTGCCTCCTATTTGCGCTCCAAAGAAATAGATCCATTAAATAGTGCATTTTCGTGCCCATGCTATGGACATGGTGGTATTTACAAGCAACACTTCTATTCCATTTCCATCAGCTACCCAGTCGCTCATGTTTTCTTGGGTTTTTTGGATAGCCTTCTGAATCACAACAAAAATTCCCAATAATTTTACTCCACCTAATTTGCCCACCTCATCACACTTGAGCCCACTAAAATGTACAATATAAATTTTTTTAATGGTCCATGTGTGATGTGGTACACAAATTAACTGATGTAAAATTATTGTGAATTTCTGTCATGATCTAGGCATCCATCCTGAAGCTTTGTTTTAATAATAGGCTCTAGCGCACCTAAACCACTTATTTGTCATTAAGAATTCAGAAACACCTTAACGGGAGAACCCAAATCCAAAAACAAGCAAATTATTTTTCCTTATGGTGTTAAATCCAATAGTAATGTTAATTATTAAGCTACATACACGAGAATCTTCCAGCTCCTCCCAATCTATCAATGCTTGAATGGTTGAACCCAATTCCGCATTAAGGGCGAGGGGTACCACTGATGAGAAACAACAAGAGTTGCTTGATAGAGACGTCCAAAGCTACCATAACTGGTAACTCAAAGTGAAATCTTTTTTAACTTCCAAAAGAAGTGAATAATTAATTTTGATATCAAGGCTGTTTTTCCCCTTACATATCAGAAGCTTAAACAAATACAGCTTCCCGTTCAAACAAGATGAGAACATCTAACAATAATTTTTTTTTTGGCTGAATAACATCTTACAGTATTTACCCATTTAATTTCACTCGCAAAACACTTTGCTTATGACGCTTTCCATATCCATGGCATGTAACAATTTCAAGGAATCGCATGTTTTAAACTTCCAGATATAACTTCTGTCAACTAAGACATACAGAATGCGTTTGGATCCGAATTATTTTTTCTGCATTTTTGCGTTTTGCGTTTTTTTTTTTTTTCGTTTCTTCTGGGGGCAAAACTGCAGTGCACGTACTGTAGATATACTTTTTCAGCAATTTTTTATTAAGAATGAGACTCGCAGTACCATTCATACATTTAAAAATTATTTTGCTACAGTATTTTCAGTTTTTAGCAATAAGTTCTATCCAAATGGACCCACAATTGAAAAAAATAATAATAATAAATTTAAAACAACAATAACAATAACAATAATCAAGCACCACAAACATCTGTATTAAGCCTCAATTAACACATATAATACACAAATACTACATGCCATTGCTCTTAAAACATATACAATCAGCCTCTCCTCTGCCCTTTTAATTTTTTTATTTGGGTGCAAACCAAAACCCCAAGACCGAGAGAGATGTGGTAGTTCTGCTCCGTTTAAATTAGAGTTACCACCTTTTGTCATCAAACAATTAATTCCTTCATTCATATGAACCAATATTGCAGTAAATTGGCCACTAGCTGAATTTCAATATAGAAATTAAAGCACTGTACAATCTGACATCAGGTGTTTGTAGCGTAGATGTCCAGCCCTACCACCTGATAGTTACAGTCCATTTGAGTTGATGGACATTGAATGCTCTTCTGAATGGAATAATCTAGAGGCTTTAGAGTTAGTAAATGATGATATGTAGGATGATCTGCTATCATTATAATTTGTTGAGGGTAGCGGGGATGAAAAGCCTGGGATCCTTGGCAATCCAGTGGTAGTATCCGTGCCCACGCGTAAGTTTGAATTTTGGGGTAATACAACAGATTCAACCTCCTCAAGTGTCTACAAACAACAACAGATAGTAGTTCAGGTTTTTCGCCAACATGAGAAATACATAAAACCCATAGTAGTCCAACAGTAATATTTCATAAGGTAAATTGGTGAAAGGCCATGTATAATTTCCAAGGAATTATTCAGTCAAGTACATAAAGAGGGAAAAAAAGAAGGAAAGGGAGGGAGGGGGGATCCTTCATGGTAGTAAAAAATGTTGAAAGCAACCGCTGAATATCGAAGAGCTTTTCCACCATATTAACATAAGAACAAGATCTAATGAAGTTACCAGTGGAAGAACCTATTTGACCAACTGAAGCTGTTTCAGGTCAGTTATGTCGGTTAGGTTTTCATGATGGCTGCAAATCTTATTTCTGGAAATTGGGCCATAAAAAGGGATACCAGAGATAGCTGGACTGCCACCAACATAATCCCTTCCCTTTTCACAATCGCAGTATTCTAGACAAAACTACTTATTATATTAATCTTTGTACAAGTAAGGATCTTTACCTATCAAAAAAAAATTATATTACTCGTTGTACTATTTAAAAGTTAAATACCTGAATAGCCTGTTGCAAAACAAGGTACATTTCTCTCGTCTGTTTTCTTTTTACAGCTAGTTCTTTCTGCTCCTGCAATAGCTCTTCAAAAAGGCTCTCTCTGCATAATTACCAGTAAAAACAAGCTCAAATTTCACCATTAACATTTATACACAGTTGTTTCTCAACAACAATCTAATAAAGTACCACAAAAGTAATACACGTCCACTACAGTCCTTCACACAAGCCATGGTTCATCATTAGCAAGCCTAAAAATCAGCTGATCCAGATGAAGACAGGGAGTCCTCACCCATACAGTTCTTTTCATACGTCAAGAGTGCTGACACAATGTATCATTTTGAGCAAATCAGAGGACTCGATCATTTCGAGCAAATTAGAGGAGTTTTATAGGTTAGGTTCTCACTGCTCATATCTTTGAAGTCCCAACACCACTTCTTATGACTTGAAGTTCCAATTACAATAAAGCTGCCACAATGAAACCAGGGACTATACCACAATCCCCAAAGAGTCCATCGACTTTTGGGTAATCAGAATCACTTCATCACTTCAATGTCTCTGTAATCAGTTGATTGCAGTGAAACATGATCTAAATTCTTTCATTAAATTTTAAACCTCACATGTCAAGGGACCCACTTTAACTTTTAAGGATTATTTCAGGCGCTTAAACTTAAAACAATCAAGTAGTAAAAGAACTAGTTAAACAGACTAGTTATTTTGTTGGGGGTACAATGGACCCTTGGTGAATATATTTATTTCACAAAGTGGGATCTAAAGTGACACATATTAATTAAAATGAAATGCATTAACTAAGTAGACACACAGAAAAGGAGATGGCATATCACATATACTGGATATTTTTTTAAGTATTTTTTTTAAAATTCCAACAGTGCCAAACAACTGATGATAATAAAAAAATAAAGACCTAAGAGTCCCCGAGTTAAACACATACCTGTATAGTTTTTGTATAAAGATGCTATGAAGCTCCCTTCTCGCTTGCAATTTAAGTTATCCTCCTTTCTTGTTGTTCGAAATCCTTCTTTTGCACAAACCCATCTCCTAGAGGTAACAATGTTATTTTTGTTACGCTTTAACTCATCTTTGCGAATGCTAAACCCAACCAACTTCGCATATGTGTTATAAAATTGTCCGCCATCATCTATGGAACTGAATCTCAAACTAGTTATTTCTGCATCTGTCAAGTGATCTATTCCTTTCTCAAGAATAGTGATCCAGTGTTTTTGCACATTTTGTGTAGCATCACCACTGCCTTGTTGTCCCATGATACAGTCATTATCTATAATATTATTAACATCCTCGCCAGCATCATCATTCAAATCAATGAACACAACCTCCCCACTGTTCTCTGTATTATGATCCATGTGGATTGTGGACCAATATATTATTCCTAAAAATAGATATACACTTATGAATAAAAAATAAAAAATAAAAAAAGGGTAACACAATAAAGCTAACATAATGTTACAAGTAACGCCAACAATTAGTAAAAAACATTACATGTTAATAAGTCACTAATAATGTATACTTTTGGAATAACTTCAAGCATTTCACTTACACTATAGAGAGCACAAACCAGTAATTTGGACCTTTATCACTCAGAAATCATGGATGAAAAAATTGACACGAGGATTTAAAAAGATCCAACTTCTTAAGTTAATGATTAATTATCAAAAAATTTGAAGTCATTTAGATGTGAGAAATAGAACTCAGCATGACTGCACAATTTCATTTACAAAATGAGGAATCTGTACAAATTATCTAATTAACCTATTTAGCTTACATCAATTTGTACATTTTTTGTAATAAAATTTGTAGAAGCTTTGGTACTTTTATAACACATGAAAGCTCTATACTTTAATACAATGGAATCCTTAGAAACTTGAGTTCATCTTGAACTTTTTCTTTCAAGAGAGAATCTGAAAATGTTTTAAAAAGATATTAAAATAGTAGGTTATTCAAAGGTGCCCTTTTTTTTAATGTGTCATTTTTACTTAATCTTATTGTAGAGTTTTGGAGTTAGTTGCAAGTATTTGGTCTTTGAATTTCAATTAAATATGCACCCATGACAAAATTGGGACAAAATTGAGGTGAGAGGACTTAGTATATTCAGAAGCTAGCTGAATATTAGAGAAGAGGATAATTTGAAAATTCACCCGTTCAAAGAAATAATTTGAAAAGTCAATGCGTAAATATTGCAAGTAATGATTGATAATAGAATATTGAAAATATTTAGCATGGAACTCATTTAAAATATCCTCTCTCTTTATTAAAAAAAAAAAATGTATGAGCCGGACAAGGCCTGGCTTTCTGCTGATCAATAAATCTGGTAAGACACAGAATATATACTTACTTGGTGCACAGTAAATTGTCATGGAAAACGCATGGGATAGCCTGTGATTATGTGCAACTTGTATGTCTAGCTATATATTAACCTAAAGAGAAGCTAAATAAGGATGTAAACTTGTTGTTTTGTGCCTTAGCCTATGCACAAACCCATCTCCAAAAAATTTCATAATGTGACTTGTAAACTATTATCTAATTAACCAAAGAAACACAGTAAAATATTTGCATATTAACACAACACATATTTGAATTAGATACAATATAAACATACAATGTCAAAAAGAACAAGTTGCAATGGAACAAATTAATTTTTGAACAAGCTCACCTCCTTCAGAAGGTCTGCTTCTAACAAATATGGAGACCACTGCAACAGCATCAAAAGATTAGACATAAAATGTTGATTACCACGCAGGATTTTCGGTGTACCAATTGATGAATTAAACTGATAATCCACCTGCATTCAACATGGTGGACTTCAAAGTAAGAGAAACCAGGAAACACACAGTAATTGACACCTACCATGACTTTGTGATTTAATATTTATTCGCACAAAACAAGACTCTACCCAGGCTAATCATAGTGTATAACTTATGAGATGTTCACGCCACAATGCATGAATATAGATCATATTAACACATTTATTGCTCATACACTAACCAAATGATATTTACGAGTTCACATTTTTTAATTTTTAAATGCAAATTAGCGAAAATACATGGAATGTCACTACTCACAATACAAGGACCTCAAAGTAGAGCAGTGAAACTCACCGTGTGTAGTACTATTCTGTCTTGGCCTGATCGTGATAAAAATGGATACAAGAGGAGTCCAATGCTTTGAGTCAATATCCTATTTATGGAATACACTAATATTAGGAAACAATAAGTTTGTACTGGCAATAACAAAAGTAACAAAATCAATATGAATAAATAGATTAAAAATTATTATTCTTTGATGTATAAAGGTTATTCTTAATATCTTTGTTCACATGTCAATGATATTTTTCTCACCATAATTAAAAAACAACTGTCAAATGAGTAAAGCATCAAATTACAGGGAATAGAGAAACAAAATGCAGAAGTACACATGTAGAAAAGATGCAAGGGATCTAGAAGTCATAGAATCCTTGAATACGTGAAAAGCAGATGGACCCCTAGGCCAAATAAATTTCCAACTTCTTGAAAGTCAAATAA
The DNA here is from genome assembly GCF_040712315.1 of Castanea sativa. Taxonomy (NCBI): domain Eukaryota; kingdom Viridiplantae; phylum Streptophyta; class Magnoliopsida; order Fagales; family Fagaceae; genus Castanea; species Castanea sativa. Next base: position 55,142,499 of record NC_134018.1, read on the forward strand.
AAAAAGAATTCAACTAAAGTAAAAAGAATTAGAAGGTGAATCCAAAGCTCCCATGCACGCACACACACATCTAGATAGCCAAATTGGAATCTATAAATAATATCGAGTTGCTGCAAAACTTTTTTGGTACCAGAGAACCCACAAGAAACCCTTTTAACCCCTAACACACATCTTGCTAATAACCATATCAAGCCCACAATTCAGCTGCTCTTATTCTATTCCCCAAGGCTCTGAAACAGCTCAGGTTTGACTTTGATGAAATGATGCAGGCCAAGACTTGTGAGGGGTGGTTGAAACCAAGGGATTCAACCAAGAAAATGGAGAACTCCAAGGATGCCACTCAATTTGGGGTAGCAGACTTAATCAACACTACTAAAAGCAAATGCTACTCCACACGACCAACTTAATTAGAAGTAATAACTCAACTAAACTCCAATTGTAACACAAACTTGCAAATATTTCAGAATCAAAGACGCCCTCTCTTCTCTTTCTCTTTGATATTTTATTGGAAATTACAAGGCATGACCAGTCAGGACTTTCAATAAATGCTAAGCAACTTCCAAGGTGCTTACTAGATAGTGAAAAAATTTATTCCCTGGACACAACATACTACACACATTCACTCCCATCCAACCCAAAATAAATAAATAAACAATAGATCAATACTATTTTTTACAAATTAACAAACTTACTTATAATTTAGGAAAAAAATTGACTACTGTCTAAATTTGCCTTACATAATGAACAGGGATCAATAAAAACATCAACCAACACTGCAACATAGATAATCATAGAATTCTCATGGTTTAAGTATATACAATCATCATAGTTTTCTCACCTGCTAGCGACCAAAAGGAGTAATAGAAGAAGTAAAACCTGCTGGGTTGTGTTCCTAGCAAACCTGCGAACCCAAAAAGGGAACCAAAAATTAAAAACAATCAAGCAATAAAGGGACCAAACGGAAATTTTAAATACATATAATAAAAAATAAAAACCAGATGGAAAAAGGAATGTTAAAAAGGGATGTACCGAAATTTAGAGGCGATAAACGGCAGATTTCGCGAACAAAGAGAGATGCAGAGAGAGATAGAGGAAACTGTATCTTTTATCGTCGACATCGAAGGGAAGAAGATATGCTGCTACCGAACTGAGAAAATTCCGGAGCAGACAACTTTAGAGCTCCGTGGGCTTGTGGGATTCTTAGAGCTCCGTAAAATGTGAAGAATTGTTGGTCAGAGAGAGAGAGAGAGAGAGAGAGAGGTGAAAACTGAAAAGAGGGAAAGGAAAGAATTGTTGGTCAGAGGAGGTGAATTTACAAGAATTGAGGGAGAGAGTCATTCTTAGATTTCAGGGGCATTATAGTCATTTTTTATGTTCTAATGGTATTTTGATCATTTTATAGGTTGTAATGGTTTTTTTTTTTTTAAATGTTAGAGGGAATTGAAGGAGTTTTGGTAATTTTTTAAGTTTTGAGTGAATTTCGGTCCTTTTTAATGTTTTCGAGATCATTTTGTAGGTATTAAGGATAGGGATGTGTAGCGAACCCACCAAAATCAAACCGACCCGACCCAACCCACCGGGTTAGGTCAATTTTTAGGAGATGGTGGGTTAGGTTAGGTCATGATTTTTTTTTTTTTTTTTAATAGTGAGTTAGGTTAGGTTTGGGTTATGAGATTTACAAACCTACCTAACCCAACCAGACTCACCTATATTTAATATATTTTTAAATTTAAAAATATATATTATATAATTTTGATAGTTATTTTTTTTTACCCTTTTTCCTAAACAAACCCTGTACATTACACGACTAAGGCATGAGAGAATGCATATGTGGTTGGATCTAGACCCTACACTTGGAATGACTGTGAACAAAGGAAGAGGAAGCATTGGCTGAAAGATTCTATTCTTGGTCCGTGCTAAAGGCATGACTACTTTGGAAAGGAAGTAAGATATGCATCTGACATAGTACACTAATACACACAAAAAAGGAGATAATGACTTTCTAAGGTCAGCAACTATAGGGACACTCCTTATTGGTTAAATGCATGCTGGACTACTTTAAAGACGTGTATCATTCACAGTACTCCTGATATCCCTCTCAATGTCCAGGACTTGTTTCCCAAGCAGCAGCAAAGTCACCTACCTACAGGTCTTAGTGCCACATTGACGCAATCTCCATCCTTTAGTCAGCTTTCCATATCACAGCTATGGAAAGTTAGAAAACAAGGTCTCTCTTTAAGAAAGAACACCCTTATTGTACAAGAGCGACCTATTTTCCCCACACAATACAAATTTGAACAGAGCAATAACATTCAATTCTTGCTCAAACCATGGTTTTTCATCCATTTTCCTAGGGTTTTCCACGTACATCTTATTTCCTTTTTACGTTTTTTCTATCACTTTCATCTTCTCTAACATGTGTCATGTCAAAGTTAGCATTTTTGTCACTTACAAGCTTTTTCATGTAAATGTATTGTTAGATAACTTATTTTATTCCTTTATATAAGCTCAAATTTAACTTGCACATACAAAACCCAAACCCTAACTTTTTCTTAAATAGTTTGTGTTTGTTCGGCGTTATGCTCATGATTATTTGGTTATAAATTTGCTTTTAATTGTAGTGGTGTTGTTCTAATGCTCAATTTAATAATAATGAAAATAAAATTTGTCCAACCCATGGGTCCAACCGACCCAAGCCAATCTACGCGGGTTGGGTTAGGTTGAGTTGAACCCTTATGATGGGTTTGGGTTGGATTTTTTTTAACCCACCATGGTGGGTTGGGTTGAAAAAACTTCTTAACCCAACCCATGCACACCCTTAACTAAGGGTATCTCGGTCTTTGTTAAGTTTCTAAGGGTATTTTTAGATAATCTCTATGTATAGGGACCATTATGGTCATTTTCTTCTCTAAGGGTATTATGGTCATTTTCTTTTGTAAGGGTAGTTTGGTCATATTTTAGTTTCGTGGTTATTTTAGTAATTTATTTAGATTTTATGGTAATTTCGGTAGGAAACTTTAGTTTCGTGCTTAGCAATTCAATTATACAATGGCAACAATTGAAGGCAAAAATAATGATGTCATGGCCAAGACAAGTCAGTTCGAAACTTCAATTTTTTTTTTCCATTACACAAGAAATTTTTTTTTTCCAGAAACCAAACCCAAATACAGGCTGGGCTTTATTGAAACAAGGAAAAAAACATCAAGAAACATCACCCAAAACCAGAGGGGCAAAATCCTCAGGACAATCCTCTAACCAAACTTGTAAATCACACACTACTTTAGCATGTTTGGCCAAGGCATTTGCCACTTTATTACATGACCAAGGAACAAAACAAAAATCAGAGAAATATAAAAGAGAAGCTTAGGCTAGAATGTCATCGACTATGTGACCATACAAGGATTGGTTGGCCGATCCATTAGAAATAGCGTTAATGATTACTGTTGCATCACCTTCAAAAATCACTTCGTGTAGCCCAATTTCAATAGCAAATTGTACAGTTCACCTACAAGCTAGAGCTTCAACCATTGCCACGGATTGGGGGAGTGGGACTCGCATTGACAGAGCGCTTATGACCGCGGCATTGGTGTCTCGAATTATCACGCCCAAACTAGCTGAGTCAGTGCTTTTGAATAGAGCTCTGTCGAAGTTGACTTTGTATCGTGGCCGTGTTGGGACAAACCATTTTGGCTGGACTGGATTCCGGACTAGGACTGGTGCATCATTGTGAGCCTCAAGGAAGTCTTGCAAGATTCTGGCAGCTTCAGAGAAGACCTAGTTCAGTGGCATTAACATCACTATGATGAATCTCCCTCAAGACTACACAACATACAAATAAATTAGATTAACATCACTTCAAATTTCTAACATATATTTTCTCAAACATCTTCAATGCATTTCACAACTCAAACCACAGTAGTAACATAGGGAATGAGAAAAAACTGATCCACTGTAACAAATTTCAAACTGAGATATTTTTATCAAGCTAAGAATCATAGTTTTGTTTCAGTGAAAGAAACTAAGGAATAAGAAATGGATACTCTTAGGCAAAGAAATCAAGATCAGAAGAAAAAATCAAAGATCTAGTATCAACATTTCCAAAATGCCAAAGCCAATAGACCCATACACACAACAATTACAAGAAAACCCATTTTCATTCAATCACAATAGATTCGGTCATATTGCAAAGCCCTAATTTTCAAACTCAAGCAAAACCATCAAGCTTTACACTCAACAAGAAAACCCATTAATCAAGCTAATAAAAAAAATCCAATTTCCATACACATAGCATCACAATTTTGGCATAAAAATCCAAAAAAAAAGGGCAGAATACAGAGAGATGAACTAAAACTCTACGAGGCATTTCAACAAACATCTTCAATGCTCACCCAAAAACCAGCTTTAAAAATGCCAATAATAACAGTTATTGCTAATTCCAGAAATCCAAACAAGAAAACCCATTCATCAAGCTAATCAAAACTGAAACAAAATTTTAGTCATAAAACAAAATCTCATCCCTCTCACCCCAAAATCAGTGAGCAAACAAGAGGAAAAAAAAAACCCACATAGAAAAGAAAATAAATTAAGGAGAAAAAGAGGGTACCCGACGACCACTAGCGTTGGTGACGTTGTTGAGAAACCGCTAGAGATGCTGGTGTTGGGGCAAGCAAAATCTTGGTCACGGCTAGACTTGAGAGAACGAGAAAAAAGAGGGACCTTAAGAGAGGAGAAGGTTAGACCGGCAAGCATCGCCGGTGGTGGTCAGTGGGCCTCGAAGGCATCCAGTTGTAGCCATGGTTATGGAGATTAAACTTGTTGGAATAGAGAAAAGTTTTGAAAATTGATTTTGGTGAATCTGAAGACAATAGAAAGGGGAGAGGTGAAGAAAGGTAGCCCAACACTAGGTGAGACACGGATCGATGACGTGGCAACTAGTTGCAACTGTTGGATTAAATTAAAGGTTGAGATTATGAATCCAATTTTTCTTATACGAAAGTACAGAACAGTAGTACTACTCAATAGGGAATTCCATAAAAGTGCACTGACATGTGATATTGGTGTTGCATAATGTGAGGATAGTACCATTAAATGTGAGAAAAAAATAAGAGAATTATGAATGTGATAAAAATAGTGGCGGAGCTAGGATTTTAGTCTAGAGGGGGCAAAATTAAAAGACGATATTAAAAGTGAAATTTATCTAATAAACATTAATCAACAATAATAACAAAATAAATAAAAATTGTAAGCAAATATGAATATATTTCATATTATTAAAATAAATAAACAAAAACAACCAATTCATAGCTACTAAAAAATTTACAAACTGATGGAGTAAAAATATGATTAGTGTTAGTTAAAAAATATAATGAATAAATGTTTGAAATTATTTTTTGTGATTGTTGACATGCTAATTTGTAAGATATAAGTAGTAAAATTTGTAATATCTCTAGCATCATTTAAAGATAAAATGTTGTGAAAAGTATCATAAATAGTAACAATGATGTAAATAATGATATAAAAAAAAATAGTGAAATAGGTGGTTTGGTCACTTTCAAGTTTTAGCAAGTAGAAGCTTTTTTTTTTTTTTTTTTTTTCATGTGACTACTAATACCAAAAAAAAAAAAAAAAATTAGGAGTCAAGCGGGGCAGGTGCCCCCCCTCACCCCCCTCTGGCTCCACCAGTGTATAAAAGTACAGTCACATGTGATGTTGATATTATGCAATGTGAGGCTGGTACCATAAAATGTGAGAAAAAAAACAAGGGAATCATCGAACGTGATAAAAGTACAGTCACATGTGATGTTAGAATAGTCAAATGTGATGTTAGTACAGTCATATGTGATGTTGGTATTACAAAATGTGAGACTGGTACTATAAAATGTGATAAAAAAAATAAGGGAACCATCAAATATAACAAAAAAAATAGTCACAGGTAATGTTGGTACTACGCAATGTGAGGATGATACCATAAAATGTGAAAAAAAAAACAGAACCATCGAATGTGACAACAGTACAGTCACATGTGATGTTTGTACTGCATAATGTGAGAATGTTACTATAAAATGTGAGAAAAAAAATAAGGGAACCATTGAATGTGACAAAATTACAATCAAATATGATGTTGGTACTACACAATGTAAGGAAGGTACCATAAAATGTGAGAAAAAATAAGGGAACCACCGAATGTAACAAAAGTATAGTCACATGTAATTTTGGTACTGCGTAATGTGAGGATGGTACTATAAAATGTGAGAAAAAAAATAAGGGAATCATCGAATGTGACAAAAGTACAGTCACATGTAATGTTGGTACTGCGTAATGTGAAGATGATACCATCAAATGTGAGAAAAAAATAAAGGAACTATTGAATGTGACAAAAATACAGTCACATGTGATATTGGTACTACACAATGTGAGGATGGTACCATCAAATGTGAGAAAAAATAAAGGAACCATTGAATGTGACAAAAGTATAATCACATGTGATGATGGTACTGCGTAATGTGAGGATGGTACTATAAAATGTGAGAAAAAAAAAAGGGAACCATCAAATGTGACAATAGTACAGTCACATGTGATGTTGGTACTGCGCAATGTGAAGATGATACCATCAAATGTGAGAAAAAAAATAAAGGAACCATCGAATGTGACAAAAATACAGTCACATGTGATATTGGTACTACACAATGTGAGGATGGTACCATCAAATGTGAGAAAAAATAAAGGAACCATCGAATGTGACAAAAGTATAATCACATGTGATGATGGTACTGCGTAATGTGAGGATAGTACTATAAAATGTGAGAAAAAAAATAAGGGAACCATCAAATGTGACAATAGTACAGTCACATGTGATGTTGGTATTGCGCAATGTGAAGATGATACCATCAAATGTGAGAAAAAAATAAAGGAACCATCGAATGTGACAAAAATACAGTCACGTATGATATTGGTACTACACAATGTGAGGATGGTACCATCAAATGTGAGAAAAAATAAAGGAACCATCAAATGTGACAAAAGTATAATCACATGTGATGACGGTACTGCGCAATGTGAGGATGGTACCATCAAATGTGAAAAAAAAAATGGAACCTTCGAATGTGACAAAAGTACAGTCACATGTGATGTTGGTACTGCACAATGTGAGAATGGTATTATCAAATGTGAGAAAAAAAAAGGGAACTACCGAATGTGACAAAAGTACAGTTACATGTGATATTAGTACTACATAATATGAGAATGATACCATCAAATGTGATATTTTGATAACCTGGTATAGCAAGTTGTCTACTAGTGGGTACCATACCCCAAAAAAAGGGGGTACGCTAAAATTATATATATATATATATATATATATATATATATATATATATATATATATATATATATGAGCAAATGCAAATCCCCACGATCAACACAATTAGCGAACCCACGACAGGAAAATCCACACAAGTGACAAGCACCCAAAACTTTCCCAAAAACATATATGACACAAGTGACAAGCACCCAAAACTTTCCCAAAAACATATATGAATGTAACCCAATAACCCATGACCATAACTTACAAAAATAACAAAACCCACTCTCACCCGCGACCATTGATGGCCACACAACGATGATCCATGTCCATGAACGACTGTCAACAACGACAATCCATGGTCATAGCCTACACAACCTATTAATATTTATACTACTATTTAAGGAGTTTCTCCTATTTGAAATTCTCATTTTTTTGGTTAAAAAATGACCCTACATCCCTATGTTTAAGTAGAGACAAAACTAAAGGATAATTCGGTAAAAAATCAACTCTAACTCCTACTAAAATATTGCCTAAAAAATAAAGAGACTCTTCTGTTAATTTTCAAATTTCTTCATTCACCTATAAATTAGATTCTCAGAATAAAAATCATATATATAAAATAAAAACATAGATTTTTTTTTGCTACAAAATAGGATCACTAAAAAAAAAAGTCTCATTGCATGTGCGAAACGCATATGATAAGACTAGTTTATATAAAAGTAGAGACCTCATGTGGAAAAGTATAAGGTTCTGCTAAGAGGTGTATTCTATGCAAAGAGAATTAAATATTCTCATTAGAACAAATTAAATATTTATTTTTGTTTTATTTGGTTCGATATTTCAAGACTTTTTTAATTAAAAAATAAATATTCGATCTTTATATCATTTGATTCAATATTTCAAGACATTTCATCATTCACACATAAAACCTTATATGAAAAAGTATAAGGTTCTACCAAGTAGTATATTCTATGCAAAGAGAATTGAAATATTCTCAAATGTCAAATCATAGATAAGAACAAATTAAATATCAACTTTTTATTTCATTTGGTTCGATATTTCAAGACTTTTCTAATTAAAAAATAAATATTCTTTGTATTATTTGGTGCAATGTTTCAAGACTTTTCATCATTCACACATAGAGACTTCATGTGAAAAAGCATAAAGTTCAGCCAAGTAGCATATTCTATGCAAAGAGAATTGAAATATTCTCAAGTGCCACATCATATATGTAAGGTCACAATTTGCACCCAAACCCAAAAATAAGTTGGGATAGGCCCAAAAAGCCCAATACAATGAATTTGTAGAGAGTGAAATTGAAATCTAGGTTCTAGTAATTTTTAATAACAAAAATGATGGGTTATATTACAACATCATACACTTGGGATAGATTATACACCAAAAATTATCCTCAGACTCAAGCCGAGGAGACTGGATCTTATATTTCACTTTCTCAAAGACAGACTACAGTTATTAATCTTAATGTCTACTGTGTTTTCTCTCTTCTCCCTTTTCCTTTTCTTTTCTCCAGGACCTCTCTCCTTCTTATACATCCCCTCTCCCTTCATTCTCGCTCTTCTTGTGTAGCTCTAGGCAGCTTACCTAGATACTTGTCCCATCAGCATCTTCCTAAAGTCTTTAGATAATAATTGTAAGGCTGACGATCACTGTTCAGATATCACTTCCTCATTAATGCGGCAAGAAATTTAGGTACAAAGCATTCAATGAGGTGGTAGCAACTTTCTTCAAGATATTTCTTTTCCGTTCTTCCTCTCTGTGCCCTTGTGAAACATATCTTCATCCATTAGACCTTCGAAAATATCATTCTAGTCAACATGGCGTACCACCTGATCTTCACTTCACTTAGCCGAGGAGATGTCCCTCCTCAGACTACTTCCACTAATCTATTTCACAATAATCTGTTCATGGGCTTTTAAGCTTGATATCCTTGTTACCATCAATCTGTCCTCGGAAAAGTAAGCATCCTCAGATCAAGCCCATGGACAAAAACATGCCTTGGGTCTTTTATCCTCACAATAGATAAGAACAAATTAAATATTGATTTTTTGTTTCATTTGGTTCGATATTTCAAGACTTTTCTAATTAAAAAATAAATATTCTTTATATCATTTGGTTCAATGTTTTAAGACTTTTCATCATCTACACATAGAAATCTTATGTGGGGAAGTATGAGGTTCTGCCAAATAGTATATTCTATGCAAAGAGAATTGAAATATTTTCAAGTATCACATCATAGATCAGAACACTTTAAAGATTAACTTTTTGTTTCATTTAGTTCAATGTTTCAAGACTTTTCTAATTAAAAAATAAATATTCTTTGTATTATTTGGTTTAATATTTTAAGACTTTTCATCGTTCACACATAAAGACCTTATGTGGGAAAACATGAGATTCTGCCGAGTAGCATATTCTATGCAAAGAGAATTGAAATATTCTCAAATACCACATCATAGATAAAAACAAATAAAATATTGACTTTTTGTTTCATTTGGTTCGATATTTTAAGACTTTTTAAATTAAAAAATAAATATTCTTTATATCATTTGGTTTAATATTTTAAGACTTTTCATCTTTCACACATAAAGACCTCATGTGGGAAAGTATGAGGTTTTACCAAGTAGCATATTTTATGCAAAGAGAATTGAAATATTCTCAAGTACCACATCATATTAAATATTGACTTTTTATTTCATTTGGTTTGATGTTTCATGACTCTTTTTAATTAAAAAATAAATATTTTTTGTATCATTTGAACTATAAAAGCAGAAATCTCACGTGGGAAAGTATGAAATTTTGCAAAGTGGCATATTTCATGTCAAGAGAATTGAAATATTCTCAAGTGTCATATCATAGATAAATATAAATTAAATATAGACTCTTTGTTTCAAGACTTTTCTAATTAAAAAATAAATATTATTTGTATCATTTAATTCAATATTTCAAGACTTTTCGTCCTTTAAAAAGGGGGCTTGCATTTTTTATTGAATGACAAAGGCAATTACGATTTTGATATTAAGGTTGGAAATTGTGAATTTGTGGGTTTTTTAAATGATGTGATTGAATGTGGGTGTTTGGGATGTGTATTTTATTTTAGAATTAAAGAAAAAGAGAAAGACACATTTTATATCAATGAATCTATTGCTAATAAAGTTTTTATAATAATTATGTTATGATATAGATACAACATTATCCAAAACCATTTTACATACAACATTATTCGTGCATCACGCAGGTAACTCTCTAGGTATCATCAATGGCAGTGACCCAAAGTAATGACAACCATATGTGAGAGAGAGAGAGAGAGAGAGAGAGAGAGAGAGAGAGAGAGAGAGAGAGAGAGAGAGAGAGAGAGAGAGGGGCTAGGACTTAAAGCTACAGTTTGCAAATGGAGAAAAACAAATTTTATGATATTTATATTATTTTTTGAATTAACAATAGATTTGAGTTGAGAAAATGAAGATAGAAAATACAGGTGTTTTTTGAAAACTGTTTTGAATAGTAATTTTGAAAATAGTTTTCTTCTGAAAACAGTTTACCAAAAGGAACAACATTTAGGGGGACTCACTAATTTTTGTATTTAAGGACTTGTTGGGTAGTGGCTTTTAAATAACAGTTTTCAGTATTTAAACAACAATAACACTTTTAACGCGTGTTTTTATAACATTTAAACATGTATTTAAACTGAAAAACAATACTTAGACACTGCTACTAAACAGACCCTAAATCACCAAAACCATTTTTAAATTGGTCTACCAAACAACCTTACTATGAGGACTATCTTTTTCATGTTTGTAAGTAAAGAAAATCCTATAGTGTGGGTATTAATATTGTGCCCTCTTCTCTTGTGAAGACTGCAATGGTTTTGTGTGAGAGAAGGGACCCACCCTTTTTATTTAGAGATTTACTAACATGTGCCGTTAGAGCATATATCAGTAAACTATTTAGAAAATTTTTTATGGAAAAACGAAAAAGTAATTAACCTTTTTGACAGTTTTTTCAATTTCCCATAAAACTCTCTCAAAATTGATGGTTAAGGGCACACAATAGTATACCATTTTTAGAAAAAGTTTTATTGAGAATGGAAAAAGTTTTGACAACTCTTTCAATTTCCAATACATTACTCGCATATTGGTGGAGTTTGGATAGGCGTTTCTGCGTCCGCGTTTTGGTTTTTTTTTTTTTTTTTTTTCCTCCAGCCGCAAGTGTTGACCCAATTTTCTGTGAACAGTGCATTCGTGCACTGTTCACGGACCCACAAATTTCACTTTTCAGTAATTTTTTCATTAAAAATGGGTCCCACGGTACTATTCACACATTTTAAAATTATTTTGCTACAGTGTTTTCAGTTTTCAGTTTTCAGTTTTCAGCAATAAGTTCTATCCAAACGGATAAATTGTTATCAATCATGTCTATATCTAAATTCTCTCTCTCTCTCAAAAAAAAAAAATGTCTATATCCAAATTTGGTCCAAGTTGGTCTGCAAGAAGCTTCTCGCAGGTGACCACAACATTCATACTTGAAGTTCACATGCTTAAACGGGGAGATGGAATGTACAATCCTAAACCTTGAGATAAAATTGCCTACTAGAGAGAGTTGCTTCATAACATGCTCTACGTATTCCGCTTGCACTATGCACAACAAATGTTTGGTTGACACTACTTACTTGATTCCATCATATGTCATTGCCTGGTAGCATGAAAACCATCTTGAACTACATTTCAGGTCCTTTGTCTTTTTGCAAATATTTCATTCGTTCCTTAGAGCAAGTGCATTTTATCTGAATAGGTACAACTAAGACCATCTAGCTAAAAATTTAGCTATTTATGCACCACAAAAAATTACTTTATATTTAGTATTCTCAAAAAAGAAAAAATATTTTATCTATTTTACGTACTCATTTTACAAAATATCTAGTAGCAGTAGATCTATTTTAGCTTTTAACATAATAAAATAATATAAACATCACAATAAAATAATATATATACTACATCATTTCCGGCTGAGCTCACGTTTCACACAAAGACAATCTAGACCCTTCCTTAAAAGATTCTATAGAATATGGCATCTACCATTTAAAATCCTAACCGTCCATTATTCAATTAACCTCTCCACATTTGAGTCCTTCTCTTTACTTAGTTAATTCAGCTGCATTCCCTTCCATCAACACCTCAGTGTTCTTTTGATTCTTTTGATGTGGGTTTTGTGCCGGCAAAGAGTTTTGAAAGGTGATCAAGAAGAAATAGAGAATTATGGTCCAAATGGAGATTAAGAAGAAATGTTTGATGGTAGTGAAGGACAGCAGCTCAGGTGAGAGTTTTTTTTTTTTTGAGAATTAGAGAGAGGTGAGAGTTGAGAATGGAGAATGAGTGACACGGAGGAAAAAAGAAAGAGAAAAAAGTGAAAGGAAATATTATTTTAACGAGAGATGGGAAAAAATATTATTTAATTTTAGCTTTCAGCTACAGCGCACAGCTATAACAGTGTAGGTAAAATTTATTGCTAGTGCTCTAGGTGTCCGTTTAAAAACAATTTATTTAGCTAAAATTAAATTTTTTTTGTTAAAACTACCATAGATAAAGGTAAAAGATAACTGAAATAGTACAGTAAAACCTATGAATAATACTAAAAAATGTAGTGAGACTGACAAAAATAATCAATCAAACACACACTTTAATGTTTCTATAGATTCAAATTATCATGCCTCAACTATCCAATTTAAAAATATAATAAATAAAAGCTAAAGTCACTAACTTTTTTTAAAATTTTTTATGAACAAAAAAGACATTTAAAAAACAAAAAGGAATTACAAAAAGAAGAGCCACAAGCCTTTGATAATAGAAACAAAATAGGCAGGGCCACATCCAAGTCGCTAACTACAAAAGCAATATCAAGGCAAGTACATACTTTGATACATGTGCATGCTACAAAATATCAACCTTAGACATTGCCAGCTTTACCCTTAGGCAATTGCCTAGGGACCTTAGGATTAAAAAAAAAAAATCCATAACTTTGCTCCTAAAAGATAATGCTATATTTTTTCAACACCTTCCACATATATATATATATATATATATATATATATATATATATATATATATATATATCTTCTCATAAAAAAAATGATTGAAATATAGATATACAATAAATCACTTAGAGTCATTGTTTTACTTCTTAAATCTTGTTGAGTGAGGTCTGACAGCATAATCTTCTTAGCATTCTTTTATATATCAAGTTCAACTTCAACCTTATAAAGTTCAAAAACAATTAAAGTCTCGAATTTCTTGTGAATAATAAATATATCTATGAGAGAAAAATCATAAAGAAAATTGGATTAAGGGCTTTGCCAAATCTCTTGGAAGTAATAACAATTTACTATAAAAAACTATGGGCATGCGAGATGACCTATCCCTACTGAACAATTCATAATTACAGTCTCATTGTGGAACTTAATGCTTTTAAAGCGTTTCTTTATTTTTATTTTTATTTTTGAGAAAACAGTGTGGTCCAGTTGATTACTAATGATACATCTAATCTCTTAAGGAAACCTTTACTAATTGATTGCATGAATCACTTGAGAATTTTCCCCAACAAATATATTGGGCATGTGTTTGGCAAAGCCAACAAGTGTATTAATACACATTAACTTTACCCACAATTTTTTATCTTTCAAAGAACCCCTGCTTGTGACGAAGAATCTGCTCATTTTTTTTTTTAATTATAAAACTTAGCTAACTTGTAATAAGCTTTTTTTCCCATCAAAATTGTAATAGACTTATTCTTATCCTCTTTCATCCAAAAAATGAAAAAAAAAATCATTAGTTAAGACATAAAACATTGGGTAAATTACATCCCCCTAGGTTTTATTAAATTACATTATCCCCAAATGTGCTCACCTTTGCACTATTAATAAATGTTAAGATAGATAAGCTCATAAATAAAACACCTCATTTGAATGGAATATTCGGTTTTAGGAAAGTAGAAAGTTAGAGCCTACGCAATTCCTATCAAGAACGAACGGCGTCGTTTTATTCACTTTTACTCGCTTTTAAACCTTTGTACTCGAAGCTACCTAACCAATATCTTTTTTCTCAATTTGAGAGCTACAGTTTTAAAGGTCCAAACTATCTCTAGGGTTTTTCTCTCAGACCTCCTCCATCACAAAGCAAAGCTTCACTCACAGCCACAGGTACCAAACCCTAACCCATTTTTCTCTGATTTCAACGGATCTGACTATGTTTCTCACTACTCTTAACTGTTTCTGCTTCATTTTCAGCTAAATCTAACGAAAGTTGTTTGTGTGCTACAATAAATCTTTATTCTCTGATCTAAGCTTATTTGATTCTGCTTTACTCTTAATTAAATTGCTTCGATCTTTTTGCTGTGTATTTATTGTTACTTGTACGAAGAACTAATAATAATTATTCTTTAATTATTATAACTAATTCATATATGTATGTGTATCTGTATGAATGCGTGTGTGTATTTTTAAATTAAAATTTTCTGAATAGGTTTTACTTGAGAATTAGATAGAAAAACTCATAAAAAGTCCCAGTGGTCGTGAATGAGTTCAAACTTAATTTTGTTTTTAATTTTCTGTAAGTAGAAAAAATTCATTAAAAGAAAGAAGCTTCAAAGGGCCCAAAGTTTTAGTTTTAAATATTTTTAGGTAGTTATATATTGACTAGATAAATATTTAGTCAATATGTTGATCACTTTGTTTTTTCCGGTTCTTAATGGGTTCGGATTTTTTTTATTCGATAAGTTACACATGCACCCAATGGGTTTGGGCCTCTGCTGTTTTCTACAGGGAGATGAGTTGTCATATGAGCTAGAACTCATATGGGTATAGTATGAATTATTGTTATGAAAATCTTGTTTTCCAAATTTAATAATAATAAAAAAAAAATTGCGATTTAGAAGACTTATCATACTTGTGTCTTGGAGTATAGATGATTTACCTTACAGGAAGGCTTAAAGTTCTATGAAGCACAGACCCTTCATTTAGGGTGCTGTATTCATGTCGTATCCGTGTTGTATCCATGTCATACCAGTACTGTACCAGCCGAGTAATGTTATAATTTTTTTAGAAATTGCTTGCGTTGCTGTGTTGTACCTGTACCGGTACCTATGTCTAAGATAATGTCTGTCTTACATGTTGGAGAGTATATTAGTATAAACATTGTGTATTAGTGAGTGGGTGTTTGCACTAGAGCAATTTGTGCACGCGTGCATGGCTAGCTATGTTAAGATGAGTTTGATTATATATCCTTGTTCATGTTTTCTCTAGATTGATTTAAAAAAAAAAAATGAGCAAGCTTGGAAGGTAATTAAGTAAACCCTTATGTGAACATTTTGTAGGTTGGTTCAACAAAGTGTAGGTTGGTTACAAAAACCTTTGACTCGGTTGGAACACAACAAATATGAGGCCCATCTTTTGTGGTAATGTTGAATTTGATGCCCGGCAGTCTGATATTGAGCGACTTTTCAGAAGATATGGGAGGGTTGAGAGGGTGGATATGAAGTCTGGTATGTTCTTTTTTTTCTACTGTTGTTATTATTAGTTTCTGATCTTTCATTACTCCTAGGCTACATTTGCTTTTCAGTTACTTGTATCTGATTTTTCTTTGTTGCTCTATTTAATAAATAATGGTTTGTGATTTCCAATACTGTGTTCTTTTGTACACTTTGAGTTTATTTTGGGTGGTCAGGCTACTAGAAAAAGTGAAATATTCCTTAAGATGTGGTTGCAGTGATTTTCTTGACTACAACATCGTATGTTAGCCTCTGAGTTATGATGAGTATTATCTACATCTGTCTCCATCATTACGATGAAAAGTTCGATCCACATTAATGTGGTGATTTGTGGAACAAGATTATTACCTAGTCATCCTTGTTTCGCATATACTGTATGAGTGAATATAGATCAAAGTTTACAACATTTTATTGATGCTTGGGATTGTTTTTTTTATAAATATGGTAGAATACAGATTTTATGTTTCAGAAGTTCTACAGCAATGGAGAAATCTAACAGGGACTATTTCTCTCAAACAAATGTGGAGATGACGAATCTCTATTTGGACTACACAACTCAATGATGAAACTGTCCTCTCATGTTGAGTCAGCGGGGTTTCGACATGTTTAAGATTTCAGAAAGGGTAAAATAGCATACACCCATTGAAAATGATTATATTGGAAGAACTCATTGACCCTTTGTTGTATCAGTTATGGCACCCAACAATGATACTTACCAGTGGTATTTTTGACTTATTTCTTCAAAATTTGGTCAGTTTTATGGAAAAAAGTACTTTTTACTACTATATCAAAATATTGGGTATGATACAGATGCCTTTTTCCTCAGTGGTAAAATTATATGTAGTTTTATAGAGGTGGGGGTTGAGTGGGAGAGATGCAGAGGGTACGCACATTTGATGGCAACACCTTCATGCTAGAAAAAAGTGATCTCTTTCTTTCTGCCCATAGGATCGTCCTTAGAAATGACATTTAGTGTGCGTTTGGGTAGGGATGAAAAATGAAAATTATATCACTATTTAGCTTATTTTTGCTATTATTTATTGGCCCATTGTACTATTTTAACTAACTTTTACCTTTATCTACAGTACTTTCAGCAATAATTTTTTAGTTTCAGCAAAATAAATGGTTTCCAAACACACCCTTAATGTCATCTTTTCAATTGCCAAATAAGGGCATAAACTACTAAATAGATTCTTGAGTGCCTTCAATTCGGAAACCAACTAAGGAAACTCCAATTGTAATTCACCATCCAATAACTAATATTCGAGAGGGTCAGTATTTAATTCTTTAAAATAATTATTTTTAACTGGGTGTAGATGCTATTTTCCCTTGAGAGAAGCAAGTTTCACTAAGTGTAAACCCCCATACTCAACCATTTCTTTGGCGCAGGATTACTTGGAATGTCCATGCTCTTGGATGGATGTGCTTCTCTGCATTTCTTTTCTAGCATGTCCCAAGCTTCATCTTCTTGTATTTTTCAGAAGAATTATTCTGATCTGCCCTAGCCCTGCCATCCTACACTAGCTCAGATACCATTGCTTTTTCATTCCTCATGATTTTTGCTCAGTGTTCAATTTCCGACACGTTTCAACATAGAAATCATGATCACAGCCAATGGCAGGTGTTGTGTTACTTCCTGACAGTTTTTTTAATACATGTATTTTTCAGAGTTTGATGAGTTGACGTTTCCTCATTTTCTAAACTGTCTCCATGAGCAGAATTTTGTCTTTTGGTAATTAGTTTATATACCTGAAATTGTCCTGCTCTGGTTTCTTAACATTTTGGTCTTTTAGGATTTGCTTTCGTCTATATGGAAGATGAACGAGATGCTGAGTATGCAATTCGAAGACTTGACAGGACAGAATTTGGTCGAAAGGGTCGCCGACTTCGTGTTGAGTGGACCAAGGTGATTTTCTATTGGTTGGTGCTCAATATTGATATGTAAACATTTTATGATGTTTTCGTTGCATCTTACTTATAAAAAAATTGTTCTCTCTCTCTCTTGCGCGCACGTGCACACAACACAGAGAAATGATTATAGACATATTCTTTTGGATTAAAATTTATTACATCTGATTCATTTCATGTCTATGATGGTTTTGGTGATTATATGTCTCCACTGCCTTGCAATGTTTATGATCTTAAGTATGCGTGTCTACCTGTCTACACACTCTTGTAACTGTTGCATATTTCTTTATACTTCTCTGAAGTATTGCCTTTTGTATTAAACATGGTCAAGTATACAAGCTTCATATCTACTTATTAGTGTCCAAAAACACTTCCTTGGTAATTTTACTCAGCTTTCTAACTTAATCTTTAATTTTTGTAATGCAGCACGAACGTGGCATTAGAAGGCCTGGTGGTTCAAGATCTTCGGCTAATGTGAAACCATCAAAAACCTTGTTTGTCATTAATTTTGATCCAAGCTATACCAGAACAAGGGATTTGGAGAGGCACTTTGATCCACATGGGAAAATATTGAACATAAGGATCAGAAGGAATTTTGCATTTATTCAGTATGAGACACAGGAGGATGCTACCAGAGCATTGGAAGCAACGAACATGAGGTTGTATTTTCCTTCAGCAAATTCTAGTAGTATACTTGATTTAGAATTTCTAATTGCAAATCATTGTAGTTGCTTTTGAAACAATCCTCTGTAGTAATTAGTCATAGGAGTGCCTGACAATGAATTCTGGTTTACTTATATTTGAGGTGCAGTAAGTTCATGGATCGAGTCATTTCAGTGGAATATGCAGTTCGGGATGATGATGATGAGAGGAGAAATGGGCACAGTCCCGATAGAAGAGGCCGCGACATGTCTCCCCATAGAAGAAGCTATGACCATGGGCGATCCCCAAGTCCATATCGAAGAGATAGGGCAAGCCCAGACTATGGCCATGGACCAAATCTAAGCTCCAGATCTGAACTAAGAGGAAGTCCCAAATATGATAGAGGAGCTGAAAGCCCAGTCAATGGGAGATATGACAGGTTCTAATCTTTCTCAATTTTTTGTAACTGTTCAACCTTGAGTTAATATGCGAATGCATGATTTTTACTTGCATCTGTCTATATTGTTGACAATACAGCCGATCACCACCACCAAGGGAAAGATCATCACCACCGGCAAGGGAAAGATCTCGATCTTAAACAGAAGCAGAGTAGAAGTTCCAGTCCAGTGGGTAGTTGTTTGCTTTTTACTGTGTTTCACTTTGTTACTTGATTGCAAACACTGCAGGGTCCAGTTATCAACTTGTTTTTTGTATTCTTGTTGTGATTTAAACTTCTAAGTAATAGGTCGTTAAAAGTACCTGGTCATGGTTTAAGCTTTGCTTGCATCTCTGGTTTCTTATTCATTATTTTTGGCTGTGTTTTTCTCCCGAGTTTAATATGGGGTTGGAGTTCTCTGGAATCAACAAAACGGGGTGTACAGAATGCAGGGTTCGACTTCCATCTAATACCACTATTCATTGAATGGGACCTTAACAGGACATATCATTTTCGTGTGCTGTTTAGTGATCCAGTGGTCCGCAGAGTACACACCCCAAACATAACCAATCATTTTTTTTATAGGTAAAAACCAAACCAATCGTGCATTACTTTAAATGTTGTGAACCTACTTTGATGTGAGAGGTGGCATCTCATTGGAAATACACCTTGTTTTTATCATTTCCTTGAAAAGAAGGCTTTCAAAATTGTTAAATTTTTGGGGTAGAACCGACATTTTTGCAGTTTCGACACAGTTTCTTGGATTTTGCTAAATATTCAAAGTTTATTAAATATTTCTTTACTCCTATATTAGATGGGTCGTAACGTGTAGTAATCTTTGCTCAATGCAGATAACTATTTTGAACAACTGAAGAGGCCTAGGGTCATTTTTGGCCGATCAGCCCCGTATGTTTTTTTGAGAGTGTTATATGCAATATATACGCACACACTAGAATCCCACAAACCCCTGGGCACTAAGACGTAGGGAGGTGCCGTTAGACCACCACAAATGGCATGTACTCAGTCTATCTCTGTTAGATCAATTGAAAAACTTTCGTGCCCCTAATATATACATTATTGATTAAATTAAGGTTTTCAAACTTTTCAAGGGCAGAAATGTAACTCAGCTAGAAGCCAAGGAGTAAAGTGGTTATGAATAGGACACTAGGACCCAACCAAAAGCACATGATTACATCAAGGGCTATTGGCATGCTTTTACAATAAAGCCTAGTGGGGCACAATATTTTCAATTACTATTGTTTCGATATATTTGTCGCAAAATAAATGTGGTGTTGATGAAAAACTAGATATATTTGTCGCGAAATAAATGTGGTGGAGATGAAAAACTTAGATAAAATTGTTGTAGACTAATCAGCAATCTGTGAAAAAAAAATGAAAAAATTGTTGTGTCAATCGATTCAATCGACTTTTATCATTTTCTTGCAGTGTTAACAGTGTTTTCAGCTGGTATAAAATATATGTATTTCCTGCATACCGTAAAGTAAAATGGACCTGTACAAAGATGTAGAAAAGTAAGGGGACAAAGTTTAGTTACAAACTTGTTAAGTTTCAATAAAAAATAATAATATTATTATTATGTTTTTTGAAAATATAACGGTTAAATTGTATATTCTTTATACTTTTAATATACATCAAATTTTGTGTCAATTTAATATTATTTATTGATTTATGAATTTATTTTTTATGCATAATTTTAGACTACAAAAACTTAAAATATAAACAAATATTTTCTAAAAAAAATATAAATAATTGATTGATGACATAAATATTAATATTTGATTATTTTACATATATAAATAATATTAAAAAAAAATCTAGTTATAGATTTATTTAAGTTTACACAAATTATTTTAACTACAAAGTTGACTGTAGCGTAAATCTAGATAATGTAAAAATAAAAAAATGGGAAAAGTAGCATAGCCGACACGCAACATCGTCACGTTCTGGCTACGCAACGCAAAAGCCCCACGCGTCTCGGTTGACTCGCCAAAAGGGCAAAAGGCTTATCCTCGATCTTGTGCTCTGCTTTTGTTTAGTTTTTAACTTTTTAGATAGCTAAATTATTTCAGGTGGAGAGCTCTGCTTTGTTCCCGCAGCCATTTATCAGAAAAGACTTGCACTGCCTCAGCCACAAAATTACAACTACAAAAATTATTGATAACCTTTAAAAATGGAACATGTAGAAACTAGAAAGCAACAAAATGGGGTCAAGTATCAATAGTAGAAACTGCAAAAGACTCGTGGTGGTAATAAAAGTCTGGGTTTTGACCCCAAGTACTGCATCACATAACGCATGCACAATACAATACGAACACATCATATGTATATATATGCATGCATTGTGCAACTGCAACATATGTCTCGAAGAAACCTTGGTAGAAAGTGGGACCAGGGTTACGTTTGAAATCAAAAAATTTACTCGCCTAATAATTTAAAATGCATAGAAAGTGGGACCAGGGTTAGGGGTCAAAAACCCTGCGGCTCGATGAGATCATTTACCTCTAATGATTTGTTTAAACTTTAAAGTGCATCATTAGGAGAAAGGAGTACTATAATATACTAGCCTAATCATTTATATCTCTTCTTCGTTGAGCTCTATATTATAACAACTTAATTAGCATCATTTGGTTCTTCTGAAGTTCATGATTGCATTCCCTAGTTTAAATTTTGAACCCAATGGTCACTTAATTTAATGTGTTATCATCATTGGGGTTATAAGAACAAAAGCATGTCGCTAAATACTGTAGTTTTCCCATTACTTCATGGTATTGAATCAAGTTGCATATCAATATAGTATTGCGTAGGGTCACTAGGGGTGTCATCCAATTGATGTTTTTCCATTTGTTTGAGAAAATTAAAATGAAAAAAGAAAATTAATGTTGACATAAACAGAGCTCATTAATTTGTCATAGACCCCGCCACCTGTCTGTCGGTTTGGACTCGATCATGTTTTTGTTCTACCTGCCACCAAACTCGAGGATTTCAAGTTTAGAAAGTGCTCATTTGTTACTGACCATCAACACTAGTGTTTGACCAGCCATTGTTCTCTAATGAGCTGTTGGATTTTGTTGGCTACATTGGACAAGTTGCAATTTATTGTATCCGCTCTTGATGATAGGTTTTTGGTGTAGATAGAAATTAAACCTCAAATCTCTTATTTAACTATAAGAAATTTTAACCTACAACCATTATAAACTCATTATGTCTACACATTTTTTTCCTTGTCAATGAAGCCACATGTAGTTTCAATGGGAGAGAATGAACCATGACAAAAGCACAAATTCGAAACACAAGCCTGCATGCATTCAATGACACGATTAAGACAATGCCAATTGCCAAAGACTACTCTATGAAAGATAGAAGAGTATGGTGGTGATAGGGGTCCCATGCTTCACTCCTCCCAGCTGTCACAATTCAAACACATCTATGGACTATTTAGATACAATTTATTTGTTGAAAATTGAAAACTTATTGCTGAAAACACTGTAGTAAAATATTTTTTCAAAAGAAAAATACTGTTCACGCGTTTTTGTGCATTGGCTGGTCCATGAACAGTGCCATGGGACCAGCCAAAAAACGCAAACACAGTTTCAACGCGCAAAACTCGACTCCCAAACACACGCCTAGTGTGTGTTTAGCTCCAGCTTAAAAAGTTAGTTTATTTTACTATTCAGTTTATTTTTAGTATTGTTTATGAGTTTCACTGAATTTTTAATACTATTCATAGGTTCACTATACTAATTCAGTTAATTTTTACTTTTATATACATTACTTTCAGTAAAAATTTTTTAACTACAACAAAATAAACTGATTACAAACAAACCTTACTCTTACGTCATGTTCGGTCTTTCCAAAATCCAAACCATTTGAGGGTGAAATACGTATATTTGAAGTATGAACATAGCCAGTTGAAACACACTTTCCCATAATCTGTCTCTCTCACACGTGGGATCTCTATCAACCTTAAAGCACCAATTTGAAAAGTCACACAACCCGAACCCCCTCATACGTGGCAGCATCGCCACGTCACCACATTGGTAACGTATAAAATTCGAAAAAGCATATTCAAAATTTTACCCAATCCCAACGGTCGGATACTCTGACTCAACTGCAATCATAGCCGTTAGATCCTTGATCATGCTCGACCTTTAACATTTAATATCCGAAACATAAGCCCCCATCTCTCTCTCTCTCTCTCTATCTCTAAAACTACACAGTAAAATATTTGCGTATTTTTTACAGAAACCGTCCAAAGGACACACAGACACAGACACTGACATCTCCTTCCATTAGAGAGAGAGAGAGAGAGAGAGAGTGATTGAAGAAAGTTTGATTTTTGAATTTGATTGAGAATGTCATATAGTCATTGATATAGTCTATTGTATCTCTGTGTCTTATTGTGGTAAAAGTCGAATACTTTAGTGGGGTTTTTCAAATTTGAGGGCTTCTTAACTCAAGAGTTTGAAGATTCTTTCTATATTATTCAGGGGTTTTTGTTTTTTGGTTTTTTTCAAATGGTTTCGACCGTTTGATGTCTGTTTCTTCGTTAGAAACAAAAATGAACTCTGGGTATTTCTGATTCTGAGAAACTGTCTTCTGGGTCAGTAGTGTCTTTTGAAAGTGAGAGTGAGAAGGAGTTTTTGAATATACTTATTTTGTTTGATTGCTGTAATTGGAAGCAAATCTTGGTTTTCAGTTTATTAGAGAGAGAAAGAGAGAGAGAGATTTGAAGATCAAGATATAGTCGGTAGCTGATTCTTAAAAGCATTTCTAAGTTATAGCTTTGAGAGAGAGAGGTTTGAAGAAGAAGCTATAGTGGGTTGCTTTCTGGGTATAAAGGGACAAGGTTCTGAGTTTCTGAGACTTAAAGGTTGGTTCTTCAGGTTGTTTTTGCTTGCTTTCATTGATGCCTACTTCAGGAAAAAAGTGATTTTGTTTTCTTTTTTTCCCTTTTCCTTTGTTTAATTTGCTTTCTGATCACTATAGATTGCGAATCATTGTTCTTTTTCTTCCTTACTTGTTCTTACAGAATAGTGAGGCACTTTTTGGTGGCTGTTAATGGGCAAATCCTCTGAAAGTTAAGAGAAGTCAAATAAATTCGAGGTAAAATAATAAATAAAAAAAAATACTAGATTTCTTATTATTTGCTTTGAATTTTCTTGACATTTTTTGTGGGTTTGGTCCATTTTGAATAAATTTAATTACACTCTATAATACAACTGGAATCTGTAGATAGGGACTCCTACCTTCTCTTCAAAGGAAAGTCTCTCTCTCTCTCTCTCAACTCGAAAGCTCCATTTGTAAGGAGAAAATTGTAAATTACAGCTAATAAATCCAACTTTTGCCTAACTACCCAACAATCTTGTCCATTGAATATAGCTCAGAGTCAAATTACAAAGACTCAGTAGAGAAATCTGATATCATACTCACGGTTATCTTTGGTTGAAAAGTAAAGTTTCAGCTCTAGTCCGTACTGACCAAAATAGCCTTCAGAAACCATTATAATACTCTTTTGCTATATAGAATGGAAGTGGTTTTTTACTTCATAAAAAGTGAAAGGGTTATTTATAGGTATTTGCAGTTGAGAGAAATAATCTGCCGACGACTTCTTATTAATTGGACGGTATTGGTTTAGCAGTTAAAAAGTAACTCCTTTCATTTTCATCAACAACATATTAAAAAATCATATAAAAAATCATATCATTTGTGTGAGTACTGTACTTTGTTTAATATGAAAATCTAAATTAGCATTAAATGAACACCTGCTAAAGCAGGTAAGGACTAGTGGGGCATCTTTAGGTACTTTGATTTAGTTGGTAAGGTCTAGTTTTCAGCAAAAACAAGCTTTGTGTGATCATACAAGATTCTGGAAACACTTGATGTTAACCCATTTGTTCTTTATTATGGTTTTTTTTTGGTTTTAATCCCCTTTTTTTGTTTTATTGTAGACTTAAATTATAATTCATGTGTACATGATTGTAACTGCTCCACTGCCATATAATTTTCTATCCAAATATCATTTCCTTTTAATGTTTTCTCATCTGGGTTGTTAGCTAAGGCCTTGGTTTTTCTCTGCATTCCATTTGTCACAGCTCCTGCATCAAATTTGGTCTAAACCAATATTGAAGTCATGGTGGAAGATAGTGGAACTGAGGTTTTGGCTAATATCCAGTCAGCTGAAGAGTGGTTACCCCATGCCCAAGAGCTGGTTCCAGTGGCACTTAGTAAGGCCAGGGAGGTGAAGGGATTTCCTGGTAGGTGGAAGATGATAATATCAAAACTGGAGCAGATTCCATTGCGTTTGTCGGACTTGTCAAGCCACCCTTTCTTCTTAAAGAATGCACTTTGTAAGGAGCAATTGCAGGCTGTGTCAAAGACATTGAAGGAAGCTATTGAATTGGCTGAATTATGCGGTGGGGAGAAGTATGAAGGGAAGCTTCGGATGCAGAGTGATTTGGATGCTATGTCAGGGAAATTGGACTTGAATTTGAGGGATTGTGGGCTTTTGATCAAGACTGGGGTGCTTGGTGAGGCTACTTTGCCATTGTCTATGGTTGGTTCTTCAGATGAACCAGAGGCTACAAATCATGGCAATATAAGAGAATTGCTTGCTCGGCTTCAGATCGGGCACTTGGAAGCTAAGCATAGAGCTTTAGATAGCCTTGTTGAGGCTATGAAGGAGGATGAAAAGAATGTTTTGGCTGTTCTGGGGCGGAGCAATATTGCTGCTCTAGTGCAATTACTTACAGCAACATCTCCTCGCATCCGGGAGAAGACCGTTACTGTAATTTGCTCGCTTGCAGAATCAGGGAGTTGTGAGAATTGGCTTGTTTCAGAAGGTGTTTTGCCACCTCTGATTAGGCTTGTTGAGTCAGGTAGCGCAGTGGGTAAAGAAAAGGCTACAATTTCACTCCAGAGATTGTCAATGTCTGCTGAAACTGCTCGTGCTATTGTTGGGCATGGGGGGGTTCGTCCGCTGATTGAGATCTGTCGGACTGGTGATTCTGTTTCACAGGCTGCATCTGCTAGTACTTTGAAGAATATATCCGCTGTGCCAGAGGTGAGACAAACTCTAGCTGAAGAAGGGATTGTAAGAGTAATGATCAATCTGCTTGATTGTGGGATTTTGTTGGGATCTAAAGAATATGCAGCAGAGTGCTTGCAGAATCTCACTGCTAGTAATGACAATTTAAAAAGGTCTGTTATTTCAGAGGGTGGAATTCGGAGCCTGTTGGCTTATCTTGACGGTCCACTGCCCCAAGAATCTGCAGTTGGGGCGTTAAGGAATTTGGTTGGCTCACTTTCTATGGAGGTTTTGGTTTCTCTTGGTTTCCTGCCTCGGATGGTTCATGTGCTTAAATCTGGATCATTAGGTGCACAAGCAGCTGCTGCATCAGCAATTTGTCGTGTCTGTAGCTCAACAGAGATGAAGAAATTGATTGGTGAAGCTGGGTGCATTCCTCTACTTGTGAAGATGCTTGAGGCTAAATCAAACGGTGTTAGAGAGGTTGCTGCACAAGCAATTTCAAGCTTGATGATCCTTTCCCAGAACTGCAGAGAAGTTAAAAGGGATGATAAAAGTGTGCCTAATCTGGTCCAATTGCTTGACCCAAGTCCACAAAACACTGCAAAAAAGTATGCAGTTTCTTGCCTTTCATCTCTTTCTTCAAGTAAGAAATGTAAGAAGCTGATGATCTCATATGGAGCAATTGGCTATCTTAAGAAGCTTACAGAAATGGACATCCCAGGTGCCAAAAAGCTACTGGAGCGGTTGGAAAGAGGGAAAATAAGGAGTTTGTTCAGCAGGAAATAGAGGAAAATTGCAAGTGTCTTTTGTATAATGATGTTTTCCTTTTCTTTTTATAGTTTTTGTATGCTCGTCGTTTCATTGTCTATATGAAACAAAGTAGTAGTTCATGCTATGAACTGGAATGCGCAAGCTTGCTAATCTATTGAATCAATGTTCTATTATTTATCAAATATATATAATAGTCTCTCTATATTCCTTTTATATTTTCCTCTCTTTTGGGACAACCCTCCTGCGTCATAGTTTTGTTTTGGACTTAAAATATATTTTCCTCAACATTCTTGGAAAATATAAGTTATTGTTTGCTTCATATTTCTAACTAGTTTAGAATTATATGTGGTTTATATATTCCTCAGTCTTTGATGATTGTCTATTCAGCTTTTGTTTCTGGTACAGTATCTGAATCTTGATGCATCAAAGGTGCATTAGCATCTTAATCTAGGTAAGGTTTGAAGGACTTTATGATATATATTAGGTTTTTCATGTGGTTTTAAAGTTCTGTTGTATTTATGATATATTATTCAGCTATTGTGATGGTAGGTATAAACGATTTGAGCATGACTGCTGTGTTATTTTTTTAAAGGCTGCATTACACAGTGCGTCTAAATTTGCTTTTAGTGTTTATACCTGCCACCACTAGGGAACTCAATGCTTCAACATGCTGCTTTGAGCATCCTTCAAATTTAAGATAAACATGTTATCACTTCTCAACTAAAAGTTTTTCCACAAGGGTTGCTAGGATTCCACTCACATGGAATTATTTTCAGCATTTTTTGAAAGACGGCTTTACATTTCTTATGGAACTCCTAGACGGCTTTACATTCCACTCACTACTATTTTATTGTGGAAATCATTGCCAATATTTTGCAAAGTGAATTGGCATTTTATTACATGGATTATAACATACATAAATCAGAAAGGATAAAAAAAAATCCTCATGTTTTCACTGCAGAAGTTGATATTTATTGTAGAAGTGCCGCTGCTGGTGCGTACTTTGTAAAGAAACCATAATTAGTGATTCATTTCTGTAAATTCGGATTCATTTCTTGCTGCTGGTGGCTACAGTTTCACATGTATCCATCTGTGTACACTTTTTCATGTACTGTGATTGGGACTTGAGAGTTGGCTATTTCTGACACAATGTAGTTATACTGCTCCATTTTTTATCACATGTACCTCCCTGAGTTCAATCTTCCCACCAGGCCACCACCATAATAATTTGCTGTTCAAATTGATTGAATCACATGTGACTAATATTACAACCATAATAACAACAACATAAAACTTGGATAAATTACGAATTTGGTCATCAACCTCTAAGTTGTGAGTCAAATTAGTTCCTAATGTTTAAAATTTGTTAGTTTAATTCCTAATATTTTGGTATTATGTCAAAATGGTCTCTAATCTTTTAGTAACTCATAAATTATCTTCTTTTTAATTTTATTTTTAATTTTTTTTCTTTTTTGGGTCTGCAACATGTCCAAATGTTTGGTTCAATAAACAAAGAAGTAAATTTTTGTCTCACCTTTGGTAAATAAAGTTACTGGAAATTATGGAGACTTCAAAAAATAATTTTGAGTTGTTTATACACTAGTGACATATTTTCTCTAGTTGAGTTATGATATTCTAATCGGTGATTTCAGGTCTTTTCCATTTATTAAAGTAGAAACAATGTATATAATGCTAGGGGAAAATTGCAAACTAACACCAATCGCTAAACAATTTCATTAGTTAGTAATGTTTCCAAAATATTTAGGAAACTAGCATCTCGAGTACAAGAAACTCGATTTTGCAAAGAACTCGAGCTTAATAGACTCTATTTTGCCAAGAACTCAGCCTAAGGAATTAGAGGAAAACGAGAGAAAAAGAGGGAAAACAAAACTTTCACCTAAGGAATCACGCGTTCATGGGTTTAGTTAGAGCTTGGGTTCGTGGGTTTTGTCGCCTGGGTTCGTGGGTTCGCCACCTGAGTACGTGGGTTCGCTGCTGGATTCACCGCCTGGGTTCGTGGTTTCTGTTTTGATCTCTTGCTCCGTGTGGTTTCTGCTTTGATCTATTGCTTGTGTTTGTGTTTTTGTTGTTTCAAAGGGAGAAGAGGGAGGCTTTCACCTTTTTTGTCGTGAAACTCGAGTGTTAAGGACTCGATTTTCATAGATATCAATTCCTTTATATCCATTTGTTACAATGAACTCAACTCGATTATACTGGAGATGTTAGTTTCCTAAATGGTTTGAAAATGTTGCTAACTAACGAAATTGTTTGATGATTGGTGTTAGTTTGCAATTTTTCCCTATAATGCTATATCATTTAAATCATAAGTGAATGTGACATTATGCATACTTTCCAGTCCATGAAAAACTAAATCTTTATTAGGAAATGGTCCCTCTCCATTTTAAACTTCTCTTTGTAATGTAACTCATTCCATTCCTGATTACCATGACAAGGGACAGCAATGAGAATTTGGAGTAGAACAAATTTTCTTCCCTATTTTGCTATTTCTTCTTTGGAAACACAGCCTATGAATCTAACACTAACTAGGAATGCTGCCAAAACTCTATCTACTAACTTTGGATATACCATTATGGCGGTTTGTCTCTTGCTTGTGGTGCTTTGCTTTACCAAGATTAGAGAAACTAAAATGATGACACCAAGGAAGATGAGTTTTTTATATGCAGCAGATACAGCACTAAGATGTCTATACCAAGTTACCAACCAGACTACCACGTTGGTAAGATTTTGCTTTAACCATCTGTCAGTGTCATGCATGTGCTGCTGCAACATAGTTTACCTTTTTGTGACCGAATCAATGTTTTGAAGATTATACTTAAACTGCACGATTAGCCTTTTAAAGATCGCTTTGAAAACTTTGTCGCAATTTTCTGGTGTTAAGTCTACTAGACTACAACTTTCCAAAAGTAGTACAATATAAAATAAAAGTGATCGACTTTTTGTTAAGTTCTTATAATATTTCATCTAAAAAAAAAGTTCTTATAATATTATCACATAAACTTTTGAAGGTTGATATTTTTCCACATTATTATTCTAATACATTTTTTTTATTCTATATTTTTTACTTACATTCCGTTTGTTTTTAAGTTAACGTTTTTTTTAAAATGAGTAATTTTTTAAAAAGTATTTTCTAGAAAATTATATCATTTTTCTATATTTGATAACAATTTTAAAATGAGTTGAAAAACTATCTTTTGACTTTTCTTATTTAACTTGATTTGAGATAAAGTAGTTTTCAAGAAAATTTTGTAAAAAATACCTTTTAAAAAAATAAGTCATACTTTTAATAGGGATTTATGTGACTATAGATAGTTTTCATTTGACCTATTTTTTTATACTATAAAACACTGGAAAGTGCAAAAACTATCTCCACACACACATACTCATTTTAGAAATTAAAAAAAAAGAGTTTAAATTCATATATTTAGTCCATTCATTATAATATTGCCACATAAGATTTTCTTTAAATGGTAAAATAGAAAGTTTCATATATAATACAATTATAATATATATGTTAATAATTACCATAATTATTAATCTTTATAATTAGAAAAATAAAATAAAAAATGAGAATATATATATGTAAGTGCACAATTGCACCTGGCCCCAAGAACAGTTACGGGCCCAGGCCCAATGAGCCTTAAACAATATGAATTTGTAGAGTGTGGGCTTGAAACCCAGGTTAGAAGTATGTGGGGATTAAATGACAAACTAAGGATTTCGAATACTTGGAAACAATAAGGAATATTGTCAATTGGCCTCCTCGGACGTAAGCCGAGAGCTGTTCTTATATTATATCCCTTTCTTAGTCTTTTCTTTCTTTTTTGGTTACAAAAAGTCCTCCCTTTTTCTCTTCCAGGTTTTTCCTTAAATACTCCTCTTTTGAACACTTTGTACACGTGTTGCCCCATCTCCCCCTTAGACTAGATATTTCTTTTCTCAGTGCCTTTGAATAGTAACCGGAAGTTTCTCTTCCACTGTTCAGGTGTCACTTCCCCATAAATGCGGCCAGGGTGGTAGGTGCAGGGTTTTTAATGTGGAGGTAGCAGCCTTTATCTTTGACATTTCTTCAACACCGGTGCTTCTGGGGCGTTCTAGGGTTCACCCCTTTTAACCATTGGCCTTAACTCTGTCATCCCCTAACCTTTACTATGAAATCCCGAGTTCTTCGGTGCTCATCCGAGGGTAAGTTCGCCCTCGGCTGGATCCTCGGCGTATGGGCCGACCCATAGTACTAACAATTTCTAAACCCAGGATCAGGTCGGCCTTCCTTAACACGGCCCAAAAGGCCCACGTTCCCATCAGGATCTTTTTTCCCCCCCACAATATATATATTTATATATATATAGGAAGTGACAATATCGTATTTTGATGAACTTTCATGCAATGCATGAGTTACTAACTAGTTGATTGCATGAGTTACCAAATTTCGCAACTTCTTAGTTACCACTTAACAACCACGACATCATGCAGACAATTCAAATGCTAGTATAAAATAAGAGTTGGGTAGTGGTAGCGACTTTGATATAATTTCATATTTATATACATAATAAAAAAGAGAAAATGTTTCTCAAAAAAAAAAAAAAAGAGAAAATAAATTTTAAATATAATATATATATTTTTTCTATTATATTTTAGAATAAAAAAATATTTTTCACTTTGTAAAGTTAGTTCAATATAAATTAAAGGGAGTAATTACACTCCATTTCCTTGAAGTTTTAGGTATTGACACTCCACTTTAAACCTGGAAAAAGAAAACACTCACCTCTCTTGAAGTTCAAAGATATTAATACTCGATCCTTCTTTTCTGTTTATATTAGTAACAGAATATTTTCTATAATAATTTCTTTACAAAAATTTAACCATGGTTAGTAAAAAAAAAAAGGGTTGATAAATTTAGAATAAAAATGCAAAATTTATCAAGTACCAAAACATTTACAATTACAAATCTCTCCATAACTCATTAAAAAAAGAAAAAAGAAAAAGCAAAATTTATACTTAATATTTTAAAATACACTTTAATTAAAAATTTAAAACAATGAATCTTAATTCTAAAATGGAGGATAATTTTTGAAACCTAAGCTTAAGCAAAGAGCAGGTTAGTACACAAACATTTTTAATAATCATTTAACAAAGTTTAGTCAATCAAATGTTAAGGGGGGGAATATTTTTTCACTTCAAGTTTGGGATGGAGAGTCATTTCTCTAAACAAGAGTATAATTTCCCCTAAATTAAATAACTTTCTTAATTTATGACATCATATTTGAAAAGTCAACTATAATGTCATATGTTTTATTTGAGTCTAAATTAAGAAATGAGTTTAAAGTGTAATTCCACCATAAAATTCTTAAAATTTTAGCAATTCATTACTAATATAAGTAATCTATATTTGATCACTATCAAAATTTTGAAAATATATCAGTTAATATTATTTTAATATCTAAAATAAGAAAAGTAATTTTGGAAAATTACTATATATACATAGTTTTTTTAAATTTTTTGCGTGGATGGAACATGGAGGAGTATATATTTGTGGGGTTTGGCTTTTTGTCTTTTTTAACGTTTTTAAAAAATAAAAATATATGAGTAATGTTGCATTTATAATATTTTCATAATAAATTCTAGGAATAAGCTATTATTGGTGGTAGAAAAAGTAATTTCACTGATGAGCCAGATTAGAATTAGTCAAAATTTGTCATCTAAGATCTGTTGTGAAACTATTGTGATAATATTGTGGACATAATCATATTCTTTTATACAAACTATAAAGATCTAAGAGAGTTACTAAATATTGTGGACATAAATTTTTTTTACAAACCATATATATCTAAGAGAGTTACTACCTACACAATAAATTCTAAGTGGTAAGTTCTTACTAGTTCTATTTTGAACCCACTACTAAAACTACTTTTTTATCCATCAAACAATATTAACATATCATAATGTCATGTAGTGTAATGTAAATAACATTTTTTTTTTGAAAGAATTTTAACTTATAACGTTCGCTCTTAATGATAACTCTTTATCATCAGATTAAGACACCAATCGATTTTTAGTATAGCTAGATATTGAAGTCCGAATCTCTTGTTCAACTATTGAGCTAACAGGAATCTATAACATCATTTTATTTATATATATATTTAATGATGAAACCTTGGAATTAATTTTGCAAGCCCCCTCTTAGGCCACCTCATTAATGAAGAGGTTAGAAAAGGAACTTATTAATTCTAATTTAGAACTTACTATTTATTTTTTATTCTAAGCTAATTACTTATCATCATTAAAATAACTTTTTTTATCCTCAATTTACCATCTAAAATTTATTATAAAAATAGTGCGAACATATTGTATTTGTTCCTTCTCAAAATATAGATATAAAATTTGGGTTTTATAAGGATTCAAGGATTAGATTGGGTTTAAGTAAAAGAAAAAAAGAAAGAAAAATCGATTGGGCTTGTGTCCGAGACCGAACACATCCTATTGTATAGACGCAATTTGCAAACTTTGTCCAAACTTGGAACTGAACATTCTTTTGAGAAACATAACTTTGGAACAGAACATAAACTTTGGAGTTTCATTTTGTTTCAACGACTTTGGATAAGCCACATTAACACGCACGCCCAATTACAAACTATCAATCCAAACCCTCCTTAACATTCGTGCTTGACCAAACATCTATTTCTATTGTAAATATCTCAACTCAACTCAACTCAACTCAACTCAACTCAACGGTCCAGATCAGATCCTAAGTTACAGAAACAGAAGTGACCACAGTTGATAAATCAGCACAGTTATCTGATCCTGATCATCGCAGCTTACCATAAATATATACCCGGCAAAGTTTCCTTTCACAATTGATTTTATTATTATAATCGTTTTGTTTGTTTGTACCGGGAATCAAGAGGACCAAACAAGCCCTTATCAGAGCCTAATCATAGACGGGAGCTAAAGACAGAGAGGGCGAGAGATAACTGTTATTGCCCTTTTCAAGGCCAATTCATCTGGCACTTCCTTCGGTACTATTCTCTCTCTCTTTCTGCCTGTATATATAGATTATAGAATTCACAAACCCTGATTATTTGGTCGTTGATTTTCTCTTCAGGTACGCTTTTAACAAATTTTGTATAGAGGGTTTCAATTTTTCTGATCTGGGTATTATGTTTTTGTGGCAAAGATTTAATTTTTTCAGCTGGGTAATTTAATTTCTGTGGAAAAGACTTGATTTTGTCAGTTGGGTATTGAGTTTTTCTTGTCAAAGATTCGAATTTTTCAACCGGGTTTTTTGTTTGTTTCTAATTGGGTTCAGCTGGAATTGGGTGATTGAGATGTTTTGTGATATCCTTTTGTGTTTTATGTTCTGTTTGGCTTATGGGAGTATGGAATAATACTGAAAATTTTGAGCATGTAAGTATTAACCGTATGGTTTCCAAGTAGAAGTTAACTGTTCTAACTTCTAAGCCATAGACTCGTATAAGCCAAGGCTTCCCACTCCCCAGTGAATGAATAAAATGTTAAATTTTAGTATTTGATTTCTTCCTTTTTCCTAAGCAACCAAATAAAAGTTAAAGAATATTCCAAAGTCCGCAACAATTTGGGTCGGTCTTGGATTGAGGATTATTGCTAATATATTGTTTTTCATATTAAATTGTATATGCATAAACTAAATTGATTTTCTGATTTAAGTTATTGGATAAGAGTTGGAAGGCTTCCATTGATTTCTGAATTTGGATAAGCACAAATGTTTCTGTAGTGGGTTGTTTTAGTTATTCCTCTGTGGAAAGATGGTGTTGGGAGTTACCTTTCTGCAAACCCAGAGGGTTTTAGCTATGAAACAAGACCTAAGAATGGGTGGAGGAAGTGCCATTGGAGCCAGAGCTCATTGGCAAACCTAATAGCCTGTTGTTTATGCATTACTGTAGTATTCATGCGAGATGCTTTTATATGGAAGTTTGAAATTCTGATTCTTAAAGTGTGATTGGAATATAGAATATATTTCTTTGCTTAATGTTTCTGTATTTCTACTTCGCGTTGACTATTATCGTTTAGGCTCTTCACCTTTACTTCTTCATGCATATTAAGTTGATTTTTTGGCTTATTATTATGCTTGTAATGCTAGAACATGACCTATTTGTGTTAGTCTTCATTTTGCTGATCACATAAATCATTCTGAGACAAGTTGATTGGGGGAAGCTTCCCCATTTGTCATGTGCCCCCAGTTTTCTTTCTGAGTGACACCTAAAGAATATGCTTCAAGTGCTCAGTTACTAGTGAAGTTGACCAGTGCCTCATTTTTGCAGGTGTGTTCAGCATAAAAGATGACTACACTGGATGCAACTAGGGCTGAACTTGCGCTTGTTGTATTATATTTGAACAAGGCAGAAACCAGGGACAAGATATGCAGGGCAATACAATATGGTTCCAAATTCTTGAGTAATGGAGAGCCTGGCACGGCCCAAAATGTTGACAAATCAACCAGCTTGGCACGGAAGGTTTTCCGTCTCTTCAAGGTTAGCATTTACAATAGGGAACAACTCTATTTATCTAATCTATTTGGAAATTTTGATTTAGTACTTCTTTTTGTAAGTCCAAGAAATTTCTTGTGTTATTTATTTTACCTATTTATTCAAAGTAAGCACTGTCTGGTATAAATGCTTGATTTGGTTCCTGGAATTAATAAGAGGGAAGAAACTATAATTCATAGAAAGGGAAGCCTATGTGTTGCATAAGTTTTTAGTACTGGAATGGAAATACAGAGATGCCTAGTGCTGTAGAAGATGTCTGATATTGATCTTGTTTTCCTGTATGTTTTAAATTTTTAATTATGGTACAACTTATCAATCACTCTTTCAATATGCAGTTTGTCAACAACTTGCATGCTCTTATCAGTCCAACTCCACAAGGAACTCCCCTTCCCCTTGTTTTGTTGGGAAAGGTATGAATGGATCGTTTGCTTTTAAGATCTTCTTCTTACTTTTCTTCTTGGTGATCCTGTCAACTTTCTGCTTAATACAGGCCAAAGATGCATTACTCTCAACTTTCTTCATTCTTGATCAAATTGTGTGGCTAGGTAGAACGGGCATCTATAAGGTACAGAGTGGAAGTTTCTTTCTTTTCTAGTTCTGTTTGATCTATATTGGTTTCTGTAAAAAATGTTTGCAAAACGAAATTAAGATGTTTGGTTTGTTGTAGAACAAGGAGCAGGCTGATCTAATTGGCCGCATATCTCTTTACTGTTGGCTGAGTTCCTCAGTTTGTACCTCGTTGGTTGAGGTTTGTTACTGTCCATTTCTTCTTAATCATTGGTCTGTATATATTGTGTTCCCCCCCCCCCCCCCCCCCCACTCCCCCCACCCCACCAAAAAAAAAAAAAAAAAAAGAAAAGAAGAAAATAATACAAAAAGTGAAAAGGCAAGTGTTTGCATAACATGTTTTGCCCTCTTCTTATATCAGGTTGGGGAGCTTGGAAGACTTTCTGCATCAATGAAGAAGTTAGAAAAGGAACTCAAGAACAGTGATAAATATCAAGTATGTTTTACCATGCTTTTTTACAATGGGTTGTCATTTTTTATTTCTTCTTTTATATTACATGTTTTTTCAATTGCCATTCTCTTTGCTGTTCAAACCTACCCACCTCCCCCTTA
The DNA here is from genome assembly GCF_040712315.1 of Castanea sativa. NCBI lineage: Eukaryota > Viridiplantae > Streptophyta > Magnoliopsida > Fagales > Fagaceae > Castanea > Castanea sativa. The sequence continues at coordinate 55,178,819 of NC_134018.1, forward strand.
CCCCTTGTATGCTTTGGTTCTCAATGAATGCAGGATGAGCTCTACCGGGCTAAACTTAAAAAGTCAAATGAGAGGTCTCTGGCCCTGATTAAATCAGGCATGGATACAGTTGTAGCTGTTGGGCTGCTTCAATTGGCACCCAAGAAAGTCACTCCTCGTGTAACTGGAGCCTTTGGATTTGCTAGCTCACTTATCTCCTGTTATCAGGTGCTTAACAATTTTTTTTCCATCATTCTTTATATCCCCTGTTCATTTATTTAACTCCTGCATCTGGATATATATATGGGTATGGTTAATGTGTGTCCTTAGGGCACACATTAAGCTATTTATTTATGGTAAAAATTTTTTGAGAACTGAAAAAGTTGTCATTACTTTTTTAATTCCCGAGAAACTTGTTTTCGAAAATGAATAATTATTGTGTGCCCTCAGGGCACACATTAGCAAAATCCTATATATATATATATATATATATATATATATATATATATATATATAAGTATATAAAAAAATTGGAAGGATAGAAAAAAAAAAAAAGACTTGACAATGTCTTCTGTGTGGGGAGGAGAATGGTATGATATTAGTGCTTGCATTCCCAGTAAGTAAGCTTCTCTGGAAATTATAGCTGATGTAGATTTCTGGTTTCTGCCATGCAGTTGCTTCCATCACCAGCAAAGTCCAAAGCATCGTGAAAAGAGAAAGCCTGTTCTCCTCAATGAGCATCAATGTCATTTCAATAAATATTGCGACTTCATGAGATTGAACTTGGTTTGAGCTTTAAGCAAATTTGTCAGCTAGTATAGTGATCTTTGCAATTTCACCTTAATTAGTGTCTCTACTACCACAGTTCATAGTGTTCTTTTACAATCAAGATATTATATGTTGTCCGTTATTGCAAAATGAATTTAATAATTAGCTGGCAACGACTACAAGATGATACTAAGCTTTTTGTTTATGTGGGGATATACTTTTTTTTTTTTTTTAACATATGTGGGGATATACTTGTGGTCGTACAAACTTGGACATTAATAATGCTTGATAATATGTATGCGTTTTTAACGTAGGAGGAACTAGGAAGCATCCTAGAAGTCTTCTTCATAAACAACTTAAACCAATATCAGTGAAACTTTTGAAACAAGGATATCTATGGAGTGCTATATGGATCACGATTGGATCACAGCTAGGCAACCGATGCCATAAAAACTGTACGGTGTAGGTGGCCTGAGGCTATATTTTAATTCTAAGCACTAGTATCGTGGTTGTCTAATCCTAAGTCCTAACATTTTTCTTCTCTTAACCTTATACCATCGTTTACCTGGTTGGTCATCCTCATCTAGATGTCCATAAATTGAATATGGTACCTGATGAACTCCTAATGTCACATGCACATTCTTTGAAGTTGATAGATCCATTTGTGTTTTACATGAGACAACAACTTATTTTGTGCTAAAAATGTGAACTCTTTAGGCCTCGTTTATGTCTTCAGTAGAGAATTCCAAGCAAATTAGAAAAATGAGAGTTTCTAGTTGTTACAAGAGAATCTGATCCTATAAGCCTGTACTGCTGATGGAGGGGTTGAATTTTTAGATGGGATAGATAGATGCGGTCCTGAAAATATTTTACATTGAAATAAATGGAGCGTTAATTTTTGAGAAATTACATTTTTTCAGCCTATAAACTATATTGTATTTTACACTTACCCAATTGAACTATGCACGATCGGTCTCCTAAAGTAAAACCTGTGTAACACTTTACCCTCTTCTGTTATTTTCTCAGTTAACTCTAATAGAATGTAATATTAAAAACCAGTTTACTCTTCACCGTTTGTTTTGGAGGGAGGGGTAAATTAGTCTTCTAATACTAAAATTCTGTTAGACTTAACTCCAAAACAAATGGTAGGGTGTTAAGTGTTACAAAGTTATAATTTTGGGGGCTCGTTTGTGCATTTTGATAGTTCAGGGCGCAAAGTATAAAAAAAGTTTAGTTTAGGGTTAAAAATTACAATTTCCCCTTTCTAGCTATATATCGGTTGGTTTCAATGGTTGGAGTTAGCTCGCTATAATTTAACAACTTTCAATTCTTGAAAGTTGTGTGTTAATTCTTCAGTATACTAGTTCTTATATAAGAGATGATATATATATATATATATTTTATATCTACTATCGCCATTATTATTTTCACAATATAAAAGTTGGATGTATAAAATAATTATAGTTAAGAAAACTGAATTTACCCTAGGCGTCTCTATTAGAAATACCAAATAAATGCTAATTGAACTATGACACTCTTGGCGGCGGAAATAATGAGTTAATAGGCTCTTGGCTATTAGGAACTAGCCATAAAAATATTGATCCCAATTTGGTTTGGTTGAAAAAGTGGACAAATGAAAGATTAATGAAGGAATAACATGTTTCACACGGTAAAAGGAGGAAGAAAAGTGGGTGCTTGGGTGTTTCCAACCAAGCCCACAAAAATTGATCAAGGAGAAATTTTCATATGTGCCAAGCTTATACAATATTTCTCTCATCAACATATGAATTCCTCGTGTATCTCTCATTGATATTTGGGTCTCAAGTTTGTGGAACCCACAAGTCAGTAAGCCTGGCGCAGAAGATATCATCCCCTTAAAATGGGAATAAAGGGAGAAAAAGGGGTGAATGGACAAATAATGAAATTTCTACTCCTTTGCCAACAATATTTACAGTCACACAACTCCTTTTTTTTTCGCCATTTTTTTGACAATTATCTTCTTCCCTTCACTATCTAATAAAAAGACTTTTTCTCCTCTTCCCATATGTGTGTTAAAAATACTTAGTATTCTAAAAAAAAAAAAAATCTAACAAAAAGACAAAAATGTAGAACTTTGTTATGCCACATTATTTCTTTCTGATGATGTCAATTGAATGAATACGAAAAGAGTTAAAATTATACCATAATTGTGACATTTTATTTTTATAATGTTCAATTTAACTAATCACACTATTTTTTCTCCCTTATTTATAGAATTGATGAAAATAAAAGTATCATTTTTTATGAATATAAGATGTCTACTTTACTAATTTACTTGGTAACATTATTTTTTTTCTTATATAATGATGAAAAATACTTATCATATACAACTAAAAAAAATAGTTCTTATGTAATCAGGCATGATAGAAATTTTACACAAAGTACTTTTCTATCCTTTCATTTTTCCTTTCAACCAAGCAAAAGAACTTATATTGATTCTTTCTACTAACATACGGCAGAAAACTGTCATTACTATCATCCTTATATTTATTTATTCTGTCCCAAATGAAACTTAAGTGCTGGGGTATTGTATATGGGGAATACTATCCCAAACTTCATCTTGAAATATTTTATTCCTTCAAAATGAACACTTCTAAGATTATTATTATTTTTTATAACACTTTTAAAATTTTTGATAGAAAAGAATAGAGAATGTATCTTGTATATTGAGTATATGTAACCACTCGCATAGGGGCGGGTTGTGGGATTTACCCTCATGTCAAAAGTTTGTTTGCATATGCCTAATACATATGAGAATCTTGGAAAAAAGACTTCAACCTTGAGAAATGTGATTTTAAAATTAGAGGAATATTCAAGTAAAACTAATCAATAATTGGAAAGAAAGTTTTACCCTTTTATATATATATATATATATAAAATTAAATAGTTATAACGGAGGAATGAAGATTTGAACACTGGATGTCTTCGTTGAACACGTTAAGATGTGTCAATCAATTGAGCCACAAAGTTTTATAACAATATATAAATTATAATGTCTGAAAAGAAATCCTCTAGGAAAATAATATTTTGGTGAGACAAACACAACTTTAGGCTATCCCATTCCCATACTAGTGAACCATTATGTTCGAGGTCGAGCATCATTGCACCACTAGGCCATTAGGCCATCGATATAGAACGAGCAGTGATGTGCTGTTTTGTCACAACATGCTCACTGACCTGACAATTTCTAACCAAGTCTCACTGGAAAATACTGGTAATAGTAATAGTAATACCACTACAACAGTGAAAAACAATATTCAAGGCTATACAACACTAGATAGAAAGACTGCATAGGAAGTAGATTTTGTTTTTGTTTTTTTTATTATTATTTATTATTGGATATAACATATAACAAATTCAGAGAGAATATTCTACCTCTGCTTCATCTTCCTCTTCACCAGATTCATATTCATCAATGAATTAGGCATTTCGTTTCCCTCCAATATGATCACAAAATGTTGCCAATATGTGAAACCTCTTTGCAATTGATCATCAGAGATTTCATGGGCCTCATCCTTGGGTAAACTTGGTGGGGGTATTAAACTTGCCCTGCATGTCATTCTTCAAGACAAACGTCCCAGATGTCTCGAGAATTTCTACACAAAATGTTGGAGATAGGGAACACCCCACAACTTGAACATAAGACATGCTGAAATTTAAAACAACTTTATGAAGTTAGTTAAATTTGCAGCACAAGGAGAGGAAATCATTAATTTGAAAAGAAGAAACTGTCCCCTACAAGCCATTTTTTCTAGGATGCTTCTGTGAGGGGAGAGGCTGAATTTACATGAATTGATCATGTTGTGCCATACATACAGTGTATATAATAGCATACCAATACAGCAGTAAGTTTGATAACCTTGCATCAAATTTCATTGGTACACTTCAAGGCTTCTGCTATTTAATATTCCACGAAAGCTAACAGAATCTAGTTTTAGATGTGCCAGTTAAGCCCATCCCTGGTCATTGATGAATCACCCGAATACATTCTGTGTACTAGTGTTCCCATGCTACACTTTTTTCAATAAATTTACTTGTAAAAAAAGCCAGTCCCTAGCCATTCTGAGAATAAGCTTGGGCTATTATTAAGATGCAAATGTTAGAGGAAAGTAAAGTAAAAAAAAAAAAAAAAATTCAGATTTTCAAGAGCATGAACTATTACTATGAAAATCCCTTCTCACAGAAGAAAATAGATTTCGAAAATTTCCTAATGTAAGTCAAAGTGGCAGAGGTGAACCAAGCAGCAAATTGGTGTCAGAAAAAAATACTAATGTAGTCTTATCCTTTTTTCCTTCTGGTTCAGTAAATTCTATATGGAAATGTAATAAACTTTTACGTCTAGTTGACCAGTATGTAAAAATGATGTGTATGAACCAAAAGCAATAGAGCAATGAACATCACTTTTCAGAAATTATTTAAGACTATAAATAGTGATGCAAAGTATAGATTATAATTTAAATGTAGCATGTGCAGGAAAAAAAAAAAAACCTATGGCCCTTAAAATACGGTTCTGTTGATCAAGGAAATTGGTGCTTCAAGGGCTTAATAAGTCCTCCATAGCATAATCATAAATGAGTATGAAACAAGAATCTGAAAAGGAGTGTATAGCACAAACCATATATAGAATAAGCCATCCAATTCATGTCTCTGGACCCTACCCAGCAGCTCAATCTGCAAAATTCCACCAATGCAAAGAACAGGTTCTGGAAGCCTAAAATTCTGCAAGCAACCTTCCTGCTCATGAGAAAGTCATTAAAGCAGTCAGCTATTTCCAAACAATAAGATGAAGGGAGAGAAAATTTCATTCAGATAGGCCTCAGCCAAAAACCAATTGAAGGCAGAAGACAATAAATTGCAAGAAAAAGTGAATGAATGATTTCATTATCATCCTAAGTTACTGTTAAAACTTCCCCAAAAAAAAAGCAGTGTAATCTCACAAATCTTAAGTAGTTTGCTTTTATCTTGCATTAGACAAGTCCACTTTTGTAGAACTGAAAATTTCAATATGTACGGAAGTGTGGTTAGGGGGACAATCCAGTGTTTTTGGACAAATATATTATTTCTGCAAGCTCTTTTAAATTAATGCAAAATTTGCCTTTCTTTTGATTTTAAAAAAAAAAATTTAAATCTCTGGTTAAGAATGGGAGAACACTTCTCATAAAAGGAGGTAATTACCACAGAAGGATTCATAACTTGGTTATGGCTGGAGAACAATATTATTTTTCGATCAAATGGTAAGATCGTCAGCCTTTTTTTACTATAAAAAGGTGTGCTTAAAATCCATTATCTGTGTTGTGCTATATATATCAGTTAATCTACATGTTAGTTCACTATCTAATGTTCTTCCATGTGCACAACCAAAAACAGTATTCAAAATAAAAGCTTCACAGAAACTTTGCCTAGGCTTTCAGGAAATTGCTGCCTTCAACCTTATTTCAGAATAGGATGACCTATAAAAATTTCTGTTTCATAGCCTGTGATTGATTGTAGGAAGCTCCAATCAGGTCAAGCGCTTTTGTATTAACAGAAAGAATCTGCCTTTCTTTTGATTAAAAAAAAAAAAAAAACTCTGGATTAGAATGGGAGGGCACTTCTCATAAAAGGAGGCACTTACCATCGAAGGATCCATAATGTGGTTATGGCTGGAGAATAATATTATTTTTTGATCCACCTTTCTTTACCACGAAAAGGCATACATAAAATCCATTATCTGTTTGTGATATATCAGTTAATCTACATATTAGTTTGCTATCTAGGGTTCTTCCATGCATACTCACTGAACACAAACAAAAACAGTCTTCAAAATAAAAGCTTCACCTATGCTTAGGGAATTTCTGTCTCCAACCCCATTTCAGAATTGGATGCTTGTATTAATGTCTAATGCATAGCTTGTGATTGATTGTAGGAGGCTCAAATCAGGTCTCCCAGAGAAGGAATACTGATGGAACCGCTGCATTGAATGGAATATTCAAGCAGCTAGGGTAACATTGCTATTCAGTGAAGGGAAAATGCCACATACACACAAAAATCAGGGTGACTGTGAATCCATTTCATTGCTGAAGCTTTTGTAGAGGACATCACATGCAAAATCAGGTTATTAATTAAATGCAAATCTTTGAATTACTGAAGCTTTTGCCGAGAAAGCAGGCAAAGTGATGGCTCATTCTCAGGCAGTTGCCAAATCCAGCTTCTTAAATTCACTTCAGGTTCAGGGGGTGAGGACAAGTGACCTATATCTATAGTCGCACTTATAATTGATAAATAAGTCATACCCACTTTTCCAACTTATCAAAATAGTTGCACATCATATATAATATAAGCATGAATAGAGTTCCACATATGGAGGCTACATGGGTTGCTGTGTTCAGGTATAGGTAAGCTGATCAGGAATGGGCAGCCCAAATGGGTTAAAACATCTTTCATGTTCCACCTCCTCCAATCCTGGATCCTATTTTTTTTCTTTTCTATTTTTTGGGGGTGGGGGTGGGGGTGGGGGGAAGCGGTGCTGAAAACCTATAATGGTAGCACGGAAGGCGGACCAGAAGAATAAAAAGGATATTGTATGCCATAGCCCATAATCAAACAATAAGTAAATGTTGTTGGCAAAGAAAATTTCATTTAGATAGGTGTTAACAGAGCAATGCCTGCAAAAATGCACTTCAGCTCCTTAGTGGTTGTAATCAAATAGACATGCCAAAGCTCTAACAATTCTCTCAATCCAGAACCCCCCCAACACACACCCAAAAAGAAGAAAAAAAAAAATACAGCAAGTAGTACTAGAACACACCTGAGCCATTGGGAATTCTGGTGAAGTATAGGTCCAAATGAAAGTGTCCTCAGCATTACAAGGCAATGAGTCACCCAGATGACGACTCCCAAAATCATTAGGGCCTTTGGGATGACCCATTCGAAATCGAACAGAATTGGCGGAATATATATGCAAACTCGATAAAAATAACTCTAAACAAATAGACATATCACATCATCATTAAAAGACATTTCAAAGGTCAAGAAAAAAGGAAGTTCACATAGTTTGCAGAAGTTTTGACACATACCTTGGAAAGGGCATATATTTATTTCAAAAATAACACAAAGCTCAGACTTCAGCTTGTATATTAGTGTCTCAGGCACCGCACGATCACTTTGCCCTTTGCTTGACCAGTATGGATCTCTCCATGTATACGCTGGTAGGAGAGTATTATGAATACTTTCAAGTGGATAATGATCAGTGCTAGAAGCACTAATTGCTTCGGAAATGCAATCCTCAACAAGAAATGATGTACAAACTTGAGCTAAAGTAGCATAGACCCTATGATCCCTTGCCAAAGATTCCCATTCCATTGAATAGCTAGAGCCAACTTCTACAGGTTTCTTTGCTCTGCTTTTGTTCAATTCCATAACACAAGCAACTCTAGATAACTGAGGAAACATTCTCAAGCACAAGTGCTTAAAAAGGCCATTTGCAATTACTGCAGTACATAAAAAGTTCAAACTATCAGTAATCAGTATCTTTAGTTCCTGCAGGCACTGAAACAGCTTAAAAAAGAGTTTTCTGTTATTAGTTTTCCCTCAAAATTTCAATCACATAAGCTCTGAACCAGTAATTAAACACTGTAGTTTCAGAGTTCTCAAACTAACAAATTGACAGAAAGACAATGATGCGGACAATAAAGAGTTCAAGGAAAAACAAGATTAAATACCAAAAGATTCAAGATTTGTGGTCTAGTATTGATGTGGGGCTTTCTTGACACCTTTCATGGGTTACTTTAGTTATTATTGAGTCTTAGTATTAAGATTTTTAGGTTAGGAAGTTGCTGGTTCAGTTTTAATTAAATTTTATTAGAATAAGAGCAATTTCGTAAATTCCAGATTTTCTGGAATGGGCCGTCCTTGGCTGTACCAAAGGCCCATGAGTCTCATCAAGAATTCAATTTAGTGTTAAATTTGTTAAGATCCTAAATAAATTGGTATGAGAGCCCATCCCTTTCCTGTGTCACACAAGTACTGAAACAAGTATAGCATATCAGCCAATAGATCAAATCATAAGTATAATAACATGTAAGGTGCTACCTACTACATTAAAGCTGTAATCAGACCTCACCCTCCACCTAGCATTGGCAAGGGGAGGAGGTGCTACTTGAGCTAGAGCTCATTGGCACTTTCAATTCATTCTCTTTCATTTTTGCTTTAATGAAAACATAAAGTTCTACCAAATGACAATATCTCTTTACCTAAATAGTCTCTTTCCCTAATCTAGTCCATTACCTTCTTTTGCAAAGACTACCCATATGACCAAGTTTTCTATTTTATAATTATGTGCAAAATCTATATCCTATTACAGTAATGAATCATTAAAAAAAAAAATCACTACTACTTGCATGTATAAATACCAAACATTTTTCTCCATATACTTCCATTTACTAAATTTGCTTATACTACTACTAACAATTCAACTAGAGAGCTATTTTTAATTACTTATAAACTATGATACTCAAAATGAATTGGGGGTATGTAGCATTAGAAAAATCTATGAGTCAATGAACTATGATACTGAAGAAAGCAGAAATGTACACATTTAAAACTGTTTTAGCTCACCGAAATCTCGCCAAGACCGTGACACAGAACTAACATGGACAAGATCAGATGGGTCCTCCAAATACATCAGAATTTGCACTGATATGTCTGGGTCGAGCCATTTCAAGAAATCTCTGCATGCTTCCATGTCAAGTAATCAACTACTACAAATTCTGAGCAAAACCCAGTTATCTGTTTAGATTTCAGACCCTGAATTGACACCGTAAAACACAAATCTTCAGCCTCATCACAATTACATTAATACAATTAAATAATAAAATTACGGAAATTATGCAAAAATAATACAATTACTTCAAATTTTCACTAGTTCAGGAAAAAGAAAAAGTGAAACTTTTTTTTTTTTTTTTTTTAAGGAAGAGGCATGAGAGATTGCATAGACAGAGGGGAAGAGATAAATTTTCTTCATGAAAATGAAGCACAGAAACTTACAAGATTAAAAAATAAATTAATTAAAAAGAAGTTTAACAATTAAAACACATTATCACCAATTTCACAAATCATAAATTGAAAAGGCACAGAGCAAGACAGAAAGAGAGGATTTACAGAGAAACAAAAGGAGTATATCTCTATGTCAGAACTCAGATACGATAAAACTGCAAATTGTAGAGAAACAAAGTTTTGACCAAAGATATATCTCTCACCAGCCCATGACACTCTTATTGGTTTCACTTAGCTTAACTGTTAAGAACAATCATAAAACGGACAAGTATTTTTTTTTTTAATCTTATCTATGTCTCATCTACAAGAAAAATATGTCTTTTTTTTTTTTTTTTGGTTAACTAGAAAAAGATGTCTTACTATATACTATATACGAAAGAGAATTTTTTAAAATAAATTTTATAGGATTTCAACTATTGTATTTACTAACAAGATATCAATTAATTTTTTTTTTTTGGTATACTTATTCGATATTTTAACTCCAAACTTAACAAGTTGAACCCACTAGTATGTACCCAATAATTGAGTTGAGTCTTTTTAATTTTTTAATTTTTTTTATATAAGGTAGAAATTATATTCTAGTCTAAATCTAAATATTTTTATAGAAAATGTTTTTATTTTTATTTTTTTATATATGTGTGAAACTCCCTATGGCATGCATGTTTCCTAGAAAATACACTATGTTTCCTTCCTAATCTAGAAAATACAGCATGCATCATGTTCGTGTGGAGTTCACCTCCATGTGAGAAGTAGGAAACATGCATATGATGCATGGCATATCTTCTCTTTTGAAAACTTGAACCCGACTTTTACCCCTACATCCCATAAGAAACCCAAGAAATCCTGTGGTCATTTTTTAGAATTGTTATTTGTAGAACCCAACATCTTGGTTGTATCCTGGGACAAATTTGCGATAAGCCTTTAACAATAAAAGTGTGAGGGGCAAATCTTGTTTAAAAAAAACGATATAGTACCTCCAAATTATCCATTTTCTGTTTGTCTTTTGTGTTAATCTTGTTTTTCCATTATTATTTTATATAATATCCCAACAAAACCCTCGTTTTTACAACTTCATTCATTTAGTTAATTATTTTATTATTTATTATTTTTTGTTGAATTATTTTATTATTATTATTATTTATTATTTTTTATTTTTTGTTGAAAGGATGAGGCGGGTTATGGAGGACTAATAGAGGCCACCTCAGGGAGCGCAAAGTGATAACTTCCAAATTACAGATAAACACTTTTAAAACATACTTAATCACAAGTGGATAAATTTTAATTAACCTTAAGTACATCTTAAAAAATCATTATTACCGTTGTATATATTTTTCATAAAATTGTAAATTTCATAACAATATAAATTGCACCTCTTTCTCAAAAAAAAAAAAAAAAAAATTGCACCTATAAATTTATAACGTTTTGTTTGGGTAAGATTTGAATTTGAAATTCTACAAGAAGCCAAAATCTGAGAGGGGATTTATCAGTCTTTGTGTTTGGTATTATAAAATAAGGAAGTTCTAGATTTATGTGTGGGACTTGTAACCGGAATTTGGAGGTCACAAATTCGGTCTTTAAATCATTTGGGTCATAGTTAAAAAGCTCCTTCTTAAATTTTGTTTTAAAAAAAAAATTCGTTTGCTCATATTTTGGCATTTTAACATTTTGGATTAAAAAAAAAACTTGTACCAAAATTTCCTCTGTTAAGATGTTAAATGAAAATAACATTATGAAAGACTTCTCACAAAAACTTCAATTATATATTACAATGTCCTAAAAATAAAAAGAATTATTAAAAAAGAAAAAAACAAACGTAACCAAAATAAAAGAATAGATGAAAGAAAATGTTTGCTGAGACACTAAATAATCATAAACAAAATGTTTGTATGGCTATATGTTACTTTTTTAATTTTTTTTATAATAAGACGGATGGGCATATATTGCAAAGCTACTTTGGGAACTTTTCTGCATTCATCTCTCTATACTTGCAAATAAAAATACAACTTCAATAATATCACAAAACTTCAGTCATGGAAACCATTGCAAAGTCCTAGAGCTACTCAAAAGAAAGAAAAAAAATTTTTACACAAAATAGAAAGCAGGAAACTAAAAACAATAGCCATTCCCCTACTTTCGGTACTGAATATAGTTTAAGAAGATCCCTGACATCATAAGCAAATTTGACTCCCAACAGCAATTGTTTTAAAATGGGAACCCAACCTGGCCTTTCAAATTAATTTCAGTATTTCCACCATTAGCAAATAATTTCTATCAGTTACTTTCAAACCAACTAATTTCATCTCCACATCAAAAGATTTAACTTGGTAAGTAAACATAGTAAACACACCAACAGTGAGAGAACATAATTATTGATGCTCATACTGATAATAGTAATAGTGCAATACCACTAAAACATTGGGGGGGGGGGGGGGGGAAGTCAAGGCTATACAACACTAGATAGAAAGACTGCATAGGCAGTAGTTTTTTTTTTTTTGGTCTTAGTCCTTCGTACAGAAAGGTCTTGAGATGATAAATTACTGCAACATTTGCAGCTACTCAGTTCAAAAACACTTTTTTTTTTTTTTTTTTTTGGGGTGTGGGGTTTAGAGGGATTGGATATAAGCTATCTAACATATGACAAATTCAGAGAGGATATTCTTCCTCTGCTCCATCTTCCTCTTCACCTGATTCATATTCTTCAATTTCTACTACGTTTGCATTTCCCTGCAATATGTCCACAAAATGTTGCAAATATCTGACACGTCTTTGCCATTGATCATTAGGGATTTCACGGGCCTCATTCTTAGGTAAACCTGGTTGGGTATGAAACTTGCCTTGCATGTCCTTCTTCAAGACAAATGTCCCAGATGGCTCGAGAATTTCTACACTAAGTGCTGGAGATAAGGAACGCCCCACAACTTGAACATAAGATATGCTGAAAATTGCAAACTTTCTGTCATTAATCTTACTTGCAGCACAAGAAGAGGAGATCATTAGTTTGGAAAGAAACAAATATGCCCTACATGCCATTCTTTTGCAGGAGGCTTCTGTGGGGGGAAAGAGAGGCTAGATTTACATGCATTGATAATGTTGAACCATGCATACAGTGAATATAATAGCATAACAATACAGCAATAATTTTGATAACCTTGCATCAAATTTCATTGGTACACTTCCTTCCAGCCTTTCAAAATTTAATATTCCACAAAAACCAACTGAACCTAATATGCCCTACATGTGCCGGTTAACTTAAGCCAGTCCCTGGTAATTGGTGTATACCCAAATACATCCTATGGACTCGTGTTTTCTAGTTACACTTTTTCAACAGATTTACTTGTCAAAAAAGCCAGTCCCTAGTCATTTTGACAAAGCTTAGGCTATTATTAAGATGCAAGTCATAGAAGGAAAGTTTTTTTTTTTTTCAAAAAAAATCAAATTTCCAAGAGCACAAACTATTTACCATGTTATGTCCCAAGGTCACAGGGAAGATAATTATGCAGCAGCTGATGAAGTTTATTTGATTCAAATTCAAACTTCATCAGCTGCTGCATAATTTTCTTCCATGTGGCTTGGGGACATAACATACTATGATAATCCCTTCATGCAGAAGAAAATGGATTTTAGAAAATTTCCAAATATAAGTCAAAGCAGAGGAGGTGAACATAGTAGCAAATTGGTGAAACAAAAACACTAATCTCATTGTCTATCCTTTTCCCCTTCTGCTTCAGTAAATCCTATCTGGATTTACTCTTATCCTTCCCTCTCCAGGGGTAACCTTTTACCTCACATTGCCCAATTTGTAAAAACAATGTGTATGAACTAAAAGCAATAAGGCAATGCACATCACTTTTTGAATATTATTTAAGCCCAATGTTTTGAATACCGTTTTAGCACTCGTTTCAGTTCGTTCATTGGAACAGAGTATTTTGGTACCGATCTATTTTGGTGTACCGTTTCGGATTACCACTAATATATAATTTTATGTATGTATAATAATAATAATAATAATAATTTATTACTTATTATTATTATTTAGTTAAATAATAATAATATAAATCAATGATTTTAATATAGACATTAAAGAAAATTCCTAATAAACTAATCAGATTAGTAATTTTAAAAACTAAGACAATTTGGTTCTTTTGTAAATAAATATAGATGTTGGGGCATTTGTAAATGAGGAAGCTTCCTAGAATTTTCCTACCCCAATTGGCTAGCTTTTCAAAATCTTTCTACTTTTCAATCTCCTACTTTTATTACATCATTTCATCTTACAAGCTGTTGCTTGGAATGGTGTGGTAAACAAACTGGAAGCAGATAGTCTGATAAACAAAGAAAAACTCAAAAAGGTAGGTTCATTTGGATGCAATTTACTGAAGGCCATCTCCACAGATCTTCTCAAAAAAAGGACTGCAAAAAGCATGACTTTGCAAATGGTGAACTAGAGCCCAGAAATCTCAAAAAAAGGATTGCAAAAAGCATGTCTTTACAAACGGTGAGAACTAGAGCCCAGCAAACATCAGTATCTTCTTCACTCATCCCAACCAAAGCAATTCTCTCATGGTGAAGCACCACTCACATTCATCAACGTGAACCTCTTTTGAATCTCTCTTCTCCTCTCATTTTTTCTTTTTCTTTGATTTCTTTGGAGTTATATTTTAGAGTGAAATGAGGGATTAAAAAAAAATCCAGCATGAAATAGGCCCGAATGGTTGAAACAGACCGGAATGGTCCGGAAGTCATCCCGAGGTACTGGCATGAAATTTTCTGGCCATTCCAGCCAGAACGAAATGAAATTCATAAATTTGTTGAAGCTTAAAAGTAGTGGTACATGGTATAGATTATAATTATTATGTGTAGCATGTAAGAAAACAAAAATAATTTTTTATGGGCTGTAAAATACTATCAAGGACATCAGCGTTTCATAGGCTTAATAAGGCCTCCATAGCATAACCATTGATGGTTATGCAACAAGACTATGAAAAGGAGTGTATAGAACAGACCATATATAGAATAAGCCATCCACTTCTTGTGTCTGAACCCTACCCAGCAGCTCAATTTGCAAAATTCCACCAATGCAAAGAACAGGTTCTGGAAGCCTAAACTTCTGCAAGCAATATTCCTGTTCAAGAGAAAGTCATTAAAGAAGTCAGCTATTATAAATTGCAAGAAAAATGAATGAATGATTTCATATCATCCAAAGTTATCATTAAAACTGCCACACAAAAACAGAAAAGGAAAAGATTGTAATCTCACAAATCTTAAGCACTTTGCTTTTATCTTAGATTAGATGAGTCTAATTCTGTAGAACTGAAAATTTCAATAAGAATGGGAGGGCACTTCTCATACAAGGATGCAATTACCATGGAAGGATTCCTAACGTGATTATGGCTGGGGAGCAATGTTATTTTTTATCGATCAAATAGTAAGATCAACCTTTCTTACCATAGAAAGGTGGGCATAAAATCCATTATCGGTGCTGCGCTATATATATTAGTTCACTAGCTAGGGTTCTTCCATATATGCACAAAAATCAGGGTGATTCTGAATCCCTTTCATTGCTGAAGCTTTTGCAGAGGGAAATTCATCACATTAGGCTTGTGCACCAACCAGCTCAATCCACCCAAACCGCCTGACCTGCACAACCTGCCCACACACACGCACCCACCCACCCACCCACACAGCTCAATTTCATGTCTTTTTTAATCTATATCTCACATAATATGTAAGTTTAAAAAAAAAAAAAATTAAATTAAATCCATGATTTACACATGTTAATATAGAAAATGAGATACTTTACCAACATATTTGTAAGCATAAATTTTAACACGGATATAGTAAGCCTTTTTTTATATAGAAAAATGTAGAAAGTACTGATTACTTAAGACGTGTGTACTTTGATTTATGAGAAGTGGTCACTTCCTATGATTTCCTTTAATGATTTATATTTTTGTTGTAAATCCTTCAATATTTTATGGAATTTAGAAGAAATAATTTTTAAATTTTATTTGTAAATGGAAAAATAAATTTTGAAGTTTAGTATATAACACATAACTAAAACTAACCCGCTCAATCCATTGAGTTAAAACCACCCAAATTTTCAACCGACCTACCATTTTTGTATGTTGGTGCGTTGGCAGTGGTTTAGAATTTTTCAAACCCACTAATGGAAAATTGGTTAAATTTTTTTTCCTCAACTCGCGGAATCCGACCTGCGCATAGTCTAACGTCACATATACACAAAAATCAAATTGACTGTAACTATTTACATTACCCAAGTATTTGCAAAGAGGGTAGGCAATTTGATGGCTCCTTCTCGAGCTGTTGCCAAATCCAGCTTCTTAAATTCACTTCAGGCTCTTCATGAGATGAGGGGGTTGAGGACAAGTGACCTAGAATCTATAGTTGCACTTATAATTGATAAATCATACCCACTTTCAACTTTTCAATTTAGTTGCACATCATATATAAGCATGAATAGAGTTCCATGTGGCTAGATGGGCTGATGTTTTCAGGTATAGGTAAGTTGATCAGAAAGGGCTGCCCAATTGAGTTAAAATATCTTTCATATTCCACCTCCTCCAATCCTTGGCCCCTCCATTCTGGTGGGGAAGGCAGACCAGAAGAACAAATCTTCGTTTTTATTTTTTATTTTTTAATTTTATGCTATAATCAAACAATAAGCCGATTTTGTTGGCAAAGAAAGTTGCATTTTAGCTAGGACTTTGCATAAGAACACCTGTTCACTTCAGCTCCTTAATGGTTGTAATCAAATAGGCACCCCATATCCCTAACAATTCTCTCAACCCAGAACACCCCCAACACACACTTAAAAAACAAAAAATAAAAAAAATAGAAAAGTAAAAGGAAAAACAACCAGAAATACAGAAGGTAGCACTAGAACACACCTGAGCCATTGGAAATTCTGGTGAAGTGTAGGTCCATATGAAAGTGTCATCAGCAGAAGGCAATCGGTCACCCAGAAGATGACTCCCTAAATCATTAGGGCTTTTTGGATTACCCATTCGAAACCGCACAGATTTGGCAGAATATATAGGGGAGCCAGGCTGAAAGAAAGCTGGACAAATAGACAGATCACATCATCATTAAAAGATGTTTAAAAGGTCAAGATAAACTGGAAGGGCACATAGTTTGCAGAAATGTTGATATATACCTTTGAATGGGCGTATATATATTTCAGTAATAACACAAAACTCAGACTTCAGCTTGTATATTAGTGTCTCAGGCACTGCAGGATTCTTTTGCCCTTTACTTGACCAGTACAAAGCTCTTGGTGGAACAATATCTGCTGATCGCAGAGTATTTTCAATACTTTCGTCTGGATAATTATCAGTGCTAGAAGCACTAATTGCTTTTGAAATGCAATCCTCAGCAAGAAATGATGTACAAACTCGAGCTAGAGTAGCATAGACCCTATGATCCCTTGCCAAAGATTCCCATTTCATTGAATAGCTAGAGCCAACTTCCACAGGCTCTTTTGCTCCACATTTGTTCAATTCCATAACATGAGCAACTCTAGATAACTGCGGAAACATTCTCAAGCACAACTGCTTAAAAAGGCCATTTGCAATTACTGCAGAGCAAAAAAAGTTCAACTATCAGTGTCTTTACTTCCTGCAGATACTGAACCCCTTGAAAAAGAGGTTTCTATTATTATTTTCCCTCAAAATTTCAATCACATAAGCTCTGAACCAGTAATCAAACACTGTAGTTTCAGAGTTCTCAAACTAACAAATTGACAGAAACACAATGATGCCGACTATAAAGAGTTTTGAGGAAAAATAAGCTTTGAGAGATGCGAACAGTCCATTCTTGAGTTTAAATCTTTCAATTCATTCTCTTTCGCTTTTGCTTTAGGAAAACAAAAAGTTCTACCAAATGACAATGTCTTCTTACTTCATAAGTCTCTTTCCCTAATCTAGTTCATTACCTACTTCTCTGCAAAAACTATCCATAGTTTTCTATTTTATAATTAGGTGCAAAATCTGTATCATATTATAGTAATGAATCATTAAAAATTAATGCATATAATCACTACTACTAGCATGTATTAATACCAACCATTTTTCTCCATGTTCCAATTACTTGTTAAAGTTTCAAATACTACTACAAACAATTCAACAAGAGACCTATTTTAATTACTTACAAACTCTGATACTCAAAATGAAATGGATTATTGAGCATTAGAAAATCAGTGTCTATGAACTATAATGCTTAAGATAGCACAAATGTACACATGTAAAATGTTTTAGCTCACCGAAATCTCGCCAAGGCCGTGAGACAGAGCTAACACAGACAAGATCAGATGGGTCCTTCAAATACATCAGAATTTGCACTGACATGTCCAGGTCAAGGCAATTCAAGAAATCCACACCCCCTTCCATGTCAAGTAATTAACTACACCAAATTCTGAGCAAAACCCAGTTGTCTGTTCAGATTTCTACACCTGAATTCACATTGAAAGACACAAAATTTGAGCCTCAACACAATTACATTAGTACAATTAAATAGTAAATATCTGCAATAAAGGAAGTGGCATGAGAGATTGCACCCACAAAGGAGAAAGAGAGAAATTTTACTCATGTAAACGAATCACAAAACCAAATAAAAAATAAAACAAATCAGAACAAATTATCGCTAATTTCACAAATTAAACACTTTTTTTGGTGCAAAAAAAATGTAAAAAAAAAAAGTATAGAGGCACAGAGCTTGCGAGAGAGTGAGAGGATTTACAGAGAAAAGAAGGAGAAGTAGGGATTCTTTTATCTTTGGAGATGAACAAGAGAGAAAGTCTCTATCTCTATCTCTATCTCTATCTCTGATGTGAAATGTGATAAAACTGCAAAATGTAAAGAGAGAGAGTGAGAGAGAGAAATGAAAGGTGGTGGATAACCAACGTACTAATCGAACTATTTTTCACTTTTTTATATATATATATATATATATTTTATAGGACTTTTATATTTTTTAAATAAGTTACCTTTTTTTTTAATAACATAAGTTACTTTGTTTTGTTATTTATTTAATGTTTTCTTTCTTTTACTAATTTTTAAATAAAAAGGTTTTCTTTCTGATTCTCAAAAAAAAAAAAGGTTTTCTTTCTTTACTTTTAAAATAAATAAATAAATAAATCTTTGTTGCTGAGGCAAGACGAATCTACTCGTTTTGTAAATTAGAATCTACTCAATAAAAAAAAAAGTGCAAAATCTCAATTTGTGATTATTATTAGGGAAAATTACACTTTATCCACCTGTGGTTTGCTCAAAAAACACTTCACTCACTTGTAATTTTAAAATTGACACTTTACCTACTTGTGATTTAATCTGTTAAACAAACGTTACCCACCTCTGTTCTGCCGTTACTCTAACACCATTTCACTCAAAAAAAATAATAGCAATTGAATCAAAACACTTTCCTTTGAGAAAGAAAAAACCCCCTTTACCCGTATACCTCTTTTCTGTCGTTAGAGACTCTAAATCGATATATCAATAAGGGCAGGAGAATATGGACGTAAAATTTGATTTTTTTTCCCGTTTAAACAGGTAAAACCTAGGAAATTTTCCACATCTCACCGATCTTTTTGAAATTTCAAATGGGCTTTTTTTTACCATATTATTCAAAAAAAAAATCAATGAAAATAGGGCAAGAGACCATGAAGGAATAGAAGAGAACCGTATAAATTTAATAGTCTCCGTTAAACACGCAAAACCCAAGGAATTTCCACACCTTTACGGATCTTAATTTTCCCCCCTAGATTAGGGAAAAGCCTCTGAATCGAAAAAAGAAATCGACAAGAAAAGAGCAAGAGAAAAAGGACCAAGGAAAACCGTAAAAAGTTTATATTATCTATTGCATTTTTTACCATGACAGCCTCTGAATTGAAAAATCAACCAAAAAAAAGAAGAGCAGAAGCAAAAACCGCAAAAATTTGATATTTTTCTGCTCAATAAAATTTCCACACCTCATGGCTCCTCGTGAAATTTCAGATGTGTTTTTTTGTATAGATTAAGGAAATAGAACAGAAGCCAAAATAGAACCATGAAGTTCTCCCCAAAAATAAAAGAAGAGAAAGATATTGCTACGGATGAAAAGGCCGTGACTACTAATTGGATCTTTGCAAACCAATTTCTTAACCCAGTTGCTATTCATCCCTCTATTCTGATTCTACAAGAAGAAAAAAAAAAACATTCAATTGGAAAAAAAAAAAAAAAAAAAAAGCTTAACAAATCAGAAAAACCTTTAGATTTATCAAACCCAACAACCCTTTTGATCGGTGGTTGTGAGAATAAAGGGGGTATACGGGTAAAGGGGGTTTTTTCTTTCTCAAAGGAAAGTGTTTTGATTCAATTGCTATTGTTTTTTTGAGTGGAATGGTGTTAGAGTAACGGCAGAAAAGAAGTGGGTAACGTTTGTTTAACAAATTAAACCACAAGTAGGTAAAGTGTTAATTTTTAAACCACAGGTGGGTAAAGTGTTTTTTGAACAAATCACAGATGGGTAAAGTGTAATTTTTCCTTATAATTATTATCATTATGAATTTGAGTGTATAATTGAGTGTTACTAACATTATTCTTGGATGGGTAATGAGTTGTGAATTGGTAAGATGTTACAGATATTGCGAACAAGTTGGGGTGACATTGAGTCTATCAACGTTAATGGTTTATTAATATTATTATTTGGAAAGTAATTGACATGTTAAAGATTTTTTTTCCTAAGATTTTTCGTTTTTTTAAAGTAAAGGTATCATATTTTTGTTTTGTTAGCAAAAATTTTTTTTTTTCCCTAGAAAAAAATATTCTATGACCGTTTTATAAGACATTCCTCTCAAAACATTTCTCCGAAAACATTTTTGTTACTAATATAGGCTAGGTTGTCATTTTATTTTTTTATGTTTCTTGCTCCAACTTTCAACTTTGGAGGGTCAGATATAAATTGTTTAGACAAACTTACAAATTATATATTTGTTGGGATTCGCATGCAATTGCTAACTTCTTCATCAATATGGAGGTTTTGCATGCTTTGATTTCGCAGCAAAGTACATACAATGATACAATCTGAGCAAAATTCATTCTTTAGCTCCTTTTCCTTTTTGGGCATCAAGAGAAGCTAATTTTCTTGCCCTTGAATTTTGTATGTATAAAAGTATGGAAATTAATTATAGTTTAAATAAAATAAAAATAAAAAGAAGCATGCAAAAAAGCCAGTAAAATTATAAGTGGAATACGATTAAGTTGTTTCTCTAATTAATTTGGCAAAACAACACTGGAAAATGAGTTAGAACTTAGAAGGCATGTAATACACCTGGATTGAGTTAGCTGTTTGGCATTAAGGTTCGACATTTTTCTTTTAATAAACTGTTTTGAGTATTTTTATGTTAAAAATAAAGTTTAAGAAATGTAAGTGAATTTGTTTCTAATAGTTTAAAAATAAAAATCAAGTTCAATTGAGTAATGCATTGCTGAAATTTTCATAATGTATCTAGAACTCTTTCTGACTAATCCTTTTGAAAATAACAACTAAAGGAGTTGTCAAAAATTTGGACTCATATCAAATGTTTCATGATGAAGCGCGTAACCTCATTGAAGTACTATGAAAGCAATCTCTCGAGATTTTCCAATTTCCATACTATCTTTCTAAATCAATCAAGCATATATCAGCACTCAGCAGTCGCATATATGATCTATGTAACATCGAACAGTGACCTGAAATTCTAAGTAAAGTCTAATTAAAAAATAGACAATTAAAATACTGATAATAGTAATAGTGTAATAATACCTCAGGGAAAAACAATATTCAAGGCAATACAACACTAAATAGAAAGACTGCAAAGGAAGTAGATTTTTTGACATAGTCCATCATACATAGAATGGCCTTTGAGATGAGAAATTACCTCAACATTTGCAACTACTTACATTCCGTTTGTTTCAAAATAAAATATTTTTTGTAAAATGCTTTCTCATTTTATAGTGTTTGTTTTGTTGTAAAATGGTTGGTCGACTGTAAAACATTTTCAGTCACTTTTAAAACTTTAATCCTACAAGATGTAACATGTTTTACACTTAAAAATTCAGTAAAACATTTTACATCAAGCTCAGCTCTCTCTTTAACCCTACAAGATGTAAAATGTTTTACACTTAAAATTCAGTAAAACATTTTACATCAAGCTCAACTCTCTCGCTTGACGCTACTAGTCCAAAAGCCTCACCCACAATACAAAATCCATCAAACATCCAACCAACCATTACAAATCCAGATCAAACCCAAAGACCCAACTTCTACCAAACCTCCCTCTTGTCTCCTCACTTGAAACCCACACCGTCGAGTGCCACCTCTAATCTTCTCTCTTTGGCTCATAGCTATTGTATATATAGGTATATAAAAGGATAGGTTGTAATAATGATGGTTGAGTTTAGAGAATATGGTTTCATAAAGTGAAAATTCAAGTTCTGGAAGTGAAGAAAATCTGAATTTTTTGAAATTTTCTAGAAATTTTTGCAGAATTTTCTAGTGACTATTCAGAAAGGTTGAAGAGGTTCAATCTTTGTTAACTGTTTTATGAAAAAATAACTAAATTTTCATACGTGTTTTTTCATGAAACATACGTGTCTTTTTATGAATAGAGGCTTATATTCACTTGAAAAATAACTAACTCTCCATACGTGCCTTTTCATGAAACATAACCCTATGGGTATAAATAGAGGCTTATGTTCACAAGGTAAAACACAAGAAACACAAGAAATCCTGTGGTCATTCTCCAAAATTGCTATCTGTAGAACCTAACATCTTGGTTGTATCCTGGAGACAAATTTGCAATAACCATTTAGTAACAAAAGTGTGGAGGGCAAATATTGTCTAAGAAAAATGATATAGTGCCTCCAAGTTATCTATTTTCTGTTTGTCTTTTATGTTAATCTTGTTCTTCCATTATTACTTTGTGTAATATCCCCAACAATAGCTTCAACACCTAAAACTCCAACAGCGAAATAGATGTGTAGGTGGCTATCGCTACTTAAGTCCGTGGTGATGAAGGCTTGCTATGGGTAGGTTTAAGACATAGAGATGTGGGTTTTCTATGGGGTTTGAGGGTGGGTGATAATTCGTGTTCGCGTGTCGGGTTCGTGTTGTATTGACTCATGAGTATTCGACTATATGGGTGAACCATAACTTGACATATATATTAGACGGATCAGGATTCCTTAACCCAAACATAACCTATTTATTAAACAGATCAGTTGTGTCGACCTGTTTATCAAATTTTATCAACAAAAAAAAAAGGCGTAAATGCACTTTTAGTCCTTACATTTTGACCCGATTTCTATTTTGGTCCTTACATTTTATTTTTACCACTTTTAGTCCTTAAATCAATTAACGCATGATATTTAAGTTATTACCGTCACCCAACTAACAGAAAATGCTGACGTGACTGACGACAGAGTAAAATAATCATTAAAAATTCTATTTTGGCATTAAAAAATTGCCACGTCAGCGTTTAAATTAATTTTAATTAAATAAACAAAATTAAAAACAAAAAATTGAACATGAACATGAACAACAACAAACCTAGAATCAAGAACATGAACATCAAACTCAGAATCAAGAACATGAATAGCAACAACAACAAAAAAATAGATTAGAGAACCACACCTAAACCAACAAACCCAGAAAAAAAAAAAAAAAAAAAAAAAAAAAAAAAAAAAAAAAAAAAAAAGCTGGACTCCACTTCCCATTGACCCAAACACAAAAAAAGCAAGGTCGGGCCTTCACTCAACACTGCCATCAAAGCCACCGCTACTACCATCAAATTCCTCTGCAGCTACGGCGACAAAATCCTCCCCCGTTTTCCGGACAGAAAACTCCGTTACCTCGACGGCAAAACCCGTGTCCTCGCCGTTGACCGCTCCATTTCCTTTTCCGGTTAGTCCGACTCCGTTTTAATTTAATTTTTCTTTAAATTAATTTTTTTTTTCTAGCTAGAAATTGAATTCGATTTATGGTACAGAGCTATTGTTGAAGCTCGGAGAGTTGTGTGGTACAACTGTGAGCCTTCGTTGACAGTTGCCATCGGAGGATCTAGACGCCCTGGTGTCGATCACCTCCGATGAGGACCTCACGAATCTCATCAAGGAGTATGACAAGGCCACATCGCCGCCTTCATCTCTGAAGATCAGAGCGTTTCTCTCGCCGTCGAAACCTTCTAGAAAATCAATCTCTTCTCCTCTTCCTCCTCCAATCCCTAATTACTCGATGTCTTCATCAAAATCGTTGTCGTGTTCCACTTCGTCTCTGTCTCCGTCTCACACTCCCACCGACACCACCTTGAGGTTTTCGGCGCCGGCAGCTGACGTGTGGCTCCGCCAGATCTCGCCGCCGGTTACTCCGTTTGGGATTGGGATTGTTGAAGCTCTGTTCGACTGGGTTCATTGGTTGGGATTGCAGGGTTTGTTGTTGTTGTTGGTCTGATCGGTGTGGGTTTGGGTGTGGTTGGTTTGGGTGTGGTTTGTTGTTGTTGGTTTGGGTGTGATTCGGTTTGATTTATTTTGTTCTTGTTCATGTTCTTGATTCTGGATTTGATGTTCATATTCTTGATTTTGGTTTTGTTGTTGTTCATGTTCATGTTCAATTTTTTGTTTTTAATTTTTTTATTTAATTAAAATTAATTTAAACGCTGATGTGGGAATTTTTTAATGCAAAAATAGATTTTTTTAATTATTATTTTAATGTGCCGTCAGCCACATCAGCATTTTCTGTTAGTTGGGTGACGGTAAGGACTTAAATGTCATGCGTTAATTGGTTTAAGGACTAAAAGTGGTAAAAATAAAATGTAGGGACCAAAATAGAAATCAGGTCAAAATGTAGAGACTAAAAGTGCATTTACGCCAAAAAAAAACTAATTTTAGTATTAACCAAATTGATATGAATTATAAAAAACCAAACAAATAAATATTTTTAATATAAAATTCAGAACTAACGAGTAACTGTATTATAAATAATTATTTAAAATTAAAACACATCTCAATATCACAAATAGTCAATCATAATTTGTCAAAGAAATTAAACCACAACAACAAATAAGTTTATATACCTAGGGTTTGAAGGGTATATTGGTAAAATGCTATTTAATTAAACTGGTCAGACAGATCAAACGAGTTCTATGTGGTAGACACTAATACAACCTATTTATTAAACTAGTTAGTCGTGTCAACCTGAATATGACACAAACTCATTAAGCCTCAACTCATAACCTACTAGTTTCAAGTCGTGTCATGTCAGGTTCGCAAGTTGTATCCAATTTTGCGTGGATCAAGGATCGGGTTGTGTTATGGTGGTTGTTTGCTTTGACAGTTGAGTTGCGTGTGTTTGCTTCGGTGTGGGTTAAGTTTCGGTGTGGGTTAAGTTTTCTTCTTCTTCTCTTTTGGGTTGCGGCTATAATGGATATCTGCTAATGATGGTTAGAATGAGGTTGGTGTTTATGGTGATTGGAGCAGATTTGGTTAGATTTTAGAATTTGGGTTTTCGGCCTTTTTCTTCCAGATCTGAAATTTTGGGTGGTCATTGGTGTGGTTTATTTGTGCAGTTGTGTTTACATTTGGTGGATTTTCAGAACTACAATTTTTTTTAAAAAAATTTACTGGGAAACAAACACTATAAAATGATTTCTACAACATTTTCAATTACACAATGAAAACATTTTATACTAAAAAATATTTTACTTCAAAATAAACATAGCGTTAATTCCAAAACAATTTTTTTTTTGGGTAGGGGGAGATGTGGGGAGGGACAGATTGGATATAACTAATATAACATATAACGCATTCAGGGAAGATATTCTTCCTATGCTTCATCTTCCTCTTCACCTGATTCATATTCCTCTTCGCCTGATTCATATTCTTCAATTTCTACTACATCTTCCTCTTCGCCTGATTCATATTCTTCAATTCCTATTGCATTTGGGTTTCGCAAATAGTTTCGCAAATATCTGAAACGTTTTTGCAATTGATCATCAGAGATTTCTTGGGCCTCATTATCAGATGAACTTTGTTGTGTATGAAACTTGCACAGCATGTCTTTCTTCAAGACAAACGTCCCGGATGGCTGAAGATTTTCTACAACAAATGCTGGAGATAAGCAACGCCCCACAACATGAACATGAGAAATGCTGAAATTTGCCAACAACTTTCTATCATTAGTCTTACTTGCAGCACAAGGAGAGGAGAGCATTAATTTGGGGGGAAAAAAATCCCTACAGGCCATTCTTTTGTAGGAAGCGAGAGAGGCTAGATTTACATGCATTGATTATGTTGTACCATGCATACAGTGTACTGTGTGTATAATAGCATACCAATATGGCAATAATTTGAATAACCTTGCATCAAATTTCATTGGTACACTTCCTTACAGGTTTCCACAATTTAATATTCCACAAAAACTAACAGAACCTAATATTCCACAGAAACTAACAGAACATAGAAATGTGCCAGTTAAGCCAGTCCCTGGTCATTGATGTATACCCAAACACATCCCATGGACTAATGTTCCCTTTATATGCCCTTTTCAATAGATTTACTGGTCAAAAAAGCTAGTCCTTAGTCATTCTGACCTTTAGGCTATTATTAAGGCGAAAGTGTTAAAAGGAAAGTAAAAAATAAAAATCAAATTAAAAAATCAAATCAAATTTCCAAGAGCATGAACTATTACTATGATAATCCCTTCATGCAGAAGAAAACAGACTTAGAAAATTTCCAAATATAAGTCAAAGTGGAGGAGGTGAACCAAGCAGCAAATTGGAGACAGAAAAAAAATACTAATGTCATTGTCTATCCTTTTCCCTTCTGCTTCAGCAAGATAGGATTTGCTCTTATCCTTCCCTTTCCAGGAGTAGCCTTTTACCTCTTGTTGACCAATTTGTAGAGGGGAGTTGGTATTTTTGGGAAAGTTAATCTTTTGGCATTTAATCTTGTGATTCCTCTACGTGTATTCTAGTTACAGCTCCGTCGTACATATCCTTTTTTTTTTTGGACAAGTAATGAATCTTTATTTTTTTAAATCTTCCAAGTATACAGGGGCTATACAAAGAAAACAACAGCATCAGCCTCTCTTATTACAAAGCTCTGTCATACATATCCTCAATCAGCTTAATGTACTTAAGAGGAACTCCTTTTTTTTTTTTTCCAAAACCCACCACATAGCTTCTCTAGGGACCTTATCATATACTTTCCCTAGATCAATGAAAACCGTATGAAGGTTTTTACAAGCCTCTGTATTTTTCCATTAAGATGTGTAAGTAAGAAAATAGCTTCCATTGGTGGATCATCCTGAAAGCCTATAAATAGTGGTACATGGTATAGATTATAATTTATATGTAGCATGTAGGAAAATAAAAATAATTTTTTATGGGCCTTGAAATATTAATCCAGTTGATCAAGGAAATTAGTGTTTCATGGGCTTAATAAGGCCTCCATAGCATAACCATAGATGAGTATGCAACAAAACTATGTAAAGGAGTGTATAGCACAAACCATATATAGAATAAGCCATCCATTTCTTGTGTCTGAACCCTACCCAGCAGCTCAATCTGCAAAATTCCACCAATGCAAAGAACAGGTTCTGGAAGCCTAAACTTCTGCAAGCAACTTTCCTGTTCATGAGAAAGTCATTAAAGAAGTCAGCTATATCCAAACAATAAGATAAAGAGCGAGAAAATAGCATTCAGATAGAGCTCAGCCAAAAACTAATAGAAGACAGAAGACAATAAATCGCAAGAAAAATGAATGAATGATTTTGTAACCTCTGAAGTTATCATTAAAAATGCCACACAACAACAGAAAAAGAAAAGAGTGTAATCTCACAAATCTTAAGTAGTTTGCTTTTATCTTACATATTAGACAAGTTCTGTTTTGTAGAACTGAAAATTTTGATAAGTACAGATGCATGGCTAGAGGAAAATCCAGTGTTTTTGGACAAATAAATTACTTCAGATGTACAAGCTCTTCTGAATTAATACAAGATCTTTCATAAAATAAAAATAATAATAAATAATACAAAATCTGCCTTTTGTGTGTGTGTGTCTGGATAAGAATGGGATGGCACTTCTCATATAAGGAGACAATTACCAGGGAAGGATTCATAATGTGGTTATGGCTGGAGAACAATGTTATTTTTCGATCAAATAGTAAAATCAACATTTCTTTACCATAAAAAGGTGTGCATAAAATCCATTATCTGTATTATGCTATATATATCAGTTAATCTACATATTAGCTCACCAGCATTAAAAAAAAAAAACTATGCCTAAAGCTTTAAAAAAAAAAGCTTTAAAGAAACTATGCCTAAGCTTTCGAGAAATTGCTGTCTCCAGCCCCATTTCTGTAAAGGATGGCATGTATTATGTCTATTTCATAGCTAGTGATTGATTGTAGGAAGCTCAAATCAGGTCAAGCACTTTTGTGTTAATAAAAAAAGCTGCCTTTCTTTTGATTAAAAAGCAAAAATCTCTGGTTAAGAATGGGAGAGCACTTCTCATAAAAGAAGGCACTTACCATGAAAGCATCCATAGCGTGATTATGGTTCGGGAACAATGTTATTTTTCGATAGTTTTTTTTTACAATTTTTAATTTTATAAAAAAATATCTGGATAAGAATGGGAGAGCACTTCTCATAAAAGAAGGCACTTACCATGAAAGCATCCATAACGTGATTATGGTTCGGGAACAATGTTATTTTTCGATAGTTTTTTTTTTTAAATTTTTAATTTTATAAAAAAATATCTGGATAAGAATGGGAGGGCACTTCTCATATAAGGGGGAAAATACCATGGAATGATTCATAATGTGGTTATGGCTGGAGAAAAATGTTATTTTTTTATCAAATAGTAAGATCAACCTTCTTTACCATAAAATGTGCATAAAATCCATTATCTGTGTTTTGATATATATATATATATATATATATATATATATATTAGTTAATCTACATATTAATTCACTAGCTAGGGTTCTTCCACATATGCGCAAAAATCAGGGTGACTTTTAATCCTTTTCATTGCTGAAGGTTTTGCAGAGGGGAATATGTCACATATATGCAAAAATCAAATTAACTGTAACTATTTTAATTACCCAAGCTTTTGCTGAGAGGGCAGGCAATTTGATGGCTAGTTCTCAGGCTGTTGCCAAATCCAGCTTCTAAAATTCACTTTAGGCTCTTCATGAAATGAAGGGGGTGAGGACAAGTGACGACCTAGAATCTATAGTTGCACTTATAATAGATAAATCATACCCACTTTCAACTTTTCAATTTATTTGCACATCATATATAAGAATGAATAGAGTTTCACAGATGGCTAAATAGGCTGCTGTTTTCAGGTAAAGGTAATGTTAAAGATGAGAATAAAATAATATAGAGATGCGAAGCAAGAAAGAGAGAAGAACACAAGGAATTATGTGGTTCAACCTAACATCCTATATCCATGGGATAAAGCCCTAGCAGCTACAACTTTATTGCATAATCAAATTGACTATTACAGTGAACCCTTAACAGGGTACATACAGAGACTAGAACATAGGGTTAGCCCTACATGGGCTTACAAGATAACTGGGTCTCTTGGGCCATTCAACCAACATAAACCCAATACCTTTAACAGGTAAGTTGATCGGGAATGGGCTGCCCAATTGGGTTAAAATATCTTTCATATTCCACCTCCTCCAATCCTTGGCTCCTCTGTTCTTCAGTTTTTTTTTTTTTTTTTGAGAGTGGGGGAGGGGTGGAGGGTGCTGAAAACCTATTATGGCAGCATGGTAGGCAGACCAAAAGAATAACAAATATCTTTTATGCTATAATCAAACAATAAGCCAATTTTGTTGGCAAAGAACATTGCATTTTAGCTAGGTGTTAACATAGCAACGGCCTGCAAAAGATTGCACTTCAGCCCATATCCCTAACAATTCTCTCATCCCAGAACACCCCTTCCCCCCCAAAACCCCACACACACCCAAAAAAAAGTACGGAAAAAGAGAAATAAAAAAAGTAGTACTAGAACACACCTGAGACATTGGAAATTCTGGTGAAGTGTAGGTCCATACAAAAGTGTCATCAGCAGAAGGCAATGAGTCACCCAGAAGATGACTCCCTAAATCATTAGGACTTTTTGGATGACCCATTCGAAATCTCACAGATTTGGCGGAATATATAGGTGAACCAGGCTGAAAGAAAGCTGGACAAGTAGACATATCACATCATCGTTAAAAGATTTTTAAAAGGTTAAGATAAACTGAAAAGTCACATAGTTTGCAGAAATTTTGATATATACCTTTGAATGGGCGTATATATATTTCAGTAATAACACAAAGCTCAGACACTAGCTTGTATGTTAGTGTCTCAGGCACCGCAGGATTACTTTGCCCTTTACTCGACCAGTATGCTCCCTGTGAAACAATATCTGCTGGTAGCAGAGTATTATCAATAGTTTCAGCTGGATAATTATCAGTGCTAGAAGCACTAATTGTCTCTGAAATGCAATCCCGAACATGAAATGATGTACAAACTCGAGCTAAAGTAGCATAGACCCTATGATCCCTTGCCAAAGATTCCCATTCCATTGAATGGCTGGAGTCAACTTCTACAGGCTCTTTCGCTCCACAGTTGTTCAATTCCATAACATAAGCAACTTTAGATAACTGAGGATACATTCTCAAGCACAACTGCTTAAAAAGGCCATTTGCAATTACTGCAGTACATAAAATGTTAAAAATATCAGTATATTTAGTTCTTGCAGGTACTGAAACCCCTTGAAAAATAGTTTTATACAATTATTTTTCCCTCAAAATTTCAATCACATAAGCTCTGAACCAGTAATTAAAGCCAGTAGTTTCAGAGTTCTCAAACTAACAAATTGATAGAACCACAATGATGTGGACAATAAAGAGTTCGAGGAAAAACAAGATTAAATACCAAAAGATTCAAGATTTGTGGTCTAGTATTGATATGGGCCTTTCTTGACACCATTGATAGGTAAGTTATTATTGAGTCTTAGTATTAGGGTTTTTAGGTTAGGAAGTTTCTGGTCAATTTGGTTTAAAAGTTCTTAAGTACTTTGTATTCATTATTTAGAAGTCCTAGTCTTTCTAGGAAAAGGTAATTTAGAAGTCCTTGTCGTTTTAGGAGTAGTATTGACAATAGCCTATAAAAGAGTATTTATATTTTCAATAAGGGAAAGAGAGTGAAATTGATTTTAATAAATTCCAGCAACTTGTTTTAAGCTTTGAGGGTGTGATTGCTTTCTCCTACCTAAATGTGATTGCTTAGTTGTTGTGACATTTTGTTGTGTCCCTAGACTTTCTCCGTCGGAAAACCTAGGTAATATTGCCTAGTGTTTATCTCTCTTTGTTCTCATTATATTTGCTGTTTAACACCAAACTGCCATCAAACACATTCAAGATCCAGTCTTTTATTCACCTAAGCCCTTAAACATCAAACCCTTCAAGATCTCATCAAGAATTCAATTTAGTGCTGAGTTCTTTAAGATCCTACATCAAAATTGGTATAAGAGCCCATTCAATCTTCTATCCTACATCACACAAGTACTGCAACAAGTATGGCCTATCAACCAATGGATCACATCATAAGTATAATAACATGTAAGTAGACACTACAGCTATATGAACAGGGTTAACAAAGGGAGGAGGTGGCAGTTGAGCTAGAGCTCATTGGCACTTTCAATTCATTCTCTTTCATTTGTTGCTTTAGAAATCTATGAGTCTACGAACTATAACACTCGAGAAAACACAAATTTACACATGTAACATGTTTTAGCTCACCGAAATCTCGCCAAGACCGTGACACAGAACTAACACGAGCAAGATCAGATGGGTCCTTCAAATGCATCAGAAGTTTCACTGACATGTCCAGGTCAAGCCGATTCATGAAATCCATACAGGCTTCCATGTCAAGTAATTAACCAAACCAAATTCCGAGCAAAACCCAGTTGTCTGTTCAGATTTCAAAACCTGAATTCACACTGTAAAACACAAAATTTTAGCTACACCACAATTACATTAAGTACAATTTAACAGTAAATCTAGGTTAATTCTGCCAAAAAATAAAAATAAAAAATAAAAAATACAATTATTTCAACTCAGGGGAAAAAAGAAGAAGGATGCAAATGAATCACAAAAACCTATGAGGAAATAAAAATTGAAAATAATTTTAACAAATTATCGCCTATTTCACAAATGTAATAACTTCTTCTTTTGTGAGAAAAAAAAAATGTTATAAAAATTGCAAAGGCACAGAGTGCGCAGGAGAGAGAGAGTGAGGATTTACAGAGACACGAAGGAGAAGTTGGAGTTTTATTTACCTTTGGAGACGAACAAAAGAGTAGTACATCTCTTTCTCTATCTCTGATGTGAAACACTGCAAAACGTAGAGACCAAGAGAGAGAGAGAGAGAGAGATCGCGTATAAATAAATCGAAGGTGGACGTAGGGTATTTTGAGCAGGGGTGTCCACAGGTCGGGTTCGTGCACGACCCGAACTCGATCCGAAACTTTCGGGTGGGCGAAAACGGAACCCGAACCCGACCCCGACCCGGAATGCTAGTCGGATCGTCCGGTTCGGGTCTCGTCGAGTTTCGGGTTGTACCTGTCAGTTTCGGGTTTATCGCCGGTAACGTTATTTTGGCCGGATTCTTCGAGATCTGGCCAATATTTGGCTGGATCCGTTGAGATCTGGCCAAATCACAATCGGATCTCGCCGGATCTGGACTAGATCTCGGCGAGATCTCACCGGATCTGATGGAATTTCAAGTAATCCTCGCCGGAGAACTCCAAATATCGCCGGTTTTTGTAAGTCTTCGTCGAAAAACCTTCGAATTTCGCCAGAATTTTTTGGTTTTATGATCGGGTCGGGTGGCTCGGGTTTTGCGGAGGAAACCCGCCAATCGACCCGAAGGTGTTGGGTTCTGTGGGCAGCGACCCGCCACCGACCCTCAGAGTGGTCGGTTCGGGCAGTTTCCGGCCAGGTTCGGGTGGGTTGCTTGGGTTGGTCAGGTTCCGGGTTGGATTGGATAGTCCTAATTTTGAGCAACAATTTTCAGTATTTGAACAATATTACACGTATTTTTACATACTTTTTCACTCATACATATTTTAAAAAAAGAGAAGTGCTACGTCCACAACATTTTTACAACAAATCATAGGTGGTTAGTTGTTATTAGTTCAAATTTGAACCTAACACTAAGATTACTTTTTTGCCCCAACAATAACAACCAGTAACATCCTGCCACTTAAGATTTGTTGTAAAAATGTTATGGACATATCATTTCTCTTAAAAAAATACAAACAACAACTTTACCAAACGGCCCTACAACCAAAGTATTAATCGAATTATTTCCCACCTCTATTTATTAAAAAAATTAGAAACTTTCCATAAATTAATTAATTAATTAGAGTCTATTCATTTTGTTAAAAAGCAATGGAAGAAGACAACAACTTTCGTAAATAACGAGCTAGTATCTCATGCGCTAGCACATGAAACTTGCTTCTCATAAATAGATGGGTTTGATAGAGATTTTTTCTCTAAAAAATAAAATAAAATATTTTTCACTCTAGTTGAATTTGACAAAATTATATTTCTTTTCAACAAAGAAAAAAATTATACTTATTTTTATCTAGATTCATTATTCACTTCATTTTTTAACTTAATATTAACGATTTTTCATATTCAAAGGTGTCCATTTTTATTTTTTGGGTTCTAGACTTTCTCTTCCTAAATTAGCATTTCAACCCATATATAGGCTCACCACAAGTAATGCTATGGATACCAAAAATTCATAACATTCCCAATTTAGCATATCAAAATATATAATGAATGGTTATATTACTAATGAAAATGGATGGGGCCAATATAAAATCAAATCAAACATTAAAAGTTAAAATGAAAATTTTGAAATGTAATGGACAAAAATTACAACAATCTCAAACTTTAAAAGTACTTTAGTCCTCAATTAACTTAGGTCTCTCTTGATTTACAATAGAAGTTCCATTAAACTTAGATAATAGAGTATAGACTAGCATGATCTTTACTAGGTTCATTATGAATTCATGACCCAATGACCAACAATGACGCTAATAAACCTTTAGGAAATTAGATATTTTCACTGAAAATGTTCAGGGTTCGAATTTCCATCTTTTTCTTTTTTTAGTATAATGGTGGAACATCATTCATTGCGAGTGTTACAAGTGTATCATCATAAAATGTAACTGGATGGGCATACCCATCTCATTATTCACAACTACGTCCTCAGTGAAACAGGGCTACAAGCCTGCAATTCGCATCAAACGCCTACCCGAATAACAAGAGCACGTCAGGCAAAGTTTTCATGCAAATCTTGCTGTTTCAGACATGCAATAGCCCCCTACAATGCTTATTCCTCATCCAAAAATTAAGCAGAGATACTAGATATGCGTATCCAAATTAAACTCTTTTATCTACAAAATGAAAAATGTTATCTAGCATCCACATAACATTAGGGAAGGATTTTCAACAAATTTTATCTTCATCTCAACCAATTTATAAGTAAAAAACTTGTATTCTTTCTCCATAATTGCACTACACGAGAGAAGTGGTAGAGAGATTTTACACACAACCATGGGTACTCACACTACAGGCACCAGCTGTGGTCTCTGCAGCTTTGTAATACAAATGCTCCGAGGCCAATGTTTCATGATGTTCGCATCATTCTTGATCATGACTGGTGCAGGTGCCACTTATCTTTTTGGTGTATACTCCAAAGACATCAAAGCCACCCTTGGCTATGATCAATCCACGCTTAATCTCCTAAGCACATGCAAGGACCTCGGAGCCAATGTTGAAGTCCTTTCTGGCCTTCTTGCTGAGGTAACCCCAGCACGGTTTGTGTTATTAATTGGCTCGGCCGGGTATTTTCTCATTTGGCTTGCCGTATGCAGAAAGATCCCCAAGCCCAAGGTTTGGCAAATGTGTCCCTACATATGTGTTGGTGCAAATTCACAAAATTTTGCAAATACACTGGGGCACTTGTGACATGTGTGAAGAACTTCCCTGAAAGCCGAGGAATCATGCTTGGACTCATGAAGGGTTATGTAGGCCTTAGTGGAGCAGTATTTACACAACTTTATTTGGCCATCTATGGGGATGATTCAAAATCTTTGATTCTTCTTATTGGATGGCTTCCGGCTTTAATTTTCATGGTTTGTGTATACCATCAGAACAATGAAAGTCTCTTCCTACCCAAATGAGCTAAAGGTTTTCTCTGAGTACCTCTATATCTCAATTGCCTTAGCTTTGTGTCTCATGGGGTTAACCATTGCTCAAAAGCAAGTCACTTTCTTTCACTATGGCTACGTGGGAAGCTGTGTTGTCTCTTTGTGTTTTGATTTTTCTTCCCCTTGTTATTGCAATAAGAGAAGAACTAGCTACTTGGAGGCAAAAGAGAAAACCAGTTGATGCACCTAATACTAATAGGATAACTGTGGATGAACCACCATTGCCATAGTCAAAACCAGCTATTATATCACACTCGCAAAGTTCAGAAAATCAGACTAGTCAGGATATTTCATGTTGTGGAAAGATCTGCAAAAAACCAACCAGAGGTGAAGATTACAGCATATTGCAAGCTTTATTAAGCTTGGACATGTTGATTATTTTTGTGGCTACATTTTGTGGACTAGGTTGTAGCTTAACTGCAGTGGACAATCTAGGACAAATTGGTGAGTCCTTAGGCTATCCACAACACACTACTGGTACCTTTGTTTCTCTGGTAAGTATTTGGAACTATTTTGGTAGAGCTTTCGCTGGATTTGTATCTGAAATCATACTTCTAAGGTGGAAAGTACCACGCCCTCTTATAATGACCCTTTCCCTTGTGTTATCTGGGGTTGGAGACCTCCTCGTTGCCTTTCTAATACGGAGTTCTGTCTATATTGCTTCTTTGATTATTGGTTTCTCATATGGAGCCCAATTGACTCTACTTTTCACCATTATATCTGAGCTTATTTTTGGATTGAAATATTACTCCACTCTCTTCAATTGTGGCCAACTTGCGAGCCCTCTTGGATCGTATATATTTAATGTACAAGTTGTTGGAAAGCTTTACGATAAAGAGGCATTGAAGCAACTTGCGCTTAAGGGGATGACTAGATCAATGGTGAAAGAACTGACCTGTTTGGGCAAGGAATGTTACAGGCTATCTTTTGTAATATTGGCAGGTGCAAACTTTTTCGGAGATCTTGTTTTGTTTGTTTTAGTTATGAGAACTCGTGACTTCTATAGAGGGGACATATACAAGAGGTTTAAGGAAGAGGTAGCAGCTAATGAGAAGGAATTGGGGGTTCATGTCGCTACAGAACAGCATTAAGGTGCTAAAGCATGGGGGTTGTAGATTGAAGATTCTTCTTGGTTTTTTCTGTTTTTTGAAATTTTAACAAAAAATTTAATTATTGGTTATATCAAAAACTAGCAAGAATGCTTCTATTCTCTTATCTCATTATAATCCTTGTTAACTTTCTACCTTTTGGTGCCTCTCTTTCACTGGGTGTCTACTAGTGAGTCTATTTTATTTTAAATTTTTAATAATGTGATACTAAATACATCTCTTTATAACCATGAAATGGACTCCTTCCATTTTACTTAAAGTGAAGAGGATCCTTCATTTGAATTAAATTGTGAGGATCCTGCATCCTAATTCATGGATTTTGTGGCTTTGTGCATGAGGGCACCACATATGTCCAAGGTTGTCAAAATCGGGATCTTATGTAGGATCGTGAGAAGTAGATGGGATCGTAGATCGTAAGATTAGATCATGGAGCATAAGATTCTACATTATTTGAGAAAAAACAAAAAATACACATTGGTATGTTAAATAATCACATAAATTATACATTTATTGATACAATTACCATACATCATTACATCCATTTGTAATGACACTTTATTGAAGAGGCTAAAAATCTCAAAATGTGATACTTTATTGGAATATTTTTTATTTGGGTTCAATTGACACCTCTACCTTAGAGTGGAAAAACCTGATTTATTGGGATTTTATTTTTCATTTAAGTCTAATTAAGCCTTCTATCAAGTTAAAGAATATTACAAAACACTAAGGTCATTTAAGATCGTCAGAATAGTACGATCCTACCGATCTGAATGATCGAAAGATCCTTGAAAGATCCGGATCGTTTTGTGCAGATGATATCGTAAAATTGTAGGATCATAGGATCCAGATCGGAATTTTGACAACCATGCATATGTCATTCAATATTCATAGTTAAGGGTGAGTTTAACCAGAATAAGGCTCAGGTAAACATGGTTTTTAAAGTAAATAAAAAACCATAAAACATATAATTAAATTGGGCATTGGATGTTCTTCTCAAAAAACAAATGGGGGAACAATGTATTGCCCTGGATGTACACAATGCTATAGTTCTATCAATAAAAATTTCTGTCGGTTTTACTTAAAAAACATTGGGCAACTCATTGACCTATGCCAAACAATAACCTAAGCCCAAAAGCAGCTAATGCAGGGCACAAGCCAGTACTATTAAGCTACTTTATGTGAGAGCAGAGTCCAAATTATGCTTCTTCTTTTTTTGGTTTAAAGGAAATATTCATTAACTAAGCAGCCAAAATGGCTAAGTTGGCAGTAACATGCCTACAAAAGCTTTCCCCATTCTCATCTGCATACACTAAGGCAGCTAAATCAGCAGATGGGGGAACATCAAAAATTACAAGATCTTCCAGAAGATTACACCAAATTATGCTTGGCCTAACCTAAAAACATCCTTATCTAAAGGGTTTATTTATTTATTTATTTTAATGTTGGGGGAGGGGCATTGACTCTAGGACAGGGACCAGAAATGACAACAACCAGAAAGTGTTGTCAACACAACAAGCCAATAGGGATAAAGATAATAGATTTGCAATCAAGAGACAAATTATAGATAAGAAGGATGCCGCAATCACTGATAGATAAGCATAACATATCCTACATTTTTGGGAAACAAAAGAAACACCACAAAGACCAAAGTTACTAGACTCTCAATGATGCAACAGCACATCTAAGCATTGATGAAACTTCCCCTTCTACCAACCAAAAAAAAAATTCTAGGCTTATCCTGCAAGTCGGATACCAAAATTACTAGTAGATACAATGCTTAAAGCCTCAAACAATTTCATTAAAAAATTGTCATTAATACTCAGGGTGCCTAAGGCAGCTTGACTCAAGACTAAACGGCTTCATTCTGCATTAGAGAATGCATCTAAAGAAGGAAAAAGATGGTCAGGGTACCGAAGGCAGCTCAAGCACAGCCAAAATAATTGTTTTTGTTCAAGGGAGACTAGGGAACAAAAAAAAAAAGGGAAATTAATAATCTATTACAAACGTGAAGCACTATCAACAAATGCTAAGACAAAATAAATCAAGCATTTTATTATATTGGTCTAAATCAAAGGCAAACAACCTAAAAAATCAACAATGGCAAGCAGCAAATATACACTATCATACATGGAAAGAACATTGTGAGCCCCTAAAAACCACAATAATTTGAATGTTCTTCCTTTGGGGGCAGCCAAGCATCTATTGGGCAGCACGCCTCTATAATTTTACAGCTATTCCAGCTTACAAAAGCAGTCTAGCCTATTTTCCTACACTGGTGGGGCGTATAAACACAGAGTCTACACAAAGTCCACCTTTGGTGTGAGTGCAGTCGATCTGAGTCAATGAAAATTTGATGTTCACCAATGCATTGGTGCTCTTGACAACAAAGTCTCCTGCATGGTATTGGACCCAATTTCCCGGATTGTCCAAATAGCACTGTGATACAGCATGCTGACCATCAGAAGTTGTTAGCTCGAACTTCACAGGTTTTATGTCCCAGCCATGAACGTGCTCATGATTGCAAAACCGACGACCCAGTCTCTTGGAAGACCTACCAAGCTGGAGTCTGAAAAACAAACTGTATGTCCCTGGTGGAAACTGGAACTCAAATTCTCCATCTACTTGCAACCACCAGATTTGTTGAAGATAAGCAACTGTATGGAACCTACATGCAAGAAAACATACATCATCTCAAGCTCTCAAAAGGAAACAAGAGCGCTGATCAGAAAATCTAAACACCACAACAACAAAAAAGAAGGAAAAGTTGGTTGATAGAAATTTTCGCAATTGTAACTTTTTTGCTAGGTGTTTGTCCAAACCAACTTTCTCTTGCTAGACTGATCACTTGCATATACTCTCCTATCCTGTATTAAATAAATGAGAATTAGAATGTAGTCCGTTACTGTAGTAGAAAACACGCAAAACAATAACATAGCAACCGCCAGAAGCTTAATGTGATTCGGCCAAAATGGCTATGTTTACAACAAATCCATTACCAATGGTAAGGACTACAAATTCTCAACATAAAAATTGACAACCTTTAAGACTCTCAAACCCAAGACCTCAATACACTCAATGGTACTCTCACACTACACATTAGACAAAACGTTGTCTTTCAACTCCCAACACAAAGCACACGAGCTATTCTATCACCCATATGTATAATAACTATTAAACCTCCTTAAATATCTTCTTACTAATGTGAAATTACCACCCTACATAGAAAACATTGCATCACCTTAATTTTTATTTTTATGAATATGAGACTTCAAATCCAGCAAGAAATCTCTAAATGTACCAAATCATTGGTGGGACTCAAGAAGTCTCTACCTCCAACCCATGAGGAGAAGTCTTCATTGGTAAACTTTTGGGTACCCTTTGGCACTCCTTTGTGGTAGGGGTACCCCACCACGTCCTCAACATTTGATACAATCAATTCCATTCAAGCAGCATTTGAACTTCTTTTTTTTTTTTGACTGAAGCATTTGAACTTCTTAATCGAACTTGAGTTTTCAATTATATCAATTAATTCTTAACAAACCTCACTATTTTCCATCCATCACTATCTTTCCTTTCCTTTGTGGAGATTTAACCAAACACTAGTCCTAGGTTTTTGTTCCACCTTTAACTAGATTGTAAGAAATTCTTAATAACCTTCTCTTCCTTCATTACCTCCAAAGCATCTTTACTAAATTATAACTCCACTTTTTGCAAAATAATTATAATTCAAAGAATCCAACCAATATAAAGAAATCAAATTCCTTCCAAGTTCTGCTACATGTCTCACATTATCAAAAAGTTTTTACAAACCCATCAAACATCCTGATTTTCAGTATACTTGTCTCCACAACTTTGCATTCCACAAAGCCAACATAACAAAATATTTATCGCAGGCCTTGTATTTGTCAAACCATTGTTTACATAGACAGAACCTAAAACCCATGAAATTTTAACCAAATCCATACCTTTGGAAGCAATCAAAACATGCTCCTCCTCCTCCTCATTATCTACTGTAACAAGTGTTGCATGCACAACCTTCTAACAATCATGACTTTTCTTAAACATTTCCAGATCAGCTCTCAACTACCTACGTTGATATTGTAAATATCCCAACTCCTAAGACTAATTGCACTCCACATCATATATCCTTGCTTGGTCTAGAATTTGATCTTGACTTCTCCCCTGTCAAAATTACCACAACGTGAGTTTGAGTTCATCATTAATGGCCCAACTTCAAAGTTATTTGTTGGTTTCTTTAATTTCTTTGTCTCCAAGAGAACTATTGTCACCTTTTTTAGCTTGAATGCTTCATTTCCAACCAAAATATTGTCATATATCATAAAGGAAGGTGAGGAAAAACACAAGCACCTCCAATTCCACTTTAATTAAGATCAACCTTTTTAAAAAACACATGTACCTCCAATTCCACTTTAACTAAGATCAACCTTTTCAAAAAACACATGCAGCTCCAATTCCACTTTGATTAAGACCAACCTTTTTAAGTTACAAAGGACGGTTACCAAAAGAGAAACAATTTGCCAACACTTGGAATCATATCTCCAGATCCTGCATCACTTCAAAGAATTTTACTCTCTGGATCCAAGGCTAATTTTGACAAGTCATAAGTCAGAACATCTCAACTTCTCAAGCAGGACATAACTTCAAATTTAAGCCACAAA
Organism: Castanea sativa; assembly: GCF_040712315.1. Taxonomy (NCBI): domain Eukaryota; kingdom Viridiplantae; phylum Streptophyta; class Magnoliopsida; order Fagales; family Fagaceae; genus Castanea; species Castanea sativa. The sequence goes on from NC_134018.1 coordinate 55,219,741, forward strand.
TCATACCATACTACTATTAGTCAAACAAACATTGCTAGTTGTAAATTTAGGATCGAATCAACTACACTGACAGATTCCAAAAATCATCCAATTGATATTTGACATAATCAACTTAGCTCACCTAGATTCCTCTGTCGAAAGGTGATTCCAGTATCTCCGGTCATCTATTCCGGTTATCCTCAGAGCCTTTGATGAAATCGCCAAACAAACGCCACCCGTACTTTTGTGCAGCCAAATTTCCTACAACAAACAAAAATTCCCAACACAACAGATCAATAAAATGAAAAAAAAAAAAAAAAAAGCCTCAACACATAAAAACAGAGATAGAGAGGTATACCTTTGTGCCGTCATCAAAGGGATTAGGCCTGCAAAGCCTGGCATAGACATCCTTCTTCCCCAATTTGCGCATAGTTTCCTCATCAAACACTTTCTCCATAATATACCTATAATTCGTCGGCAATTTCAATTCCCATATAAAATCCGCCCCAGAAGCTCCTCGAAAAGCCCGATTCAACCGGGCCAATTTGCAAATCTCAGGTGGGTCCAAGAACATCAAAACCGATGCTATACAGCTCTCCGGTATATCCCCCAACCTGGGCTGCAATGGTGGATCCGTGTCCGACACGCCAGCAGACATATTAGCACCCATCTCCACCCCAAACCTAACCAAACCCCGTGAATTTAAAATCCTAAAGCTGAATCCTTTATAGTTATAGAAAGAGAGAGAGACCCAAAACCCAGAACTTGAATTTGGCTTATAGCTTGAATTTGAACCTGAATATAGAAATTCTCTGGGAAAGACTGAGAGAGAGAAATGTAGTATCAAACCCAGAAATGGAATTCAAATTCATGGGATTTGAAGCCCCTGAAACTGGAAAATTTGATTTAAAAAAGATATTTTGGATGAGGACTGCTGACTCGGTCGGATTTTCAGAGAGAAACTTGAAAACCCAAGAATTTAGCACCAATAGATATAGAATAACAAAAAAACAATCGGAACTCCAAAAAGCTTAAAACTTTTTTGAGTATTTTTTTTTTTCCAGACAGAGATATTGAAATATCTGAATCTGTGGTGGGAAACAAACATCGAATTGGTTGGGTGTGATTACTAGAAAGTAGAAAGCTCACCAACTATGCTCACACGTGCGGACAGGATACGATACAATAGTCAGCCGACCAGACAAGAAAGTTCTACAATCGAGAAAGTTCTACAATCGAGAGAGAAAGGTTTTACTGAGTTTCATAATTCCTGGTTTTGCGTAGGATTCATGAAGTTTAGTATTTATCTATCACGCTTTTACTACAAAGTCTACAACGTTGGAAACTAGGGAACCGGAATGATATATGTTTTGAGGCTCTGAACGAGAGTGGCACATACGCGCCAAAATCTGGTAGTGGTAGTGACGATGGTTATCAACTACCAAGGGATGAAAGCTTGGGTGGAGTGAGTTTTTCACTCGACGCGACACGATTGAAATACGTGTTCAGTTTTTATTAGAAATTAAAGAGAGACGTTAAGTTCACAAATATTTTTGTGATATTTTCACAACAAATCACAGGTGGTTAGTTATTATTGGTTCAAATTTAAACTTAATACTAAGATTATTTTTTTATTCCAACAATAATAACTAGTAACAACCTATCACTTAAGATTTGTTGTAAAATGTTGTAGACGTATTATTTCTCATTAACTAACTAATGCGTGTTAGTTTTAAAAGAAATGATATGTCCACAATATTTTTCACAATTATTTTACAAAAAATTTTAAGTGGCAGACTGTTACTAGTTGTTATTGTTGGGGCAAAATTTTAATTTTAATCTTAGGTTCAAATTTGAACCAATAACAATTAACTACCTATGATTTGTTGTAAATATATTGTAAAAATGTTGTATACGTAACATCTCTCTAATTTTAATTAGAAACTTAATTAATTCTTTGGCACGTGTTATGGGAGTGTGGCATTTTTTTTAACTATTATGTCCACAATATTTTCATAACAAATATTACGTGACAAGTTATTACTTGTTGTTACTAGCTGTTATTAGTGAATAAGAAAGTAAGTGGTGGATTTAAATTTAAAACTTGTAACAATCTGTTAATTAAGATTTGTTATGACAATATTGTGAAAATACTGTGGAGGTAGAATCTTTTTTTTTTTTTTTGCTTGCTTTGCTTTTGCCTTTTTATTTGGGAGACTCATTATTATTGCAAGTCTTGTGGTTGTGGAAAGGGGCGGGGCTGTGTTGAAGGGTGGGGGGAATTTTGAAAATTTATATATAATTATTTTAATGTTTTCAAAATTTACTCTATAAAAATAAGGGTTGTCCCTCCCAAATATTTGAATTAGTCCAATGATGCTCTTAAAAAAAAATTGGTCTAATAGTAATAAAGATATAACTTTATTTTTCGCAATTTTATTTTTTTATTGTAAAATGTGCTCTTATATCTGTTAAATATTTGATAAAGTTTGACATCAAACATGTTTGAATCTATCTTTTTTAACCCGTTATGTAGCGATTAACAAGTCATTGACTCATTAAAAAAAATTTGTCATTAAAACTATACATAAAATATGTCTTTAGTTACCACATAATAGGTTAGAGCAAGATAGCTTCAAATATGTTTGGAGACTAATTTGTTCTCCAAGTTTTGGATCATTCATATTTTTGAAAATTTCATTAATTCAATTGAAAGATTTTTTACTTACTTTAGTATAAAATTTGATAATTTGTATTTAAAATGAAATTTTCTAAGAATTTCACTATGAAAATGAAAAAAATATATTTTATTTTATGAAAGATCACCATCAAACATAATTTTGATTGAAAATACTAAACTCTATTTTTTTTTTGTTGGGTATGTATATATATGTGTGTGTGTGTGTGTCTGTGTGTGTATATGTATGTATGTGGGGATTATCTTGACAAATATATTAGTGCTGCAACTTGGTCCTCCAAACAAAAATTCTTAGCTCCACCCCTAGTTGTGGATAAGTACTAGTAAACAAATAAACATATATTATACTTTCTTTTCTTTTTTTTTTGAACCGAACATAGATTATGCATAGTTTGTTGAGTTTAATAGTACTTAATAAATTCACCCACCAATCTTGAATTTGATCTATATCTAATATGTTTAATCATTTGACTAAGAGAAAGGATTTGATTTAATTTAAAACTAACTAAACAATTGATTGTCAACCAACTGTGGTCTTTCTTTGAAATTTTCAATGCATGTTATTAAATCCGTTTTCCAAGGGAACCATCTTTTTTTGTTATAACCCTTAGTTTTGTTCTTTTAAAGTGTTTTCTGTTAGAATCGCCTGCTTTGATATATGCACAGATTACTAGTTTAAGATTTCCTTTTTTTTTTCTTTTTTTTTTTATATATGGGTTTAAGATTTCCTTTTGACTTTTATAATTTAAAATTTATGTCACCTAGTAGCTAGTGGGCATGCTCATTGGTCCTCTCCATAAAAACTAGTAAAAAAAACCCCAACAACAACAACTTGTCCTGACGCAGCAGCCCAGTCTACTGTACCACGTGGTCGTTAGTTACAAGGTCATGTCGTCCTTGATATAAAGGACTGACAGTTTCCTCCCAATATTGGGATAGTCAAAATGGTTGGAGACAACATTTTTTTATCCTTTGTTGTCTCAGTGTGATCTGTTCCGGTTCCATACATTTTCAAATCTACCACTACATTCTTTTGTGCAACAATATGATGTGCTAGGCAAAACTGTTTCTGAGAAAAAAAAATTAGTCTATGTAATGTGATAAGTAGTCAATATTACAATCTGTCATATGGGGATAAATGTGGAAAAAGCAGGTCCAACCTAAGGCTTAAGCCTAAGGCTCTCGATATAAAATGTTTTTACCCTTGGTAAAAAAGGTCTAGTTACTTGTCGTAAAAGTCCCAAAATTTTATAATAATACACTTAATAAAAAATTTTGTTATGTACTTTTTTTTAAAGAGTGGTGTTAAAGATATTACAAATTTTACTATAAGCTTACAAATTAAAATGTCACTAATCACAAATAATAATTTGAACATTTATTAATTAGGTTGTTGAAGTTCATTGATTAGAGTCATTGTCAAATCATATTATAAACATTTTGTAGTAAATTTTGTAATGGTTTTAATATTTTCCTTTTTCATTTCTAACAAGGCCTCTAAAATACAAGACTAATAGAAACCTAACACAATTGAAACCTAACTGTTTAAAAGAAATATATTACAAATGTGTTAGATAATCAATGATAATTAATCTCCTTTAATAATCTGAGACTTTACTTTTTGTAAACTAATGTTCTAAGTGATAGATTGTTGACATTAGTCATCTAATCTCCTACATAGCCATACACTAAACAATATCTGTATCTCTTCAAGACAAGATATATAATTAGAAATTAGATTGCAACTTTACATAATTATGTATTGTCTTATATCCAAGATAAAGTAAGCCTTTTTTTTGTGTATGAGACTAGTATTGCTAAAAACATACGTGACTTGTTACATGAGATTGACAAGGTAACTGGTATGGCACCTATGTTGTGTAGCTAGCATAGTAGGATCTTGTGTCCCAGACATGACACTAATGATAGGCCAAACATCTTTTTGACATGGAAAAACTATTGTGGCATGTAGGATTTTTTTTTTTTTTTTTTTTTTTTATCAATATACTAGAGAACCCTAAGTTCATCCTAGATTAATTCATGATTAGTATATTGTTCTTCAAATACATGAGCAACATTTGGTTTAAGCTTCTTATGCCATGATTTTCCTAACACAAAATAACAAGAAGGAATTCACCATTAGGCATTAACCATTACCCATAAAATGGGTTGACCAGTTGGCCCTATTCACATTGATGTTGCACAATATAACCTCTCCTAATTTCTCATTTTTCCATACAAATCTTTAGTTTTCTAACTAAACCCTGTCCATACTATTTGAATATTAAGATCTTATCCAAATCTTAAAGGTTATCAATGAGCTAGAGTTATCGTTTATGTTATATTTTTATTTCCTTAATAAGCAATAACAGTGAAAGAGTCCACCTTGTTCCCCTTTAACGTTCCACCATTCACATCAAAAGAAAAAAAAAAAAAAAACGTTTCAAGTGAAAAGGATGTAGGTTTTATCCTCTCAACTTCGCAACCAAAAAAAGTATCTGCTTTACTTTAATTTTTCCTCTTGAGCCACAACTTTTGTTGATTGAAAAGACGTAAATTAATAGGGTAGGATTACTTTACAATTAATTAATAAATCCATTAGGAAAATGATAAGTTGTTTCTTTTGCTAAATTGAATGTAAGTAATTTATAATCTCCACTTGTCTATTTGAGATAATGAGAGTTTTCGTTGACCAACACAAAAACATGATAAGTAGTATAAAATAATTTGTCAATGTCAATCTCTCTTGAGCTGAGTCAGATCACCTGAGTAAGGAGATAACCATTGCGAACACATCCTCAACGACCGCAAGTGGAGATCTCAAAGCTGTCTCTAGTGTTTGATAGCTGGGATTTCAATCATGTATGATGTATGCATGTATGTTCACATACAAGCTTCAACCCTTCAATCCATATACAATTTTTTTTTTTGGAGAATTATATAATTAAAATAGGAAAATAAAGATTTGAATCTAAGGGTCCGTTTAGTTTGTGTTGAGGTTGTATTCCATTTTTTATTTTCATTTTCTGTACTTATTTTCTATACTCAAATCTTGTACTTATTTTTTGTTTCCATCTATTTTTTTGTTTGGGACCCATCACAAAAAATTGAAAATATACCTCTCTTTTGTCAAATTAAACTGACCCTAAATGTCTCCATTAGATATACAAAAAAATGTTAGTTGATAATAACGGTCATAATGCAAGTATAAATAGAAGTTTCATTTGTGTAGGAGAAACATATTTCAAATTCAACACAATACCAAAACTTTGTTTGTTTATCCTTTGTAATATCACTTACAAATCACTCCATATAAATTTAAGCTTCTCTTGTAGTGAGTTTTCAGTTTTGTTTCATTAATGTATCAGTCTTGTTCAATTTTATTTTACGCCTTATTACTTCACTCATTTGGGTTAGTTCAATTTAGAATTCAATCACGTTTGATTTCGGCCCTTTTATAAGTGCTAGTGTTATAAGTCTTGTCTTCACACTCTTTCATTTTCCATCTCCTGTATCTTCTGTCTATATTATCTCAAAAAAAATTTAGTCATGCTTAATCACATTTAAATATGCATGCATTATTATGCTTCTCAAATTGAAACAATATTGAACCTTAAATTTCTAACTCCCAAATTAATGAGTAATTATTTAGTAATTCTAGAATAATTTTATTCTCTCTCCTCTCATATAATAATAATTCACTAAAAAAAGAATCAAAAGATACATTATGTTCAGGGTCAAATATGACGCCTCAAGTTAAACGTGAACAATCGCATTTAACATACATAGGGACATGGCCACATGGGGCTTTTTCATTATTGGTTATGACTTACGACCCATGTTTCAGAAATAGGATTGATTAACATGCACTTGAAGAGGTCATCTTCTTCGATTGACATGCACTTCAGATTGACATTAAGTGAGGCCTTAGTGGAGGAAAATATGCTCTGATCCCAAAGAGCCATGCACTATGATTGGTGAATTCTGCACAATTAACTTTTTACTTTGCTTTTCTAGTTTTTACTTGTAAGGAGATTAAGTGATTTTAAAATTTTAATTAAGGCTAGATTCTCCGAAAGGTTAATGATACCAAAATTTCTCATTGGTTAGATCTCATAAAAGAATGAGGGAGTACACATTTGCGGTACTTGCAAGGTACTCTATATTATCTCAAATCAACCAATTCATGGCCAAACAAGTTTTTCACAATAAGGTCATTTTCTTGGGGGAAACAATGGATGCACTAGGCGACTTTCTTATGGTATCTTTTGCAAGCCCATTATCATGCCAAATTCTAGTGTTTTGACCATTCTTGATAACCCAGCAAGAAACCTTTAGGAAAAGGGAACAAGATTTTCTCCATTTCTAGAAAAAATGGCATTCTTGCCCTGGAAAAAGGTTCTCTTGTCTTATCAACTTGATGAAACACTCTGAATGGCTACTTAATTGCTTATTGATTTCAAGGCTTTCCTTATCGATCTTGAACCAATTGTAACACTTTTTTTTGCATGTTAACATCTAATATAAATAATTACTTCTACTTATCTTTAAATCTTGTATCCGCAATAATGACAAAACTTATATATAATGATATGACATAGATATTAACTATTGTGGAAATGGGTTCACATATGCTTCTATCGTTTTCCTAGGGGGCTGTACTATCATTTTCTCAATTTTGTCCTGTAAAATATTTCTAAATCTTGTGCATTTGTTGGTTGAATGTGCAAATGAATTATGCCATTATACTAGTTTTTTCCTCAAAACTTTTCTTGCAATGGCACCTTGTGTTTACCTATCAATTTAATTTTTTTTTTATGAACCAATATTAATCTGTTTTTGTTCAAGCAACAACTTAAACATTTCATTAGCCATATTTAAACCAAAGAACATGTCTAAGTGGGGCTGTAGGTTTATTAGGCTCTTGTGTTTTTGGTCACTTCCTCTTTACTAACTAGTTGAATTCTTGCACAAAGTGTGGTGCACCTTATTGTTAGTTTTCTCCAATATTTCGATAGGTGTTGTCAAAAATTTTGTAACTTAACTGATTGGCACCTCAATTTTCAATCCATGGCCAAACAAGTTTTTCACAATAAAGTCATCTTCTTGGGGGAAACAATGGATGCACTAGGCGACTTTCTTATGGTATCTTTTGCGAGCCCATTATTATGCCAAATTCTAGTGTTTTGACCATTCTTGATAACCCAGCAAGAACCCTTCAGGAAAAGGGAACAAGATTTTCTCTATTTCTAGAAAAAATGGCATTCTTGCCCTGGAAAAAGGTTCTCTTGTCTTATCAACTTGATGAAACACTCTGAATGGCTACTTAATTGCTTATTGATTTCAAGGCTTTCCTTATCGATCTTGAACCAATTGTAACACTTTTTTTTGTTGCATGTTAACATCTAATATAAATAATTACTTCTACTTTATCTTTTAAGCTTGTATCTGCAATAATGACAAAACTTATATATAATGATATGACATAGATATTAACTATTGTGGAAATGGGTTCACATATGACATCGATATTAACTATTGTGGAAATGGGTTCACATATGCTTCTATGGTTTTCCTAGGGGGCTGTACTATCATTTTCTCAATTTTGTCCTATAAAATATTTCTAAATCTTGTGCATTTTTTGGTTGAATGTGCAAATGAATTATGCCATTATACTAGTTTTTTCCTCAAAACTTTTCTTGCAATGGCACCTTGTGTTTACCTATCAATTTAATTTTTTTTTTATGAACCAATTTAATCTGTTTTTGTTCAAGCAACAACTTAAACATTTCATTAGCCATATTTAAACCAAAGAATATGTCTAAGTGGGGCTGTAGGTTTATTAGGCTCTTGTGTTTTTGGACATTTCCTCTTTACTAACTAGTTGAATTCTTGCACAAAGTGCGGTTTACCTTATTATTAGTTTTCTCCAATATTTCGATAAGTTTTGTCAAAAATCTTGTAACTTAACTGATTGGCACCTCAATTTTCAATAGAAACATTCAGGATTTAGATCCCACCCCCCAACTATCGATGTGTAAAAAAGATATTTTAATAAATTTCATTGTAAAAAATTATAATCTTTAGTTATTTTATATATAGACAAAATAGAAATTCACTAAAAGTAGTATAGCGATTTGACCATACTATATATACGTGTTTACAAATTGAAAATTGCATGATATAGTAATTAATATAGATAGACATGTTCATGCCTGCTAAAAAATACATATATCTTTTAATTGTTATTTTTGTTTACATTCTTGATTGTGTGTTACTAAAAAAAATTTCCCTTTTTGTTGGACATGGTTTCAATTGTTGCAAAAACAATTAAATTTGAGTAAAAATGCCATATTTCAAATTGTTTCTCACATATTTTTTTTTCTCAAATAAATCTTAGAAATGATGTTAAAATTTCATTATGCTTAAAATGATTAATATAACAATATAAACATATTTATTATATTAGTAATCTTTCTAATTACATACACACACACACACAAAGGAGTAAGGAAATTTAAAGGATTAAGATTAATTTTAGTTAATTCACAAATATTTAATTTTTTATGGTTGTTGTGACAATTTTTGTCAAAACAACTAAACATGAGTAAGAATGTCATATTCTAAATTTATTATTATTATTCCAACTAAAAATTATTTTCTATATAGAATTTATAAAAATAATCATATAAATTCATTTAATATAAACAATTAATGCACGCCAATAAATAATTAATATATGCATTTACTCTATTGCCTAATTCAATGAACTAATACTTTAATATGAATGCAAACTTTGTTGAAGTAGAAACTAAATAAAGAGATCACCGTGTACCCTTGGTGCAGTAGTCACTTCACAAGTATAAATGCTTACGCGGTGGTCATTCTACAAGTATAAATGCTTGTGGGGTGTGGGGAGTAAGGGCTGGGGTTCAAGTCTTTAGGAGAGAGTTTCACGCACATATACACTTAGATTAGGCTAGAGTAGAAATTCTATCTTGTAAAAAAAAAAAACGAAATAAAGAGAACTTTAAGGAATGTGTCACATGGCACAACTTCAGGCTCTCCAATATAAAAATCTTTGTTTATATATATATATATATATATATATATATATATATATATATATATATATTGATATTGATGATGTCCCTCAACATCAATTTCTTTTTGGGTCTTGATAAAAGGTTCCAAATAATGAATTCCTTCTCGTTTCTAGTTACCTTTTTCAGATAATTCATAGAAATATAAGAAAGTCATTCCCTTGAATTTCTTTCTTAATTCAGAATCTAAGCCATCTTGAGCTAATTTGACATTTTCTGCTTCAAGTATTGTGATTAGACATCTCATTCTAGATTCCTTAATTATCATGATAAAACACTAATTTGCGATTACCCTTACTCTTTCTATTCCAAATCTGTAAGTGCAAAATGTGTGAGAAAATTTCCTCCATTTCTGCCCAGGCATGGATCGAATTTGATGATAAATTTGTATGCCCCACAATTGCTTGTCCAGTTAAGGAATTTGGTAGCGTTCTCAACTTACAAAAATTGTGATTTGACAGCTCCAGACAATATGGGTGAACCTTAAAATATGCTCCATAGTTTGTATTATCATCATTTCCAGTAAGATGACAGAAAAATTTGGGACTTTTTATCCTCTAGGAAATTCTACTTCTCTATTGATTCAAGGATATGGGTGTTTAGGTCCGGAACACAAATTTTCCAAAGCAAGCTTATATTCAAACAATAGATGTGTGGAATATGAAATAAAAGCAATACCAAATTTGGTAAACTACTTTAATGCATAATTAATTACAAACACAACAGCAATTAATAGTTAAAAAGTAAGAGAAAAGAGATGCAAATACAAAATAACCCCGATACATGTCATCGAAGAGGAAACCGAAGAACTCGACGAAAAACCTCTCTACCGCCCTCCAAGCGGTAAAATGATCCACTAGAAAATTAGTTGGGATACATAAATAACAATAGACCCTCCAAGCCTAATCTACCCGATGCACTTAAGCCCTCCAAGCTTCTTACTCTAATAAGGTTACGCTGAATTGTGTTTTCTCTAGCGTTCCGATTCCTGTAATAAGCTCCATATTGCATCCACCATTCTTGGCATCTTCTAATTCTTCCCAAAACTCCAAAAACACTTTTAATACTTTGAATGGGTGTGAGTAGTGTTTGGGTACATATCTCCTCTCAATGGGTATAATAAGGTAGGTGTGTTGTAAAAGTCTCTCTTAGGGTTTTTTTTTCTCTCAATAGGCTCTCTGGAAGCTTTCTACATTTCGTGGGTATAAGGGTATTTATAGTAGGGTGTGAAATGGAATGTGAAAATTTAGTTTTCAGCAAAATAAAGCGCACTGGCGAGTCACTCGCGACTGGTATGAGTTGCGAGTTCTAGTTGCCAGTTAACAAAAAGACCAGGCTGTACTTTTTTTCCTGTAGTGATCTAGCTGTCGTGACCCTTCAACTTCCTGCATGCTTCACACGTGTGCCATATTTTGGCGGGTCGCCACTCGCGAGTCAATCGCGAGTTCCAATCACCAGTTGCTCCTTGTTGCACACACTTGATCAATTCTTCACACTCTCTCACACACAACCCTAGCATTATTCCCACATAAATACAGGGTTTCTAAATGCTAAATTACAAGCAAATTTGGCATGGAATAAAGCCAACACATAGCTAAATAAATTCAACTTTACATGGATAGTCACTCCAGTCATCTTCCTTAATTAAATCATGGGTGCAAAATCGAGTATCTATAGGCTTCGAACCTTAAATGTATAATCTGTTGAGAAAAGAGGTTGCAACATAAGCTTTAGTTTAATTTTGGTTTGAAGTTTTTATTTTTTATTTTTTAATGAGCTACTTGTTCATTGCCATGTAAAACTGATGAAGTTTTAGATGTTGGAATAGCCCCCAACTAGAGATCATGACTATCGTCAACTTATCATCTTTATCTCTTTAAGAGTATGTATAAGTTGCTAATGTTGCTTATAAATAATTGGTTGTTATATTTGTTTGGTCAAGAATGTTCTTGTTCTTTATGATTGTCTCTTAATATTTTCTGACCCAATGACTATGGGCCCTTAGTTGGATATATTTAACATTTTTCTTGGTACTACCAGCCAATGGCGCCCTTAAAAGCCCCCGACCCCGATGGTATGCCTCCAATTTTTTTCCAACATTATTGGGATAGTATTGGTGACGACAATGTTAGGGCTGTTTTATTTTGTTTGAATGCTAGAGAAGTTTTGTCCGGTTTAAACCACACTTACATTACACTCATTCCCAAAGCTATATCGGATAATATCCTGGTGGCTTTTGAGACCCTCCACCACATGAAGATAAGAAAGGTGGGTAGGTGGGACATGTGGCTCTAAAGTTAGATATGAGTAAGGAGTACGATAGATTGGAGTGAGAGTTTTTGAGGATGATTATGGTGAATGGGCTTTCATCCCACGTGGATAGGTTGGATAATGGAATGTGTTAGATCAGTTACTTATTCTATCTTGGTTAATGGTGTTCCAAAAGGACACATTATTCCATCTAGAGGTATTTGGCAAGGGGATCCTTTATCCCCATATCTCTTTCTTCTTTGCTCAAAGGGTTTGAATGGGCTTATTCAACATGCAGTAGATGGGGGTCAGATTGAAGGTTTTTCTCTTTGTCGCTCCGGCCCGAAGATATCGCACTTATTCTTTGCAGATGATAGTCTTCTATTTTGCCGGGCTCGGGTAGAGGATGTGGTAGCCATCCAAGCAATCTTGAGTCGTTATGAGAAGGCTTCGGGTCAAATGATTAATGCTACAAAAACCACCCTTTTCTTTAGCAAAAATGTCTCGGATTTCACTAAAGAAACTCTAAAGAATTTGTTGGGAGTTGCCGAGATCAAAGAGTATGAAAAATATTTGGGCTTGCCAGCGGTGGTGGGAAGAAAAAAGAAAGCTAGCCTACATTACATTAAAGATAGGGTGTGGGGGAAACTTCAAGGGTGGAAGGAGAAGCTACTCTCCCAAACAGGCAAAGAAGTATTGTCGAAAGCAATTGTACAAGCGATTCCCACCTTCGCTATGAGTTGCTTTCATCTTTTGGTGAGTCTATGCCAAGACATTGAAATGCTTATCTGAAAATTTTGGTGGGGTCAAAGGGGGGATAGAAGAAAAATCCATTGGAAGAAATGGGAGGTCTTGTGTAAGCCAAAACTAGAGGGAGGGCTGGGTTTTAAAGATCTTTGTAAGTTCAATGAAGCCATGTTAGCAAAACAAATATGGAGATTGACCCACAATACGGATTCCCTCTTTCACAGAGTGTTCAAGGCTAAGTATTTTCCTCATGGTAGTGTGTTTGAAGCAAGGTCTGCCATGGGTTCATTTGCATGGAAAAGCATCCTCCGTTCAAAAAATTTAATTGAAAGAAATGCCCGTTGGATATTTGGGGATGGCAAAAGTATTTGGGTCTTCCAAGATGCTTGGTTACCAAATTCGAATGAAGGCAGAATTTTATTTCACAGAGGCATCCTAGCCCCGGATGCTACAGCTGATGTGCTCTTAGATCCCTTAACAGGGGGTGGAATTTAAGTATGATTGACCAATGTTTTTACCCCCCTGATGCAAAGTGTATTAAGTCCTTGCCCCTGTGCATCACTCCCCAGCCCGACTCCTTGGTGTGGCCAGCTGAAAAAAATGGTCTTTTTTCTGTTAAGCCCGAATATAAATGCCTCTGTGATGTTCTAGGGGCTGGTACTTCTGTTGCAGACCCTGCGGGGGTTCAGAAGAGTTTGTGGAAGGGTGTGTGGAAGCTCAAAGTCCCAGGCAAGATCAAGCATTTCCTTTGGAAGTCTTGTACCAATTCGTTGCCCACTAAGGAAAATCTGGCAAAGAAAACCATTATATCAGAGAACATTTGTCATCTCTGCTCTGAGCATCCGGAAGATGTTTTGCATGCTCTGTGGGGTTGTTCAAAGGTCCAACAGGTGTGGCAAAGGAGTTTTGGTTGGTTGGATAATAATGATGTTGCAGCAGGTTCCTTTTTTGATCTGGTCCTTCTTGTGCAGTCAAAACCAAGGTTGTTTCTCCTGTTTGCAGTCACGGCTTGGGCTGTCTGGCACCACCGTAACAAGTCTCGCCTCCAAGCAGCCACCATTCCTCTTAATCATATAGCTGTGTTTGCAGAAAATTTTCTGCAGAATTTTACTGAGGGTCACGGGCAGAAGCTGCCACCTGAGAGAAGAGCTGCAAGTGTCGTTAAATGTAGGCCTCCGAGTGAAAATGTGGTGAAGATTAATTTTGATGGTGCAATTTTTGGGGAATCAGATTGTGCGGGGCTTGGTGTGGTTATTCGTAACTCAGAGGGCCATGTGCTGGCGAGTGGCGGCCCTCTCTGAAAAAATTGTGAAGCCTTCGTCAGCGGAGATGGTGGAAATATTGGCTGCTCGGCGTGCGGTGCTTTTTTCTTTTGAATCGGGTTTCCTTTGCTCAGTCTTTGAAGGGGACTCCATTGGGGTTATCCAACTTCTACAGAATAGGCTGATGTCCCATTCCCAGGGGGTATATCTTAAAAGACATAGTGCTTATTTAAATTCTTTCCAGAGTTGTTCTTTCTCTCATGTTGGTAGGTTAGGCAATGCTGTAGCGCATGCCCTACCCCAGAGAGCTAGATTATCTTTTTCTTCAGAAGTTTGGACAGAGTCTGTTCCTCTATTCATCTCTTCCTTTGTAATGTCCGACCTTTGGGTCTAGTTTTTTAATGAATTATCTCTTTCTCAAAAAAAATAAAAAATAAAAATAAATTCTTGGTACTACCAGAAAGACCCTGTAACTTTTATATTATTTTATAAAGAATCTGAAATCTCTTTATATGGATATTTAGCAGGAAGCCCATCAATGTACTTAAGAATATTGATGTTAATACAACCAAATCTTTAACATACAAGGGTCAGTCGTAGAATTCAGATCCAAATTGGAATTCAGTGTCAACTGTCCTTTTTGTAACATCTTCCTCAATCACCAGCCTAGAAGGAAATAAATAAATAAAAATACCTTCAAGCCTTCACAATCATTCGCCCAACCAGTAACCAATACAAAAAATAAAATAAAAAGGGAAAAGTATATTATATTAAATTAGTGATGTTACTTTTTGATATTATAAATTTTATACAATTATCTTGCAAGTTGATATGTCAATTTTAAATATAAGACAAAGAAGTAATTAATAAATAAATTTAGTTATTATTTTACTTATGTGACACAAATCATAATCATTGTGATGTTTGTAAGCGTCTTTTAGCAAAACTTGTAGTAATAAACATTTTCTTACTTAAAAACATAAAGCGAACTCTTTCAATTGGTCTCCCACCGGTAAGATTTAATCCAAAAATTTGTACGTACTTTGGGAAAAAACAAACCACTTGACAAACCGCCACTGTTTTAATTAGTTCAATCACTTCAACAAGAAAAAACAACAATCAAGAAATTAGCATGTTGCACATGTCATGTGTATTGTGTGCAATTACTAAAAGATAGCGTGGTCCTGGGTGGTCTTGCAGATTGACTACCATTTCCCTATACTTTATCTATCATTCAAACTTATGACACACCTCTTCTTTTCTTTTCTTTTTTGAGAAAGAAATTATGACACTTGTGTGTACATACTCACAATTAAGTGTGTAATAAACACTTCTGGAGAAAATAGTAAAATAGGCATAAGTTTCTAACTATATAATTAGTTGTTACGGTTTGTAAACTATATCTTTTACTAGCATCTCGAGTCTAAGAGACTCGATTTTGGGCCTAAAAATCGAGTTTTTGAGGGTCGATTTTTAATATTTGATGTGGCAATTTTTCCTACGTGAAGTCTACCTGAAAATCGAGTCTCTAACACTCGATTTATCAGCCAAAACATTTTCAAATCTAAGTTCTGTTCCCTAAAATACACAATCACCAAAACCCACCTATCTCAAATCAAAATCCATCCACCACCGATTACAACTGAGCATAACCCATAAAAAAAATAATAAAAAAAAACCAACGTCCCCAGGTTCGGCGACCCAGGCTGCGCTACCTGGGCGCGCGGACGGGCGACCCAGGCCGATCGCCCAGGTCCGCGCGCCCAGGTAGTGCGGCCTGGGGCGCGCAGGCGCAGGTCCGCGCAACCTGGGCGCGCGACCCTAGTCCGCGCGACCCAGGCCGCGCGCCCAGGTAGCGCGGCCTGGGTCGCGCGACCTGGGCGAGCGGCCTGGGTCGCCCGGACCTGGGTCGCCTGGACCTGGGTTGCACTATCTGGGCGCGGCGGCGAGTCTGTGGCAGCGTGGAGGAGGAAGAAATGAGCCATGGGGAGGAAGTGAGGAAGAAAGAAGCAAAGGGAGAGCTCAGATGTGAAACGGAGAAAAAAAATAAGGAGATATAAGATGTAAATCGAGTCCCTAAGACTCGATTTCCAACTAAATGCCACATGAAAAATATGCCACATCAGATAAAATTAGACCATAAAAATCGATCCTCAAAAACTCGATTTATAGACCCAAAATCGAGTTTCTTAGGCTCGAGATGTTAGTAAAAAATATAGTTTCCAAACCGTAACAACTAATTATATAGTTAGAAAGTTAGGCTTATTGTACTATTTTCTCCAACACTTCTTGTGCTTATATACGCAAAGATTCTAAAAGGATTTTGCACGTTATGGCAAGAGTAATGATAGTCACACACTCCTTATTACACATTTGCCGTACATATATTGTCACATCGACTAAAATCGTGTTTTAAAAACACAATCTCAAAATGAAGTGTGGACAAAGCGTACAATAGCAATTAGCAAGGATATAAGAAGATTTTTCGTTGTGAATAATTAATTTTCAGTTTTGCATGATGATCTTTTTGATTTACATGTTGAACCAATACTCTGTTAATCTTTAGATAAAATTGTTATACAATTTGAAACCAAACAATAAATAAATAAATAAAACACACACACACACGAAGGACTACCGTATTAGAAATGAGATATTTAAAAACTAAATGGAGGGTACTTGAATCCAAGAAAACTGCACTAGAACCCAGTTCCTATGGCAGATATATTTCACAATCACAGATAGGCTACAGGCCACAGTTCAGCAAGCACACTAGAAACTCATACAGACTAGCCATTTGTTGGCCTCTAATAATACTGTAAACTAAAGATTATTCAGGTAATATCATAATAATAATGAGTATCCACATAATTGTTTTTTCTAAAGAGAAAATTCTTGTTCTACCAAAAAAATAATAATAATAATGCTTAAGACTTATTTTGTAGTTTGTTGGAGCTTGCTTTTACAATGAAAAATGCAATATATCAACAATGGTAGGAAGTTTTTTTTTAAGAAGAATTTGGTAGCAACATGCCGAGGTATTTTGTTGTGATGGGTGGCATTAAACAATGGCAAACATAATGAAGAAGTTAGCAGCATTGTATCAGTCGTTCAACATGGCATTTTGCAGTGAATAGACTCTTGAGCAATTTTTTTGCAAATTAATAATTAAGTTGTTAAAGTCAGAAAAGTCTAGCATGCAAGAGCACATTCGAGTCAGTGAATCCAAATTCTTAGCCTAAAAAGCCAAACAAGCCCACATAGTGAAACCAATAAGTGGGCTTGCCTTGCTTCACAAGTCCTCGTTCAACTTGGTAAGATTAAATATGTTGTATAACATATAAGAGCATCTCCAACAGATGCGGTATCTCCATTTTTTCTCCAAAAAATGCTACTGTTCATGCTCCAACCGGTTCTCTATCAACAAAACTTTTCCAAAATTTTTTTGAAGTTGCTACAATACTTCTCTTAATTTAGAGAACACTGTAGCAACTCAATTCTCTTATTTTATCTTAAAAAATTGCCAGCGATATTAATTTATTATTCTTTCTCTCTCATCCAAACGTTTTTCCTCCTCTCTGCTCTTTGGTTTCTCTTCACTCTTCAGAATACATCAATGCCACGCCATGGCCACACCATCAACTTCTTCCTCAAAATCTTCAGAAAACGAACTCTGGCAAGCTCTACCGGCCTATTCAAACCTGAAACCCATCGGCACTTCCTTCGTCCCTCTCTTTCTGAGATCGGCATGGAGACAACCCCATCAGATCAGCGTGGTTGTTGCGGTGTGGTTTTGTGGAGAAGTGATTGCTACGGTGGTGAGATCCACACGGTCGTGGGTGGTGATGGGTTTCTAATCAGTTTTTTATGATGGGTTTTGGTCGTGGGTCGTTTTGGTCATTTTTTTGGTAGAATTAATTTGGGTATGGGTGGTGTTTGTGTTGTTGATGGTGGAGATTGCGTGATAGTGGCTGGTGGGTTGTGGCTTGTGGTAGTTGAGTTGTGGCGGTGGCTTTTTTTTTTTTTGGTGGTGGTGGGTTAGATGAGTGTGGGTGTGGGTGTGGGAGTGGTTGGGTTTTGTGACTGATGTGGTGGTAGTGGTGGGGGGTTGCCGCGTTGGTTGTGGGGGTAAGGTGATTGATGGTGGTGGTGGTGGATGTGGGTTTGCGGTGCAGTGGTAGTGGCGTGGTGTTGACAGTGGCAGTGATTGTGTGGGAGTGAATAAAGAAAGATTAAAAAAAGAATTAAGAAATAATATTTAAATGTGATGGACGAAATGATAGATAATCTGTTGGAAAATGTATTTGAAAAGGCGATAGGTAAAAGTTAAATGTTACTGTTGATTGTCCAAATAGTACAAAAATATGGAGAAGTTGTTGGTGATGCCTTAAGTAAGTCGGACCATAAACTTGGTTTGTAGGAGTTTTCGTTGAAACTCCAAGAAAGTAAAATATTGTACAAAATAATATGATAAAATAAAAGAAGAATTTGTTTGGAAGGGATAGTGTGAGATCTAATTAATGGGTGCATGCTTGATGGGATATTTTCATAAGTCAAGTGAATGAGAATAAGAAGTAGAAAATGTGAATGAGGCAAGATAGATAGATGTTCTTTGATTGTCATTCTTTGTTTTGCCTTTCTTTTTTGGCCCCCTTTAATTTCCCTTTTATAATAGGTATGATTTGGTTTCTATAGAATAGAGATGCCTCTAGTTTGCTTGAAAAATCATGACTTTTGATCATAAATTTGAAGGGTTTCAAAATACTCTTTGTGTTGAGAAGAGAGGTGTAAAAGACTGATTACTCAAAAAACTATAAAACAACCACAAGCCCAAATTAAAAACCCAAAAAGTGACTGATTTCTTTCCAGGATTTTAGTCCCTCGAACAACCCGTTGCTCGTCTAGGTTTATACTTGCAACACAATTTCAATATTAGATGCAGAATGGGGTTTTTCATGTTTCTAGGGCTTGTGAGGAAAAGATTCAATGGTTCATGTTTTTGATCCGTGTTATGTTCTGATTTTTAATAAAAGGGTGTTTTTCTAACGTTTGAGGGTGAGGTGGGTAACGGAGAGCAAACAAATTGTAGTTCAGGTGGGCAAAATGTTAAGTTTTAAACCACGGGTAGGCAATGTGAAAATGGTCCAACCACAGCTGGGTTTACTATAATTTCTCCATTTTTTTTAGATAAAGGTTTATACATAATAGAGATGCCTTCAGTCCGCTTGACAAATCATGACTTTTAATCATAAATTTGAAGGGGTTCAAAACACTCTTTATGTTGGAGAGAGGATTGTGGAAGATAATACTTGATTTTTGGCTACAAAGGAAAAGATGCTTTTTTGAAAAGTCGAAAAAGATGATCTACCACTCATAAAATTGTCTATGGGCTAGGCCATAAGTCAGATGATTAAATATATATTTAGGTGGGCCTCACTCACATGCTTATTTACAGACAGGCACGTGATATGGGTTGTGTTGTTTGTGGTCGACTATAAGTATTGGGGCTTCGAACTTTAATATTTTGCTGAGAAAAGAGGTTGCAACATAAGCTTTAGTTTAATTATGGTTTGAAGTATCTATACTACTATTTAAGGGGCTTCTTTTGTTTGGACCGAAATTTTTTTTTTTTGTTCCAAAATAATCACACATCCCTAGGTTTAAGTAGAAACGAAATTAAAGGATAATTTGGTAAAACTGTCATTTAACTCTTACAAAAAATATTGCCTATAAAATAGCAAATAGGACCACTCTTAGGTATTTGAAATGCTCCAACTAACCATATTTCTTCCATCACTAAAGTCACGATTTCAAAAAAAAAAAAAAATTTCCCCTTTATAAAGTCTTAACTTTCATCACACTCCTAGACTTTTTTTGTGATTGAAAAATATAGTAATATCAAATTATATTGAATCCAAATTATTATCGTTTACCCAAAAAAATAGAAGAGATTTTGAGCACGCACATGAGTGTGTGCTTAGATGCTAGTTTTTTTTAATGAGCTACTTGTTCATTGCCATGTAAAATTGATGAAGTTGCGAACATTGTGAATAGCCCCCAACTGGAGATCATGACTCTCGTCAACTTACCATCTCATTGGCACGGCAACGGCTCGAGGTCGGCAGAGTAGATTGAGGATGAGAGAGGAAGAGAATGAGAGTGAAGAGGAAGAGATGAAGGCAGACAGGAGAGGAGCTACAAAGGTGTGAGAGGAGAGAGGAGAGAGGGAAGTGTTGATTAAAAAGAGGAAAAAAAATTCCAACATCTGTCTGGGCCCACCACAAATAAAATAATAATAAAAGTTTTACAATTCTTCATATTTGAGATTGCATTATTTATCCATGCCAAATATTTTGACATTTAAAATACTTGATGAGAGTAATTTTTTAGTGTTTGACGTGCTAAATGCCAAATATTTGATATTTGATACACTTTATGAGAATGCTTTAATGTTGCTTATAAATAATTGGTTGTTATATTTGTTGGGTCATGAATGTTCTTGTTCTTTATGATTGTCTCTTCATATTTCTGGCGCAATGACCCTGTAATTTTTATTTATTTATAAAGAATTTGAAATCTCTTTATATGGATATTTAGTAGGAAGCCCTTCGATGTACTTAAGAATATTGATGTTAATACAACCAAATCTTTAACGTACAAGGGTCAGTTGTAGAATTCAGATCCAAGTTGGAATTCAGAACCTCTAAAGTGCCAACTCTCCTTTTTGTAACATCTTCCACAATTACAGCCCAGAAGGAAATAAATAAATAAAAATACCTTCAAGCCTTCACAATCATTCTTTTTTTCTTTTTTCTTTTTATGGGTAAACCATGGATAATGCATTAAACTAGGAATTGACTATTCTATTACAAAACACATTAGCTTTGTCATGAGCTAAAATACTTTCCACTACAAACGGTGGACTCAAAAATACAACAAAAGAAGAGAATGATGTTGCTCCCATCTTGGCCCATGCATCATTCACCCAACTAGTAACCAATACAAAAAATAAAATAAAAAGGAAAAATTATATTATATTAAATTAGTGATGTTACTTTTTGATATTATAAATTTTATACAATCATCTTGCAAATTGATATGTCAATTTTTAAATATAAGACAAAGATGTAATTAATAAATAAATTTACTTATGTAACACAAATCATAATCATTGTGATGTTTGTAAGCGTCTTTTAGCAAAACTTGTAGTAATAAACATTTTCTTACTTAAAAACATAGAGTAATTCTAGAATCTCTGAAGGAGAATGATCCCTCCTCTCACATTCAGTGGTCATTATTAATTTCAATGATCCCATCATGAACAGAGAGGAAAGACCATTTCACTATACTCCGGGACTACCTAAGAATTTTCCAAAAACATAAAGCGAACTCTTTCAATTGGTCTCCCACCGGTAAGATTTAATCCAAAAATTTGTTCGTACTTTGGGAAAAAACAAACCACTTGACAAACCGCCCTTGTTTTAATTAGTTCAATCACTTTAACAAGAAAAAACAAAAATCAAGAAATTAGCATGTTGCACATGTCACGTGTATTGTGTGCAACTACTAAAAGATAGAGTGGTCCTGGTTGGTCTTGCATATTGACTACCATTTCCCTACAGTTAATTCTATCATTCAAACTTATAACACACTTGTTTGTACTCACAAATAAGTGTGTGATAAACATTCCCATAAAAAATTAAAAAAAAGTGTGTAATAAACACTTCTTGTGCTAATATATGCAAAGATTCTAAAAAGGGTTTTGCATGTTACAACAAGAGTAATGATAGTCACACACTCTTTATTACACATTCACTGTACACACATTGTCACATAGACTAAAATCGTGTTGCAAAAACATGATCTCAAAATGAAGTGTGTGCAATAGCAAGTACCGAGGATGTAATACAATTTTCCGTTATAAATAGATAATTTTCAGTTTTGCACGATCATCTTCTTGATGTACATGGTTGAACCAACGCTGTTAACCTTTAGATAACATTGTCATGCAATTTGAAATCAAAACGATTATAAAACAAACACACGAAGGACTATCAAATTAGAAATGAGATATTTAAAAACTAAATGGAGTGTACTTGAATCCAAGAAAACTGCTCTAGAACCCAGTTCCTATGGTAGATCTATTACACAATCACAAATAGCCCATAGTTCGGCAAGCACACTAGAAACTCATACAATCAGACTAGCCATTTGTTGTCCTCTAATAATACTGTAAAATAAAGATTATTCAGGTAATAATGCTTAAGCCTTATTTTGTAGTTTGTTGGGGGTTGCTTTTACAATTTTTTTTTTTATATAAAAAAAAAAAAAGCAATATCTCAACAATGGTGGTAAGCTTTTATTTTATTTTATTTCTATAGATAAATTTGGTAGCAACATGCCGAGGTATTTTGTTGTGATGGGTGGCGTTAAATAGTGGCAAACATAATAAAGAAGTTAGCAGCATTGTATGAGTCATTCAACATGACGTTTTGCAGTGTATAGGCTCTTGAGCAATTTTTTTGCAATTTAATAATTAAGTTGTTAAAGTCAGAAAAGTCTAGTATGCAGGAGCACATTCAAGTAAGTGAAGCCAAATTCTTAACCTAAGAGGCCAAACAAGCCCACATAGTGAAACCAATATGTGGGCTTGCCTTGCTTCACAAGTCCTCGTTCATCTCGGTAAGATTAAATATGTTGTATAACATTTAAGTAAGTTGGACCATAAACTTGGTTTGTAGGAGTTTTCGTTGAAACTCCAATAAAGTAAAATATTGTACATAATAATATAAAATGAAAGAAGAATATGTTTGGAAGCAGTGGCGGAACCAGGATTTCAACTCAGAAAGGGCAATATTAAATGACACTTTGATACTCATTATTATGATCATGTTTCTTCATAAACTCAATTAACTACATGTGTGTGTATGTATGTATTTCATATCATTAAAATAAAGAAAACAAAAATAATCAAATTATAGTAAATAAAAAAAAATCTAAATACATAATGTTGAAATTAAAATAAATTGAGAAAATAAATTAATGTAGGAGTGTTAGGAATATAATAATATACCTATAAAGTTGTATTAATGTTTCAGTGCCTTGCATTCTTTTAAAAAAATTTGTGGAATTAAGCATATATTTCTTTATTTGTTTAAGTAGTTAAAATTAAGATTTATAGAAAGAGTATGAAACTGTGAAAAAATTAGAAGAAAATATAAGTCCTGTCAAGGATACAATAAAAATTCACAGCAATTTCACAACATTTCTCAACTTAGCACATCATCTCATACATGTGGGTCATTAGAAAAAAAAAATTAAATCATATATTGTGATTTACATCCTGAATGAAAAGAACACAAAGTAGATTTTTTTAATGCTCTATACACAAAAAGAAGGTGATTTCAATTTTTTTCATCTTTGACCTTTTTTATGTCTAAAAAATACCAGTTTGTAATTTGTAGTTTGTATTATATACTGTGACCCTGTGAGAAGCAAAGAAATTTTATAATAGTGAATTTAACTATTTAAATGGTCAACTAGGAAAAGACGAAAGCTAGTATGGTGATTGTTTTTTTCTCTTATAGTAACATGCTTTCTGATATGTGTAGGTGGCAATTTATGCTTTCTAACATCAAACTCTATTATTATACTATTATATAAGCTTCTCAAAAAAAAAAAACTATTATATACAAATTCTGGGACAGGTCAGGGGGGGCAGCTACCCCCTCTCGCCCCCCCTTGGCTCCGCCCCTGTTTGGAAGGGATAGTGTGAGATCAAAGATGCATGCTTGATGGGATATTTTCATAAGTTTAAGTTTGCGTTTGGCTTTAAATTAAAAAACCAGCTTATTTTACTAAAAAAAAAAGTTTATTTTCGCTACTATTCATGAGTCTCACTGCACTTCTTAGTACAATTCTTATATTTCACTGTACTATTTCAACTAACTTTTACCTTTATCTACAGTATTTTCAACAAATATTTTTCAATTTTAGTAAAATAAGCGGATCCCAAACAAATCCTAAGTGAATGAGATTAAGAAGGGGAAATCTGGATGAGGCAAGGTAGATAGATGTTCTTTGATTGTCATTCTTTGTTTTGCCTTTCTTTTTTGGCCTCCTTTAATTTCCCTTTTATAATAGGTATGATTTGGTTTCTATAGAATAGAGATGCCTTTAGTCCGCTTGACAAATGATGACTTTTGATCGTAAATTTGAAGGGGTTCAAAAGGCTCTTTATGTTGGAAAGAGGGTTGTGAAAGACTTGGTTTTATTACTTGGTTGAGAAATTATCAAGGTGAAGGCTAACACTTGGTTTTAGCTACAAAGAGAAAGATGCTTTCTTGAAAGTCAGAGGAGATGGCCATCAAGTCTGTCACTCATAAAATTGTCTATGAATTGCGCCATAAGTTAGAAGATTAAATATTAATTTAGGTGGGCCTCACGCTCTTATTTATAGGTAGCCCCGTGATATGGGTTGTGTTGTCTGTTGTTCATTATGGGTATTGGCCTTCGAACCTCATATGTATAATCTGCTGAGAAAAGAGGTTGCAACATAAGCTTTAGTTAATTTTGGTTTGAAGTATGTTTTTTGATGAGGCAAGCTTCTTGTCTTGTTCTTTGCTAGGTACAGTTGATGAAGTTGCAGACATTGCGAATAGCCCCAACTGGAGATCACGACTCTTGTCAACTTATCATATTTGTCTCTTTGAGAGTATAAATAATTAGTTGTTCTATTTGTTGGGTAAAAAATGTGCTTGTTCTTTATGATTTACTATTAATATTTTCTGGCCCAATGACTATGGGCCCTTAGTTGGATATATTTGACGTTTTTCTTGGTATTACCAGCACGACCCTGTAATTTGATAAAGAATCTAAAAATCTTATGGATATTTAGCAGGAAGCCCTTCATTGTACTTAAGATTTAAGAATATTGATGTGTTTACAACCAAATCTTTGGGCAAATTACATTTTATCATCCTAAACTATACTTAAAATGTGCATTTTTTGTATCTTAAACTATGACACTTATTACACTTTGCACCTTGATGTTAAATTTGCTGTTAACTTAGACGGAAATTCAATGTTTAGAGTACAAGGTGTGATCTATATAGTTTAAGGTGGTAAAATATAATTTATTTTTAGTTTTAAAGGATTTAGAAGTGGGGCAATCAGGTCTTTTTAGATAGTGCCATATTTTTCCATCTAGGTTAATAGCAAACTTGATGTTGTGGTGCAAAGTTTAACAAAAATTATAGTTTAGGGTGCAAAATGGGAATTTGAAAAATTTATAGTACAAAATGTGCATTTGCAAATTTTATGGTACAAAGTGTAATCGAGAGAGTACTTTTATGTTTATTTTTCCTTAAATCCATGTAGGCTCAGTTGTAAAAGTCAGATCCAAGTTAGAGATTAGAAACGTTAAAGTGCCAACTCTCCTATTTGTTACATCTTTCTCAATCAACAACCCAGAAGGAAAGAAATAAAGAAATACCTTCAAGCCTTCACAATCATTCACCTAACGGTCCTAAACAACACAAAAAATGAAAAGAAAAAGGCAAAAGTATACTTAAATTAGTGATGTTACTTATCGATATTATAAATTTTATTACATTTATCTTCTAAATTGATATGTCAATTTTTAAATATAAGACAAAAAAGTAATTAATAAACAAATTTATTTCATTATTTTACTTATGTGACATAAATCATAATCATTGTGATGTTTGTAAGTGTAAGTGCACAATTGCACCTGGACCCAAAAACAACTACGGGCTCAGGCTCAATGAGCCTTAGACAATAAAATTTGTAGAGCGTGGGTTTGAAACCTAGATTAGAAGTGCTGAGAACTTAATAACGAGCTAAGAGTTACAAACACAGGTAGATAACAAAAGATAACTGAAAATAGGCCTCCTCGGACGTTAACCAAGGACTACTTCTGTATTATTGCTATTTCTTCCTTAAAAGTTACAATTCTTAGTCTCTTTCTTTGTTGCCGATCCCCCCTTTTCTCTCTGGCCTCCACCCCCCTTAAATACTGCATTCCCTGATAGTTTTTGGACAGTGACTAGAAGTTTCAGCCCTACTGTTCAGGGGTCACTTTCCCATTAATGCGGCCAGGGAGGTAGATGCAGAGCCTTTAATGCGGAGGTGGCAGCCTTTGCACTTGATATTTTCTTTAACACTGGTGCATCTAGAAGGTTCAGGGTATTCCCTTTTAACCATTAGTCTTTCCAGAGTTATACCTTAACCTCCATAATGAAGTTTTGAGTTCTCTTGGATTTGTCCGCAGAGAAGCTCGTTCTCGGCTGTACCCTCGGATCCTCGGCATATGGGCCAATTCGTAGAGTTTAATTCTGGAGTAGGTCGGCCTTCCATGCTTCAGTCCAAAGGCCCATATGCCTACTTGGGTCCTTTTACCCCCCACAGTAAGCATATTTTAGCAAAACTTGTAGTAATAAACATCTTTTTACTTAAACATAAAAGCAAACTCTTTCAATCGGTCTCCTACTGGTAAGATTTAATCCAATAATTTGTTCGAACTTAGGAACCCACCCTCATGTTTAATTGATTCAACCACTTGGAAAAAACACAAAAACAAGAAATTAGCATGTTGCACACGTCATGTTTGCAACTACGTACCAAGAGATAGAGTGGTCCTAGGTGGTCTTGCAGATTTGCCTACCAGTTCCCTACAGTCATGCTATATATCATTCAAACAGGAAATATAATGTTATACGTAAAGGGTACATAATGTAGGGTAGGCTAAATTATGGCTAGAACTTATGACACAAATTTGTGATAAACATTTCATGTGATAATATATGCAAAGATTCCAAAAGGGTTTCACAAAATTTGTGATAAACATTTCATGTGATAATATATGCAAAGATTCCAAAAGGGTTTCACACGTTTTGGCAATAAGAGTAATGATAGTCATTAGTCATACACTCTTTATTACATACTTATCGTAATCATTCTGTCATACGAACTAAAATCGTATTTTAAAACCATGATCTTAAAATAAAGTGTGTCCAAAGTGTGCAATAGCGAGTGTGTAATAAAATTTTCTGTTATGATTAATTGAACCAACAATCAGCTAATCTTAATTTAGATAAAACGTGTTATGCAATTTGAAACCTAAAAACTAAAATGGAGTGTACTTGAATCCAAGAAAACTGCACTAGAACCCAGTTCCGATGGTAGATATATAACATAATCACAAATAGGCTGATTAGCCCACTATTTAGCAAGCACTTCAGATGTCATGTGACTCATACAGACATACTTTCATAGTGAAACAGACTAGCCATTTAATAATATACTCATGATATATAGTATTATCATTTATGACTTGTCAAAATAAAGATTCTTCAAGTAATATCATAATAATATTGAGTACTCATATAAATTTTTTTTTTCTAAGAAGAAAAATCTTGTTCACATAAATATGGCCATGAAACTCGATACAGCTCGTGGAGCATGTGAGTCGGTATGCAATATTAATCATTATATTATCCATATATTCAAGTAGCACATGCATTCTTAATTATTTCTACTACAGTAAGATCTGCAAAGTTGGGCTTCGCGCTAAGTTTTATAGAACTTATAGAAGTTAACAAATTAGAGAAGCTTCCATGGTTCGTCCCTATCAAGATGTTAAGATAGGTCCCATCCCAAGAGCTTTATAAAATAATTTTATGGGTCTTCGACTCTTCGTAACTCTGAGGTCTGAGCATTATATTGGCCTATGTGTAGTCAGAAATTTTTTGAGGTAGGGTCAATAATATAGATATTTAGACACAATTAATAACTTATTCAAATTAAAATCTAGTTTGATAAGTAGAGTTCAAATGATAAAAAGTAAGACTTTTTAGTTAGGGTTCAGGCTTAAGTCTAGTGTTTAGTAGTATTGAACTTGTTGAGATGATAATCCAATACATTGGACCTAAACCAAGTCCTTTAGTCAGATATGTACGTAGTTTATGTAGATTTTGAATCAAATGAAAATATTAAGAAAGTTTAATTAATCTCTATCATGATTTAAAGGTTCTAGAACTTTGTTGCAGATAGTAGACTTGTTAAAACTTCAAAACCATTACCCTGATCAAGAAATGGCTATTAGAATATACTTGCACGTACTAGATGCACCAATTAGAATGAAACAATGGTATTAATAAGAGTAATGTATTAGTTTAACTTAAGCGACACTTTGCCTCGTTCAATTCAACAGCCTCAAGTTTTATGTGATGTCTCTTCTTAGTACAATTTTTGATACAATGCCAACAAGAAAGACCATGTCACGAGCTAAAACGCATGGTGTTGACATTCTTCTTTTGGTACGGTGAATCAGTGATTATTATTTACTACCTTATTTGCCTTATAAAATTTTTATTTTTATGTGATATTATTTTATAAAAATGTTTTATTGCATATTTGTATGTTGCCATTGTTACACAATAGATTATATGACAGTAAAAAAAGAAAAAAAGAAAAAGGGTAACAGATGTTCAATTTTAATGTTCAATACACATAGTTAATCTAGTGAACTTTAAACATTTATCACTTTTTTTTTTATTGTCACGCAATTTTGTACGTAGCAAAACCTTTCCTTAATTAAAAAGGTAAGGTAAATCTGCTTAAAAACTTGTGCAAAGGATTAAGCAGTAAAGCACTGCACCAGGTGTCATCAAGACTGAGGGGAAGGTTAGCATATGAGAGTGACTAGTCAATTTTATTTAACCATGTAGTTTGAAAAGGTATAGCATCTGCTGTATACTGTGGGCCCAGGCTGGGCCCACATGTTGTGAGGGTCATGCCGAAGGTTGAGTTTGCTTTAATTTTTAAGATAAGCTTATTTGAATAGGTCCAAGAAATATCCCCCAATAGCTAATTAGATAATAAATATGATTCTTCTAAAAAAAAATAAATATGAGTGTTTAATTCAATATTCTAGTTTCAAAATCACTGCAACCTCATCTCTCTTAATGAGTTTTTTTTTTCCCCCAAACTAATGGTTATGGAAAAACACAAAAGCTGCACTCCAGATCTATCTAAAAAATCTGAAATAAATAAATAAATTATAAAAAAACTCTACACGAGCTCACAGTGAAACTAACATTTTAAAGTAAAATAAAGTTAATAAACATACTCTAATCACGTATAAAATATAATAACATAAAATTTTAAGAAAACTATACATGAGTTCATGATGAGACTTTTGATTGTGATGCTTTCGTCTATTTTTGCTTGGCAACATTGGTTATATTATATATTAAAGAATCCAGCTCCTTATTATTCTCTCTAATCAAAATTGCATCCTTTTCAGAATAAATGTACGTGTAAGAAAAAATTATTGTATTTCACTTTCAAACTTTACTGATGGGTCCATAACATCAACAATTTAACATGGACTGGTGCCACAAATTACTAATGTCCATATTTTTTTGAATGAACCATAAAACTAGTCTTTTTAAGAGAGAAATCTCTTGAAACATTTAACATAAAAAATGCAATTAAAAGCAAAGTTAGCAAAAAGTGTGACAAGGAGTTTGAGAATAGTTAATGTTCCCATCCACAAACTTTCTTGATTAGTTTGGTTAATCTATAAAAACAAAAAAAACAACGATTAATTAGTGTAAAGTCAAAACTGAACGATTATAGTTAACCCAAAAAAGCAACTGCTCTCTCTCAGCTTGTCCTGTCTAAATGGGCCCTTAATCGACCTAAAACAAAACCCCAGTTCAACACTACCCCATATGCTCCTTCCAAGTCAAATCAAGAAAACTCTAGCCAAATAAACGTTTTTGCTTTCTGAATGCAATAACATTTCTCTTTGCCTCAATAAATTTGCAATATTAGATTTGTGTATTTGACTCTAAATTAACAAGTCAGTTTATTTTACTATTTAATTTATTTTTGTAATTATTCATGAGTCTCACTGTATCTTTTGATAATATTTATAGATCCTACTATACTATTTTAATTAACTTTTATTTTTATTTATAATATTTAAAAAAAAATTTTAATTTTATTAAAATAAGTGGATCTAAATTTAGCCCATTCGGTCGCAACAATTTATATCCGTCCATTTTTAACGAATAGCTTTCAACATTTTAAATAACTTCGTAATTTGCATACTGAAAGCTGAAAGATAATATTCTCTCCCAAAAAAGGAAAAAATAAAATAAAAACGTGGAAGATATTGTCACAACTTTTAACAAAAAAAAAAGAAAAAGAAAAAGAAAAGATTTTGTCACAACTCACGAGTCACAAGTTGGCTGTGACTGTGAGTTTCGGGACGTAATTGCGTCTTTGTTATAAATGCTTTTAGCTTGATCTCATTCAATGGCCTGACGTGTACGAGTATGCGAGAAATTAAGAAAATTGATTTTTAAGTTTATCTTTGTTGTGACGTTAGGTCACAGGTGTCCGTTTAAAAATGATTAGATCCGGTGTAATACCTAAACTATTGTATTGGGTGCAATTCACCTAACTATTATCTCTCACAAAAAATCTTTTACTTTTTACTTCTTTTTACTTTTTTTTCTTAACTTTTTTTTTATTAATGATTGAAATTGAAGATTGATTTTTGCAACTATCAATCTCAATCATTCAAATAAATTACATCAGATATAATATCCTAAATATTGCACATGATCTCAATCCGTTTAAAAAGTGGTTAATTTCAGCTATATTGGAAAACAACAAAAGTCAATATTTATTATTAATTGATTTTTTTTTTTGAGAAAATATTATTAATTGATTATACTTTTTTTTTTAAAAAAAACAAACACACACAAAAGGGAGAAGGAAATTATTAATTGATTATATTTTAGGAATAAGAATGACTTAAATCCTTATTAAAATGGATATAAAATTATTAAATTATACTTTAATATATGCTTAATCTGGTATGGTAAGATGAAAGATTACAAGTATTCAAAGAAAATAGTTAAATGCTAAAGATTTAATGTAAAATAATAAAAACAAACAAACAAACAATAAAAACAAATAAAAAAGTTGAAGGCACATGAATTTCTAAACTAGCAAGGACTTCAAAGACTTTAAAGTCTTTTGATAGTCGGAAGATAAGTGAATTGAACCTAAATATATATGTGGGATACACCATAAGATATCAATTGAGGTACAAGAATGTTGGAAAAAGTCTTATAAATTAAATGGTATTATTTGGTTCTCACATGAAATAATTTTTGTGTTCAAATCTCTTATTTCCTACTTATTGGTAAGCAACAATTTTTAGGTGGGTATGGCTTTTGACCTTTTGTATCTTCACATTGATGCAAATGGATAGGGGCGAAGGTGTGGCTAGCGATAAACTTTTCTTTTCTTGCGTAATAATTACCTAGTACTTTCGGTATAACATTTTTTTTTAATATAATAGTAACTCTCACTAATTAAATTTTTGGTAAAATCTATCACTCATGTTATAGAAATGGGTATTGTTTTTAGAGGAATTGAGTAGTTTTATCTCTTCTTTACAATAGATAATATGAGTGTTAAGAACTAGGTGATTCTTAAAAGGGATGGATGAAAATTGTATGCAAATTGATGAGATGGATAAAAAGTGTATGAAAATGGATGGAAATTACGTATGATTTGAATAGATTCAAGATAGTCACCCTCCAAAAAAGTATCAAGAGAGAAAGAAGTGTACTAAGAAGCAATTATGTTGTTTTTCATTCAATGCCCGTTGTGAAATACAACTTTGTTATTCATAGGAGATGGCTTTAATCTCTTTGGCCAAGATATTTGGCTATCTAATTCAATATATATTTTAAGAATTAAGTCATGTTTGAAATGTTTTACATGTTCTTAATCCTCAACTAACTAATTATGGTATGTTTGGTAATTATTTTTTCCCCTTATTTTTTGTTTCCAAAAACAATTTTCTATTTTTGAGACTATAAAACTTATTTGGCAACCCAAAATAGACAAAAAACAAAAACTATTCTCAAAACTCAATTTGTGAAGAAAACTGAAAACATGCAAAAGACTATTTTCAGTTTCTATTTTTCAAAAGTTAATGAAAACACGTATTTAATTTAATGATTTTGTCTCATTTAATGAGTTAGCATTAGAGTTCAAATCCTAGTAACAATATATTTTAGTATTTTCTATTTTTTTTTCTTCAAAAAAAACTATCTTTTTAATTTCAACTAACCAAACATGTTTTTTATTTAAAAAATACAAGAAAATTATTTTTCTTTATATTCCCAAAAACAAGTTTTCAAAAAAGAAAAAACTATTACCAAACATAACCTTAGTATTTTGATGATTAGCTATTTGCGTAATCCTCTTCACGTTGACAAATCTATATATATATATATATATAATAATAATAATAATAATAATAATAATAGATAAAACTAAGAGAAAATCCAATTAGATTTTAAATTGGAATTCAATTAGAGTCTAATTTTGCGCTATGTGTCTCATATAATCTAAATTTTAAATTTTTGTGCCAAGTGAGTTAATTCAATGTAAAAATTAGATTTCAATTAAAGTTTAATTTTGCGCCACGTGTCTCATATAATCTAAGTTTTTTTTAATTTTTGTGCTAAATGAGTTAATTTTGTAGAAAACAAAGTGTCCAATATATATAAACCATAAAAAACCTAATCATATAGTTAAAAATAATTCAAATTCATAAGTCATTTATGTAATATACCATGACTATAATATATATAACCAAAGTTTAGAGAAATTTCAATTAGAATCAAAATTGAATTTTGCTTTTGTTAGCTTTCCATACAAATTAAATTGTTTATATTTTTGTTTTTTTTGTTTTTTTTTGTTTTGAACTAATGAGCATATATTTTTATATAGTTTCTATTCAAATATTTTGTATGTGAATATATTGAACGTAACAAATTGTAATTGTGTTGAACGATCCCATACACCTATCCTCTTTCCATTTAAGATATTCTATTTGACCAGTTCATTATTTTAGTTTGTGTTGTATTTAGTAGAATTTCACAGACAATAATTATGAATTGATATTGTATATGTAGTATTCAATAATAATTTTCATAATCATATACGTAATAGCAATGTAATAAGAAACTTACGTAATCAATATTATGAAAATTGTAAGAAAAAACTATTTTAGTACCCCCAAATGTCATGGTCAAACTATGTCTTATATGTTTAATAATCCAAGCTAATATCAACAGCACAACTACAATCCATCATTTCCGTGTATTAGCATGGGTTATATGCTAGTAATTTCATAAAAGAACAATCTAGATAGAATGACTTATATTTATATCATCCATGATTAATCAAAATGTTTTTCTGTGAGGTATATTGGTCAAGTATCATCTCAAGATAAAAGCAATAATTTCATTTATTTTTTATAAGACGATTACATTCCTTGCTCAATTTTATTCATTTTTTATTATAAAATTATATTCATTGCTCTTAAGAAAGGATTTTTTTTTTTGAGAAACACACACACACATATATAGGGGAAGATGGATGAGATAAGGGAATATATCCACACGCCAACACTAAAACTGCATGCGAAAGGTTTTTTTTTTTTTAACTCTACAATTAATGCTTCTTTAAAAGAATAATTCACCAATTAAAAACATTTCATACGATTATGTTGAATCTTCAATCCTGTTGTTCAAATATGATTGGCCTTGTAATCTAATAGTACTTTAAACTACTTAAAAATGAGTAAGAATAAAATTAAAAATTTATTGTTAGTATCTTGAAACCATTTTTAAGAGATTTTTTCTTAAAGAACTTTGGACACTCACATTAAAAAATAAAAATAAAAACTCTGAAGTTCACCTCATTGTAAATTTGTAATTTGTGGGGATTTATGTGATAAGGGGATAAAAGATACATTCTATAATTTGTAACACGCATATATGTATATTCTACTGTTGAAATGGTTCACCCATGTTATCGATTTTAATAATTAAGTGTCAAAATGGGTGGATTCTAGTTATCTCAACTGGTAAAGTCTTTGATAATTGTATAAGAGATTTGAGATTCGATCCATGTCTACACCAAAAATTGATTGGTGTCTTGATTTGATGATAAGTTATTATCAGGAGTGAACACCATAGCTTGAAACTTTCTAAAAAAAAGGTGTCTGAACAGATTTGGATTAATGAGAGATATCCAAATAACTTAACTAAGAATTATATCTCTTTGTGATCAATTTTATGATTTTCAAAAAGTGTTTTAATTAAGTGTTTTTTTCCCTTAAGAGCATGTTTATCATTTTTTTTTCCAAATTATTTAACTTATGTATAATTTTGTAAAGATTTAGGTTCTGTTCAATAACGGTGTTTAAATAACGAAATTTTTTGTTTAAATATTCCAATATAAATTTTCACAGACATTTTTATTCATACATATTTTTATAAAACTTAAATAATGTTAATAAAATATTAAAATTTTGTAAGTCCAATTTTTACTTTTGTCAATTTATTTTTCCAGTCCAATAATAAGTCAATAAAAGTAATCTTTCTTAAACAAGGACCGGCTTTTTATGCCCTGCAAGTTATATTTATTTACTGAAGGGAAACTGAAAATTAGAAAGGGGTGAAATTTTTGTCCACAGTAATGATTAATGAAAGGATGTGTGAAGTGGGCCAATACTCTCAAAATCTCATCATTGATAGTTCTCGAATGTGTTTTGTGCGCCATCACAATTTGTTCCTGGTTGGTGTATTTTCACCAAAACTAGGACTGACGTGAAACTAGAACTAATGACCAACATGTGAGCTTGATTGATTGGGGTCAAGCCATTTTGTCATGATAAAGTGATCATGCAGCGTGCTGCTTTGCTTGTGCTTGCATAAAAGATACAGTTTTTTGTTGAATTCAGCACCAAGTTAACCGGACCCATTTTATATAAAGTATATATTAGGAAGAAGCAATTTTCTTCTTTCTTCTCAAATAATAAAGTGACACAGAGAGAGATGGGTTAGAGAGAGAGGTGTCAGAGACTTGTATAGAATAGTAATATTCTGTTACCTTAAAAAGTCGTAGTTTCAGTGCATTAATTACAGACATACCCGCTCGTGGAGGAGCCTAACCTCTTGTCTTGTGTTTCTATTCAATTGAGTTTCACGAGCCCAACCGCGTCCTCGCGTGTTCCTCACCACCGGCCTCTTTTATGACAAAGGGCCCAAACCTACGTCAACGATAATAAAAGAAAGCAAAAATAATTATATTAATAATTAAAGCTAAAATATATTTTCTATTCCAGACCTTTATCAACTGTTAGTTGAGTTGCGTTAAGCTGAGTTATTTTTACAATATTCTCACAACAGTTAAGATGTGAATATTTTATATTTATAAATTAAAATAAAATGATAAAATATTAAATTGAGATTCATTATAATAAAAATAATGGTGTTGTGAGAATTTGTTTTATGCGGAGAATTTTTCTTGTTATTTTAGTCTATTTATTTATTTATTTTAAAATTTTGCTAGTGCATCCACTTTAGTTCTTCCATCCATTATTGTCAAAATGGTCTTGTTAACTCTCTTAAAACAAAATTGTTTCACATTTTCGACACTAAGAAATAATTTTATTACTTTATCTAAATAAGAAATTGACAACTTTTGAACTTGGTAAATGATAATTTATAAATTTAGTAGACTAAAATGACAATTGATCAAAGTCGAATTGAAATGACAATTTTTAAATTTAGTGGACTAATGACAATTGATCGAAATTATAGGGTGTAAAGTGTATTTTTGCACAAAAAAATCATATAAAAAGTTTAGCCGTTTTATCTTATTTTAGATTAGGTCTTTAGTTCTTAATTTTCTCAATTAAAGATTAGGTCTTTAATTCTTAATTTTCTCAATTAAAGTTCCAAATTTATGAAGTTGTTTCATTTTGAAGCCCCATGTTCATTATTATTATTATTATTATTTTCCATTATTTTGAGCACTAGCAAATAGTCAGAAAAAAAAACATTGATAAAAATTTGTATTTCACCTATATCAAATATTTTAATTTTTTGGCAATCACTTTGCCACTTTAAGCAAACATTTATTTATCTAAACAGTGGTATCCCTTTCTATGCTATGTAACATTGATTTTTGAATAATCCTATATGAAATGTAAAATTTAATAAATTACTTTTCACTTAAAATTTTTTTTTTTTTTATTAATGTTGAGAATAGAAGTGATTTCACAAATTTAACACTTTGTTTGTTTCCGCTCTAAAATGTTTTCAACATTTGAAAATATTTTTGTATTTGGCTTAACATAAAATTTTTAAAGCACAAACCACCAAAATTAGTATCTCCCAACCACCCTCGGCAACTCTACTTACCGAATTGATAGCTTAGCCCACTAGACCGGTGTTAAACTAGTGGCCTAGTCACTAGATGTGTGACTGTGAGAGAGTCTCAGTGTGTTTTTATAAAATATTTTACTAATTTATTTTAGTAAAATATTTGACAAAAGAATTTTAGGAAAGCATTTTCAAATTTGATCAAATTTAACAAACATATAAGCAGCCACAAAACAAACAGAGCAAAATACGTTTTTTAAGACTTAAATTGATAAATCTTAAATATTTGGAATCTAATCTAGAAAATGGTATAGACTTAAATCCTCTTTAGTCTTTATGTAATTTCCCCTGAACTTCCTCTTTATGTAATTTCCAAAAAGAAAAAAACAAAATAAAATCAAAGCATGGGAAATTCAATGGGTCAGTCGTCTCTCTCTTTTTCTCTCTCTTTATATATATTTGACACAGACACAAACACAAACACACACAGTCGTACGCTACTCTTTCTCTCTCTCACATAGAGGGGTTTGGTTCGGTAAATTTGGTCTCGATGGCTTGTCCAAACCCACTGCACCATCTCTGGTTCTTCAACACCCAAAGAGCCAATCTCTATTACCTCACCTTCATAGCTATCCTCTGCTCCTTCTTCTACCTCATCGGAATCTGGACCCACTCCACCACCATCCCCATCACCTCCTCCTCCTCCTCCTCCGCCGCAGCCACCCAGTGTTCCCTCCAAACCCTCATCGCCACAACACCCAACACCATCACTCTCGACTTCAGGGCCCACCACATGGCCGCAGACCCACCGCCCACGGCGGCGCGTGTCCTCCACCTCCCACCCTGCGATGCCAAGCTCTCAGAGTACACGCCATGCGAGGACGCCAAAAGGTCCCTGAAGTTCGACAGAGACATGTTGATATACAGAGAGAGACACTGCCCCGAACCCAACGAGGTTCTCAAGTGTCGTGTCCCAGCCCCACATGGCTACACGGCGCCGTTTCGCTGGCCTGAGAGCAGAGAAAACGTTTGGTACGCTAACGTGCCACATAAGTGGTTGACGTTCGAGAAGAAGAAGCAGAATTGGGTTCGGTTCGAGAGAGACCGGTTCAAGTTCCCTGGCGGTGGGACCATGTTCCCCAATGGTGCCGATGCGTACATTGATGATATTTCCAGGTTGATTAATCTCAAAGATGGTTCCATAAGAACCGCCATTGATACTGGTTGTGGGGTACGTACAATTCTCATGCCCCATTACGTTTCTTTCATTAAAGATTAATTTTCTTTTATCAAAGTTTCAGTATATGAGTGTGTATATATATATATATATATATATATATATATGTATGTGTGTGTATTTGTGTATATACGAGTGGTTGATTCATTTTCTTTTTCTTTTTTTTTTTTGTATTTTTTTGTTGCAGTAATAGTGATCAATGACTCAGTCATTGACTCATAGTTATTATAGGTGAAAGGGAAAAAAGAATTTTCATAGTTTTATGAGTTTTTTTTTTTTTTTGACTTTATGAACCGGTTGGTCTACCAGTTTCTGACAAGTGACAACAACTTCATAGAATATTAGATTGTTAAACAGAAATTGTATTGGCCTTGCATGTGATAAAATTCTTCTTCTTCTTTTTGTTTAATGTGAATGTTTTGATTTTGAAATAGGAAAGGATTGAAAAGATGGAAAGTAGGTTATGAAAAAAGAAAATTGAGTTGGAAGAAATTATTGAATTTAATTGTTTCCTTGTTTAAACTTTTTCTATACCTATAGAATAGTATTCAAGAAGGTCTTGAATAAAAAAGCAGCAATGGAGTGCACAAAAAGCAATTCTTTTTGTTTGTTGGGATATGGAGAATTCAGATTTTTCCTTGATTCTAATTTTTGTGAATAATAAAATAATTCAGTAAAGGTTATGGATTTTATATAAAGTTCTCTGGTTACTTTTGTAATTATATAAATATTGTAATGGTATAACGCTGCATCTTTCACACTGTTCACTGTTCAGTAAGTCTATGGATTTATTGAATTTTTTTTTTAATGTTATTTCCCATTAAAGAAGATAAATCCTCAAAGATATTAATCCCCATTTTCTCTCAATTTTTTTTGTTTTAAATGTTGATCTCATTTATTTATATAAATTTAATTCTGCTGTGTTTTTGTTCGATGGATATGGGTCCACTTGTCATTGCCGGACTGGTATCGTAAAGTTTTTTTTTTTGGTTAGGTAATAAAAGGTTTAGTATATTGCTCGACTCATTAAGGTTAATAAAAGAAAAATCAAGAGACAAATTTGTAAATATTGTCAATGTTTTTATTTATTTATTTGATAGAATCAATGCTAAACTAGTATTTAATGGGATTCGCTCATTTTAAGGAAATGTAAGATAGGTGCAATGGATTTTCAGAACTAGGTGTATATTCATTTTTTTGACGCTCCATGTCTAATTTAGGTAAATCCTAATCAAATCCCATTTCTTTGAACTGTGCTAGATCTCACTACTAGAAGTTTGGTAGAATTTTCCTGTCAAAGACAGATATTGAAAATCAATTTTATGGTTTTTTTTTTTTAATTCTTTTTTCATAGGACAAGAAACTTTGGAATTTGTTTCACAAATAAATTATAAATTCTTCTATTTAAAGTAAAGTATAATAATTCATGAGAAACCTAAATTTCTGTACTTTAAATTTTCTTAATTGGTGGAGAGACGTTAGCTCATAGAAACGATGTTTTTACTCAACTTGCACTAATAAAGAGCCAACCAAATTGGTTTGTTCAACGCACAATGTCATAGAATTAATTAATATATATCTTTATTAATATGGTCTTTAATTATATTAATCAACCTTCTCATAATCATAGCGTTTTTGTAACTACTCCATCCATTCACTCTTAATTCACAAGTTACTTTGTAACCAATTTAAACTTTCCCATATGTTTAAGTTATATTTTAATCAAGGTCGTTAACCACACAAGTCATGACTTTTGCTTGTGATTAATTTTTGTTTAAAAAATTAGATTAAAAAAAAAAAAAAACCCCACCAAGAATGACATTTTTTTTTTGTTGGCCTAAAAATTATTCAGGTTGCTAGTTGGGGAGCATATCTTCTTTCACGTAACATTGTTACAGTGTCATTTGCACCAAGAGATACACATGAAGCTCAGGTCCAATTTGCTCTTGAACGAGGAGTACCAGCATTGATTGGAGTTCTTGCTTCAATTAGGCTTCCTTATCCTTCAAGAGCCTTTGACATGGCTCACTGCTCACGTTGCCTCATTCCTTGGGGCCAGTATGGTAATCCAAGCTCTTCATTTCTATCTGTACTACACTACTTCCTCATTTAGTATTTGAAATTTTTTTTTCTTGCTTATAATTTTTTTTTTTTTTTTTAAATTATGGATGTGCAGATGGGCTTTATTTAATTGAAGTTGATCGAATTTTACGTCCCGGTGGGTATTGGATTCTGTCTGGGCCACCAATAAACTGGGAGAAACACTGGAAAGGTTGGAACAGAACACAGCAAGATCTTAAGGCAGAACAGAATGGTATTGAGAATGTAGCAAAAAGTCTATGCTGGAAAAAACTAAAACAGAAGGATGACCTTGCTATTTGGCAGAAACCCACTAATCATATCCATTGCAAGATCAATAGGAAGGTTTTCAAGAAACCACAGTTCTGCCAGGCACAGGATCCAGACAAGGCTTGGTAATAATGTGGCTCTTTTAATTTTAATGTGTTACTATTTTTTTGTTCCTTTTCAAATAATGTCGGGTTCTAAGCCTAAAAAAATAGGAGGGTTGTGACGACCAGACTAATATTTAGTCACTCTATTATGGATAGGTCCACTATAGATACATGTTGCAGTGTCCACTATATATGTGGTCAACCTTAATTAATTTGTTAAGGATGCATAGTTGACCCTAAAATTTTAGGACTAAGCTTTGATTGTTGATTTTGGTTGATTTCTTTTGAGTTTTTGAAGAAATAAAATAAATGATTGACTTCTAGTTGTAAATAAATATTAATTATTGGCTGCCCCATTGAAATCTGCTTTTTGTAGGCTCTTCAAGTAAATGGCTAAAGCAGGTTCTTCTCACTGCTAGAGAACACTTTAGCAGTGATACCAAAACCGATTGAGTGGTAAAGGCAGTGCGAATCAGATGTCGTTCTTAGCTAGTTGTTTGTGGACTTGAAATCCACCTTGTTTTTAGGTCTAACATATCCAACCACCACCTAAACATTTTTTGTTGTATTGATGCTTTTCTTATGCCTTGACCTTTACTTCATCACCATTGTTTGTTTAATTGTTTGGTTGGTTGCTTCAAAGATTGCAACTTTAAAGTCATAAGTTGAAAGAATATTTTAATGCACTAATTGAATCATCATTTGCTCTGTTCCTTTGAGTCTAATATCACCCGCTCCTTTGCAGGTACACTAAAATGGATAAATGTTTGACCCCACTTCCTGAAGTTTCTGACATTAAAGAAGTGTCAGGTGGGACATTAGCAAAATGGCCAGAAAGGCTAAATACAATTCCACCAAGGATTAGTGAAGGAACTTTGAAGGGAATTACAGCTGAGACTTTCACAGAAAATACAGAGCTATGGAAAAATAGAGTAGCACATTATAAGACCTTGGACTATCAACTAGCTGAGCCTGGCAGGTACCGTAACTTGCTGGATATGAATTCTTACTTAGGAGGATTTGCAGCTGCACTAGTTGATGATCCAGTGTGGGTTATGAACATTGTACCTGTTGAGGCTGAGATCAATACCCTTGGAGTCATCTTTGAACGTGGATTGATTGGAACATATCAAAATTGGTATGCTTTTTTCTCTCTAATTAATAAAATTATCCAATGGTTCAATCAAAGGCACTTATAAAAGAAGTTGCCCAGAAAGTGGCTTTATTTTGCTTATTAAACTAATGTGTGAAGTGTGATACTTTAGGTAGAACATAAACAACTGCAAAAAGCAAATGGAAATTCGATAGCAATTCTTGATTGTTGTCTTCACTTTTCTTACTTTTCTAGAAACTTCCAAGAGGATCATTGTTGTTTTGTCTTAAATACCAAGGCAACCAACCTTTTCACAAACAATAGCAATTTCAATATCTTTAAGAAACCCTATATTTAAGGAAACTATATATATATTCACAATTGTTTATATGACCCGTTGTGATTTATGTATAATAAAAGTGATATTAGTACTCAGCATTTTTTTTTTTGAGATATAGTACTCATAATTAGACTCAAGTGAAAGTGATATTAATCCAATTATAACTGATAAAAAGTTATCCTTAACATTATATTAAAAAATTTCTCCTAGCTCACCAAATTGAATTTCAATTACATAGTTAAACTATCCGCATTATAAAATTTTAACTAGAAGTTTGCTATTATATTCTGTAATTTTCATAATTGTTGCTAATAACTCTATCCTCTGCTCCATTTTACTTGGCAAACAAGAATTATTGCTAATAACTTGTCTTCTCTTAGGTGCGAGGCCATGTCCACGTACCCGCGTACTTACGACTTCATCCATGCTGATTCAGTTTTTAGCCTCTACAAAGACAGGTAACATTAGCTTAATAATAGTATTTTCCTTGGAGATTAGAACTTAAACTATATATTTGTTTATATCATTGCACATCAATTACTTGACATTATGGAATTGAAATTGGTCACTAATTAATTGCGTTGCAGATGTGATATGGAAGATATTCTTTTAGAGATGGATCGGATTTTAAGGCCAGAAGGTAGTGTGATATTCAGAGATGATGTAGATTACTTGGTAAAAATAAAGAGCATAGTAGATGCAATGCAATGGGATAGCAGAATTGTAGACCATGAAAAGGGACCCCTTCAGAGAGAGAAGATTTTATTGGCAGTCAAGCAGTATTGGACAGCTCCAGCACCTCAAGAAGGCAAAAACGCTTCATAATGCTAATCTTGCTCTGCTTTATTGATTAAATTCTTCAATTTTTCTGTTAATAATTTAATCAGAAACTGATTCTTTGACACACCCACATTTTTTTTATAAATTTTTTTTTGGGTGGGGGTAGATAACAGAAAAAAAGGCCTTTGTTTTTTTATGCTTTCTTGTTCCAAAGGTTTTTCCTATCAGTAATGATCGTTGCAATACTCATCTTAGCTTAATTCGAAGTTGGGTTCTTTTATAAAAAGAAGGGAAGAAAAAAACAAAAGAATTGGTCCCTCCCTCTCTCTCTCTCTCTCTCTCTCTCTCTGTGTTTTCATTTATTATATTATATTATTTATTTCATTAAGGCAGGTATATTGGAAGCAACTAGGCTATGATAAAAGGGCTGGTGGGTGCAATGGGAGATTTCGTTGTGAAACATGTAGACGTGGGTGGAACAAGAATTTCAAGGCTGAGGGGGGGTATAGTAATAATAATCATTATAAAAATTTAACCGATTTAAGGTTGTGTAAGAAATATGAAGAGTTTTGGGAGTGGGGGAGAAATATATCTTAGGTAAATAAAAGGGGGGAAATCTTTTTATTTTTATATAAATTTATTTTGGTGGAGATGAGATGAGTTTTTATGTAGTTTAATTGACATGTTTAACACAACCCATTTAACTCATCATATAACAAATAAATTTTATAATTATTTTAAATTTATCAAATAACTTTTTATATCTAACCTATATTTTAAACTAAAAAAGAAAAGTGAATAATTAAAAAAACTTATAAGTGATATAATTGTAAATTGAAACTTTACAAACTAATCTCTTAACCTTCATATAAAAACTATGT
Organism: Castanea sativa; assembly: GCF_040712315.1. Taxonomy (NCBI): domain Eukaryota; kingdom Viridiplantae; phylum Streptophyta; class Magnoliopsida; order Fagales; family Fagaceae; genus Castanea; species Castanea sativa. Next base: position 55,262,859 of record NC_134018.1, read on the forward strand.
TATTTTGATTTTGGATCAAGGTATATGCACTTATTTTGGGATTTTTTTTGGAGATAGTTTTAACCTATGACGTTTGTTCGTAATAATAACCTTTATCATTAGACCAAGACACCAATTAGTTTTGGTGTAGACGGAGATTGAACTCTAGATTCCTTATTCAACCATCCGAGATTTCACCAATCAATTTTTGAGATATAAAGAACTTATTTCTAGATGAATGGTACTACATTAAGGACTTAATATTTATTAATTACTTTGATATTATTTTGAATTTTTGGACTATGTGTTTTAAGTATTTGATATTATTTTGAACTTTGATATTATAAGTTTGTATTAAATTTATAACAATATTAATTAGGTGTTTTTTTAAGTGGGTTAAATAGAATGAATTTATGTCAGTCAACCTAACCTGCTTAATATTAAACGGGTTGAAATAGGTCATTACATTATCAATTTTACACGCATTTCATTAAAATATCAATTTTTATTGATTTTTTTAATTGTTTATCTTTCTTTACATGCAACAACAACCATTTGCTTTCTCCCTTTATCTTGGGAAACATAAAGAAAGAATAAAAAATAAAATGCAAAATAAATTATGCTAATGTAAATTTACAAGCAACAATGCATATTTACACAATTTTGGCTTGTCTAATGTGGGTAGTTTTTGAACAAAAATGTTTACACATCCTCTAATGTGAGTGCTATAAGTATCTATAGAGTTAAAAATGTTCTGAGTATTGATAAATTTTTTAATTTAGGGGTGGCTCAACCGCTAAGACCCCTAAATGGAAGAAGGTCCCTTAAAATATAATAATAATAATATATTTTTTTTGTATTATAGTATTGCAAAAATTAATTCTTTGAAAAAAGCTCTCACCTAGCAAAAAAAAAAAAAACCCTACTAGTGGTCAATAGAATGCTTTGGTTCCTTGTCTCACAATATTCAAATTTTAATTAAGGTGGTTTAACAAATAAATTTTTTTTATAAATATTATATTTTTTTAAATGTTGTGCATTTTATAAGTACGTTTTATTATGTTTGCGGCTGTGGCGGGGCAAACATAGGACAAGTTAGCTTTTTACTTCACACAATTAATTAATAGAAATATGATGCCAATCAACCTTTGCTACCCTTGTTTAAATGAATTAAACTTGAAATAAAAGGATAAATGCTAAGAAAAAGTATGAGACAAGGAAATTTGGATTAACAGTAGTCTTAGATTGCTTATATTACGTTCCTCAGAATTGGTCTGAGATACAGATTTACACTTGTTCTTAGGTTGCAATGATATTTCTTTCTTTCTCTCTTTCTCTAGATCTTTCATCCTCTCTTCATAGAGGCCTTTTTGCCTTATATAGTCACCTAGGTTATATCTCGGCCTTCCATTTGGAGGGCTAGGGTTCATTTCCCTTCATAATTGTTCAATCAGGGCCTTACTACAAGGTTTTTACACTAGGCTTTGAGTTGTGATGACATTGTTCAAGGGTCATTTCTTTATTAATGCTGCCAGCTAAATGGGTTTAGAGCATTGAATGTGGAGGTGATGGACACTTTATTTGCATTATTCCTTTTCTTGCTTGATGACAAATCTTCCATCTCTTCCTCGATTTGTGCCTGATGGTCTTTGGAATTGGGCCTCAGCCCTTTTGAGGATGCGACAGTATCCTCGAGGTCCTTGGGTATTATGGTCTCCATGTGCTTGTGGTGAGTTGTTTATATTTGCCCCGAGGATTGCTATCAATGCTTTTCAAGGTTTGTTCTTCTGACATTGGCCTTCTCTCATTTGTCCCTGTTCTCGAATTCTCGTTCTCCCACAGTGGCAATTTAAGATTGTGAAAATTTTTGTTCTCCCAAAAATTTTACTTCGTTTCTCTTTATATTAAAATTAAAATTGGAATTAATAGTTTTCTAGACAAATTCATTGTTAAAACCCACAATACAGTGACAATTTCATATATGATATTTTTAAACAATTTTTTCTGATACTTGTTTATATTAATTTTTATAATTAGTACTTTTATATATTTTTTATAAATAGACGAAAATTGTCAAATTAACATATTAAATTATGAAAAAAAAATACTAGATTCTTTTTCTAAAACACATTTAATTCGCTTATAAAATAGTAACTAACAATACATTTTACTTTTGCACATACAAAAAGAAGTGATTAAAAATTAAAATTGATAACATCATATTTAAGATTGGTTATATCACAAGAAAATTAAGTGAACATCAATGTTATCAATTAAAAAGGGAATCTTAGCGAACGTTGAACACAAAAATATAATTATAGTAATCTTGCATCTCAAAAAGTAAGAAAAATAAATTTTTAAATAAATAAAAATCAAAACATAAATATTATTCAATTAAAAGAAAACTCCAAAATGTGTTGATTTGGTCCTAAATTAGGCCTTATTATTACGAACCACGAGTTTGAGCAAGATTTGAAATGAATTTGTTTAAAGCTAAATGAAGGTGTTTGATAGAAACAATACTATTTAAAATTTATAAGTTTTTTTTAAAAACTTTTTATTTTTTATTTAAAATGCTCCTCACATATGAAAAATTAACATAGCAATGTGGCCATATTTTGAATGAAATGCATTTAACATGCCAATAACATGGTTAATATTTCATGATTTGGCATGATCATCATTTTATTAGTACAAAGAAATTAATTCATTTGAGGCTAAAATTGTTAAAAACACACAAATATTAAATTGATGGCTTTACAACAAAATGTTTAGCAAAGAATACCGTTAAGATATTGGAAGAAACTAACCATTTTCAAAGAAAATGAATTATAAGAAAAGACAAATTGCCGCATTGTTGGGTACCTCACGTATTTTTTTCTTTATGTACAAAGAGAACCTATTGGTTTGAAATCCCCTTCCAAATCTACCAGTGATGCTAGTCCTTGTGGCCATCTTTGCCAGCATTTATTATGGTTTAGGCGCTATTGCCCAAGAGAAAGTGGGTGCATTGGGGTGTAAAACCTCATAAATTGCTATTTTAGACCCACACACCCAAAACCTAGTTTATCCAAGTTGTCATTGCTAAAAGTGTTTAGCAACAATGAACACTAAGAGGGGAAATATAGTGGTGGTTAAGATCAAAGATAGTGGTGAGTTTTGATCAACAGTGGTTAGGCACGGTGGAGTTCTGGTGGGTTTAGATAAATAGTGGTTTGGTGCCATGGAAATCGGTTTGGAGTAGTGGAGATCTGGTGGGCAGAGATTGGCTTGGCATGGTGGAGATCTGGTGGCCAGAGATTAGCTTAACATAGTGGAGATTGGTATGATGAAGTGGTGTTTGTTCTGGTTGTATTTTTTTTTATTGGTTCAATTTTTTTTTTGGTTTTGGTTATGGGTGATTTTGGCGGGTGGTAGAGGGATTGGGCAGGAGAGAGACATGGATGAGAAAAGAGTGAAACATGGGGTGGTAGAGGGATTGGGCAGGAGAGAGACATGGATGAGAAAAGAGTGAAACATGTTTTTTATATTATTAATTTGATTGTATAATTTATATTATTTTATTGGGTTGTATGTAAAAATAAGAACTGAGATGTTGGGTATACTATTAAGTGAGTTAGCAAAATAGATAAAATCGTTTTTTTGAAGTATAAAATTGATATTTTTTAGAAACATAGATGTGAATGCTCTTATGATCCAAATGTGTGAGTTGGCTCTATTTTTATTTTCTATTCATAAAAAATTTCTTTATTTATTTATTTTTGTACATTTTCACTTTTTAAAGGTAAACATTTAAATTGTAATAATGTGTAGAATAAATTATAGCTTATCATTTGAAGTTCAATCATCAAATGATTCATTTGGAGTGAGACTAATCAATATCACAAATGGTTATTTTTTTCTTCTTAGATTCTCTCATCACCAGAGATTTTTTTCACCTTAAAAAGTCGAATGGTCAATTTCTTTCCAACCCATGTCTTCACAATGTACACATAATTGTATTTCATACTTATAGATTTTTTGTTAATTACCTCTCAAATCTCAATTTTTAGTACCTAAGTTTTGAGTGGTCCATTTACAAAAAATGTTGCCATTCATATTCAAGAGCAAATTACATAATTATTCTTATAGTTGAGGTAGTTTTAAATTAAATCTATATCGATTTGAATTGGGTTTCACTTAAAATGCTTTATCTTTTAAAGTCTATTACCTCAAATTGTCATCCTTAACTAAAAGTTTATTTGTATAAACTAATTTACGCTAGACTTGTTTGTGTACTAAAAGACTCGTCACATAAAAATCATGTATATTAACATAAATAACCACAATTCATTAATATGAAGTTATCCATTAGGATTATTAAAAAGTTATTTTGTAAGTTTTTTGATACCAAAATACTATACGATTCATATAGAGGGATTTTTTAAAAATTTAATTTTTTGGATAATTACACTTTACCCACTTGTAGTTTGCCTCTAATTCGATTTGCCTACCTGTGGTTTCATTTTTGACACTTTACCCACCTGAGGTAACTTTTGTTTATGCTCCGTAACCCACCTCTATTAAAATTAAGGGTAAATAGGTATTTTTGCTCACGTTTTATGTCTCTCTCCTCTCAAAACAAAAAATAGCACAAAAATCCAAGAGAAAGAAGATCAAAAAGTGGTATTTGTCTTGAACATGAAGAACATACCCAAAAAAAAAAAACCCAGATCAACCTACAAGATCACTGACTTAATGAAACATCTTCGAAAAATCATTTCTCCAGTTGGCAAGAGGCGCCACTGAAGCCGAATCAATTCCTTGTCCCTCAAAATTGGGTTCTAATCTTGCAGCTTAACTCTTCAAAACCCAAAATTTCCCAATGACAAATTTATATTGTCATTGGGAAATTTGTTCTTGATAATGATAAAGATTATCATTTGTTGGTTTATTAAGAGAAAAACAAAACAAAAAGATCATATTTCAGGAATTGGCATTTACCACTTGACTCATACAAGAGAAACAATTGCGCTTATCATATTTTTTACAGTGAAAAGACTTGTAGTCTTCGAACCTCATCCTCCCCACCCCTTTTTTCGTAGAGAAGAAAAAATTGCTAAAGATTTTGTTTACATTTGTGATGAGAATATCCTACCCAAAAAAAAAAAGATGTACCACATCTAATATTGATGAGAAAGCTTTCACTAGAAAAAGTTACAAACCTCCTTCATAGCAATCTCAGCTACCATATGCTAATGAAAACACATTTTACCACCAGTTGAATCCACAGCACAAACCTCCTTCTATTTTCCTTGTAAATATTATAAAAAAAAAACTACATATTATAAAATAAAAAACATTCTTTTTCTTCTTTCTTTATTTCTGTTTTAAGCCATCCCCTTAAATTTTTTCTTTATAAGGAGTCAATTTCCAGAATTGGGCACCTGGAAATTCTAAAAAATAGCGGGTCAGTGCCGTAGCCATTGTAGCTGTTGTGATTCATTAGAAGAAGAAGGGCAGCGAACATTGAAATGAGTGAAGGCATCGTTGTAGGCCTGGCGGTGCAAGTGGTTGGACTCGAGGATCACGCCGTTGCAATCGAATACCAAAGCTTGTAGAGAAGCCGAAGCCGAAACTGAGAGCTGTTTCTTGGAGGAGTTGAGAGATTTTGATCTGAAGGTTCGGAAGCGACGAAGAGTGGTGACTGAAGCTGAATCAGTTCCTTGTCCCTCCATGAAAATTGGGTTCTAATCTTACAGCTTAATGATTTTTCGAAGGTGTTTCATTAAGTCAGTGATCTTGTAGGTTGATCTGGGTTTTTTTTTTTTGTTGGTATGTTCTTCATGTTCAAGACAAATACTACTTTTTGATCTTCTTTCTCTTGGATTTTTGTGCTATTTTTTGTTTTAGGAGGAGAGAGACATAAAACTTGAGCAAAAATACCTATTTACCCTTAATTTTAACAGAGGTGGATTACGGAGCATAAACGAAAGTAACTTCAGGTGGGTAAAGTGTCAAAAATGAAACCACGGGTAGGCAAATCGAATTAGAGGCAAACCACAGGTGGATAAAGTGTAATTATCCTTTAATTTTTTTTATGTATACTAATATTTAAGAAGAAGAAAATTCCTCTCGTACTTTGATTTAGTTTATTTATCTATAAATACTATATAATCGAAGCTTTTGACTTTTATTTGACTTCATAAGAGCTTGCCATATAAGCTTTAAAACTCTCATAATTTTCCACATCATTTATATTTTTTAAGATTAATTTAATTTATTTTAACTTTGTAATGATAAGCACTCCCATTCTCCCAATATTAGCACCCTCCTCTCTTTTTCTAGCAGATGTGTTTCAGCGTCTCTCCACGCTTAGCACCATTGTAAAATTTTCAACCAATTTCGAACAATTCCTCCATGCCTCTCTCTACAGTCTACACGTTGCCTTGCTTCCAGTCTAATATATAGTAATTCATGCTTGTGATTAGTCAAAACCCTTATCATTTCATTTATCATCATCCCATGGCATTAGAGGTAAAATAACTTGGATGACCTTTGGAAGATAAGTTGTAAAGAAAACAGAGATCTAGTTTTCTGCAAATTGAGAGAGAAAAGAAAAGAAGAACCTTCTAGAAGAAGTTTCATTCACTAAAAAATGATATATAAAACTGAAACATACAATAGGGTTCACTATTTATATTACACAATGAATAAAAAAATCACTAACCTAAACATGCTGAAAACTAATTACACTAACAAAAATGCAGCTATAGTAATTACAAGAAACTTGTGCATCAAATAACTTCAAGCCACGTGTCCCACTTACTAACTAATCCAAACCTTTTAATTAAACGACCTCGTTTCATTCTTCTATTCATTTAAGCTTTCTTCAAACGATGTCGTTTTCCTTCTGCCTTGGTACTCCTGCTCTGCCTCTCTGCCTCAATCTTGACACTCCCCTCAAGTCCTGAACTGATGATTATTCAGTGACTTGAACTTGTGAATGAGGCTTGATGGATTTAGGAACAAATACGTTTATAAGACCAAGTATACTTGCCAGCCTAGTAAAAGCTGATATTCCCAATGCTTTGATGAATATGTCAGCAACCTATGAGTTGCTAGCAACATGAAAAGTTTTGATCTTGCCTTCTTGAATTTTCTCTCTTACCAGGTGAAAATCGACTTCAATATGCTTTGTTCTCTCGTGGAACACAGGGTTAGCAGCAATGTGTAATGCAGCCTGATTTTCACAGAATACCGTTGCTGGTCTTGAATGATGAACTCTCAAATCCTTAAGCAATTGTGGAACCCAAGTAATTTCATAAGCTATTGTTGCCATAACTCTGTACTCAGCCTTAGCTGATGATCTAGAGACTACACCTTGTTTCTTTGACCTCCATGAAACTAAAGAATCTCCAAGGAACACACTGTAACCTGTCAAGGATCTTTTAGTGTCAGGACAGCCAGCTCAGTCAGCATCACAATAAGATTTTATCTGCAAATCTGAAGTGCTAGAGAAGAATAATCCTTTGCTAGGCGAAGCTTTGATGTACTGAAGCACCTTGTTCACTGCCAACATGTGAGGTTCTCTAGGTTGAGCAAGAGATTGGCTCAACCTGTGCACTGCATAACAACCTTCCTATGAGCCTCCTATACTGATCTGGGTCTACTAAAGGTACACCCTCATACTTAGACAACCTTAAATTCTGCTCCATAGGTAATTTGATAGGTTTGCAGCCCAAATAACCTTGAGTATCTCAAGTGCATATTTCCTCTGATTTAGGCTAATCCCTTTATTAGTTTTAGCCACTTCAAGACCAAGGAAATATCTCAATGATCCAAGGTCCTTAATACCAAACTTTTTGTCAAGTACCTGTTTCAGTTGCTTAACACAATTTGGATTATTTCCTGCCAGCAAAATATCATCCACATACATTAACAAGATAGTAAAAGAAGAATCTTTTGAATGTGAAAAAAGGGAATAATCAGCCTTTGATTGCACAAAACCCATGCCCAAAATGGTTGTGGAAAGCTTCTCAAACCACTGCCTGGAAGCTCGCTTCAAACCATACAAACTTTTGTTCAATTTACACACCAAATTCTCACCCTTGCTATGAAAGCCAGGTGGCAAAGACATGTAGACTTCCTCAATCAAGTCTCCATGTAAAAAGGCATTGTTTACATCCATTTGATGTAAAAACCATCCTTTTACAACAGCCAGGGCCAAAACCATTCAAACCGAAACAGATTTGGCCACAGGAGAGAACATTTCAGAGTAATTGAGTCCCTCCTTTTGTGTGTACCCCTTTGCAACGAGTCTTGCTTTGTACCTTTCAACTGTGCCATCAGGGTTATACTTGATTCTGTATACCCATTTACATCCAATTGGAATTTTCCTAAAAGGTAATTGAGTGAGTGTCCATGTATTGTTCTTTTCTAGGGCAGCAATCTCTTTGTCCATTGCTACTCTCCACTCTGCAGATTTCACTGCTTGATGAAAATAAGCAGGCTCTGTAGGTGTAGCAGTAACAGACATGACAAAAGAGTGAAAGAGCTACCAAGTTTCTCATAGTTGAGATAGTCTGAAATGTCATAAGGTGATCCTAGACAGGGTTTGGAAACCATTGCCTTACAAGAATAATCTGTGAGATATGCAGGTGCATTGTGAGGTCTAGTTGATCTCCTAGGAAAAATAGGAGTTGATGTAGTGGAAGTTGGAACAATTTCAGGGGAAATAGGAATGATGTCAGTGAGAAAGGAGGTGAAGATGGATCAATGGAACAATGAGAATCAGAAATAAGAGAAACAACATCAGATGAAGTGGGAATAGAATGATCTAAAATAGGAACAGAATCTGATGGAATGATGTTTGACATGAAATTAGGGGGTTCATAAGCAGATGGAGATGCATTTAAAAACTCACAGAACCAGTATGAGGAAAATCAAAATTGTCAAGGTTAGAAGACATTGAGGAATCTATTTGAGCAAAAGGATATACATATTCATAGAAAACTATATCCCTGGAAATGTGTATAGAATTAGAATCTAGGTCCAAAACCTTGTAACCTTTAATGCCATGGGGATAGCCTAAGAAAACACACCTTCTAGCTCTAGATGCAAATTTGTAGATCGATCCACAATTCTTGAGCAGTATTGATATACCTCACACTTGCTTGAATATCCTTGCTAAGTGAATTCACCAACCATGAAAGAACCATGGTGTTGCATCTACACCAAGAATTATACAGAGGTGAAGTAACCTCTGGTTTGGAAATTGCTCCATTGACAACCACAAATTTGTTCTTCGCACTCAAGGCTAAGAACACAAATCTGGTTCAAGCAGCATAATTCTCTAGACCTATCAAAGGTTGTGAAGAGAGAATAATCCTTGGATTTTCAGCAGTAGGAAGAAAGTATGGATTGTTGGCTGATTCATTTACCATCAATGAATTCAAAGCATTTTGTGAGGATAAACTTGCTTGTGGAAGAGTAGTAGTGTTGAGATTGGAAGCCATGAATGGAGCTTCAAGCTTTGATACCGTGTAAAGAATATAGAGATCTAGTTTTCTGCAAATTGAGAGAGAAAAGAAAAGAAGAACCTTCAGGAAGAAGTTTCATTCACTAAAAAATGACATATTAAACTAAAACATACAATAGAGTTCATTATTTATATTACACGATGAATCAAAAAATCACTAGCCTAAACAAGCTGAAAACTAACTACACTAACAAAAATGTAGCTATAGTAATTACAAGAAACTTGTGCATCAAATAACTTCAAGCCACGTGTCCCACTTACTAACTAATTCAACCCTTTAAATTAAATGACCTTGTTTCATTCTTCATTTCATTTAAGCTTTCTTCAAACGATGCTGTTTTCCTTCTGCCTTGGTACTCTTGTTCATGAAGTATTTAGAAGTTTGTTTCTAAAGAATGCAATAGTTTTCCTAACTTGCTTTAGAAAAAAAGAAAGAAAACAAAAACGACTCAAACAAATATTAAAAATCACTTATGTGTGTTGGAGGGCTTTGTTATATATAATTTTAAGTGAGCTTTGAATTTGGATTTCATTATCATTGTGTTCCTATGATGTTTACTGTTGCTCAAATATTTTTTTAAATCTTACATTCAATAGCTTTCTCGTGCACTACATGGTTTAACGACTAATTTATATAATATAATTGTCTCTCAATATATTGCATTGTGGTTAAAAGTGAGCTGGGCACTCGCTTAGGAGCCTAACTCTAAGGCAAGGCGCCTGCTTTTAGAGCCTTGGCTAGCATGACAAATACCTCAAGCCATAAATAAAAAAAAGGCGCTAAGGCAAGAGGCCAACTTTGCAAATTCAAGATTTTTTTTCATTGATTTGTCAATGAATGTAGTGTGTAATCCAGAAGAGGATCAAATTGAATCCAAATTCGACAATATCAAAGTACTCGTTGGAACAGTAGTGGATGGTTAGGGTTTCTATCATAATTTGTAATCTTAGATTGTTGTTAATTGATTTTCTAGTTATTGTAAGCAAATACTATCCATGTCCAATGTAGTTTGTTGATAGTTTGTAGTTTTTTGCTATTTTGGTGTCAAATTCATTAAGCAAAATCTGCTGAACCTTTCACAATTGTCAAGTGGAATAAACTTACTTTTGTTACCAACCTAGTTGAGTTATACACATTCATATGATAAAAAAATCTATATATGATTTAAATTTTAAGTCACAATATTTTTTTATTAATTTTGTTGGTACTCAATGCAATTTCTGTGTGTTATGCACCCTTAATGATAGCCTCCAGTTACCTCTTTCTATAGGGATTCAGTAGGTTGATTGCTAAATTGAATAATCTTATTTTGGTTTCATTTTTGAATAATTCTACTAAAGTTAACCTAGTATTGTTTTCTCTATTTGAAGATTGCAAGTCTCTCTTTCACAGCTTTCTTTGCAAGAAAATTATTCATATGTTTAGGGAAGCTAACTAGAGTCCTGACTTTGTTGTATTTTCTTCTTTCGTTTGGGAGTTCTTAGTTGTATTAATTTGGACTTGTCTGGTTCCTACTATCATACTTGTTTTATGTATTCTCGGAGAATAGGTATTTTTTATGCAAATGATTACTGATTGGACAAAAGAATTCCATCTCACTATAGTTTTGTCAACATATAAGTTTGATATCATAGGAGTCTAATGCGGATGTTCCGGGCAACATATAATAGAAACAAAACCACCATCTTCTTCAGCAAGCAAACTTTTGAGGATAAGAGAGAACACATCATACAAGCTTTGGGGGTTCCAAAAATAAAACAATATGAGAAGTACTTGGGCCTGCCATCTTTTGTAGGGAAGAGGAAAAAAGCCAGTTTTAATTTCATAAAAGAAAAAGCGTGGAGGAAGATGCAAGGGTGGGAGGAAAAATTATTATCACAAGCAGGAAGAGAGATTTTAATTAAAGCCGTGGTTCAAGCAATACCCACTTATACAATGAGTTGCTTCAAACTTCTTTTGGGGTTATGCAATTATATTGAAAGCCTCATTCGAAAGTTTTGGTGGGGACAACGAGGAGAGAGATGAAAGATTTACTGGGTGAAGTGGGACTCTCTATGTCAACCAAAGTCTGATGGAGTTATGGGGTTTAAAGACTTGACCCTTTTTATAGGCACCCTTTTAGCCAAGCAAGCCTAGCATCTTTTACAAAACAAGCAGTCCCTCTTTCATAAGATCTTCAAAAGCAAGTTTTTCCCTACATGTTCTTTCAAAATTTCCCTGGAGAGCTCTAGTGGGTCGTACGCATGGTGTAGCAGACTCCAAGGTAGAGAAGTCCTAAAACAAGGTGCACGTTGGAGAGTGGGGTGGAATGATTCGATTAAAATCTGGGATACCCTGTGGCTACCTTCCTTTACTCACCCAAGAATTCTGTCACCTATTCTTGAAGGCATGCAGGAAGCTACAGTAGACATCCTCATTGACTAGCCATCCAGATGTTGGGATGTAGAAATCCTCAATGGTTTTTTTGCCCCGATGGAAGCAGACCTCATCCTCAAAATTCCACTCAGCTCCAACTATGTAGAAGACAAAATTTTTTGGCCCTATGTTGCAAATGGTATTTACTCGGTTAAATCTGGGTATAACTTTCTAGCTAAAGAAAAATCCTTGCTCTCGCCGGCTTCCACTTCTCAAGGTGATATTTGAAGCATCTGGAAAAAACCTTTGGAGTCTTTCGATGCTGAATAAGTTAAAAAACTTCTTGTGGAGAGCATGTAGAGAAGCGATTCCTATAAAGAAGAATTTGGTTGTTCGAAAAGTAATAAATGAAGATGTATGCTGTCATTGTAAAGTAGCCATCAAAGATGTCCACCATGCCTTGTGGGACTGCCAAAAATTGTCGGGCATCAGGGAGGCTGACTCGTTGTGGTTGTTTCACAGAACAAAGAAATTTTCAATTTTTTTTTTGAGTTGACAAGCTTCGTTTTCGAGGAAAAGAAATATTTGGAGCTCTTTGCAACCTTGGTCTGGACTATTTGGTACCATCGAAATCTGCTTCAGACCAGTAACAAGCCCTTCCCACTTTCTCAAGTGATCCTATCAGCCTCACAAACTCTTCAGGACTTCACCCAGTTTCTACCGATCCCAAAGATGTAGTCTAGTGATTTGCTTAAGCCTCGAATCAGCTGGACTCCACCTCCTCTGTCGCTCCTCAAGATCAACTTTGATGGTGTCGTGTTCCGAAAGATTGATGAAGCTAGCTTGGGAGTGGTTGCTTATGACCACTAAGGAAGGGTGATGGCCTCCATGTTCGAAAAAATCAGGTTACCAATGTTAAATATTAGCATTGATACACCATGTTGAATATGCTAGTGTAGATGCGGAAGTGAAAGCATAAAGTATAGAACACAATAACACACGAGGGTTACGTGGTTCAGCTTAACGGCCTACATCCACGGAAGAAACTCTAAAGAGCTACATCAATAATATATTAGAGTGTAGTACAAATCCTGTGTTACAATGAACCATAACATGTGTATATATAGTAGACTAAACCCTAGACTAATAGACTTTTAGTACAAGTAGAAGATTTGGCTTGCACACAAAGTAGAAGTAGGCTTGGGTTTTTACTAATGGGCTAATATATCTTTAATGGTGGCGTGTGGGTGTGTGTACTACTTGGTGGAATCCTGACTGTCATCAGAGGCTCCATGCATCGATCACAGTTACGACAACAAGATCAGAGAAACCCTGGTGGCGTATGGGCGCGTGTATGATTTTGCCGTAATTGTGACCGGTGCGTGGAGCCTCCTATAATGGTCAGGATTCCACCAAGTAATAGATTGGCGAAGGACGATCTTAGTGGTACCTGCAAAAACTAAATCGGGGCAAGGATCACGACGACGATGAAATGGCAGTGGTCTTGAGACTCTGAACGGCGGTGGCTGCAGGTCCGGAACTAGAGACAGTGACTGAGATGCATCATGTATTTAGTATTTCTAACATGGTATCAAAGCCATTACTTTGACTTTTTCTTTGCAATCTTGTCTCTCATTGGTGTTATTCCAAACTCACAATTGCTTACGCCGTTACAACTGTTGCTGCAGCCATTTGCCGCTAAACCTCTAACGCATTTCAATCATCGTCTCTGGTTCCGGACCTCCAGCCACCGGCGTTCAGAGTCTCGAGACCACTGCCATATCGTCGCCGTTGTGATCCTTGCCCCGATTTAGTTTTTGCAGGTACCACTAAGATCGTCCTTCGCCAATCTACTACTTGGTGGAATCTTGACCGTCATTGGAGGCTCCATGCACTGCCACGTGTCGGTCACAGTTACGGCAAAATCATACACGCGCCCACGTGCCAGGGTTGCTTCGATCTTATTGCCGCTGCCACTATCGGAATCGTCTTTCTCCGATCTACAACTTTGGAAAAGAATCGGCTTCATCGGATAGGGCATGTGCTCCCATGTATCACCAGTATACCCACCCCATGTCACGCACCGTCTACGCTGCATCACGTGTGCCATGCACAACATGCGCCAACTGCTCTGCCATGTCAGCCCTAGCTGACGTTAGCATCCTGTCAGCTGCTGATGTCATCCGTTGATCGTTGACCGTTGACTTCTAGAGTTGACTTTGACCAGAGTTGACCGTTGACTTTTTCCAGAGTTGACTTTTTGCAACCTAGGTGCTTCTTACCTAGTTTTTCATGTAAATTTCATTTTTGCAGTCCATTTTTGCATTTTTTACTTCTAAATGAAGAATAAGGACATGTTTTCTTCTTGTTGCAATAATCGTCGCTAACAATCTAGCAAACGTTTTGACCACAATATTGAGACTTGCTATCATCGCAACAAATCAGCTGTTTCAACTTCTGCTGCTACTGTTGCTAACACTGAGAGTATCCAACCAGTGACTCCCATCTCTGCACAGTCTAAGTCTTCAGGTCACACTTTCACCATGTCCACAGATGACCTTAAAAACATCATCGCCAATGTCATTCGTATGGTTGGTAATGCATCTTATTCCTCTTCTCTCTCAACTTTATTTGGTATGTCTCTTTCCTCTTGGCTTATGGATTCTGCTTGTTGCAATCACATGACACCTCATTAGTCCTTATATTTTAGAACTCAAACCTGCACCACACCCTCTTAATATTCGCACAACAAATAGTTCCACAATGTTTGGTCATAATATAGGTTTCGTTTCGACCTCCAACCTTTCAGTTCCTAGAGTCTTTAATGTTCCTGACCTTTCTTACAATTTGTTTTCTATGGGACAATTAGCTGAGTTGGGTTATTATATTATATTTGATTATTCTGGGTGTATTATGTAGGATCCAAGGATGGGACAGGAGCTTGGGACCGATCCCAGAGTTGGGCGTATGTTTCTTGTGGACAACCTTCGTCTTCCACTTGTTGCTCTTGTTTATGTTGCTGCAGCTGCTGCAGTTTCTTCTATTCCTTCCCTTGCACTTTGGCATGCTCGACTTGGTCACGCATCTTCTTCTCGGGTACAACCGTTGGTTTTTACTAATGGGCTAATATATCTCTAACAACCAACTTCCTCAGATGAAGTCGAAGCGATGGTAGCTGTTAGAGCTATCCCTTTCACTCTTGACCTTAATCTACCCTCTATTATTGTCAAGGGAGTTTCAAAGGTGATTATTTCAGCCTTACGAAGGGAGGAGGAATCCTTTTCTTCCTTTGGTCATTTGATTTCATCAGTCAAATAGAATTTAGAAGCTTTCTCTTGTATTTCTTTTTCGCATACCCGTAGGTCGAGTAATTCTCTAGCTCATAATCTAGCTCAACATACAAGACATATCAATGATCTCATAGTGTGAATGGAGGATGTTCACCCACATCTTAATCATGCTCTTCTAGCCGACTTTGGCTGATTTTGAATAAATATTTTTTGAGGTCTTGATTCTCAAAAAATTAAAAAATAAAAGTTTGATTTACACATGATTGGTCCTTGTAACATTTTTTTCCCCAAAAAACTCGTTGGTAAATTTGATTAAGGACTTTATGTTATTGTAACTCTGTTTTCATTGATTCCTTATTGAACCTTAACGATAATCCCAAAAAAGACAAAAAAAAAAAAAAAAAATTGTTGAACCTTATGACCTTATCTACAAATTCTGGCATTCTACACACTGAAACTTGGGTTGGGCCGATATGGGTTTATAAAATTGCACACAAATAAGTGAATAACCTGATTTAAGGCATTGTATTAATAGTTTTAAAATATATATATATATTTAAATTTGTTACTTTGATTTTTTTAAAATAGGAGTTTGATTTATTTTGAATAAAGAACTCAATTTAAATTTATTAGTTTGATTTATTTTGGAAATTGGAGACTAGTTTTAATGAAACTGAAACTTTAGTCTCAAATATGTAAATTGTAATCAATTTATTGAATAATAGGTTTTTCAAATGAAATAAATATCAAAACATAAATATTATTCAATGAAGAGAAAACTCCAAAATGTGTCGAGTTGGTCCTAAATTGGGCCTTATTATTGCGGATCGTGAATTTGTGCAAGGTTTGAAATGAATCCTTTTGAAGATAAATTGAGATATTTAATAGAAACGATACAATTTAGAATTTACAAGTTTTTTTTTTTAAAAAAATATTTTATATTTGATAGCTCCACACGTGAAAATCATCATAGCAATGTGGCCATATTTTGAATGAAATGCGTTTAATATGGTTAATATTTCATAATTTTGGTATGATCATTGTGGTATTAAAACAGAGAAATAAATTAAATTGAGCAAAAATTGTTAAAAACACAAAAGATTAAATTAATGACTTTACAAAGAAGTATTTAATGAGAACCACCATTGAAATATTGTAAAAAACGAATAATTTTCACATAAAATAAATTATAAGAAAATGCAAGCTCTAAGATGCGTGAGCCAACTCTAGAAATTATATATTTTATTACAAATTAAACTCATAAAATGACCACAATTTGTCAGAGTTTGGATAAGTGCATAGATAAGAGCAAGAAGGAGAAGACCGATGCAAGCATTGAAGTGAAGAATAGTTGAAGAGTTAGTTTAGGCAGAGAGGCAGAGCAATGGAACAGAGTGTTGGAAGAACAGCTTGCTAAACGACTGACCTGAGTAAATGAGTTCTAGTATACGACTTGTAGTTTAGTTTAAGTTAAATAGAAGATGTATATAGGGACACATGTAATACTGGGTTTGGTTGAATTGGGAGTTAGAATAGGATCCGTGTAATGTGGAGTTAGTTAAAGTTAGTTATTTTAGCTTCCTGTTGTTAGTTCTAGTATAAATACACATTGTACAATGAGTTTTGATTCATTCAATACAATTACAGAAATTCATCAATCTTCTCTCTCTAGCTTATCTTCTCTCTACCCTAGCATTTTGTTTTTCTCATACAATTCATTAATCTGAAATTGTCCATAAGGATTATTAAAAAGTTATTTTGTAACATGTGATTTATATAGAAGTATTTTATTTTATTTTAGTTCTAAAAATCTACAAAAATAAGAAAATTAAGTTTTTCTTAATTAATATAGTGCATTGTAGTCAAAAGCGAGCTGGGTGAGGCAAGACAGCATTAAGGTACCTTCAAAGCTATAAGGCGAGGTGCTTGTTAGAGCCTTGACAAGCCTTAGCTTTGCAAATCCAAGGATTTTTCGGTTGATTTGTTGGGGTCTTATTTGAGATCATTTTGGCCAATGGATTTGTGGTTTTATTAAAAGATTAGTAGAAATTTTAGTATAGCAACTGTGTTATGTACCCTTAATGATGGCCCCCAATTATTTTGGATTCACGAGGTTGATTGCTAAATTGGATAATGTTATTGTGGTTTCATTCTTGAATAATTCCACTGAAGTTAACATAGTGTTGTTTTCACTAATTAATGATTGCAAGTCTCTCTTTCACTACTTTCGCTACAAGAAGATTAATTATTCGTTTAGGGAAGCAAACTACGACGTCATTCCTTGCGGCAACCACTGGAATATTACAGAACGATCTAAAGAGGGTCATAGCTTATTCAACTTGCAGTCAATTAGGCTATATGATCTTTGCTTGCGGCATCTCTAACTATTCGGTTAGCGTCTTTCACTTAATGAATCACGCGTTTTTCAAAGCATTACTATTCCTGAGTGCAGGTTCGGTGATGGATTTCCTTTTCTAACTGGATTTTATTCCAAAGATGTGATCTTAGAGCTCGCTTAGTGCTTACACTAAGAATACTCTGTCCTTTTCACTTCTTATTATTCTTTTAGTTTACTTTTTCTAAAATTTATAGTACCAATGACTAATTCATTCGGGCGAGACATCGTAAGAGTGCTGATGGTTTGGCCCAATTGGTCATGGTTAAAGTGTTGGCAGACTTTGTTGTATTAATTTGTTCTTAGTTGTATTAATTTGGATTTGTCTAGGCTCCTACTTCCTACTATCACGCTTGTTTTTTTTTTTTTAGAGAGTTTCAACCTATGGCGTCTGCTCCTGATAATAACTCTATATTATCAGATCAAGACATCAATCAGTTTTTGGTGTAGGCGAGGATTGAATCTCAAATCTCTTTATTATCACGCTTGTTTTATGTATTCCTGGAGAATAGTTTCTATACGACTATTGGAATGAAACAAACAAGGATTCAACTAAAAAAATAGTTGCACCAAACAGTTGATTAGAAATAGAAGCGTCTTTTACGCAGGTGATTACTGATTGAACAAAGAAATTTCATCTCGCTACGGCTTTGTCAAAATATAAGTTTGATAAGTACATGATTGGTTTTTTTCAAACTTCGTTTTGAAACTACGCTTTATTGTTTCAACAATGATGTTTTCTAGAAAATGAGTCATTTTTCAAAAAGTATTTTCTATAGAACTATCTCATTTTCCAATGTTTGGTAGTGACTTTAAAGGAATTGAAAAACAAACTCCTAACTTTCCTTATTTAGTTTGCTGTGAGATAGAGTTGTTTTCCAAAAAAATTTAATGGAAAATAATCTCTAAAAATAAGCCATATTTTTTATGTTGACCAAAGATAGTTTTCTTTTGACTCATCTTTTTTTATACTATCAAACACTAAAAATAAGGAAAACTATCTTTACACAAGGTTTTTCATTGAAACAAACGGAGTGTTAATAACTTTTTTTTTTTCTTCATAAAGCTCGTCGGTAAATTTGATTAGGTACTTGTAACTTTGTTTTGGTTGATTCCTTACCGAACCCCAACAATGATCCCAAAAAAACAAAATAAACTTTTATGTTTGTCTGAACCTTATCTGCACACTGAATCTTGGGTTGAGCCAATCTAGGTTGATAAATTTGCACACAAGTAACCTGATTTAATGCATTGTATTAATATTTTTTAAAAACTTGTTACTTTGATTTTATTGTTAAATAAGGAGTTTGATTTATTTTGAATAAAGAACTCAATTTAAATTTATTAATTTGATTTTTTTTGGAAGTTGGAAACTTAGTTTTAATGAAACTAGAGCGTTAGTCTCAAATATATAAATTATAATCAATTTATTGAATAATTGGTAGGGTTCAAGTGATAATCCAATGACAATAACATTTTTTTTGTAGCCTCCCATATTTCTGCTTTGAATCCCCACTCCTTAAAAAAAAAAAAAACTAGCAACCCACCTCTAAAAAATTTAAAATAAAAAACTCCTTTAAAAGATTCTCTTTTGATGAAAAAACGATATCAATAGATGAGAGAGGGTCATTTGAGATTATTTGGTCATACTTAGAGGAGAATGATTAATGCACCAATAAGAAAGAATGAGTTGATTCAAATTGGGGGAATTACAAAAAGATAGAGAAGGATCTAAAATAACATTAGAAGAAGTAATAAGAAAAAGACTAATCAATTAAGGAAGTAACGGTGAATTACTTTTGCAGTTTTACCATCTCCAACTACAAAGCACCTACTCAAATTAAGGTTCTGTTTGGATTTTTTTTCCCTCATCCATCACTCATCACTCCTCACTCAATTTTCATCATTCATCACTCATCACTTAAAATATCCCAACTCCCTACACGAAATCTGTTTGGAACCATCACTCAACTTGTCATTACTCAAACTTTTCAACTATTTGTGGGTCCCATACCTGTAACCTGGTGCAGCATTTATTTTTTTTATTTTTTTTTCCTTCAACCCCCAGTGCCCAAACTCACCGAACCTAGTGAAAAAAAAAAAAAAAAAAAAAACCCAAAAACCCAAAAACCCGAACCCAGTGAAAGAGGAAGGAAAAAAAAAAAATTAATGAAGAAGGCCAAGACCCAGCATGAAAGGGAAAAGAAAAAGAAGAAGAAGAAGCCACTTGGTGTGAAAGGAAAAAGAAAAAAAAGAAGATGAGGAAACCAAACTCATCGAAACCAGTGAAGAAAAAAAAAAAAAAAGGGTCAAAAGTTGCGGCTGACTCTAATCGTGGGACCCAGTATGTAGTTTTAATTACGAAAATGCCATTGAAAACAGAGTGATGTAAACAAAAACTAGAAACAAAATTCAAACGGACTTTTGAGCCATGGATCTCACCATTTTTGAGTTATGAATTATGAAAACAGAGTTATAAATTATGAAAACAGCAAATCCAAATAATCTCTAACTTTTTCCAAACCCATATGGAATTCAACTCCCTTCCTCTTAGCCAGTAACAGTATTCAAAAGAGCCATATTTGGCCTTGAGGATTTTCGTACATAGTTTATCTTCATTGACACCAATCATTTAACTGATTTTTGCCAACAGTGCAGAGATGATATCTTTGAAGGCAGAGGGAAATAGCTTGAGTCTATGACTTGACTTAATCATAGTGACACGGCCATCTCATTCTCAGGAAAGACCCTTATTGACTTAGCTTGCTTTCCAGTTTTTGGTTGAAAAACTGAAAATCCTTTGCTTACATTCTGGTTAAGAATAGAGGAGACCCAAGGTATTTCGAATTGGCACCAAGTCTTTTGAAACCAGACCTTTGACAAAAGCTTGTTCACCATGCCATTACTCACATTCCTTATAGCAAAGAGTAGTCCACATTTGGCTAAGTTCATGGCTTGTCCAGATCATTGGCAATATTTCTGGACACATTGCTAGACACTAACTCCACCTTTTCTGTTCTTATATGTTTTTTATTCTACCAACAAGACACTAAATTGACATGCCATAGTCTAAACAACAGAATCAATCATTGATTGCTTATACTAACTGCCACTGATATTGTGAATGGCAATGTAACCAATCCCATCAATTTAGTTTTCAATTCATTGCCAGCAAATTTCTGCAGGGCAGCCCGTCTCAGATTTCTAGTACTCTTAGCCAAACTATTTACAAGTCACAAACAAGTACAGAGTATAGACTGAGTTGAACATGATATTCTAATTGGTAAATTTTCAGTACAAAAGAGCGGCAATGTCAAATCAACTCCAGGAACAATGCTTCTTGTTTGCTGGTCAGGCCTAGTTCACTCAAAGTCAATGAACAGTCACTAATGCTGAAAGTACGCAGGGGGTATGGCCTCACCTGTTCATCATGGAAACAAAGAAACAAGAGTAGGTAATTCTATCAACTCCCTCCACATTACACATTCCACATTCCAATCAATTCCTGTTGCTTTCTTTTTCATTGAAATATACTTTCCAACTTCTCTACCACTCTATACATATTAGCAACAGCTAAATATAATCGTTTAATTGCCAATTATGGCTTAAAAGAAAGAGAAAAAATATATGAATCCTAAAATAGCTACAAATCACTCTACCATTAAATACTTAAAAAAAAAAAACACTTGAATGAAATATAGATCTACCTGGCAACCATATTAAAGGAAAAAACTAACAATTTTAGCCCACTTTATGAAAGGATTCAGAATTTCAACAGCATCACATAAAACCATAGATTAAATATTGAGATTTGCGTATATTGAAAGCAAACGCCTCAGTCCCAATAAGCTTAAAAAAGGCATCCTCTCACATACAAGATGATTGCATTAGGATCAATATTTTCTGTTATAATTTGCCCATTACCCCAAATTTCATATATCTGTTACTGCTGTGGTTTGGACCAACAGAAATGCATTGACAAGAACAACAAATAAAAATATCCACACAAGATACAAAGTGTAAAAAGTTGTTTGACCAACTCCATATCTACAAATACGAACAACACCAACTAAAATTGATTCTCAATGAGATGGATTACAAATTTACAACCACATGACTAACTCTCATAAACCATACAATCACTCACAAACCTCACAAGCACAAACACACTCATAAACACAAATCTCATTACACCAGAAACAAACTTTTAATGCCAATACACCCAGTGCTCTTATACTAACACAAATTACACAATAACAAACTCTTAACTCACACATACAGGTATCTTTCAAGTCCAAAAACTACCACATATTTTTTCAGCCTTTAAACACTATCAAACATCACATGTTTCAAAGCAGGTATCTTTCAATCTTAAAAGAATTACTACAATATTTTTTGAAGAAACCAACTCCAGGTTCTTTTAAGAATATTCTCCTCTCCCACCCCACCCCTCCTCCCCCCCAAGAAGGATGACTAGAGTCAAAACCACCAAAGTCTTTAGTAGTTGAGGAATTTTTTTTCCCTTTTTAATTATATTTTGAATTAAAATAAACTATAGATAAGAAAGCACTCTTAAAAAATTAGAAATAAATTATGTGTGGACTCAAATGTTTAAATTAATTATTAAATAAAATTGACAGCAACAAATGAATTAAATTCAACTTCAATGGTTATCCTTTACAAACTTTAGTTCCAGAACTGAGCATATGCAAACCATTTACTGAAACTGTATTGCCAGAAGCCTGCACTTTGAGTTAAAGCAATGATGATTGAATTTTCACAGTTTTCTCTCACTCAGAAAGGTGAGCAGCATGCCAACCTAATGAAATTTAACAGTTCACAGAAGGAAATCAGAAATCTAGAGGAAATGGGGAACCACTTACCACTTTATAAGTGCCTGGTTTCACCACTCTACTAACATCTATGAAGTTGAAAAGAAGCTAAAAAGGAACAAATCCATGGTCAGTTAAGCCAACAAATATAAATATTTTTCTTGGGACAGAAAATGCACATACTCATTTATATCTTTAAATATTTTTACCTGAAGCTTGTCAGACTTGAGAAAGCGACGACCAGGGCGACTACCATCTGGCATCCGAACAAGGAGAGTTACTGCATTCTCATCATCTTTTGCTGGTTCCTTTGAAAGTGAAGCTTCTTTTGCAGCTAGTATTCTCTCCAGTTCCTGTCATCAAAAAGAGAGAGAGATATGAACAGCCTAGCTACCACTAAACAAATCATAATGGGAGTTCCCCCTCTATACAAGAAAATATACATAACCATGCATTTATTTCTTACAATTTAAGACATATACCTATGGCTGGCAACAATCACTCTCTCACCAGGAAAAATGTTTCATTACTTTTGTAAAATTCAAAACCTCATTCTCACATCAATAATTCCATTTCATTCTGGATTATTTCTTAACCTCAAACCCAGGCAATATAACGTACACTCAGGAAAAAAATGGTGGGGATAATATATATATAAATCTTTAAGCATGTAAAACTGTCGTAAATAGATGAAGCACTCAAACCTTATTATTCTAACCTTGTATCTCATGCACTCTCTAATTACAAAAGAATTTAACGCCATCTTAAACAAACCCTGTTGACTATATTGATATGATAAAAAAAGAAAAAAGAAAAAGAAAAAAAGAAACATGCCAAAAAAATGTCAATGTATCTTCAGTAAACACTAGGATAACATCTGCAAGAACACCAAAACCCAACAGACATTTGAAACTACCTCTCCCTCAAGCAATTTGTTGCAGAATTTTTCTTCCCTTAACTGATGAGTTTCAGTCTCCTGTAAGAAGGATGCAGGATATTCATATTGCACAGAAAAATTGAACAATCATATCACACAGAATGTTATCATCACACTGATTGCAAGAAGTTAGTTAGAACCTGTTGTTCTCTTAGAGATTGCTGTTCTGTTAGAAAGGGTGATGGAGGATGAGGTACAGAATGAGAAGGGGAGCTTCTATCTTGACCACTTTGCATATTAAGTGCATGCTGAAAGTGATTTGAAGTCCCTTCAGGAATTTGTCCAAAAAGTGCAGCTTCAATCATAGCTGCATCATCAAGCTCTTCCAAAGAAATGCCTCCCCACTTTGCAAAAAGATGTAAACAGAGAATTTAGTGAAGCAGTTGTTACTGTTACTTTTTTTATTTATTATTTGCATGAGCTGATTCAAAATTTCTATCAGCAAACAAACAATACCTTGTCAGTATGAACAGCATCTGTGTTGTGTTGTTTCCTACTTTCAGCTTTTTCTTTGTGCGATGAGCTTCCGAGCTTCAACTAAAAAATGTTTCTCAGTTAGAAGAATGACATCCAAGCCTTCACAAGGCAGGAGAACAAAATATTTTATTATATAATTTTGGTAACTATCATTTTATTATTAATTTAATTTCTTCTTTTTCTGTGGACTAGTAATATGCAGGAAGGAATAATTAGCTCCACAAATCTGCATCTGAGCTGAGCCTAAGATGAGCTGAAACAAAGTGATATGCTAAAAATAAATTTTTAAAAAATTAAGCCAAAAAGACCTTCCATCTAAGATCTTGAGCATGGTGTTCTCAAAGCGCAGGCCCCTTCTCTCTCTCTCTCTCCAAAAATAAAAATGGGGGTCAGGCTGCCTACCAATCACCTCACAGACCCTGCAAAAAAGTGAGTTTTGTGTATTGTATACAACTTTTTTTTTTTTTTGCCACAATATCCAGACAATTAGTTTATCATGCACTAAAAATGAAGCCTGAAAGTATGCTTGCATTTCCCACTAGATGGTGCTGATATACTCAAATGGCATCTCAATAATGCATTTTGATGAAAAGTAACACAATTGCTTTTTGTGTGTATTTGTGATAGACAAATGTAGCCAGCTATAGAAGAACACACCTTCCATTTACTTTTCTTAGCCTTCTGATTTCTACCAATCAAATCAGAAGATCCAGCTCCTTGATCTTCATTTTTTACTTGCTTCTCACGATTTGCTATCTCTTGCTCTGCTGTCTGAACTCAATTCATGTTTGGGGGAACCAAGAATCAACATAGGGAAAGCATGAATAACTTACAAAAATACAAGATCCAAAAATAAATACCTTCAAGGACAATGAAATTGCACGAGAAATATCATCATCTTCTGGATGATGTTGGTTATGCAGTAGCCCAATACCAGAAGAATCCTGCACAAGTATGTTGATAAAAAGAACTTAAAGTAAACAATTCAAAAAATTACAGGCCAAGGCAGTAAAATTAGCCATAGCATACATTTGAAGCACTACGTAGCTGATTCAGATAATTCCTTTCAGCCTCCTGCTTTGAAGCCTCAATAGCAGCTCGAATCATTTCTTCCTCTACATTCTCATTGGTTCCCGGACCATGAGGTAATGAAGTTCCAGTATCATACTCAGTCGGCCTTAGTCCTGAATGATGAGGCTGCTCATTCCCACTATTCAAGTGTTGTGGAAACTCCCTGCCCTCCCCTGGATGTGAAACATATGGCCCACGAGTACCGAAAGCAGAAGCACCAATTGAACTATAGAGATCTCTCCTGTAATTGGCGTCAAGCAGTAATGAAGGCCTAAAACTTCTAGCAGCAGATAATAATGGTAAAATTCCACGTGGTCCGGCTTGAACTGGACCATTCATGTTCGGGAAATTATATGGCTGGGAAGCAGCAGCTGCTTGATTTGTACTAGACAAGGAAGGAAAAAAGTATTACTTAACTTAGTGGTAGCTTAAAACAATAATTAGCTCAAAAACTGATAGAGGACTTAAAGGAAATTATTTTTATATATATATATATATATATATATATATATTGATAATAAAGTGAATTAAACTGATATTCCATACATGTCTCTGCCGACATCACCATAATGTGCATTTACAGCTTCATTGAGATTGCCTCCATGCTCCTGTTTACCAACCAAAATATGTCAAAAAATTCGCGAAATGCACGGAAGCCCGCATATAGCAAGGAACTTATCTTACCTTAAAAAGATGCACATTGTACTTTTTTTTTGCTTCTTCTTTCAATACTTAGTCTAAAATCAAAATAATAACAAATTTTATCAAAAGAATTCATTCTGAAACACTCCAGGGGCTCAAATTCCCGATCACAGCCGAGTTTAAGCTACATTTTGTGGTGCAATTTTAGTAACCGATGTAGCATTCTGTGATTAGGTCCTTAAACTACACATGTACAATTACTTACAGTGATTAATGTTCAACAAAATAGACTAATAATTGAATTCAAACACGTTCACACACAAAGCACACTAACTATTTCAATTTATGTACGAAACAGAGTCCCTAAGCTTGATTACTAAGCATGAATTTCCAAATCATAGTACATTATGTATCAAATTTCTCACAAGCTAATAATCAGGAAAGATAATCAAGAATTAGAGCAAGAAGTAGCTAAAAGATACAAGAAACCCTAGAAATACAAAGTGAGTGAGTGAGTGAGTGAGTGAGTTGAGTTGAGTGATGTACAAGGATGAGGATGAGAGATGAGGAAAATGCACCTCCAGTTTACGAAGAGCGACTGACTCAGACGCGCCGGTGATGGCGACGAACGTGTCGATCTCTTGCTGTGATGGCCTCGCCATTGTCGTCGATTTCCCGAAAGCTTCAGAGAGAGAGAGAGAGAGAAAGAAGTTTGGTTTGTGCTTTGGCAAAGAGAAAAAGTGTGCGTTATGTGTTGTGTGAATTCTGCGACTTTTTGGCTTTTGGTTTTTTTTTTTTGGGATTAAACAGTGAGGATTGTATTTATACTTTATTGAGGGAAAAGCAACGGGTATGCGCGCTTTTCTTTATTTATATTTTAATTAATTTTTCGGTGAGTGGATTAGGATTAGGATTAGGATTAGGATTAGAACAGTGTGCATGTTCGGCTGCACGTGGCTGCTCCAGTTGGCTTCCACGTTCAAACTTTGAAGGTGATAGGCTGATAGCCCAAATTCCAAATTGAATATTTATTATTTTAAGCTGCGTTTATTTCAGCTAAAAATGTATTTGAAAAAACAATTTACATGTGTTTGTTTATGCATGAAAAATTTGGTCAAACAAAAAATCATTTTCGTTGACTGTAAAATGAGCTTGGCTAAAGTGTAAAATAGATTTCAAATCTATTTTACTTTCAAACCATTTCCAGAAAAATAAAAAGAATCAAACCGAGAGAGAGAGAAAGGTTGGTCACCGTCATAGAGAGAGAGAGAGAGCTGCCCACCGTTAGAGAGAGAGAGAGAGGCCGGTCACTTGAACTTGAGATCGACTCCACCGCTGTCTGGGTTGTGCCTCTCATCGCCGATCAAGCAAAGATTGACTCCACCGATAATCTACCCTGTTTCTCTCTTCCTCCCTCTTTCTCCCTCTACCACCCATGTCACCGATCTACCCTTTTTCTCTCTACCCATGTCGAGCAAACTACCGCAAGACGAGCGACCCACTGTGACCCAATCGCCTCTGTTGCCTCTAGATCAAACCCAGTTTCCTCTCTCTCTTCCTTCTCTCAATTTTACCGGATTTGATGAATTTTTTTTGTTGGGTTTTATTTCTTTTGTGTTTATCTATTGAGAAATGATATTATATATTTGTTTGGAAGCTAAGAAAATGTGAGCAATAAGTAGAAAATGTGTTTTCTATAGTATTTTCAAGAACACAACCAAACACTAAAAAATATTTTTCAAAGTTCTTTTTGAAATGGCACCAAACATCTGAAAATTTTTTCTTTTTCAAAAAATATTTTCACCTGAAAATATTTTACACTTGGAAAACATTTTATATTGAACCAAACACAGCCTTAATGTTGAAAAATGTTTGCAGTTATTATTTTTACTACCGATTATTTACAAATCTAATTAATGAATATTTAAATTTATGTGAGGTGGATCGAGGTGAGTTAACATGGGACGAGAGAGCAACTACCATGTAGAATAGGGCTAAAGAATTCATGGTATGCCTTCATTCCATTCCGTTGACATTTCTTATTATAAATGAAACATCATATTTTCAATTTTGTATTATTGATACTTGAACTAACAAAAATGACCACTTCGTCTCGGCTCCATCAACTACCATCGTAAAAAATAAATGGTTGATTTAGTGAATCATAATACTAATTGATAAATATCACTATGAGATAATACTCATATTTATGTTATTTAGTTGGATTAGAGTGTGTTGATAAATGTAATTGTAAGGGAGTTATAATAATGTGCATAGTATTTATGCAAATAAATAGGTTATAATCCCACTAATCTTGAGTAATTGGGGTGGAAGTCTAATACAAAACAAGGCATTGGATCAAAATAAAATCTGTGTTAAAATCCTCAAAGGCAAATATGACAAGCAATGAATAGATGCAGGATTGGGAAGACATATTGACTTCTTATATTTGGCGTGAAGGTTACAAACATGACGGATTGACCATTTCAGAACAAAATCAAAGATTAAGCAAGGAGCTAGCACAGCCACCTATAATAGCTAGCTAATCTGATGAAGCAACAAAAGTGAACCGAACATTGAGAAATTGGAAAATTGTTTGACGAAGAATCTCAGACAATCATTCTTAAAGTTCAAATTGCAGCCTCACAATAGCAAGATAATACACTTATCTGGGTTGTCAACAGAAGTGGAACTTTATAGTAAAATCAGCCCACTAGCAATACCAAAAGGGCAGATTCAACGGGGAAGATCTTGGTCTTAAAAGAAAACTGTGGTCTTCTAAAATTCATGAAGGAACGAGAATGTTATGGAGAGTGTATGTGGATGTTTTACCATTATGAAGTTCAATTGCTCGTTTGTAATTAATGAAGTAGAAGACATAACTTTTCCTCCATGTCATATGGAAGAAGAATTATGGACCTCGTATTAATATGATAGAAGACTAGAATTACGTCATTAACAATACCACATGCACATTATCTAAGTCTAGAAAATGAAAAGCAAAAAATAAAGCCCAAGTAAAATTCAAACAAATATTTATATATATATAAACCAAAAAAAAAAAAAAAGAAGAGAATATCAACCCAGCAACTTATAAAATAGCATGGGTTTCCAGCGTAATGCTAAACCGAAATTAAAAACCAAAGTAATTAATAGACCAATAAAAAACATATGCTAGCACAAGGAATTTAGACTTGATCGACGATCTTCAGGCATGAATCTCCTCCAAAACCAATGCTCCTTCCACACAAGCGTCATTTCTTCAATGGGAATGTTCTTGGTCTCCGGCAAGAAGAAATAGACAAAGAGGGTCATGAGTACCACGAAAAAGGCAAAAAAGATGAACAAGCCAAACTTCAAGTGACATAGCATGGTAAGGAATAGTTGGGCCACAATGAACGTGAAGAGCATGTTCACAGAGACAGTGATACTCTGTGCAGCCGATCGAATCTCTAGTGGGAAAATCTCACTTGGCACTAACCATCCCAATGGCCCCCATGACCACGCAAAAGCAGCTACATAGGCACATATGAAGAACACTACAAGGCCAGCAAACCACTTGGGCAAGTCTATAACTTGACCTGTTACTCCAAATTTCCATCCAATGAAGATTGTTACCAAAACCTACAACATGAGCAATGTAATTTACATTATATCAAAATTTATGGATGCAACTTTTGATATAGGAATAAAATTGAATACACATAAAAAGAATAGTTGAGACGTGTGTTACCTGAAATATGAGCATTTGAATTCCACCCTCTAGGAAAAGAAATCTTCTACCCCATCTATCAGTACCATAGATGGAGACCAATGTAGCAACACAATTGATTCCACCAGTGATGAGTGCGGATAAGAGTGAAGCATTATCCCCAAACCCAATTGTTTTGAAAAGCTGAGGAGCATAGAACATGATAACATTGATGCCAGTAAATTGTTGGAAAAATGGAATGGCCATAGACATGATCAATTGAGGCCTATACTTTCTATTCCGAATGTTTCTCCAAGGGTGTTTCACAACTTTAGAGGCTTCACTTGCTGCCACAAGATCCTTGAACTCAGCCTCAATTTCCTTATCAGAAACACCACGAATTCGCTTGAGTATCGCTCGAGCTTTTTCAGGTTCATTCTTCTCAAGCATTGAGTTTGGAGTGTTGGGGAGGAAAAATGATGAGATCACAATGAAGAGGGCAGGAACAGCTGCACCACCTAGACTTACACGCCATCCATAGCCACCTTTGATCTTGGGTGTGAGGTAGTTAACAACATTGGCTATCAAAATTCCTATTGTAATACACAGTTGGAAGATAATGTTGAGAGAACCTCGAAGTTTGTATGGAGCCATCTCTGAGAGGTACAATGGTACAGCCTACACACAATTGAATAAATCAAAGTTATTTAGTGATACATGTACAGATTATACACTATATCTATAAGTTCAGTTTTGAAAGAAATAAAATAAGCTTTTGAGTAATTCTATCAATTAATATATAGAGTAAGTGATAAAGTTAAAAGAATTTTTTAAAGTCATATATAAATTGAGGATTTTAAGAATTATGTACTTCCCTAAATTTAGGATAAACTCATGTAACCCTAAGGCAACCCATGAATTAGGGTTAGGATTGCTTTTCCAAGCTAGTGCCTTCATTATATTACTGAACAAAAATTTATATATTTATATTACTTTTTGGTAACAAAAATCAAATGATTAAAAATTAAAAATATAAATAAATTTTAAAAAGTTGATATTAGATACCAACAAGAAGTAAATAAATGGGAACAAGCAAAAAGTACAAATAAATGGGAACAAGCAAAAAGTACTTTTTGCTTGCTTGTTCCCATTTATTTACTTCTTGTTGGTATCTAATATCAACTTTTTAATTGTTTTATTATCACAAGAAAGATTATTATTATTATTATTATGTATTTCCCTTATAAATTTAGAATAAACCCATGTTTCCAGAAAAAGAAAGAATTAATAAAAAAAAAAAAGGATAAACTCATGCAACCTTAAGCAACCCATGAATTAGGGTTAGGATTATGTTTCGAAGCTAGTCGCTTCAATATATTACTGAGCCTACTATATTAGTTTTCAATAATAAAAACAAATTACCCAATGCTAGTCCTAATTACGTAATAAGATCTTTGAAGGATAAAATTTAAAACTTGCATGTAAAAGACTAAAAGTAAAAGCAAAAGAGAGAAAAAAAAAATTCAAGAAAAGCAAATAATTAAGAGATTTTATATTTACCTGATTAGCAAAGCCTACACCAATACCCAATAAAATTCGACCAATGATAAGCATAGCAATATTTAGAGCAGCAGCATTGATGATAGCTCCGGCCAAGAAAACCAAACCACCAGTGAGCATGGATATTTTCCTACCCAACTTCTTGGTCACCCATGATGCACCAAACGATGCCACAAGTGCAGCCAAGTATAGAGATGATGTAAACATGGTCAGTGTGACACTGTCAAATTTACAGTACTGATTGGTTGATTTATCCAAGGCCTCCTTATGATAAACCGATGGGAAAAACTTTTGCAAGAAGGGAGCCATGGATGTCACACCACCTATATAAAAATCATATATGTTAGAATCAAACTAAACACATAAACATATATACGTGCATGGAACGTACGTGAAAGAAGAATTAATTATGGAAAAAAAGAAAAATATAGTATTATATTGTGGTTCTTGAATTCTTACTTACCTGAGATACCAATATCGTAACCAAAAATCAAACCCCCCATGGCAGCGACAATGCAAGTTACCAACACATAGAAAGTGATTTCTCCAGGGTAATTCTTTTTAGGATCACCGTTGTTGGGATCAGTACATCCAGCACCCATAGCGAACAACAAGAAAAAGAGAATAACAAAGATCAAGAAGAAGAAGAAGGACGAGAAGAAGGCAAAAGTATGAAGAAAGAGATATGGTCTAATTAAAGGGTTTATGGTTTCTTATATATAAAGCTTAAGGCGGTGTGTAAAAACGTTATCCTACTAGTAATAGAGTAAGTATATTGTACAATTTCATTGAAATTAAACCGATAATATATAGGTTATTAAATACAACTGTTTAATCCTAGTTCAAATTAACTACGTTTTTCGTGGCGTGTAGTACTCTAGACTTCATCTACTTATCCAAAAAAAATTAAAACTCCACTTAATTATAATAATTATTTGGAGTTTTATCCAATTACGGAAATGTATTCTTAGTCTTAGACACCATAATTAATCTTTATAATATGTTGGTAGATAACTTTTTCTTGGATTTTACGTTCGTAGATAACATATCAATCAGGGGCGGGGGCCATGGCCCCCCTGACTTTTTTAAATTTCCATTATACTAGATAGGAAGAATCTTAATTAGCTTAGTATTAAAATTTACTTACCGGCCGCCCCTAAGATTTTGGCCTTCCTGAAAGTTAATTTAATTAAGAGAAATTTGATATAAAGAACCTAAAAAAAAAAAAACTTCTGACACATTCCTTAGCCCATATTCCCCCCAAATACAATCAGCAAAACAATTTAAACAAATTCCATATATATAAAAAAAAAAAAAAAATCCCTTCTAATTGGGAGTTCTATACAATGTAAATTATGACTTTTCCAAAATAAAATATTTTAAAAAGGCAAAAATGCAAAACTGACCCTCCAACTTTTACCGTTTTTCATTTCAGTCCTCTAACTTTCAATTTTATCAATTCAGTCTTCTAACTTTCAATTTTTGTCAATGCAAAACTCCGTTACAATTCAGTTAGTGGCCGCCGTTAGAACTCCTGAAAAGACGTCGTTTTGCATTTTTTTTTTTATAAATTCGGAATTAAAAGAAAATAAGAAAAATCTGGAAAAAAAAAAAAACATTACCTTCCCCTGAAATCAAAACAAAACAAAGAAACATTGTCCGACCCCAATGCCTAACGTAAATCAAAACAGAGAAGTTGTTACTTGATAGATCCAAATGCTGCAAAGTAGTGATCGTGTCAAGAACTGGCTCGACCCGACCGATGAAGTTGTTTCCAGCGAGTCTGAGGTTTCTGAGCAATTTGAGTTCAGTGAGAGCGTGAAACTTCAACTTGCCGGCAAGTGCAAGACATTCGAGGACGATAGCAATGACATTGCCGGAGTTTGCGCCATTGCCGCCTTCGTAGAAGACGTCGTACCAGGTGAGGGACAGTCATTGGCGTTCAACGACGCGATGGTAGCCGAGTCCCAAGACGAAACGACACCGTTGGGGTCGTTATGGATCCCTTTCTTGAATTCGAGTAAGGATCGGAGCTCCGAGTCGGGATTTGGGTCCATCATTCCCCTTAATGTTTTTTTTTTCCCAGATTTTTCTTATTTTCTTTTAATTCTGAATTTATTAAAAAAAAAACATGCAAAATGGCGTCATTTCAGGAGTTCTAACAACAGCCACTAACTGAGTTGTGACGGAACCTTGTATTGACAAAAATTGAAAGTTAAAAGATTGAATTGATAAAACTGAAAGTTAGATAACTGAAATGAAAAATGGTGAAAGTTAGAGGGTCTATTTTACATTTTTGCCATTTAAAAAAATATGTATCAATATATATATACAGCACATAGTTGCTGCAGTTTATAACTTCAAAAAAAAAAAAAAAAAAAAAAAAATTGAATAGTAAAAAGAGAATCCTCCTTATGCCGCCGTACCATGTCAATATTAGCACCGTCGCTTCAACTCTCTCTATCCAGACCAGCGTTGTGGGTAATGGTATCTCTCTCTATCTCTCCCTCTTTGAATGTGCAGTGAGTGTGTAGTTTGTTGTGTATTGTATATTTGCTGTACTGAATTGGTGATATCCAAGTGAAAAAGTTACTAGTAAGTGGTAACTAGTGTTAAGTGTTAACTCTGATGAGGTTTAGATTAGTGGTTTCTTGCTTTTTTTTTTTTTTCTTTTATTATTATTTTCCAATAGTGGTTTCCAACCTTGTTTATTATGTGAGTGTTTTGGATCCAACTTATTCACGGCTGCGTTTTCTTCTTGCGTGTTTTCTCTCTCTTTTTTTTTTTTTTTAAGCCGCAGTTGTTGACTTTTCTCTTGTGAATAGTGCACCCGTGCACTGTTTACGGGACCCACAAATTTCACTTTCAGCAACTTTTTTATTAAAAATGGGTCTCACAACACTATTCACACATTTAAAAATTATTTTACTACAGTATTTTCAGTTTTCAGTAACAAATTCTTGATTATATGATTTTGTTTGATTGCACCCACTTTACTATTTAATCACGGTTTTTTTTTTTTTAAGTTTAAAACTTTTTTAGCACAAGTTTGCCCGTAAGAAAAAATTTCTCACTCCGCCACCATATATCATCAATATATGATAATTTACATTGACTATATATTCTGTAGTAAAAATTAGATTTTTACAGAGCTTTCAAAATCACATTAATAAACTGGCAGTTTACACAATATTGTATATGTTTTAGTTAATTTATCAAAAAAATCTAAATTTCTCTAATATGTACGATTGTTCCAAATAAGACTATAATATCAAAGAGGTTGATTGTGACGATAAATTCAACAAAGACTCAATGTAAACCCTCCAATAACATTTTAGATACATCATCACTCTTCAGTTCACACATCAAAATTACTCTCACACACACGTGAAATTGATTAGATTGCATCTTTTCCAAAATTGGGATTTTTTTCACGTTAAGAATGAATAGCTGGATGGTGAATGGGTACTTGATTTTATCAAAGTATAAAGATAAAAGTTATATATTGGTATACTTCACAGTTCGCACATACCCCTAAATGAACTTTTGCAGAACACAATTCAATAGAAGAATATATTTCGTTTGTTGTTGCTACAATTGGTAAGGCGTATCCGGGAAGTCATGATGATAATTGTTTGTACTCAAAAATAAATTAAACCATATTCAGATGAGAAACGTAAGTACAAAGACGATTACATGTACCATTCAACCATTTTTGGAATAAGCCAAAGGTTGAATAGAGAAGAAGATTCTCACCATTTCACTTGAAATGAAGAAAGTCTATTTCATGTCAATAGTGTATAAAATGTCTCCTCATTTAAAATTATATAATATTAAATATACATTTAAAATTGTAATATTTTACTAATATCATGAAATGATCTATTTCAAATGAAAAGAGAATCCTAATGTGTTGAAGAAATAGTCTTAGATTTCAAAGCTATGGTAGCAACTTGTCTGAGAAAGTTGCTTGTTAAGTTTTTTAGTTGACAAATTCCATGACAATGTAATAATTCATTAGTATTCATGAGTTGAGTCATTTAATATTCAAGATTGAAGTGTGAAAATGCAGCTCAGAGAAGGCATACACTTTGTATAGATTTTGAATGTCATTCAAACATTTCTCGATCAATTGAAATCTCCAAGTTTTGATAAAGGCTCAATCCATCAAAAATTAGTTTTGAGATGTTTTAATTTTCTAAATTCGATCATTGTCTAGAATTTCGTACCCTACTTGCAGGGACGGAGCCATGCTTTGGCTTGGGGGGCAATGGTCCCCCCTAGAATATGAAAAAAAAAATAGTATATATATATAGGTACTAATTTAGCATTTTTGTTCAATAAAATTACATCTAGGAAATTGGCAAGCTCCAAAAAAAAGTAAGCCCAATAACAAAATCACCAATAGCAAAGTTACAAAAATATATAATTAAGCCCAATCTACCAATTTTACCAAAACAAAAAAGCCCAACCCTTTAAAATTTTTGAAACAAAACTAGTCTTTAAATTTAAAGTTTCGATCCTTCCATCAAATTCCCAAAGGAAAAAATAAAATAAAAATACCATACTGAGAGCACTGTTTTTAGACCCGGACTAAATCAGGAGGTCGAACCGTGAAAACCGAAAACCGAGATGAAAACCGATTTTTTAAGCATAAAGAACCGGATTTTTTGTTAGTTCCGTGAACTCCTAAAACCAGGGTTGGACCGTACGAACCGATGGCCAGAATCGTGTGGTCCAACCCCTTAGCAATTTTTTAAAAATTTTATTTTATAAAAACAACTTAACACAATTTTATTCTACTTAATTAAATTGTCCATCTCTTACAAGGAATAAAAAAAATTATAATTAAAATCCTTCAAAGATATTCAACTTTACTTCAAAAATTAATCATAAATTTTAATGTTTTCATGGTTATTATTCTATTTTATTAACTTTCTTATTTAATTATTAAATATATGCTTGAAAATCATTAAATTTTCCTCACATATATAGATATATTAGTCAATTTTTCTAGTTTTATAAATTTAATATCTATATTTAGGCTTTAATTAATTATTAAATTAATTATGACATCATCACGGTTCGACCCCGATTCAACCTCAGTTCGATCTCAAAAACCTTGAACCTGTCCCTTTTACGGTTCAATGAACGGTCCGAGTTTCAAAACCATGACTGAGAGAGAGTGAGAGGTACTGAACTGAAAAGAAAGGCAAAGAGGTAGAGTCTTTACAACACAACACAATAGCAAATTGAGCATACAAATACGTGCATAATTGATGTTTTGAATGACACTTGAGAGAGAGAGAGAGAGAGAGAGAGAGAGAGAGAGAGAGAGAGAGAGAGAGAGAGAGAGAGAGAGAGAGAGAGAGAGAGAGAGAGAGGGTTTACAGTGGATGAAATGAAGAAAAATGAAGAAGATGAAACGAGGAAAGAGAAACAAACTGAAGAAGGAGAGGAGAGAAATAAAAATGATTAATGGTGTGGATATGGAAAAGGTAGAGAAAAAAGAAAAGAAAAGAAAGAGAAAGGTCTAGAAGATAAGGAATGGGTGGAGGAGAATAAATCAGATGAAAAAAAAAACCTGGCTTGCGGATGGGTCAATGGGTGGGAAACGGAAAACTAAGGTAAAGATAATATAATTCTAGTTCAAGTATAATATATTTTTATATTACTATATATTAGGTTAATATATTGATATTATATAAAGTGCAATATATATATATATATATATATATATATATATATATTAAAATAGCGGTAATTTCAAAAAGGTATACTGGTATCAACTGGTACAGAAATATTTTGTTTTTTTAGTCAAATTGACAGCCTTGATTTATTAATACTCATTGGAGTTTCATAATATTCAAAAAAAAAAAAAAAATTGGAGTTTCATAATTTTTTTTTTTTTATACTTCAGCCCCCCTTAATTCAGAGTTTTAGCTCCGTCCCTGCCTACTTGCATATCTTATAAAAGACAATTTATACACGACTTCAGTTGGGAATTTGAAGGCTATTGCCATGCACTTAATTACATTATAGAATATCATAATATATTTATTACACTCTTTTAAAGTCGGGTTATTGCCTACAATTTCATAACCTACTTGCATCTCTTATAAAAGTCAGTTTATACACAACCTCAGTTGGAATTTTACAGGCTATTGTCGTGCATTTAAGCAATTATAAAATAAGGATAAACAATTAATTAAATTTCTCTTAAAAATGATTTACATCTATATATAACTAAACTAATTTACATCCATATTTATGTACGATGAGAGTTTCAAGTGCTATATAAATTCCCAATGCATTCATATGAAAAATCTCTAACGCTCAATCCTAAATTCCTAATTATATACGTACAAATATGTAACACTCAGTTCTCATTTGTATGACCCAACCCATCTTACCAACCCATGAAAAACAAACTTGCCAAACTTGTGGTATTATATAGGGTTCGTTTAGAGAGAACTTATTGCTGAAAACTGAAAACACTGTAGCAAAGTAATTTAAATGTGTGAATAGTATTGTGGGACCTATTTTTAATTTTTTTTTTCTGAATAAAGTGCTTGCGGGTCTCATAAACAGTGCGTGAACAGTAACATTGTCTCTTTATAGTGAATCCATGTGCATAAACAGTACCAATTACTGTCCACGCGCTGAAAAAAAAAAAAAAAAAAAAAAACTGAAAACACAAACTCAAAATGTAGACTTGTATCCAAACGGATACATAGTGTGGACATTATGATGCTTAGCTTATAAGAACAAAGATAATTTTCTTTGTCAATTAGGAGTGACTTGGCAACACATCAAAATATTAATAAAGTTGCTAGGTGTATCACATCCTCTCAAATAGGGTTAGCCCTCCACATTATAACAGGAAAATTAGTACTGGGGCCCTCATATGAGAGGGCGGTGGAGTTGATCACACCACTTCTAAAGAGGACAAGCTAACATCTAATCATCTATACTACCTACCATCTGAAAACCACAGAAGGATATTGATCAAAAATAAATAAATAACAATGAAAGTTGATTGCATCGGCTTCTATAAGTAACTTCCCATACCATTTTTGTCTATAGAAGTTGCTACTTTCTCATAAAGCTAAAACAATTTCTGGAAAAGATGTGGGTGTTTGTTATGTGCCTTACAGCTTTGTTTGTTAAGCTCAGCCATTGGATTTATACTCAGGCGAACCCCAGGTGCAATGGGAAACTGCCTCCTGGTTCAATGGGCTATCCCATCATTGGGGAAACGCTCGAGTTCTTCTCTCCTTATTCTTTGCATGATATTCCACCTTTTGTCAGGAAGAGAATGACGAGGTAACTATTAGTATACCACTGCAATATTCTGATTTTTTTGAGAATAAATAGGAACTTTTGAAATTACTTAATAAGTTCGTATACCATGGGAACGTTTGATATGAGTATCATTTTCAATTGACTCACTAATTATTAATATAGTTTCAATTTATTTATATATAATTTTTTAATTAAACGGTGTATCATATGGGCATTATACTAGCTATATAAAAAAAAGTTGGGTTCTGAAAGCCGCAGCAAGTGGGTTGATATCTTGCGCGGGAAGTTCCCATATGCGGCACCATGGTCATCCATGGGGTTGGAAGACTCACTTTAGACGGTGCTGGGGTGGAAGGTCAGTTAAGGGAATATATATGTTGGAAGAGTCTGTTGTGGATAGCATCAAACAATTGATTATAAAATCTTATACCCATCAAATACTTGATACATTCAGTGGGAATGAACATGCCCAATGGCAACTTAAATTTGTTGGTTAGGGGGTTCAACCAACAAATATATATATATATATATATATATATATATAGACACACACACATATACACATGCGGGCGCGCACTATGATTGAAATCTTGGATACCCATCACAAATAACACAGATCAGCTCATCTCACAACCAAGCAGCAACACATACTATAGATCACTCATTCTCTATTTGATCTTATCTCTAATCTCATTCTCATGAATCTCATCTCTCTTCTCTATTTGACTATCTCAATTTCTCTAACTTTAAGAGTAAATAGTGAATGTTTGTAAATTTTGAGTGCCTATCTTTTTATTATACACTATTCACAGACTTGCGTGATGCACTTGGAAATTTGATATGATTATTTTTTATTGGATAATTATTGAATTAATATATTAGATTGTATATTTTTTTTAAAAGTCAATATGTACATGTTATTTGAAATTATGTTTTAAATTAGAATTTTTTTATAGTGTAACAAAATATATTTTGTAGTTAGGTATTATATATAGTAAGATATGTATGAAATATAATGCAATAATTTTTTTTTCTTGAAATTTTATAGTGTGAGAATTATTAGACCAAGTTGTAACCATATATATATTTTTCTCCAAAACATAGATCCGCATCTCTTTTTTCCTAACAATTGAAACTAAATAAAGATAACTATACAATAGATCATAATCAATAAATTATATATTATAAAGTGAAAATATAAAATAAAATAAAATGCAAAAAGAAATTTTTTTTTCATCATATGAACGTATGAACATATTAAATCTTCAAATTCATAAACCACAAAATTTCTTAGATTTTATAGTAAAATAATTAAGACCAACCCATCAATCGTGACATTACAGTATCGTCTAGATATAATTATATAAGAATTATGTTTTGTTGATCTTGTTTCATAAACCAAAAGTACCATCTATATCTCTAATAAGATCTTTAAAGAGTAACATATGATGGAGAGTTTGAACCACAAACATAGGACATCATAAGGACTGTCGCTAGGCTATCACTTGAACCCCCAAAAATTAATATAAGATGATAGGCGTAAGGATAATAGGAATTTCAATAAAGAATTAATCAAGTTCATTAAGTATCTATACATAAAAACATTAATAACATAATGATGCTTTAGAGTAAATTATATTTTGTCTTATTCTCTTTTTGGTATTTTCCTTAAAGATGATCAAGTAAGCAAAATAAAAGCTTACCAAGAAAGTTAACTCAAATCAGCTAAAAATTTGATGGTGGAGATGCCGATTATTTATAATAGAATGACCAAAATAATACGAAAGGATTTGAGAAAAACACATAAGATTTCTAAAATAAATTTTACCAAACACATGAATGCAATGATAACAAAATTACTATACTAAATCTTTTTTTTTTTTTACTTTTTTGATACTCTACACATAAACACAAAAATTTTTATTATCATTATGTTTCATATAAAAATCAAGAATTTTCACAACAATGATAAGTCAAATAAAACTGTGTTAATAATTTTAAGTCAATTAATAGCAACAAAAGTCAATATTATTAAAATTTTGGGAAGGAAAAGAACCAAATCACTTCACAAGACTAAATGCAAGAATACTAAAAAGAAAGGGGTGGGAAAAAGATTATTTATGATTGTGCATTTTGTTCACCTCAATAGTCTTCCTATTGCCGCCTTAACTTTGAAATTTTCTAACAAAAACAATCAATGTCTTATCAAATTAGTGAAAAATAAAGCTTGATTGAAAAATATGGAGAACAATTAATATTGCGCTAAATTTTTTGTTGTAAATGATAAGGTGGTCGTATCTAGAATGTGCATTGGTAGATATAACATTGTAAAACTTAAATAAATAATTAATGTGTGAGTGAGAGAAAGATAAGGTTGTGAAAAACTAAAATTTTGGAAGAGGACACACTATAACTGTAGATAAATGAAGAGACACTAAATGCATTTCTTGGCTGGAGATTTGGGTGCTAACATTTAATTTGGATACTTGAAATTGGATCCACTAAAAAGATAATACATTATTCAATTTTAAAAATTACTCAAAATTAGAAAGAAGAATTTACTCAAAAAAAAAATTAGAAAGAAGAAAATTAAAAGTTGAAATCAATTTAAATAGCTGAATAAATATTTGTATCTAATGAATAGTAATGTTTGTAATTTAGAACAAAAGTATTTGCATTTAAGACAAATGAATAGTAAATGTTGAATAGTAATGGAGTGCATCAACATGTTTATCCAAGATCTATATTTAATTATTTTATATAAAAAATAGAATAATCATAAAAGAAAAAGTGATTTAAAAAAAATATGACGTAATTGATGAGGTGGCCGGAATAGTGCAATATTAACTACTATATCTCAACTTTTAGCTATAATATAGAATTTATTGTATGTGTATAAGTGGATCCAATTAAAATTGAATAATTGGCCTTTTTTTTTTTTTGAGAAACACGCACACACACACACATATATATATGGGAAGTGGATAAGATAAGGGAATAATTGGCCTATTTGGCATCTACTTTTTGCTGATTTTTTTTTCCTGTTTATTGGTCCTAAGGAAGTCCCACAAAAACTCAAGCTTATTCATTTCATGTTTCATGTTATCAATGACAAAGTTTTAGTGAAAAACTCCGTTCCAATTAACTGCTAGTGGTCCCTTTCTATGATTTTCGCTTAAAATATAAAAAAAAAATATTTTTTTTTTTATTATTGCCAGCCTCACTTTACTTTTTTGCTCCAATACTTTCAGCAAAAAAATTAAATAAGTTGTTTCCAAACAAACACATGTTTTATTTATGTATAAATGAATGTAATTATGTGAGTCAATAATTAATATAATGCTAGTAGGTTGAGTTTCATCATTTAGTTTAAAATATTTTTATAAAAATATAAACAAATAGATAATTACAATTGCATAAAAATAAAAATATTATAAAAACTTACAAAATAATAAAATGGCTACACCCACCCACATTGATAATAGATAATGATTATTGATAATGAATTATCATATAATGATTTCAAAATATAAAAACTTGTTGAAGAAAATTGTAAAATTTCATGTAATTGTATTTTTGTTTTGATCAATAACTCTATATATTTGAGTTTAAAAAAAAAATAATAATTAAATTTCTTAATAGCCCTCTAAAAGCGAAATATTTGGAGCTAGCCTATGTATAGAATACATGAAAGATCACTATACTAGAGACTACACTTCATAGACAACAAAGGACTCACAAGGCGCGCGCGCGCGCGCACATATATATATATATATATATATAGTCATATAGCCTATCATCTGCATAAATAACGTCAGGATAAGGTTGCAAGTCTTGAATTTAAAGGAAGAATAGTCAACAAAAGCAACCCATCTTCACGGTGTTAGTTTTCTTCCCAACTTGAATGTGAACAAAACTTTAAATCTGCAAAAGAACACATACAAAATGTTTTTAAGACAAACCATCGTCCAGTGTCGGTGATAAATTTTACAGTTGCATAAATTGACTCAAGGTATTATTACTTACAGCGGAATTCTATGGACAAGTAGCAGTAAGCTAGAGTAAATTTCAAATTAAACTTCTGTTTCAGTAAGTGCAAGCATCGAGTAATGAGTCTCTATCATTAGGAGATGACTGCATATTTTGATCAAGTGGAAAATGCATTGGCTTGGCACCAAGAAATTTAATGTTAGAAAAGAAAGATCCCTTTTTTTGTAGAGCGTGAAACTTGTATCCCAACTCCCAAGAAATGTTTAAGTGCGAATTGATACTCTGATATTGATGATATAAGTTGATAATTATAAAACAGT
This sequence comes from Castanea sativa, assembly GCF_040712315.1. Lineage (NCBI taxonomy): Eukaryota > Viridiplantae > Streptophyta > Magnoliopsida > Fagales > Fagaceae > Castanea > Castanea sativa. The sequence continues at coordinate 55,305,224 of NC_134018.1, forward strand.
AAGAACTAAACACACATGCATAACATAATCAACTCCGTTGTCTTTCTAATTAACCACATGGTCCACATCCAGTTTGCAATTTTTGACTTAGTTTCGAAGCCACCTTTGTGATGTGATGTCACCCCTTTTGTTGAATCTTTGGTAGTAGTTGCAATATTGAAAGTGTTTGCAAATTATATTGGTCTCATCTTGACTATCAATAGTATCAAATTGTTACATGCAGAACTCAGTAAATTATCAATGTCGACGAAGCCCTATATAGTAAGGTGGTCTAGACTCTAAAATTCTTCCATTACATTACGTGCAGGATTCAGTAAATTATTAAGAGTTACTCAAACCACTAAATAGTCAAAAGATCTTTCACTAAATAAGAAAAATAAAAAGAAATTACATCCATCTTATTCAACTGCGGAGAGAGAGAGAGAGAGTGAGTGGCAATTGCATACCTTCCTCCATTTTGTTCTTCATTTGTCATGCATGTTTTTTTTAATAAATTATACACTCAAAAAAATACACACCAATATAATAATTTTAATAAACAAATTAAAATTACTATTGAAATCGTATTTCTATTTGATAATAATCAGGGGCGGAGTTACTTTGGTGACTGGGGGGCCATGCCCCCCCCCCAAGTTTTAAAAAATTATTTAGAGCAGATAAAATTGGATACTTGAACCATTTTTCTAAGATCTGGCCCCCACATGAAAAATTATTCCCCCCCCTTCCCCCCACATTTGTCCACATTTAGAGGGCATTTGGATTCCACTGAAAAATGCTGCGTTTGCGTTTTCAGTTTTTTGGTTTTTTTTTTTTTTTTTTCAGCCGCAGTTATTGACCCAGTCTTCTGTGAACAGTGCATTCGTGCACTGTTCACGGACCCACAAATTTTACTTTGCAGCAACTTTTTCATTAAAAATGGGTCCCGCGGTACTATTCACACATTTTAAAATTATTTTGCTACAATGTTTTCAATTTTCAGTTTTCAGTTTTCAGCAATAAGTTCTATCCAAACAGACCCTTAGTATTCCTTCCAAAGTTGCTTTTCACCTTTTAATATTTTCACTCATTTATTATTAGTTTTTACTATTGAAACTCCTCACATGTCAGACCACTGGCTTGATTAGAAATTTTACTTTTTCAATTCCCAAGCTTCAATATATTTTTTGGATCTGGTGTAAGCTAATATTGCTCTCTATTGTATGTTGATAATGTTGTCTACATCTGTTGCTAGTAAATATTGCTTTCTGTTACTAAATATATTTATTGTTGTTTTTCCTTTTCTGTTTTTTCAACTCTATTTTGTTGTGGCCATGCTTTCAGCTTTGTATTCTTTTTTTTTTCTTTGCATAAAATTTATAATTTTGTCTAAAAAAAAAGCGCTGAGCCTAGTTGAAACTAGCAAAAATGACTTTAAAATCTTAAAAGGTATTAGAGTATTCTTCTCATTTTTTTATTAAACCAATGGATAAGTTTTATTCAAAATTTTAGTTTTGGCTTCTATTTGTTGGTTGCATAAAGCACGTGGTTCAACACATAATGTAAAAGCCCACATATGGGCTTGTATTAATATTCCGTGGCTAGCAAGTAGTATTATAGACTCCAAATTCAAGTGAATTAGGATTCGTGTGCTGCTAGGAGTGTGAGTCGGTTGGGTATATATATATATTCTAGTATTATGCATATGTTATGATTGTGTTTGTATATGGAATTAAATAATATTTTTTTTTTTAGAAAGTTTCAACCTATGGCGTTCGCTCCTGATGAGCGCTATTTGTTATCAAACCAAGACACCAATCAGTTTTTGGTGTAAGCAGTGATTGAACCCCAGATCTCTTATTCAACCATCAGAGACTTTACCAGTTGAGCTAATTGGAACTCACGAAATTAAATAATACTATTTCAAAAAAATATAATGTACTAAGATTCTAATGGAGTGTGTAAATAAATAATGAAATTTAAATTCAAATTAAAAGTATATATTAGGATTATAACATGTAAAATTGTGAGATTTCAAAAATTTATGTGGTACAATATTATGAGGTCAACCAAAAGTAAAACAAATTTTATAGATAACCTAAGCTAAGGCTCAACTATTACACAAGTTGACCTTGAATATAATAATATGATCATGAGCCAATTTGTGAATATGAAACTCAATGTGTGTGTGTATTACATTGTGTAATTATGTATACATATAAAAATTTTATAATTAATTTATCAAATTATAATTTGTAATTTATTGATAATATAAATAGTCCATTTTATAGTATAAAATATATAATTTTTAATTACAAGATTAATTAATCTAATTTTTATAAGTTCATAAATAAAAATAATTAAAATTCAACTATAGTTTAGTTACTAATTACTAGTTGTGAGGGGTTAAAAATTGTACTCATAGTATAACGACTCAAAGAAAAGTATTAGACACATTTACATTATACTAATTTTTTGTAAATGTTTGTAAAACTCAAGTAAATTTAGAATATGTCCAAAGTAAGACTCAACACTTACCCACACAATATTCAATCAATTTGGGCCCACACATACTTGTCAGGGGCCACCCTGTGGGGCGGTGATGAGCCCACATAGGGTTACTAGGTGGGCTGTGATACCATTTGTAATAATCTAAGAAAAATACGCAAGTTATATTTGTGTTATACCTTTAAAATGATTAGTTTAATTATAATTAAGATTCTTTATAGTCGTTTATAAAGCCTAAGTCAATCTAATGTATGCCTAATGTGATACTCAACAAGCACTCAATCAATATTCAATTAATTTAGGGCATCATATATATTGTTTCTATATATAGGAAAAAAATAAGTTAATCCAACAGCCCATAAACTAGCTCATGTTTATTCAACAAGAAAATAACCGAATTTAAACATTTTCTAGCTTGGCGATGAGCTCTATGTTCGATTTGTATTTGAAACAAAAAATTTATAGACTATTATAAATTTCTTAGTTGCCAATTAAGCTCGTTTATAGATATAATGGCCATCTTTTGGTTAGAATATCTAAATCATAAGTGCACTATTTAACTGTGTGAATATTTCATAAATTATAGAAAATAATAGATGGCCCCCAAAGCATCTGCATATAATATGATATTGCTATATATATATATATATATATAATATGACATGTCAACTGTTTTGAATTTCTTCTTTGTTTTAGATAAATCGGGGAAATGTGTCTTTCATTCTTTTCTTTTTTTCCTCTACTAGATATGGGTCATTGTTTCGAACCAATCTTGTTGGTCGGAACGTGGTGGTATCAACTGATCCAGAAGTCAATCATTTCATTTTCCAACAAGAGGGGACGTCTTTCCTAATATCGTACACACAGAGTTTTAACGAAATTTTTGGGCAACAAAGCCTGATCTCGTATCATGGAATGGTTCACAAATACCTCAGGAACCTGATACTACAGCTTGTTGGCCCTGAAAATTTAAAGGGAAAGTCAATGTATGAAATAAATGAAGCAACTCGCAGACACCTTCATTCATGGGCTAGACATGGCACTGTGGACATTAAAGAAGTAACCTCAGAGGTAAATCATCTTCATTCTTGGGAGAGTTAATCATCTTACAAAATACTCTTTTTTACAAGAAACAGTGAAAATTTCAAAATAGAAATAAAACTTGATGGGAATAACGATGATTCTCTCACACTCATTATTGCTTTTTTCACCTTTAAAATGTGTATATCAGCACATACAATCAACAATGTTGTATAAAAGAGTACATGTAAAATGAGTGTAAGAGAATATTTATCAATTTTTGTATTATAACTTAATTAGTTAAAATTGACCTGACGTAAAGCTCTTCCATTTCAAGAAGGCACTCTAACCTATGTCACCATGAACCCAACACTCATTTTCATTCATGCTTTACCAAAATATTGATTTAATTATTGGCAGATGATATTCCAGTATTTTGCTAAAAAACTGATGAGTTATGATGAATCAAAGGCCTCAAGAAAGCTGAGAGAAAATTTCAAAGCTTTTATGGATGGCCTTATCTCATTTCCTTTGAACATCCCGGGAACCGCATACCATGCATGTTTACAGGTACTAAATTCACACTACAATGCATATGTACAAACTATTTGGTGCAAACACAATGATAATGAAAATAACACAACGAGAAATTGAATAATACTTCTGAATATTATTAATTTGAAGAAGAAAAATTACACAACACTATTTGGATTGAGGCGCGGCGCTCTCTCCACCCTTCACCTCCCCCTTGCGCACGTATCTGTCTCAATATCTGAGACAATCCATGTTAGCCTATTAATCACCACAATTAAAAAGAACAAAATAGTCTCTCTCATTTTTCAATGTGGAATTAAACATTTTTACTAACTCCTCATCTTCCATATTCACTCCCACATCTTTACATTTATGTTATAACATTTATTCATTTTAATTATTTGATATTAAAATGCTCCAACACAAACTATTAAAAAAAAAAATCCATCTTATTAGAAAAATGGGTATATATGACTCATGAAAGGAAAGAATTTTTTTTTGAAGGAATTAGAAAGGAAAGAAAATTTATATATAGCACCAAATAATTTTATGGTTTCTACTTATTTCTTCTAAGTTTTATCATTATACTATCTCAGTGTATATCTCTTCAAGGCAACTACATGAAGCAACTAAACAAATTTTACTGAAATGAATCAGGGACGTAAGAATGCTACAAAGGTGATTAAGGATATTTTAGAAGAGAGGAAGAAATCTACAACACCTCACCAAGATTTCTTGAACCTTATACTTGAGGAAGTGAGGAAGGAGGACAAAATTTTAAATGAAGCAATCGCTGTGGATTTAGTCTTTATGCTCCTTTTTGCTACTCACGAAACTACATCCTCGGCCATGACATTACTTATTAAGTTCATTTCTGACCATCCTGAAGTGCTAGCAGAATTAGTGGTTTGTGTTACATAATATAAAACTTGTTTACCCTCAAAAAAATAATAATAATAAATAGCAAAAAACAACATGGTAATTGATTTCTTAATCACATTGTAGAAAGAACAAAAAACAACATGGTAATTGATTTCTTAATCACATTAATTGTAGAAAGAGCATGAGACCATTATTAGAAGCCGAGATAATGAAGATGGTGAAATTACATGGCAAGAGTATAAATCGATGACATTTACACAAATGGTGAGTTGGATTAAACCAGAAAACCATATATATATATCTAGGTTTAGGATTTCTAGAGTCTCTTTTATTAGTAAATTTGCTTTGTCACTTTGGCAGGTAATCAATGAAACAGTTAGATTGGCAAATATTGTCCCAGGAATTTTCAGAAAAGCCCTGAAAGATGTCGAAGTGAAAGGCAAGTTCAAGTTTCTTATGATCAAATGGATGGTGTTTGATTGAAATTTCAGAATAGAATCATGTTGCATTTCTATTACACATACCAAACACAGTTAAAAAAGATTGCATAAATTAATAGAAGAATAAAAAATAAAGTTACATAGCATAAGCCATAATTAAGGAACATATAAAAAATCCTTTAATTTTCATTTGACATGTTGTCCCTGGTGTAACCAAAATCAACAGATGATGAATAGAGAATTGTAATTTTACAGGATATACAATTCCAGCAGGTTGGACTATTATGGTGGTTCCATCAGTCCTTCATTTGAGTCCAACAGAATACGATGACCCCCTTGCATTCAACCCGTGGCGATGGAAGGTAAATTTATATAAGCATTTCTTCTTAGAGTTTTTTCTTAATCTATTAAATTTTATTTTTCTTTTCTAGTTCTAATTGAATGTTATGGGGGGAAAAGGGAAAAGACTTGCATGCAGGGTCTAAAACTTTCATGGCCTTTGGTGGGGGAGTGAGACTTTGCGTAGGAGCTGACGTTGCCAAGCTGCTGATGGCCAGTTTTCTCCATTACTTAATTACAAAATACAGGTATTAACTATTAACATAAAATTTGATATCATTCAGTTTTCCTTTTCATGCCAATTGATCAAACCAAAGGTGTCAGGTTTTATTCATAAAAAGGAAGAAAGATAAAATAAACTATTTAATCATCTACCTTTCTCCAAAAAAAAAAAAAGCTAATATCTCAAACCAGCACCAAAAAAATAAAAAAAAATCAACTACACACAAAAACACCAACATTATGTGGAAAACTCTGTCATCTGCTGGTTAAGGCCAAATTGGCCTACTGTTTAAACAGTGTGTGTTTTGGCTGGTTCTAATACAATTTTTTGCTCATTCATCATAAGAAAAAGAAAAAAGAAAAAAACAAACATGGACCAACTTCAAATAAATTCACTACAACTAAATAATACTAAGCTAACATGGACCAACTTCAAATAATACTAAGCTAACATCTCAAACCGGTAAGAAAACAAATCAACTACACACAAAAACACCAACATTACGTAGAAAACTCTGTCATCTGCTAGTTAAGGCCAAATTGGCCTGCTGTTTAAACATTGTGTGTTTTGGTTGGTTCTAATACAATTTTTAACTCATTCATCAAATGAAAAAGAAAAAGGAAAAAAAGAAAAAACATTGACCAGCTTCAAACAAATTCACTACAACTAAATCGGTTTATATCCATACTTGAGTTCATAGCAAATAAAATAATATCCCTTCTTTAGGAATTAATACAAACTCACATAACATTCATATAAAATATTACAACTCTCTATGGTTATAATACCCAAAAAATCTTTCAAGAGAAAACCCCACCTTGTTCCACATGTGTCTCATGGTCATTCACCTCAAATTAGAATATTGATTGTAAGGATTATTGTAGTTTGGTGCATATTACAAATACCTCATAATTTTGATTTAAAAGGAAGGATGTACACTTCAAATTAATTTTGAATTAAGACGTAATTGCAAAATTTTCAAAATTATAATATACATTATATAAATGCTCTCATAATTTACAGTACATGGTTGTGATTGACCCAAAACATGTTGAATTCAAAAATTCAAATTCAAATGCTATGAAAAATGATTGTGTAAATGGTCTTCTTGAAACCATTAGGTGGACTGTGACCAAAGGAGGGGACATAATCAGAAAACCTGGTTTGGTGTTTCCAAACGGATTGCATATCAAAATCTCTGAAAAATAGAAGTGACGACTGGTGATAAATAAAAGCAAATGATCGCTGCAACAAAATGATCATTTGGTGTGAAGAGTGACTACCATTACAAGGATGTATGACTTCCTCTATCATTGTCAATTAGGATTCTCTTTGCTCTTTTATATTTTCAATAATAGGATGTGATCTACATCTTATATATGTATGTATATCTTGGCTTTCAGCTTTGTTCCTGTGCATGGTTTGTGGACACAGGACAATATTACCATTTAGCGCAATATGCATGTGAAAGCCTGAAAGATTATATATTAAACTGTGTAGTGTACAAGTAATCTACAATTATATACCTAAGCCCATTAGGCTTACACTCTAACACTGTTCTAAAAATACCAATGAAACACATGTAAAAGCGACTTTACCATCTTACTAAACAAAAGTGCTTGTTCATCATTAATCAATGTGCCTAACATTTGAAGCAGCAATGTGTCTTTTTTTTTTTCTTAATAATTTGAGAGTTACAATGGGCTAAAGGATTTGAATTTGAATCCTAGATATTTCTATTGAAAATACAAAAATGTATTAGTTGAATTACAAGGATTATAACATAACGTGTAAAAAACTTAAAAGAATGTTGCTATCTTGTGCAAAGGCCAAAATGGGGTTTTACCCATTTCTGCAAAAATTTTCAGCATTTTGCCCCATTTCTCAAACTATATAGGGATATGCCCCTGTTTTAAAACTCGATAATATGAGGGTTGAGATTCATTGAAGAACTCGATGCTCGTATAGTCGAGTTAGCATGAGATTTGTGCCACGTTGGCAAAGCAGATGTGACTTTTTCCAATAAAAAATGCTTATGTATACATCCATAACTCAGTAACTTGAAAATCGAGTTTGCCTTAACAACTTGAATGCCTAACATCTCACAACACTTGTTCACTCTCTCCCTGTACACTCTCCCTTTCTCTCTTCCATCACTCTCCCTCACTCTCTGCGATCAATATTCCTCACTCTCCCCCACTCTCCATCAGTCTCACTCTCCCTATCCAATCTCCCTCACCCTCTTCGATCAGTCGTTGTTGCCAGAACCCTGGTGCTTCCGTTGAACCCTCACCGTACCCGCTACCGTTGATTACAGGTACGTTGCTTAGCCGTTGATTACTGTTTTGTGCTGCATTTGTTTTGTGGGAAATCGATGATTATCAGAGGGGGATCTTGCATTACCAAAATCTTCAAGCCCACATAAAAGTTGGGCTGCCAAGTCACTTTTAATTGCCTCATGTAGGTATATAAATTTGATAATATTTTGTTTACCAATATTTAACACATACCATTAGAGACTTAGAGGCCTTTTGAAAGTTAAGTATGTTTCTGTTTCAGCCTAAAGTGAAAGTTTAATCTTATTTATTGTTTGTTTATTGTTAGTGCACATATGCACTAGTAAAGTTGAGGCAAATTAGTTCCCTTATTAAACAACAATGTAATCTCAAATTTCAAGTTGTGTTTTGAAGGTTTTCTTAATTTTCCTTTTAATTAAATTAAGTGGTAACTTCATATATAAAATCCTCATTCTAAGGGGTATAACATTGTCATTTGGATAACCATTTTGAGGACCAACAACATTTAGATCCTATGTCCATTAGTTTGTGATTCTCATACATAATTGTGAGGATAACTATGTTAATTTTAAATTTATGAATGTCCAATTAATTTAAGTAATTAATTATGTTATGTTAGAACATATGTGTTTCACTTGTTAGGAACATATGTCATTATTTTATGTAATTGGCTAATCATTTGACAAAACCCACTTTACTTGTATTTGGGTAGATCTAGGATGTTTTTAATACTTCAAGAAACAAGGTTTCAAGATCAAGTGTTAAAGCCATGCAAGTTTTTCCGAGAAACAAGCTGAAGAAGTGACTGTCATTAAAGCTCGACAGCTAGTATCTATCAAGCTTAAGAAGCTGTTTCAGCCCCGTGGCTCGACAGCATCTCAACACATGCTATCTGTCGAGGTTTAAGAAAAACAGAATTTCAGATCTGTTTTGATTCTAATCCGTGGATATGTCTTTGGGCCTTCTTTTCTCATAACCCTAGACATATAAAATGATTATCTTAAGGACCGTCAAAGAGAACACAAGTTGTACAAGCATTGAGCAAAGTCTGTTCAAGAAATTTGTGACCGGAGACAAAGTTTGCCCTAATTCATCTCTATTGTGAAGAAGCTGCTGTGTTTGTACACCATAGGGTTTTGTAACCGAGCATCTTCTTGTTTTTCATCGTGTGGATGAACTGAAGAACTTTGCAGTCAACATCTTTCTCAAGTTGGTGATTGAAGTCGCGTACTGGGATCCGCGCAATTGGTTAGTCACGTACTGGGAGCCGTGCATCAAAAGGAGAGATTGTCACTACAGAACAAGTCCAATTGGGTATTAGGGTAAGGGTTCAACTGTAAGTTGGTAGAAGGTATTGGGATTTCTTTACTTGTAACCGCTTGTTTTGATAATAGTGGATTCTTAGGAGTGGTGACCTTAAAATCACCCGGTGGAGTTTTTGCCTTGGAGGTTTTCTCCATTCGTAAACAAATCACAGTGTCAAATTTATTTTCCGTTGTACTTTAGTTTATTGGTGATTTGTTTTTGCTACCACGCGTTTGCATATTAAATTGATTAATTAATTAAACTCGACTAATTAATCAAATTAATCCATCACAAGGGGTCAATACATTTTTGGTCTATCATGTTAGATATAAATTGTTTATTTATGTTAGAACCCTGTTCTCCTTTTATGTGTGTTTGTTTCTATAACAAAAAAAAAAGTAACTGGTATATACCATTTAATAATTTATACATAAGATTTTTTTTTTTTTGGTCTAAATGGGGGAGCCAAATCCTAATGGCACTCCGCCAATGGTTAAAGATGTTTTACGAGCATGGTTTCATAGGTTCTTGTCTTGTGTTATTGTTAATATATTATGTATGCATATTCATCAAAAAATAAAAAATAAAATCTCTCTTACACACACACATATATATAAAACCATATGCGAATTAATTAGATGGAACCCAATTTGCTTTCTTTTTTAATTTTTTTTAGTGATTAAGGAGAAATAAAAAAATAAATGAATTTTTTTTTAGGGATATTGCAAATGGCAACCCAACATGTAAAAAAAAAATATCATAGAAATTGTATCCCCATAGCCCCCGATAGTCAAAAGTTTGATAGTGATGATGACCAATTACATTGACTTCATTTTTAAATCGTGGAGAAAATTGGTTCCAATTGGTTCTCTTTCTTCAGTTATCTCCTTTTTTTTATCTTTATTTTTTTCTCCACTGAATAACAGGAGTTTTGATTGAACAGAAACAGAGCGGTAGTTGCTTTCAATTGGTTTATCTCGTCAGGCATATACTTTGTTAATAAAAAAAGTCTTTGTTAAACTAGTTTTATATATAATCAAACAGTAAGTCATGAATTTGAACATTCGGAAATGGCGGTGTTGGCACATATATTCAAATTAAAAATTACTATTATATTGTATTTTTAGTACCTTAAATCACTTGTTCATTGATAAAGGAATATAAGGTCAAGTTATAGCTCAGAGCGCGTGCTGTGTGCAGTCAGCTTCCTATAAAAGTATTTGGACTTAGCTTAGGTGTACTGCAATAGATTCATTACAATGATAACACATAGTCAAAAAAGATACTTGTCAATGTGTCATTATATCAACTAGGGGTGTCCACGGGTCGGTCCGGGTCGGGTTTGTGCCCAACCCGAGACCGACCCGATAGAATCGGGTTGAACAACTACTGACCCGCCGCCGACCGGCGAGGGAGTCGGATCGGTGCGGTCGGTTTTGCACCGGAAGCACGGTCGGTTCGGTCAGAACCGTCCATGGTGAAAAATCCTGCCATAATTGTTGATTTCAGGCGAAAAAACGTCAAATCCGGCGGAGACTCACCGGATCTGGTGAGATCTCACTAGATTTGGACAAAATATCACTCGATCTACTTGATAAGTCACCGAAATATGAAAATCTGGTGCCAAAATCTGAAAATTTGAAGTCGGGATCTGGAAATTTGAGGCCGGAATCTGGAAAATACCACCGGATTCTGGAGAAAGTCACCGGAATCTGGAAATAATTGCCGAAATCTGGAATTTTTTTCTAGAAATACCTAGTACATCGGTCGGATCGGGTTTTTTCGGGTTCTAGAGAGGAAAACCGAGACCGATCCGCCGCTGTCGGTTTTTGGAACAACAGACCCGTCGCCGACCGGTGACTTGATCGGGTCAGATCCGGTCGGATTCTTCGGGTGGGTCGGATCTCCGGATTGGATGGACAGCCCTAATATCAACAGTCTAATGCACTGAGCCCAATCTCTTCCTATTTGGCATTAATTTCTTAGAGGGTAGAATAGCTACTAGCTATGGCTTAATTTTTGCCTCCTCCATCCTTAATCTTCAACAAAAATTGTGGGGTAAACAATTATATAAGATCATAATTGATAATTGTATGGCTTAAACTATAGTGGACAGCGCGCAGTGCCATGTGAGCACTTTCCCACATGCCAAAAAAATCAAAGTTGGTTCTAAAAATATATGTGAATTTAATCTTTTTGGATATCTGGATATTATGTTATTTAGATTTATTGTTTGTTCTAATGGAAACTGATGTTTTTTTTTTTTTTTTTTTTTTTTGTGTGGAGATTTAATTATTTTCTTGAAATGATTTTTTAGAAAATTGAGTCATTTTGTTTGTTTGTTTGATATCTTGAAAATGAACTCGGAAACATTTATATTGTTTGGCCAATATGGAAAATGGTTTATATTTCATGTAATGTCAACTAATTATATGAACAAAAACTTCTACTCATTAAGTATTAAATGAAAATGTAATCTCACTTTTAATTGCCTCACGTAGGTATATAAATTTGATAACATTTTGTTTACCAATATTTAACACATACCGTTAGAGACTTAGAGGCCTTTTGAAAGTTAAGTATGTTTCTGTTTCAGCCTAAAGTGAAAGTTTAATATTATTTACTATTTGTTTATTGTCAGTGCACACATGCATTGGTAAAGTTGAGGCAAATTAGTTCACTTATTTTGAGTTTGAAAGACATAAATTTGTAAACACGTATCATTACAGATTTGGGATACCCAAGTCACTTTTAATTAGTTCGTGTCTTTTGAGTTTGGAAGGTATAAATTTCACATGCTGATAAAGACATACCATATTAGAGATTTGAGATTTGCTGATAGTTAAGTATGTTTCTGTTTCAACCAAAAGAGAAAGTTCAATATGTTTATTTGTTTATTTTCAATGCCCTCATGTGCACTAGTAAAGTAGGGATTGATGCTCTAATATGTAGGAACCTATGCAAATAGCGATAGACGGAGTCAGACTACTAGCCTCTTCATTTTTCCATTTACAGTAAAAACAATGCAATCACAACCCAATAACACTAAGGATTACATAAACAATAACTTCGACACAAAAAAAATCACAATTGTTCAGATAACATATTGTGATTAGTGCAGAATAAGAGTGGTGTTAGTATAGTAGACTTATGTGGAAGTGAGATTACATTAATTATAACTTAATATATAGTTTGAAGATCTCATTTTCTACGCATTAATTATTGCTTCTAAATAAAATAAGTGGTTGGTTACATATAGAACTGCCCATATGGCTAAAGAGGTCATGAAGTGGGCAAGAGAGATAGTAAGCCACCCTAATATATATATATATATATTAGGTCCACACTTTGGCAAAATATTACGTACAATTAATATAGAGATACAGATAATTGAGGTATAGCTTTGATTATATGATCAGTTCATGAACTGAATCCAACCAGCAAATTAATTTCTATGGCTTAGCCTTAGCATTGTTAATTGAAGGGTATAGTATAGCATTATTTACGCCTTAATTACTAGTATGAGGTTCTAAGAGCACTTGACTTTTGTATTACGCCTTATTAATATGGGGTGATGAGTCATTAGTGTAGTTCTTCCATCTCATGGGCGCGTTGGAATATTTATTTACAGGTAGGATTTCCTTATAGGTGGTCTTAACGTGTTGGTTAGAAAACGAACCCATGATCTCACGTGTTGGTCTTAGCGTGTTCCTTATGAATTCACATGTTTAGGAATGCATGATGCTAGAGGTCTAAACTACGATGATATATGTATTGGTTAATAATGGACGAAGGAGTTGATTTTTAATTGGCGAATTTAGTGTTCCCCTAAATTTGTAGATATTAAATTATATAAGTTATAATTAAGATTCCTAGAGTAATTTTTAAATTGGAACCATGATAGTAATATCAATGTATCAAATTTAGCTGAACTTTGGGCAATCTTGTGATTAGTTGTACAAATAGTTGCTTCTTCTAGTAGATGCAGTATTGATGTATTTTTCTTTATACTTATGCAGATATGAGATTTGTGGCAAAGAGACAGTTTTTGTGGCTCTACTTGAACCCAAATCTCTTTTTGTAAAGTATGAGAAGACATCATTTATGTATAAATGGTTGTACTTACTTTGTGAACAACTTGGTTCAATTGTTTTAAAAGTATAATGGCTCTTTATTTCCTTTGTAGATTGTATGGATGTGGTTGGAAATGAATGGATGATTTGTTTATGGATGTGGTTGGAATTGTATGGATGATTTGTTTATGGAAGTGGTTGTGAACAGATCAAATTTTATGATGAATAAACAGGTAAAATTAGTATGGTTGTGAACAGTTCTGCAAGAGTTTTCAATTTAAGGTGAAATGCATTCTTCAAAACTCGATTTTTTTGTCATTGAGTTACGTTGCACGTAACTCAATTATAGGGAAATCGAGTTATTCACAAGACCCCTCTGGACACTTGGATTCCTCTTGGATTGCATCTGGATTCGTACAAAGTTCTGGACTGGACCTGGAACCAAAAAGGAGTAACTTGATTTTGTTATTATCGAGTTACGTTGCACGTAACTCGATTATAAGGAAATCGAGTTACTCACAAGACCCTTCTACCTCATTGGATTCCTCCTGGATTGCATCTGGATCCGTCCAAAGTTCTGGACTAGGCTTGGAATCAAAGGTGCATAACTCGATTTTGGTGTTTTCAAGTTACATTGCACGTACCTCAATTATAGGGAAATTGAGTTATTCACAAGACCCCTTTAGACACTTGGATTCCTCTTGGATTGCATCTGGATCAGTCCAAAGGTCTGGACTGGACCTGGAACCAAAAGGGAGTAACTCGATTTCATTGTTATCGAGTGAAGTTGCAAGTAACTCGATTCTTCAATAATTAAGTAACTCGAGTACCTAAAAATCAAGTTATGCCCTAACCTACGATGATAAGTTCACCATTTCTGCAAAATCTGCATTAATTGAGAATAAGGTTTTCGATTACTCTCGACACATTTGGCTAGAATCGACAATTTCCCACGCAAATTCTTTGAAGATTTTATGCACTAAGACTCTTTTAACCGTTATTGTCTTTAAAATTACACATGGTGGTGCATTATTCTCCAAGTTTTGTTCTCAATTTCAAATTTCATTGTCTATGTAGATTGTGATGAAATTGGGTGTTTGGATTTGAAATGCTTAATGGGTTAGGTAGTATGAATGTTGTTTGCCTGTTTAATACTCTGTAGTTGCAAAAAGTACATTAGATTTTGTTGAAAACTAAAAATCTAGGGCTAATAATGCATGCTTGGCAATTTGGGGATTTCATGATTGTGGGTGCAAATGTTAGAACTGGTTAATGGGCCCTTGTGTATGCATTTTGTCGACAAGTTTTATACATCTCATTGAAAAATGTCATGGACTCTAATGAAATACAAAAGTTGGAGGATTAGAATGTGGGTTTGCAAGTGAAATTGGGGATTTTCATGAACGTGGGTGTTTAGTTCTATACGAGTCATTGCAAACTTAGTTGTTGATAGGTTTTATACCTTTCATGGCTTTGATAGTTGGGTTTGGTTTAGCATATTATGTACTGTTGATGGATTAAAAAAACCAAGACGAAAAAAAAAAAAAAAAATATATATATATATATATATATATATAATATGAAGTTACAATTGGGAAATGAGTATGTGTTTGTGTGTATATATTTGTCCCCGTGGCTATTTGTGTGTTGGTGGGTGAGAAAGTATGAACAAATTTAAACGAAGTTGGAAAATGAGTATTTAGTGCTGAAACATTTATCGTTACTTTGATGAGTATTTTTGGAAGTAGTTTTCCCCCTTTAAGCTATTGTTAATAATTGTTTAAGACTTTGATTAGTATTGTTTCCTAATCAAGATAATTGCCGAATATATTTAGGGTTTACCGAAGTAGTACTTCATGCACAATGTGTGTCTATGCATCTTGTGCAATAGGAGGATTAGAATATGGGTGTTGTGTTTATCTCTTCGTAATGCGGTTTTTGGTTTTTTTTTTTTTTTTTTTTTTAGTGAGCTAATCGTGTTTCCATTGCTGACCATCAGTTAGTTATGGCTCTGAGGAGGGCTAAGAAGGGAAAATCCAAAGCTGCATTCGAACCTAAAGTGGTGTTTGATAAATTAAGGTTCCAAACACATGTAAATGAGCAAACCTTTCAAACCTTGATTAAGCATAGGTCTATTTGGGGAGAAAGGCAAATCAATCTAGATGAATTGTATCTTTCTGTCCGTGGGAATCTATAGTCTAGGCATTGGTTGTCTCTGTATACAAATATACAACCCCCTCCAACGGACTTGATTAGAGAATTCTATTCGAATCTCTCAGTGTGTGAGGATGTTTGCAATGGTCAATACTTGACATCATGGATACATGGTGTAACGTTTACAATAACTAGGGACATCGTATCTAATGCTCTTGATGTACCACTGGTTTGTAGACCTACTTATCCATACTCTGAGTCTCCTCGTATTGATGATGTTATAGATGTTTTTTGTGGAAGATCAGTCACTCGGGGTTCTGACCCAAGTATTACCTCAAGTGAGTTAACTGAGCTTAATTATATCTTCTTTAGGATAGTTTGTCACAACATCTTCCTTATCTCTCATGTCCATACAATCCCTATAGACAAGTGTTTCTTTCTTTATGCCCTCATCACCAATAGTTCCATTTGTTTTCCTTCATTTTTCATTGAAACCATTGTGGAGGTACCTAGGAGCAAGTATAAGAGGCATGGTCTGTTCTTTCCAGTTTTCATCCATAGGGTCCTCAAATACTTAGGATTAGAGAACTTTTTTCCCCCAGAGTTGGTCCACATCCTTACCCCCATAGGAACCAAATTTCTAAAACAGCGAAGTGCCCAAAAGAAGTTTGTTGATCCTAGTGTTGGTTCATCTAAGAGACCACGAGTAGGGTCTACTGCTAGAGATGTTCCAGATGAGGACATGCATGGGGATCCCACAACTGCTATTACCGAGGATGGTGATGATGAGGTAGATGTTCACACTACCGTTGTAGCGCATACAGGCCTACTCCTCCCTCTCTTCATGCTATGATGGAGACCATTATGATGATTCAGGCAACCTATAGGCAGCTTTTAGATGGTCTTTTTGCCGAGGTTGCAACTCTGCGAATGGACTTAGCTGACTATAGACGTCATGTTCCACCTTCTCCACCATCTGACTCTTGATGATTGCCATTGGCCATTGTACCCAAGGGGGAGACGAAGTTTTTGTAGTTGTTGAAGCATATTTGGAGAATTGTATGATAGTTCTATGTACTAACTTTCAACTAGTTGTATATTTTGTTATTTTAGTGGCAGTTTGAAGAACATGGTATCTGTGGAAAGTAATTTGATATATTCATTTGATGGTTAGTTTCATGCCCATCATTATTATTATTAGTATTATTGAAATGTTTCTAACTGTAAGAATTTTTATGTTATTATGTGATTCTATATAATATTAAGTAGATCCAAAAATATAAATAAGATTTATTTCATAATTCTTTACAGTGTTTACATGTTATTAGATTATAGTAATTATTAATACAATTTGAAGGTTTGTGAAAGCACAGTTGGTTTACAGGGATTGATATTGCCGATGAACCACCTAGGAGATTTTCCTTGGAGCAAGGAAAGACTATGAAATATCTAAAGGGAAAGCTACTACCACCGTATTGAATGCTTTGCATCTAACTCTCTGGCCGCATTAATGAGAAGGTGATGCCTGTGCATCAATGTGCAGCCTTACAACTACTTTCAAAAGTTTCAAGAAGGTGCTGATGGGACAAGTATTCATACTAACAATCTTATTTATACGTGGAGGATAAAGAGAGGGGGAAAGGATGGTATAAAAGGGGGAGGAAACCTTCAGAATGGGGGATGGGATGAAAAAGAAAGAAAACACAGTCGACCAAAGAACAATATTTGTAATCTATCTTTAAGTGAGATATACAGAAGAATTAGCCTCCTCGGATTGAGTTTGAGGACGATTTTCCTTACATAAGTTTGTATCATCTTTACTTCTTAGTCATCTTGGCCTATGGCAATTGATAGACAAACTCATTAGAACCCAGATTTCAAACTCACTCTCTACAAATTCATTATATTGGGCCTTTTGGGCCTATCCCCTTCCTATTTTGGGCTTAGGTGCAAAACGTGTCCTTACAATTGGCGCCGTCTGTGGGAATCTTGGTGTTTTATTGAGTGTCACGTCCAGTTATGGTAGGTTTAAGTCCCCACCAGGCAGAGTCTTTGGGGTCCCAACATCAAGATCATCCCCTTAATCTTGAGCAAAAAGGGGACCAAGAAGGGAGTGTGCACACCACCCATACTGACACGAATCAATCTCGGGGTGGAAGCCACGTTTCTCATGCGGATAGTGTCATGGCCATGCAACTAGAGATCAATCATTTGAAGAGGAAGTTACGTCACGAACGACAAAAGCAAACTCCTTCCATTTCTGACCCTTCTTTTGATGATGGTGGAGATAGCATTTACAGGCCCAGGTCAAGGACTCCCCTTAGTAAGTCTCTCTCGTATGAAGAGGACAACCCTCATGGCCATAAGAATAGGAATTCATCATGCAAAGGCCTAGGAATGACGCTATGAGCAGAGCGTTGAACCAGATTTCTAAATCACCATTCACACGTAGAATTGACGCAGGGAAACTTCCTCGGCACTTCACTCAGCCAACATTCACCATGTACAATGGTCGAATAGACCCTGTGGAGCATGTGAGCCATTTCAACCAGAGGATAGCTGTGCATTCCAAGAATGAGGCTTTAATGTGCAAAATTTTCTCATTTAGTTTGGGACTTGTGGCGATAAGGTGGCTTGACGACTTGGGGCAAGTTCTATTGATTCTTTTAAGGAACTTACCCGGGTGTAGACGACTAAATTCTTAGTTCGAAATAAATCAAACAAGTAAAATAGTTTCACAAATGCGAATTTGTATTGATGAATATGTGGTACAATTCTCTGTAATTACAAAAGTGATCCTCTGATTCGATCTCCTTGAAAATTTTTTTGTTTAGAATTATGTTGATGTGATTTTAATTCGAACACAAGCTATCCTTCAATTTGGTTGAGGAATGGATTGAAGATCTTTGAAACAGAATTACAATAAATCTCTGGCTATGAGCTTGTTAGAAATTCTTTGTTCTTCGTGTTCTTCGTGTGTTCTTCGTGTTCTTCGTGCGTTCTTCTTTTCTGAAGGTTTGTGGTGGAAGTTCTTCAGGGCTTTGGAGGCTTGAATCCTTAGAACTTCACTGATTTGTGGTTCGTTGAGGTTTCTGAAGGCTTTTGAGCTTGATTCTAGTGACCTTTGAGATATGGACAAGTTGTTTGGATGACTTTGCTTCGAATGTTGTTTGTATTCGAGGTTGAAGTTCTTGAAATTCTTGGAGGCTTTGGGACTTGATTTCGGCAGAGCTTCTAGATTTCTGAACTCAAGATATCTTCTTCCTTCTGTCTTCGTCTGTGTGTCCTCCTAAATGTCTTAGGAAGGCTTCTATTTATAGGAGTTTAGGGGTGGGTGAGTGACACGTGGCAGAGTCTGATTGGTGACACATGTCACAACCTAATTGGTCCGCTTATGTCATCGCTTACACGTGCTGATTGCTTGTGTCATCGCTTACACGTGCAGGGCTGCTTGTGTCATCGCTTACACCTGCTGATGCAGTTTCATGCCTTTATTTCAATGACACTTGGCAAATTTCTATTGGTTTCTGAATAGTGATGGCAAAACCTAGCAGCAGTACGTGGCGCTTTGTAATTGGTTGTATTTTGTGGATTTGGTAGAATGATGTGTCAGCTTGTGATAGGTCGGGAATTTTCCCTCTCTACACCGGGCATTTGGATCTTACTTCATTATATTCAGTAAGGTTCCTCGGCCTTTTGATTACCTGCTTTCTATGACCATGAGAGAAGGGGAGACCTTAAAAACATACTCAGACAGGTACTGGGAAATGTTCAATGAGATTAATGGAGACTTCGATGATGTGGCCATAAGAACTTTCAAGGTCGGCCTACCTGCCGAGCATGGTCTAAGGAAGTCATTAACAGGAAAATGGGTTAGTAATGTACGCCAGCTCATGGACTGCATTGACAAGTATAAAAGGGTCGAGGAGGACCAACAGTTAGGAAAGGGTAAAGCGAAGGTGGTCTCTCAGGATAGGAGGAATTTCAGGTCGGATAAGTATAACAATAATTGTCATCGGTGAGATTTTTCTATGCAGTTTGGGGTTGCTACTGCACCTCAGGCGGTTAACGCGTTGTTTCGAGAGCCAGTGCATCAAATCTTAGAAAAATCAAGAATGAACCTTTCTTTCAATGGCCCAATAAAATGGGAGGAGACCCCATAAGGCACAACCAAAACCTTCATTGTCAATACCATCAGGAGCGAGGACATGCAACTGAGGATTGTTGAACTCTATGTAGCCATTTGTAGCAACTTGTCCGAAGTGGCAAGTTAAAGCAATTCCTATATCACTTTAACGGGCAGGGACTCCCTGCAGGATCGGGATTTCAGAGGGATGCTTCTTCGAGAACAATCAATGTTATTCTTCCTGCCCCGGGAGGAGTTAGTTCTCACTACTCTAGGGTGTTATCTATAGCCCAACCACCTATAGGGACATCCTTCCCAGAGCTGAAGAGGAGCAGGACGAGGGCCTGTCAAGCGTTGAGTTTCTCTGATGAGGATAAGGCTGGTACCTTACAGCCACATGACGATGCATTGGTGGTTACTCTCAAGATAGGAGGGTATGATGTAAAGTGGGTATTGGTTGATCAAGATAGTAGGGCAGAGATTATGTACCCTGACCTGTATAGGGGTTGGGGTTGAAGTCTAGAGATTTAACCAGTTATGATTCACCCTTGGTAGGCTTTGATGGGAAGGTAGTCATACCAATGGGGCAGATCAAATTGCTAGTGCAAGCTGGGTCGGAGGTAGTAGAGGTGAATTTCATCGTGGTAAACGCGTTTTCTCCCTACACAGCCATCCTGGCAAGACCCTGGCTTTATGCCTTAAGGGTTGTCTCCTCTACCTTGCATTTGAAGGTGAAATATCCATCTGGTGACCAGGTCAAGGAGCTAATAGGAAGTCAGTCTATGGCTAGGCAATGTTTGGTAGCCGCGATTAGACATCAAACTAAAGGAGAGTCATTGACATCAAATGAGACAAGTTTGTAGCAATAAAAAGAGCCAGTGTTATCTAGGGATCCAATGGAGATGGTAGAGTGTGAAGGGTTAGAAAAGGTTATTATAGGTAACGATAAGGAGAAGTACTTTCAGGTTGGAGCTCAACTGCCTTCTTAGGAGAAGGACGAGTTGATAATGTTTCTTAGGAAAAACATTGATGTGTTTGCATGGAGTGCTTACGAGGCCCTGAGGGTGGATTCGAGCTACATTTGTCATCATTTGAACGTCAACCCAACTGTCATACCCAGGAAGCAACCTCGTTGGCGAACATCAAAAGAGCACTCTGAGGTTGTCAAGGAGGAAGTAATCAAACTCAAACAAGTAGGGGCTATCAAGGAGGTATTTTATCCTGAATGGTTGGCTAATACAGTGGTAGTGAAAAAAGAGAATGAGAAATGGCGAGTATGTGTAGACTTCACAGATTTGAACAAAGCTTGCCCTAAGGACCCCTTTCCAATGCCTCGTATAAATCAATTGGTGGATGCCACTGTTAGGCATCCTCAGATGAGTTTTCTAGACGCCTTTCAAGGATATCATCAGATACCCTTGGCTCTGGATGATCAAGAAAAAACTGTCTTTGTCACTCCTACAGGAAATTATCACAACAAAGTGATGCCCTTTGGCTTAAAAAATATAGGGGCTACCTATTATAGGATGATGACCAGGATGTTTGAGCCATAGCTAGAAAAGAACATTGAGGTTTATATAGATGATATGGTGGTCAAGAGTAAGATAGAGTCCGAGCATGTTAGTAATATCAGGAATATCTTTGGGATATTGAGGAAGCACAATCTTCGCCTTAACGCTTCTAAATGCTCTTTTGGCGTTGGTTTAGGAAAGTTCTTAGGTTATATGGTTACTCATCAAGGAATTGAAGTCAATCCTAACCAAATTAAAGCAATCAACAATTTACGGCCACCTCGAAATCCCAAAGAAGTCCAGAAGCTGACGGGTATAACTGCTGCTCTAAACCGATTCATTTCTCGGTCAGCAGATAGATGCAGACATTTCTTCCAATTGTTGAACAAATGGAAGGGATTTGAGTGGACCGAAGAGTGTGTCTTGGCATTCCAGCAACTGAAAGAATACCTTTCTCGGCCACCTATCATGTCCAGACCCGAGGTGGATGAAGTTTTGTTTGCATACATAGCTGTTGCTTCTCATGCTGTGAGCTTGGTGTTGGTACAGGTTGATAATGGTGTGTAGAGGCCAGTCTATTATGTGAGCAAATCACTTCATGAGGTAGAGGTTTGTTACTTACCACTAGAAAAAGCCATTTTGGCAGTGGTACACGCTACACGTAAACTCCTCCACTACTTCCAATCTCATACGGTTGTTGTCCTAACTCAACTTCCACTTAAATCGTTGCTTCGGAGTGCTGATTATACTAGAAGGATTGCTAAATGGGGTATGATCCTAGGGGCTTTTGATATTAAATACATGCCTCGTACCTCTGTTCAGGGTCAAGTTCTTGCAGACTTGGTAGCCGAGTTTGTTGAGCCTTCTATAGAAGAAAAAGAAGACAAGTAGAACATAGATGGAAAATCAGTTGGCATGGTCGCCCTCCAAAAGCCTACATCTTGGAAGGTGTATGTTGATGGTGTGGCAAATCAAAGAGGATCAAGAGTGGGTTTAGTTATAGCTTCTCTCGAGATGATCATTATTGAAAAATTCTTAAGGTTAAGTTTCTCGACCACAAATAATGAAGCTGAGTATGAGGCCCTAATGGTTGGGATGACCATAGTCCAAAAGTTGGGAGGAAAGGCAGTAAAGATGTTCTCTGACTCAAGATTGGTTGTTGGGCAAGTAGAAGGGGAATCGGAAGCTAGAGATCCAAGAATGCAAGAATATTTGAATCAGGTAAGACATTTGTAGTCAAAGTTTGAATCTTTCACTTTATTGCAAGTCCCCCAAACCAAGAATACCCACGCTAATTCCCTGGCCACCCTCGCAACATCCTCAGCTTAGGGCTTACCTCGGGTTATCCTCATTGAAGACCTGTACAAGTCTACTGAGACTAAAGGTGATGTGACCCGAATTCATCATATCAGGGCGAGACCTAGTTGGATGGATCCCATAGTGCTATTCCTTAAGGAAGATATCTTGCCTAAAGAGAAGTTCGAGGTGGATAAAGCACATAGAAATGCTCCTCGATTCTGGCTATCCAAGGACCAAAAGCTGTACAAACGCTCTTTTTCTAGACCATACCTGCTGTGTATACATCCTGAAGCAACAGTGCTACTTCTAGAAGAGTTGCATAAAAGGATTTGTGGAAGTCACATAAGAGGTAGATCCTTATCTTATAGGACTCTTATCCAAGGATACAGGTGGCCAAATATGCAAAGGGAAACACAAGAGTATGCGAAGAAGTGTGACTAGTGTCAGAGGTTTACTCCTAACATTCATCAACCAGGGGGCATCCTCAATCCTCTATTCCGCCCTTGGCCTTTTGCTTAATGGGGCTTGGATATTGTAGAACGCTTCCCTAAGGCAGCAGGGAATAGGAGGTGGCTGCTCGTCGGCACAGATTATTTCACTAAATTGGTTGAAGCTAAGCCATTATCAAATATTAGGGACTTGGATGCAAAAAAATTTATTTGGAAAAATATTGTCACCAGGTTTGGAATTCCTCATACCCTTATCTCAGATAACGACTTTCAGTTTGATAGTAAAATCTTTAAAATATATTGTTGCGATCTCGGCATTACGAACAGATATTCCACCTCGGTTTATCCATAGGAAAATGGACAGGCCGAGGCTGTCAATAAAGTAATAGTGAATGGACTCAAGAAGAGGTTGGACGATACTAAGGAAAAATGGATAGAAGAACTACCACACATCCTTTGGACCTATCAGAATACACCTCGCAAGTTCATAGGAGAAACCCCCTTTTCAATGACTTATAGGGCCGAGGCTGTAATTCCTCTCGAAACCAATTTTTCAATGCTGAGGACGAGCTCTTTTACTCCGAGCAACAATAATGGGTTGTTATAAATGAGATTGGATTTGATTGAAGAATGAAGAGAAAACGCCATGGTTCAGTTGGCGTACTATCAGCATAAGCTCAAACAAGGCTATAACTTGAACGTAAAATCAAGGCCACTGGCACCAAGGGATTTGGTATTAAGAAAAGTTTTGGGTACTGCAAAAAACCCAGCCTGAGGCAAGTTAGGGCCCAACTAGGAAGGGCCATATCGTATTACTTCCGTAGCTGGAATAGAGGCTTATTATTTGGAAGATCTAGATGAAAATGTTGTACCATGTCCCTAGAATGTAAATATCTTGCGAATGTATTATTATTAATGAAGGTCTTTTCTGTTATATATCGTTTATTACTTTATGCGTTACATTTCTCATTATAGTTAAGTATCAAACAGAACCTTGGCTATGTCTGGCTTTTCGGACCACATGCCTTGGGTAAATTGATATTTTTCAACATTTTTCTAAGTGTTAAACAAAACCTTAGTTATGTCTGGTTCTTCGGACCATCTACTTTGGGAAAATTAGAGCTTCAAGTTATCTTACTAAGTATCAAACAGAACCTTGGCTATGCCTAGCTCCTCGGACCACATACTTTGGGTAAATTGATATTTTTCAACATCTTACTAAGTATCAAACAGAATCTTGGCTATGCTTGGCTTCTCGGACCACATACCTTGGGTAAATTGATATTTTTTTAACATTTTAGTAAGTGTCAAACAGAACCTTAGTTATGTCTGGTTTCTTAGACCATCTACTTTGGGTAAATTAACACTTCAAGTTATCTTACTAAGTATCAAACAGAACCTTGGTTATGCCTGGCTCGTCGAACCACATACCTTAGGTAAATTGATATTTTTCAACATCTTACTAAGTATCAAACAAAACCTTGGCTATGCTTGGCTCCTCGGACCACATACCTTGGGTAAATTGATATTTCTTAACATTTTTCTAAGTATAAAACAGAATCTTGGTTACGCATGGCTCCTCAAATCACATACCTTGGAGATTCTCACAACAATAATCTAAACTAATAGAAGTTCATAAGCATTACTTAAATCATTTGTGAGTATGTCTAACATATCTGTTAATTAGTCATGATCCTATTACTACCTCAAGATCGTTAGGTTTATGGGAAATGATCTGGATGATTGCTCTATTGTGATGTATGGTTTATGAAGTTAATAATGTGCTTTACTAATGTTGTTGACTTAGTAATTTTTTATTCTGTTGATTAATTAGAAAGGTATTATCACTTATGCAGATAACAAAGTGGGGCATATCTCATTGTCTGGCTAATTAAGTACTAAGTAAAACAGAAACTATACAAGCAAAAGATACAAACGTCATAAACATGAAAGAAAGACTTGTCATTTTCATTAATCTAAGGCTTAGGAAAAAGGAAATTTACTTACAAGAGATCAAATTACATTGAAAAAAAAAAGAAAAAAAAAGAGGGGCTGCTAAGTCCAAAAGAAAGGATATACAAGGACAAATCAGGGCTTCATCTTTATCACAAGCTTCCTTGGAAGTCTTTGGAGGTTGGTTAGGAGCTTTCTTGGTAGAAGCAGACCCTTTACCCTTTGAGTCCTCCTTAGTGGTGATGGGAAGGGTCGCTAAGACAATCTCCATGGTCTAGGTAGCTTCCTTCCCCTTAATAGGCTCTTTAGGGGCAATGGGGGGCTGGGTAGCATCATGGGCCACCTTCTTGGTTATTTCAAGTGGTTTCTCGATAGCCTCATATTGCTTAACTTCCTCGGACGAATGGCCAAAGGAAGGAAGGGTTTTGACTAGGCTGTCCTTTCCAGCATCTACTCCCTAAGAGGTAGCATCAGCCTTAGGGACAGATGGGCTAGGTGCCCGGGTGGCTAGAGGATGGTAAACACTTTCTTCCTTCCAGAGGGCAGAAGAGGCATCAACCCCAACCTGGGTGGTGCCTCATTCCACACCTGGAGGCAACAGTGTCTACATACCTCTGAGACCTCCAACCTGAGGTTTTCCTCGGTCTCAGCCACCCTAGCATCATATCCATCCTGCTCGGCCTGATCCCTTGCCTTCTCGGCTTCCTACTTAGCCTATCCTGCTTCTTCTCTGGCTTTGTCAGCTTCCTCCTTAGCCTTCTCAGACTCTTGTTGAAGGCCTCTATTTGTTTCTTTGCCGCCGCGTAGTCCTCATCAGCTTGGCAAAGCTACAGACATTGAGTCTTGACCTGCCTCTCAGCCACCTTTAGAGCTGCCTCGGTGCTCTTTTTATCACTTTATGCCAAGTTTAGCTTGGCAGTGACCTCGTGCAGCTTTTTCTCTGCCACCTCAATGGTCTTCTAGGTAGCAACGCACCTGGCCTCTTCATCCTTCATTGTTCTGTGCGTGTTGATGATTATTTCCACATCCTTATGAGCAGCTTGGATGGCCTTTTCCCATAAATAAAAAGGAAAAATAAAACATACTCAGGTCAGAAAAATTAAGTGTAAAAAAAAATTAAAATTAAAGAAGAGTTAGATGGTAATCTTTCCAGGGCGAGCTTCTTCTTCAGTATGAGGAAAACCTCATGCTTCCTCATCTGCCTCAGTTCGTTCATGTCCTCGGGTAGTAAAAGAGTTTGCTCTAATGTGTCGACTAAGCAAGCAGCTATTCCCGAATCAGAACTTCTGATAGAGGCGTCGGCAGTTATAGCAACTCCATCTAGGGTCATGGTTGAGGCCTAGGCTGGAGCAAATGCTGGGGCCTGAACCTCAGCCCTCCTCTCCAAGGCCTTTTGGAATGTCTGAGCCTGCTTGGATCCCCTTTGGGGCTCACCTTCCTTGGGATGATGGCTTTTTCCCCCCTTCTACGACCTTTTTGCCCTTAGACTGATCTCTTTTTCTTTTGTGATTAGCCTGGTCAACACGTTGGGGTTAGATAGGGGGAAGAGAGGGAAGTTTGGATTGAGTAGAATTCCCTGGCTCCTGACCCTTAGGAGAAGAAAGCCTGGCCTGGGTAGCCTTCCCTGGCTTCTTATCCCTCACTTAGAACTCCATCAGGTCCTTGAGGCTTTTCTTGGTTCTGCGTTGGATCAGCATTGTGTCTGAGCTGGTGGGTTCTTCTTGTGGATGGTTTGTTTGTTCTAGGGATGTAATGCTAAGGTCACTGGTTGGACTCCCCGAAGAAGAAGGTAGGTCGAAGACATCAAATTTGTCATCGGAGTTTGAGATGCCAACTATTTCCTCCTCTTCCTTGATGATGGGTCAGGAGGAGGTAGCTCCACCGGTTGTATGTTGGGATGGAAAGGCTACTGTAGGAACACCTTCTAGGATAGGTTGTGTGGTAAGGGTGCCTTCTAGGATGGGGACACCCTTGGGAAGGAGGAAACCCGGAATGGCAACGCTTATCTGATGTAGGCGGGGGTCGCTGGCCCTTATAACGCACTTCGGCGCCTGGAAGCTTTTGGATATAGAAGTATATCCAAGAATCAGGTGCACCGCTCTAAGCTGACCGTCACTGTGGACGAACACCTCGACCTTCAGGATATTGTCCAAACTCGTTTGGTTGATAAGACCGAAGTTTGGAATAGCGATGTGTTTGTCTGCAAAATCATCAGCAAAAATCAGTGTTAATCAAAGGAATGTTATATATACAAACATAAAAAAAAAAATAAAAAAATAAAAAAAGCAACAGGGGCAATTATGAAATAATTGACCTAAACCTAGAGTCCCACCTGGTTTCCCCTCTCTCATTCGGTAGGAGAGGCCATCGTGCCACTCCCTAGATACGATCAAAAAATCCTTATTTAGGCCTTTGTTGGAATCAAGAAGGCATTAGATAAGCCTAACCTCAGGAAACTTAGACTTTAGGTAGTACCCCTGCCCCGTTAGATGATGGAGGTTGTAAATCCAATTAACATCATGGTGGGTAAGTCCCAAACCCATTCTCTCATTAAGTGAATCTACGCAAGCTAATATTCTAAACATATTTGGGGCACACTAGGTAGGAGCTAATTGGTGAGCCCTAAGGTAATCCCTAGTGATTGTGCCCATGGGAATTCTCATCCCCCCCTCTATAAAGGTGATCATCGAGATTACTACTTCTCCCTCCTACCTTTTCTCATGCCATTCCCCTAACTTACAATATCTAATAGACACTCCGGGCGGGATCCTATACTGAGCTTTAAACTCCTCTATTTTCTCCTCGAAATCTACTAGAGAGGCGAATCTACCCATTTTCAAGGGAGGTTTGGAGGTATTAAAAAGATAAAAAGAGGAAAAAAGAGCCGAGGAGGAAAAGACACTAAAGAGAGAGAAGTAGATGAAGAGAAAAAAAGTGAAGAGATTTATGAGGATTTACATAAGAAAGAAAACTCTCCTTAGACTAGCTCTTGGTCATTGTGATGGCACGAGTGGATTAGGTAAGCTTGCAGGTTCAGTGTATGAGTGCAAAAGTGAGACAAGGGATTAATTTGAACAGTATTTATATCAAATAAGAGTTGCAAACGGGAAAATTCCCGCCCAAGTTCTAGCAAAATCCCCAGTCGTTAGATCCGCATCACGTCATAGAACGTGGGGGACATGGAGCCGTATAAATTTAATGAAGGCACGTCTCATGAGCCGAAGCGTTAAGAGCGTGCCTTGGGAAGTTAAAAAGGCACCTGCGCAGTCAGAGATGATGTATGATGAGCTTGGAGTGATTGTAGTGACATCGAAATCCTCCTTTCTTCCAGAGGAGCCAGAAAGAAGAATCTCGAGGGGCTATTGTGGGGATGATAGGCCTAGGAGTACATATTTATGTATCTATTGGGCCAGAGGCCCAATTCGAGGACATTAAGCAGTCCAAGAACAGGAAAATATCTTCTTAAGGATCCATATTGGTAAGTGAAGGGGTGAAGTCTGATCAGGATCGTCCAAGAGGGTGGTTCGAGGAGGAATACGTCCTCAGCTGAGTAAACTCAAGGTCGGGAGGTGTGGTCTGCCACCCAAAAGCAACTTTCCAAGAGATCATGTAGGTGAGGATATACATGGTAAGAGTACAGGACAAGGAAAGGCTGTGAAATATCTAAAGGGAAAGCTGCTACCACCGTATTGAATGCTCTGCAGCTAACTCTCTGGCAGCATTAATGAAGAGGTGATGTCTGTGCATCAGTGTGCAGCCTTACAGCTACTCCCAAAAGTTTCAGGGAGGTGCTGATGGGATAAGTATCCATACTAACAATCTGATTCATACGTGGAGGATAGAGAGAGGGGGAAAGGATGGTATAAAAGGGGAAGGAAACCTTCAGAAGGGGAGATGGGAAGAAAAAGAAAGAAAACATAGTAGACCAAAAAAAATATTTGTAATCTATCTTTAAGTGAGATATACAGAAGAATTAGCCTCCTCGGATTGAGTCCGAGGACGATTTTCCTTACATAAGTTTGTATCATCTTTACTTCTTGGTCATCTTGGCCTATGGCAATTGATAGACAAACTCATTAGAACCCATATTCCAAACTCACTCTCTACAAATTCATTGTATTGGGCTTTTTGGACCTATCCCCTTCCTATTTTGGGCGTAGGTGTAAAACATGTCCTTATTATTATTATTATTATTATTATTATTATTATTATTATTATTATTATTATTATTATTATTATTATTATGATGTACTTCCCTTATAAATTTAGGATAAACCCATGTTTCCATAAAAAGAAATAAAAAAAGAAGAAGGATAAACTCATGCAACCTTAAGGCAACCCATGAATTAGGGTTAGGATTATGTTTCAAAGCTAGTGGCTTCAATATATTACTGAGCCTAAAAACAAATTACCCAATGCTAGTCCTAATTACGTAATAAGATCTTTGAAGGATAAAAATTAAAACTTGCATGTAAAAGACTAAAAGTAAAAGCAAAACAGGAAAAAAAAATTCAAGAAAAGCAAATAATTAAGAGATTTTGTATTTACCTGATTAGCAAAGCCTACACCAACAGAGGCGGAGCCACGTAGTGGCTTGGGGGGGCCCAGGCCCTGCAAAAAAAAATCCATGAAGTTTCCCCAAGCCCCCCCAATTTTGGACATTTGGCCCCCCCATAGCCCATATATTCATTACTCTCCCAAGCCCAGCTGAAGTTTTCCCAAGCCCAATTGAAGTTTTAGGCCTACTCCAAATAAAAAAAAATCTTGGCCCACTTACATTTAAATACTCAAGTCCAATTCCAAACACTAACAACAAAATTACACTTTCTCTCCATCTCAAAAAACCCACACCCGACCCACGGAATCCTCTTATTCACTTTACATATATATATATATATATATATATATATATATATATATATATATATATATATATATATGTCTTCTTTAACACACTTCCACTTTTCAGTCCCACACTCCCACTCCACTGCCTACCAGCCCCAAAACTCAGCTCTACGTACTGCATCAGTCCTCTGTCCTCACTCACAGTCCCAAAAAAAAAACAAAAAAACAAAATTCTAGTGAGTTCGGTGACTGCCTCTGCCTGGCCTGGTGGCGAGTTCGGTGTTTCATGTTTGTGTTTTCACACAACTTGCTATCAGGTACAAAATAAAAAATGATTGAGACCCAGTTGGGTTTTTAAGTTTTTACTGTGAAAAAAATGTGATTTTCATATGGAAATTTGGTTAAAGTTGTGATTTTTTTGCCTAATTTTGTTGTTGTAGGCTGTGGTAAATAATTTGGAAGACGCACATGACTACATGAGTTGATTGATACAGGCAAAACTCAGCTCTCAGCCTCTCAGCATCAGTCCTTTACTCCCCTGCTCTGTCCTCAAAGTTCGAAAAAAAAAAAAATGCTAGTGAGTTCGGTGACTGCCTGGCCTGGTGAGTTCGGTCATCGGTGTTTGTGTTTTCAAACTGTCACTTGCTATCAGGTAAAAAAAAAAATTTTTGATTGAGACTCAGTTGGGTTTTTTAGTTTTTACTGTAAAAAAAAATATATATGTGATTTTCATATGGAAATTTGGTTAAAGTTGTGATTTTTTTGCTTAATTTTGCTGTTGTAGACTTGTAGGTTGTGGTGAATAATTTGGAAAATGTACATGAGTTAACTGATACAGCGATTTCGACTTCATTGAAGGAAAGCAAGCCTATTTACGGTTTATATTAGTATAAGCTGTAACTAGTGGTGAGTTTTCTTCTCTTTAATTGATACTGTGGCGTTGGTAAATTGTTTGGTTTATATTGTGTTTTTGTTTTTGTTTTTGTTTTTGTTTTTTTTGAGAGGTTATTATTAATTAAATTTGTATTAAAAATGGGTTGATTGTTTAAATTATAGTGGAAATTTTGTTTTTTCTTAAGTATGAATAACATTCATATAACTAGACAGTTTGTATATGTCTATAGTGAACTTTTGTGTGAAATTTTGTGTTGATATTTTTGTATATGTCTATAGTGAAATTTTGTATGAATTTTTGTGTTGATATTTTTGTATATGTCTATAGTGAACTAGACAATTTTTGTATGTTCATTAATGTTTAAGATATATCAAAATTAAAATTTCATATTCAATAGACTTGTGATTTATGTTTTTTATATCAATAATTTGAATCGACCCCCCTTGTAAAAATTCCTGGCTATGCCCTTGTACACCAATACCCAATAAAATTCGACCAATGATAAGCATAGCAATATTTAGAGCAGCAGCATTGATGATAGCTCCGGCCAAGAAAACCAAACCACCAGCGAGCATGGATATTTTCCTACCCAACTTCTTGGTCACCCATGATGCACCAAACGATGCCACAAGTGCAGCCAAGTATAGAGATGATGTAAACATGGTCAGTGTGACACTGTCAAATTTACAGTACTGATTGGTTGATTTATCCAAGGCCTCCTTATGATAAACCGATGGGAAAAACTTTTGCAAGAAGGGAGCCATGGATATCACACCACCTATATAAAAATCATATATGTTAGAATCAAACTAAACACATAAATATATATATATATACACACACACACATGCATGGAACGTACGTGAAAGAAGAATTAATTATGGAAAAAAAAGAAACATATAGTATTATATTGTGGTTCTTGAATTCTTGCTTACCTGAGATACCAATATCGTAACCAAAAATCAAACCGCCCATGGCAGCGACAATACAAGTTACCGACACATAGAAAGTGATTTCTCCAGGGTAATTCTTTTCAGGATCACCGTTGTTGGGATCAGTACATCCAGCACCCATAGCGAACAACAAGAAAAAGTGAATAACAAAGATCGAGAAGAAGAAGGATGAGAAACAAGAAGGCAAAAGTATGAAGAAAGAGATATGGTTAAATTAAAGGGTCTATGATTTCTTATATAGAAAGCTTAAGGCGGTGTGTAAAAACGTTATCCTACTAGTAATAGAATTAGTTTTTTTTTTTTTTTTTTTGAGATCAACTAGTAATAGAGTTAGTATATTGTACAATTTCATTGAAATTAAACCGATAATATATATGTTATTAAATACAACTGTTTAATCCTAGTTCAAATTAACCACGTTTTTCGTGGCGTGTAGTACTCTAGACTTTATCTACTTATCCAAAAAAATAAAAATAAATAAAACTCCATTTAATTATAATAATTAAGTGGAGTTTTATTCAATAACAGAAATGTATTCTTAGTCTTAGACACCATAATTAATCTTTATAATATGTTGGTAGATAACTTTTTCTTGGATTTTATGTTGGTCGATAATATATCAATCAGGGGCGGGGGCCATGGCCCCCCTGACTTTTTTAAATTTCCATTATACTAGATAATAAGAATCTTAATTAGCTTAGTATTAAAATTTATTTACCGGCCCCCCCTAAGATTTTGGCCTTCCTGAAATTTAATTTAATTAAGAGAAATTTGATATAAAGAACCTAAAAAAAAAACTTCTGACACATTCCTTAGCCCATATTCCCTCCAAATACAATCAGCAAAATAATTTAAACAAAATCCATATATATAAAAAACCAAAATAAAAAATAAAAAACAAATCCCGTCTAATTGGGAGTTCTATACGATGTAAATTATGACTTTTTCAAAACAAAATATTTTATAAAAGCAAAAATGCAAAACTAGTCCTCTAACTTTCATTGTTTTTCATTTCAGTCCTCTAACTTTCAATTTTGTCAGTTCAGTTTTTTAACTTTCAATTTTTGTCAATGCAGGGCTTTTTTACAACTCAGTTAGTGGCTGCCGTTAGAACTCCTGAAACGACACCGTTTTGCATTTTTTTTTATAAATTCAAAATTAAAAGAAAATAAGAAAAATCTTTTAAAAAAAATTACCTTCCCCTAAAATCAAAACAAAACAAAGAAACATTGTCCGATCCAAATGTCTAACGTAAATCAAAACAGAGAAGTTGTTATTGGATAGATCCAAAGGTTGCAAAGTAGTGATCGTGCCGAGAACCTACTTGACTCGACAGGTGAAGTTGTTTCCAGTGAGACTGAGGTTTCTGAGCGATTTGAGTTCAGTGAGAGCGTGAAACTTCAACTCGCCGATGAGTGCGACACCTTCGAGGACGATAGCGGTGACATTGCCGAAGTTTGCGTTGTCGCCGCCTTTGTAGAAGATGTTGTACCAAGCGAAGGGACAATCATTGGCATTCAATGACGCGACGGTAGCCGAGTCCCAAGACGAAACGGCACCGTTGGGGTCGTTATGGATCCATTTCTTAAATTCGAATAAGGATCGGAGCTCTAAGTCGGAATTTGGGTCTATCGTTCCCCTTAATGTTTTTTTTTTTCCAGATTTTTCTTCTTCTTTTTTTTAAATTATGAATTTATTAAAAAAACATGTAAAACGGCATCATTTCAGGAGTTCTAACGGCATCCACTAACTGAGTTGTAACGGAACCTTGTATTGATAAAAATTAAAAGTTAGAGAACTAAATTGACAAAACTGATAGTTAGAAAATTGAAATGAAAAATTGTAAAAGTTAGAGAGTCAGTTTTGCATTTTTACTATTTAAAAAATATGTATCAATATATATAGCACATAGTTGCCGCAGTTTATAACTTCAAAAAAAAAAAAAAATTGAATAGTAAAAGAGAATCCTCCTTATGCCGCCGAACCATGTCAATATTAGCGCTGCTGCTTCAACTCTCTTTATCCAGATCAGCGTTGTGGCCTTGTGGGTAATGGTATCTCTCTCTATCTCTCCCTCTCTGATTGTGCAGTGCGCGTGTAGTTTGTTGTGTATTGTATATTTGCTGTACTGAATTGGTGATATCCAAGTGAAAAAGTTACCAGTAAGTGGTAACTAGTGTTAAGTGTTAACTCTGATGAAGTTTAGATTAGTGGTTTCCAACCTTGTTTATTATATATATACACTCAGTAACTTAACTTTGTAATAGTACAGAAATAAAAATAAGTAACTTAGCTTGCAATTTTCCATTTGATTATATGGTTTTGTTTGATTGCACCCACTTTATTATTTAATCACGGTTTTTTATTTATTTATTTTATTTTTAGTTTAAAACTTTTTTAGCACAAGTTGGCCCGTTTAGAAAAAATTTCTCGCTCTGCGTCCATATATCATCAATATATGATAATTTACATTTAGTATATATTATGTAGTAAAAATTAGATTTTTACAGAGCTTTCAAAATCACATTAATAAACTAGCAGTTTACACAATATTGTATATATTGTAGTTAATTTATCAAAAAAATCTAAATTTGTCTAATATGTACGATTATTCCAATTAAGACTATAATACCAAAGAGGTTGATTGCGAGGATAAATTCAACAAAGACTCAATGTAAACCCGGCCTCCAGTAACATTTTAGATACATCATCACTCTTCAGTTCACACATCAAAATTACTCTCACCCACACATGAAATTAGATTAATATTGCATCCTTTCCAAAATTGGGATTTTTTTTTCCCGTTGAGAATGAAATGATTGGATGGTGAATGGGTACTTATTTAATATTGTACTTGATTTTGCAGAACACGATTCAATAGAAAAATATATTTTGTTTGTTGTTGCTACAATTGGTAAGGCGTATCCGGGAAGTCATGACGATAATTGTTTGTACTAAAAAATAAATAGAACCATATTCAGATGAGAAACGTAAGTACAAAGATGATTACATGTATCATTCAACCATTTTTGGAATAAGCTAGAGTTTGAATAGAGAAGAAGATTCTCACCATTTCACAGTTTTCACTTGAAATGAAGAAAGTTTATTTCACTTCAGTAGTGTTTAAAATGTCTCCTCATTTAAAATTTAAAATTATATAACATTAAATAAACCTTTAAGTTTGTAATATTTAACTAATATCATGAAATGATCTATTTCAAATGAAAAGAGAATCCTAATGTGTTGACGAAATAGTCTTAGATTTCAAAGCTATGGTAGCAGCTTGTTTGAGAAAGTTGCTTGTTAAGTTTTTTAGTTGACAAATTCCATGACAATGTAATAATTCATTAGTATTCATTAGTTGAGTCATTTAATATTCAAGATTGAAGTGTGAAAATGCAGCTCAGAGAAGGCATACACTTTGTATAGATTTTGAATGTCATTCAAACATTTCTTGATCAATTGAAATCTCCAAGTTTTGATAAAAGCTCAATCGATCAAAAATTAGGTTTGAGATGTTTTAATTTTCTAAATTCGATCATTGTCTAGAATTTCATACCCTACTTGCAGGGATAGAGTCATGCTTTGGCTTGGGGGGCAATGGTCCCCCCAAGAATTTGAAAAAAAAATAGTATATATATAGATACTAACTTAGCATTTTTGTTCAATAAAATTACATCTAGGCTCCCTCTAAAATTGGCAAGCTCCAAAAAAAAGTAAGCCCAATAACAAAATCACCAATAGCAAAGTTAGAAAAATATATAATTAAGCCCGATTTATCAATTTTACCAAAATAAAAAAGCCCAACCCTTTAAAATTTTTGAAACAAAACTAGTCTATAAATTTAAAGTTTCGATCCTTCCATCAAATTCCCAAAGGAAAAAATAAAATAAAAACATCATATTTGACAGTTCTTTTGTCACATTTAGTGGTTCCTTTATTTATTTTTCTCAAATTTGATGGTTCCATTGTTATATTAAGCAGTGCCAACATTGCATCTATTTTATTTTTGTTACATATGACAGTTCTTTTGTCACATGTGACAGTTCTTTTGTCACATTTGCCTTCCACATGAAGGAAATCAAATGGTCACCAAGTTAATTTTCTTTTTCACAAAGAAAACTCAACTAACGAATCTAGTCACAGATCACAATAGGAAGTTTAAAAACTTTCCCAACAAAATGTATTATCTACTCTAAATCACAAGAGCATTTGCAATGTGCACCATAAAGCATAAATTTCACAATCAACCTTCATTCAATATTACTTACATATTTTTCATCCACAATCTAGATTAATATTCAAGTCATTGGATTAATGGGTAAAATAATATCAAATTAGATTTTTTTTGGTTATTTATCTTAAGTGGGAGAGGGAGATTCAAACTACGAACATCTTCGTTGAAAATATCAAGAAATGCTAGCTAATCTAAAGGTAATTCACCTCAAATTAATTAGTCTATTGATTGTAAGGATATATATATATATATAAATATATATATATATATATATATATATATATATATATATGTTGTAGTTTGGTGCATATTACAAATACCACATAATTTTGATTTAAAAGGTAGGATGTACACTTCAAATTAATTTTGAATTAAGGTGCATGTTAATTTCAAAATTTTCAAATTTCTAATACACATTATAAATGCTCTCATAATTTACATTAAATAGTAGTGATTAACCCAAAACATGTTTGTGAGGACAAAAGGTCCAGGGCATGTTCTTGGGCCTAATTCGTGGGTATTTACTTGTCTGAGGAGGATTTATTGGTAATAATGATATCAAACTTAAAGGCCGATGAGCAAACTGTTGTGAGAGAGGCTAGTGAAAATAGTCCGAGGAGAGGTATCTCCTCAGCTAAGTGAAGTGGAGGTCAGATGGTACGTCATGGTGATTAGAATGATATTTTAGAAGGTCTTGTGGATGAAGATACATTTCACAAGGGCATAGAGAGGAAGAACGGATGGGAAATATCTTAGAGAAAGTTGCTACCACCGCATTGAATACTCTGTACCTAAATCTCTAGCCGCATTAATGAGGAAGTGTCATCTAAACAGTGGTGATCAGCCTTACAGCTATTGTCTGAAGACTTCAAGAAGGGGATGATGGGACAAGTATCTTGATCGACGATTAGATCCATATGTGGAAGGTGTGGAGAAGGAGGAGGATGATATAAAAGGAAAAGAAAGGCATTCAGAAAGGGGGATCGGAGAAAAAAGAGAGAAAACACTGTACACATCACTATCCATACTTGAAATCTATCTTTGGAAGAGGGAAAGATAATAAAAATCATCTTCGGCTTGTGGTCAAGGAGAAATTCTGTTACATAAACAGTTTATTGTATGTGACATGGTAATCTAGCCCATCATTTTTGTTAGCTAACATCACTAGAATCTAGATTTTAAGCCTACTTTCTACAAATTTCATTGTTTTGAGTTTTTTGGACCTATTCCTTTCCCACTGTTGAGTTTTGGTGCAAATTGTGACCTTATAATGTTGATTTCAAAAATTCAAATTCCAATACTATGAAAAATGTTTGTGTAATGGTATTCATGAAACCATTAGCTGGATTGTAACCAAAGGAAGGGACATAATCAGAAAACCTGGTTTGGTGTTTCCAAATGGATTGTGTATCAAGATCTCTGAAAAATAGAAGTGACGACTGGTGATAAATAAAAGCAAATCTCTGCAACAAAAAGACCATTTGGTGTGAAGGGTGACTACCATTGCAAGGATATATGGCTCCTTCTATCATTGTCAATTAGGATTCTCTTTGCTCTTTTATATTTCCAATGATAGGATGTGATCTACATCTTATATATGCATGTATATCTTGGGCTTTCAACTTTGTTCCTGTGCATGGTTTGTGGACCCCGGACAATATTACTGGCCATTTAGAGCAGAATGCTTGTGAAAGTTTGAAAGATTATATATTTAATTATATGTAATAAAATACAAAGGTCTGCTTTATATAATATATAGATAGACAATGTGTGTGATGTATAAGTAACCTATAATTATGGACCTAAGCCCATGCGCTTATACTCTAACAGTATTTTAACAATGCGAATGAAACACGTGTAAAAGCCAATTTACTATTTTATTAAACAAAAGTGCTTGTTAACAGCATTCAATGTGCCTAGCATTTGGAGCTGCAATATGTTTTTTTTTTTTTTTTTGGTTTAATAATTTTAGAGTTATAATGGAATAAAGGATTTGAAATTTTGAACTCTAAGAGCTCGTTTGGTTCTTGTGTTTAAACAATCGTTTTTAATTTTTTTGAAAATATTTGTGAGTGAAAAAATATATAGAAATACGTGTAATGTTGTTTAAAAATTGAAAACATGTGTTTAAGTTGATGTACCAAACATGCCATAAATATTCCTGTTGGAAACATGTACAAATAAAATGTCAGTTGAACTTCAAGGCTCATAACACAATACTTAAAAACAATGTTGTTATATTGTTCAAGAACAAATGTATAATGCTGATTATGGTGACTATATATCTTTTTGGATTGTGTTAATGGGCACTTATTATGGTGGTTGTTAGAGCATCAACATTGGTAGTGCCAAAAATTAGTTTTTGGTACCACAAAAAACTACTTTATCTTATTTACCATTTTACTTTACAAAACACTCCACATTAATAGTTTTATTTTAGTATTTAATACAATAAAATAATATATTTACTGCGATAAATAACCACTCCCACACCCACAAACTCTTATTTATTTATATATTTTTTTCTCTCCGATCATCTCTATCTCTCTATCTTCTCCCTCTTTTCCCTCTCTTCAACCCACAGCCACTCACAACACCACCACCACTCATTGTTGTGTCAAACCCAACCCAGCCACCAACTCACAACCAACCCACAGCAAAACCTGCCATCAATCTGCCACCAGCGACGATCCACCATCACAAACTCACCATCAACCACTAATCCACCACCATAAACCTAGCCACGATCCACCACAAAACCCATTAACCAAAAAAAATCAAAACAAAATCCATTAACCTCAAAATCAAAACCCATTCATCAAAATAAAAATAAAAACCCATCACCACTAACCCAATTGCCACACCGCCACTATCCTCAAGCTTTATGATCTGTCTCTCAAGCTAGGTTCAAACTTTAAAGGCATAGCAATTCAGCTGCTAGTGGCATTGCCTTTAGTTTTTCACCTTGACTCTTTCCACACATTCCTCTACCTCTCTCGTAATATAAGAAAGATCTCTTGATCTCTTCGACACTTCCAACACCATTAAAACTAAATACCCCTTTTTTCAGGCTTCTAAGTTCCTTACCTCACATTTCCAATTTCTTCAACTAATTACCGATTCAAAAGCAGGAAGAAATATGAATTCAACAAGCAAAGACTGGACAGAGAAATGGAGGCAATGAAAGACCAAGGGATTTGCAGATGGGGCAATACTGAGGTCGCTGCAACAACATGCCAAGAACAGTGTTTGATCATATTCTCAGGCACGGTGGCGATCCATTCAGCGGCACGACGACAACGATCTACTCGGGGAGAGAGAGAGAGAGGTAGAGAACGAAGAGAGGGATAATGAGAAGCGAGAGGCGTCTGAGATGCTCAATGAAGAAAGATAGAGAGAAAAACGTTTTGGGGAGAAGAAACATTATTTTAAAAGCAAACGGAGAATAAAATATTTTATTTTGGTTTAAAACTTGAGCTACAGTAAACAGATAAGTTAACAATTTTAGCTATGATTCTATCGATGCAGCCCTATTTTTGTAGTTTGTGGCGTTAAAAATAACATTTTAACAATTTTAGCACCAACACACTAAAAATACCTTCGAACATCAAAGTTGCCATACATATAAATTTTTAACCCTTATCTATCGTGAAATGACAGCCTGGCAACTCAATGTAGCTAAGAGTTAAAAAATATTTGGTTCCGCCACTAATATCATCAATATATGGTATATCATCTACGTTAAGTATTTACTATATAGTAAAAATTAGACTTTACAGCGCTTTCACAATCACATTAATAAACTAGCAGTTTGCACTATATTGTAGTTAATTTATCAAAAAATCTAAACTTGTTTAACATTAAAAACTACAATTATTTCAATTAAGACTATAATACCAAAGAAGTTGTGTATTTTATTCAACAAAGACTCAATGTAAAAAGCTGTAAATGAACCAAGCTGATCATGAACAACTTGGGCTAGGCTCGATAAAAAGCTTGTTCATGTTTGTTTGTTTATAAATAAATCAAGTTTGAACCTTAGTTTTAGGCTCGTTTAATAAACAAGCCGAGCTCAAGCAAAAAAAATTGTTCACGAACAAATTCGTGAGCTATTAGGTTTGATACACAACAATTCAAGTATAGACTCATTTATAAGTTTATATGTGTTAGCTAATATATACTCATTACACATATCTTAATAATGACATGGCCAACATGAGACCACTACCTATATTACCTTAATTTTTTCCTTCCCTTTAAATTGATCAAGAACCACTTTAAACTATAATTACATTTAAAAATAAATAAACAATTAAGTAGGCCACATATGATTCTTCCCTATCAATCATCTAAAGTAAAGTTATGAAACATGTTAGTATTTTCTCATTCATAATAGTTACAAACATGTATTTTTCTAGTCCTTCACCATCTAACGTGAATGTAAAAATTATATTTTGAACAATTGTTGAAGCTGTAGACAAGGAATGATGAATGAATGAATTTAATTATGTAAATTATTAATTTGAATAATATCTAATCATAAGTAAGACTATGTGCATGATAAAATGAGTATACTATTTTCTTTTCATTTTTTCTTAATTTTAGAGATTTAAGCATTTAATAATGTGATTTTTTTTAGATCTCAAGCTCAAAAACTTGAATTGAGCTTGAGTTTGGCTTGACTAATTAATCAAGTTAAGCCAAGTCAAACTCAAGCTTTTGGGCTTTCCCACAAGCTTAAGCTCAAATACTATTTTTAGGTTTGTCACAAGCTCAAGCCAAGCTCAAGCTTTTGATTTTTCCTGACGAGCCAAGCTTAAACATGCACTATTCGACAAAGCTTAGCTCGTTTATAGCCCTAAATTATAAACCCTCTAATAACATTTTAGATACATCATCACTCTTCAATTCACACATCAAAACTACTCTCACCCACGCATGAAATTGGATTGCATCTTTTCCAAAATTGAGATTTTTTTTTTTTCCCGTTGAGAATGAAATGGTTGGGTGGCGAATGGGTACAGTTGATTTTATTAAAGTATAAAGATAAAAATATACTTCACAGTTCACACGTACCCCTAGATGAACTCTTGCATAACACAATTCAATAGAAGAATATATTTCGTTTGTTGTTGCTATAATCGATAAGGCGTATCCGGGAAGTCGTGATGATAATTGTTTGTACTCAAAAATAAATAGAACCATATTCAGATGATAAACATATGAGCAAAGATAATTACATGTATCATTCAACCATTTTTGGAATAAGCCAGAGGTTGAATAGAGAAGAAGATTCTTTCCATTTCACTTGAAATGGAGAAAGTCTATTTCACATTGATCAGTAGTATATAAAATGTCTCCTCATTTAAAGTTTTAAATTATATAACATTAGCTACACCTTTGAATTTGTAATATTTAACTTATATCATGAAATTATCTATATCAAATGAAAAGAGAATCCTAATGTGTTGAAGAAATAGTCTTCGATTTCAAAGTTATGGTAGCAGCTTGTCTGAGAAAGTTGCTTGTTAAGTTTTTTAGTTGACAAATTCCATGACAATGTAATAATTCATGGGATAAGTTAATGTTCGAAGATTGAAGTGTGAAAATGTAGCTAAGAAGACATACATTTTTGTATAGATTTCGACTGTCATTCAATCATTTCTCAATCGACTGATATCTCCAAGCTTTGACAAAGGTTCAATCAATTAAAAATCGGGTTTGACATGTTTTAATTGTCTAAATTTGATCGTTGCCTAGAATTTCATACCCTACTTGCATATCTTATTGCTAGGTTCTAAGACCTTAGGAGCTAGTGTATTAGAACTTCAACGTGTAATGTGTTAGCAAACCATGATCAAAACTTAGAGTCTAACTTTAGGCTGCTCAAATTGTGTTTATGTGTAAAGTTGGAATCGAGTGACTGCAGAATTTATTGGACTAAATCTGTAAGGCTCGATCGATAGAAATTAAACTCGATCGATCGAACCTCGTACAGATTGTTTTTTCTGCAGAATTTTCAATTCAGCCCAAGCCCGTTTGGCGTATAGGATTTTATGTTTTATGCCTCATATAAATAGAAAAACCCTAGCCACGTTTTAGATGTTGTCGATATGCTGTGTATATGAATCTTCTGTGAGATCTAGAGGTGTTTACCTTCATACACACTTAGGGTTCAAGATCAAGATTGATATCAAGAACTTAGTAATCTCTTCGGTTGCTGTTTCAAGAGCTTAAAGAAAAACACAAGTAGGAGAACTTGTGGTTGTTGTGGATCAAAGAAAGAAGTAGTCGGTGGACTTGAAGTTGTCACGTGGTCGTGGTAGTAAGTTTTCTACACGAGATAGCAATAGAATGTTAGTGATCTAAGTTTTATTGTATAAACTTCAATTCTTTCAAAGTGGATCTATTTTACCTTGAGGATAGATAGGTTAAATCCTCCCCAGATTTTTTACCGGTTTGGTTTTCCTAGGTTATCATATCGTGTATTATTTACTTTTCCGCACTGCTTTACATGATATGATTTGATTGTGTTAACCTATATTTGAATATTTTAATTAAGTAATTACTTGGTTAGATAACTAGGTTAAACAATTTTTATTTTAAGGGGTCTAAAAACGCACATTTATGAAAGGCAACTTAAGTACCCGATTGGGTAAAGCTAAAACGCAGTGCGTCAACGTTTTAGCTTTTTTTTTTTTACCAGCGCCTCTTGCACTGTTCATGGAACATGAATAGTGCATTAAGGCAAATGAACAGCGTTTTGTAAGTGTGAACAGTAACTAGAAATTATTTTTTTATTGTTTTCAGTTTTCAGCAAAATAAGCGGTATCCAAACGCACCCTAACTCTTATACACAACTTCAGTTGGGATTTTGAAGGCTATTTCCTTGCGCTTAATTAAATTAGAGAATATTATAATATATTTATTACTCTCTTTTGAAGTCAGGTCGTTGCCTAAAATTTCAAAACCTACTTGAATCTATTATAAAAGTAAGTTTATATACAACTTCGGTTGGAATTTTAAAGGCTATTGTTGTGCACTTAAGCAATTATAAAATGAGGATTAACAATTAATTAAATTTCTCTTAAAAATGATTTACATCTATATATATAACTAAACTAATTACATCCATATTTATGTACGATGAGAGTTTCAAGTGCTATATAAATGCTATGTATAAACTAGCTGTCCCAAATTCCCAATGCATTCATAAGAAAAATCTGTAACACTCAGTTCTCATTCGTATGACCCAACCCATCCTACCGGCCAACCCGTGAAAAACAAACTTGCCGACTTGTGGTATGGGTTGACATCATTAGGCTACACATCACTTACAAAGTGCGGATACTATGATGTGTAGCATATAAGAACAAAGATATTTTTCTTTGTCAATAATGCCGATTTCATCGGTAGTAAGCTAAGTGTTATTAGGAGTGACTTGACAATGCATCAAAATTTCAATAAAGTTAATTATTAGGAGTGTCACATCCTCTCAAATAGGGTTAGCCCTCCACATTATAACAGGAAAATTAGTAGTAGGGCCACCCTACAAGCTTTGCCCATCACCCTCGTATGAGAGGGTAGTGGAATTGATCACACCACTTCTAAAGAGGACAAAGCTAACATCTATGCAACCTAACATCTGCAGACCACAGAAGGATATTTATCAAAAATAGATAAATAAGAAAAAAAAATGATTGCATCGGCTTCTATAAGTAACTTCCCATACCACTTTTGTCTACAGAAGTTGGGGTGAGTTTGGTCTAACTTTTTGAAATAGGCTTTTTAAAAAAGTGGGGGTATCAAAAAGTGCAATATGAAATTGAGTTTTTTTTAAAAAGCTAGGTGTGTCACATCCTTTGAAATAGGGTTAGCCCTCCACATTATAACAGGAAAATTAGTAGTAGGGCCACTCTACAAGCTTTGCCCATCACCCTCGTATGAGAGGGTGGTGGAATTGATCACACCACTTCTAAAGAGGACAAAGCTAACATCTCTGCAACCTAACATCTGCAGACCACAGAAGGATATTGATCAAAAATAGATAAATAAGAAAGAAAAATGATTGCATCGGCTTCTATAAGTAACTTCCCATACCATTTTTGTCTATAGAAGTTGGGGTAAGTTAGGTCTACCTTTTTGAAATAGGCTTTTTGAAAAAGTGGGAGTTTCAAAAAGTGCAGTATGAAATTGAGTTTTTTTTTTTTAAAAAGCTAGGTGTGTCACATCCTCTCAAA
Organism: Castanea sativa; assembly: GCF_040712315.1. Classification (NCBI taxonomy): domain Eukaryota; kingdom Viridiplantae; phylum Streptophyta; class Magnoliopsida; order Fagales; family Fagaceae; genus Castanea; species Castanea sativa. The sequence goes on from NC_134018.1 coordinate 55,349,483, forward strand.
TAAGATTAGCCCTCCACATTATAGCAGGAAAATTAGTAGTAGGGTCACTCTACAAGCTTTGCCCATCACCCTCGTATGAAAGGGTGGTGGAATTGATCACACCACTTCTAAAGAAGACAAAGCTAACATCTATGCAACCTAACATCTGCAGACCATAGAAGGATATTGATCAAAAATAGATAAAGAAGGAAGAAAAATGATTGCATCGGCTTCTATAAGTATCTTCCCATAGCATTTTTGTCTACAAAAGTTGGAGGCAGTTTGGTCCAGATTTTTGAAATAGGCTTTTTGAAAAAGTGGGGGTTTCAAAAAGTGCAGTATAAAATTGAGTTTTTTGAAAAAAAAGCTAGGTGTGTCACATCCTCTACAATAGGATTAGCCCTCCACATTATAACAGGAAAATTAGTAGTAGGGCCACTCTACAAGCTTTGCCCATCACCCTCGTATGAGAGGGTGGTGGAATTGATCACACCACTTCTAAAGAGGACAAAGTTAACATCGATGCAACCTAACATCTAGACCATAGAAGGATATTGATCAAAAATAGATAAATAAGAAAGAAAAATGATTGCATCGGCTTCTGTAAGTAACTTCCCATACCATTTTTGTCTACAGAAGTTGGGGTGAGTTTGGTCCAACTTTTTGAAATAGGCTTTTTGAAAAAGTGGGGGTTTCAAAAAGTGCAGTATGAAATTGAGCTTTTTTAAAAAAGCTAGATGTTTGGTAAAAGCTGTTAAAAAGTGCTTTTTGAAAAAGCTGAGTGTTTGGCTAGTGATGATGTCAAAATCGTCAGCTGTGTAGGTTCGTCCAAATAGTGTCAAATCCTCATCATTGAGCCTACAAGATGTGAGATGAAAGCTTTCCTCAGATGGTCACCGGTGTTGTGCCTACCACAGGGCCTCCAATGATAAAGTCAGTAATGGAAACCTTTTAGGAAATAAGAGAGCTTAGAATATCAAATTAAGGTAAGCTAGAATGTAATTCCATTGAGTGTATGTACCTGGTTCAGTCCTGGTGGACTTGTATATATAGCTTCACTGTTTCTAGCCGTTGGGGCTTTAATTGTGGCTTTAATGCCTCTTTTTGTAACGCTTTAGGGCTCATTAATGCGGTTATTGATGAGCTTCCAACAGTATGACATCTAAGTGGTAACTGATCGAGGCATTAAAACTTCTTATTAATGATTTGCCTATGTTCATCCATGTCGAGGCAATGTGGATGATCTTTCTTAATGAGGTCGCCTGGGCAGGAGAGTTCGTTGGTCCCATTAGATGCCCCTCCAGGTTCTGTGGTCGTCAGTGCGTCGTCTATTAGATACGAAACTATTGGTGTGGTCTAGTTGCCTTTCGAACCTATTTTCTGCACAACCATGCCATCTATCACAGGTGAAAGTTGAAAAAAAGAAAGTACCTTACTAGAGGTGAGCATATGTTTTGTTGATGCAACCTTGGCAAGACGATCTGCTTGCTCGTTCTCTTCTCTTGGGATTTGAATAAACTTGGCCTGAAAGTCGTCTCCTACCCATTTCCTTACTTGCTCTAGGTACTTCTTCATTCATTCGCCTTTGCACTCACAATCACCGTTCACCTAGCTTGTGATTACCAGTGAATCACAATAAACAATCACGCTGGTGGCCCTTGCTACTTTTGCGAGGTCAAGTCCCACCACTAAGGCTTCATTTTCCGCCTCATTGTTGGTTTTAGGGAAGTCAAAGCAGACCACGCACTCGATCTCTTCTCCTTTTGGAGAGTGGATCACTATTCCGGCACCGCCAGCCTACCTGTTAGATGATCCTTCCATATGGATACTCCATTGAGGACGCTCTTCTACCCCCAGGTATTCCATATTGGTGCCATTCATCCAACAGCTTCTGGATTACATTACTCTCCGTAGGGGTCTGTCTGTTAGGACAATCGCCGTATAGGCCTGAAAATAAAGCTTGAGTTTGCGGGCTGTGATAACTAGGGCGAAAGCCAACTTCTCTATTGAGGGGTATCTTTCCTCTGCGCCCGGAAGTGCTCTGCTAGTGTAATACACAAGCATCTGCACCTTTTCCTCTTCTTTGACTAGGGCTACATTGACTACAGCTGGGGAGACAGCTAGGTAGAGAAATAGCTCTTCTCCTGGTCTAGAAGGACTTAGCAATGGTGGGGAAGAAAGGTATGTTTTTAGGTCCTTGAATGCTTGTTGACATTCGACCCTCCATTCGAAGGACTTCTTCAATGTGCAGAAGAAAGGCAAGAATTATCCTTTGCTCTTGATACGAACCTATTCAGCGCCATTACCTTGCCGTTAAGGCTTTGTTCTTCCTTCATGCTCTTAGGTGGTGTCATCTCCATTATGGCCCGAATCTTGTCTGGGTTGACTTCAATGCCTCTTTAAAACACCATGAATCTTAGGAATTTTCCATCCATTACCCGAATATGCACTTGCTTGGATTGACCTTTATATTATAAGAACGGAGTATATCGAAGGTTTCCTTGAGGTCTTCCAAATGACGATCTTCCCTTCAACTTTTCACCAGTATATCGTCGACGTAGACTTCCAATTTGATGTGCAAACATCTTATTCATGAGCCTCTAATACGTTGCTCCTGCGTTCTTGAGACCGAATGGCATCACCTTATAACAGAAAAGGCCTTGGCTACTGATGAATGAAGTTTTCTCCTAATTAGCCTCGTTTAGCTTGATCTGGTTATAAACAGCGAAAGCGTCCATAAAACTTAATAACTAGTGTCTTGCTGTTGAATCTACCAATACATCGATCTGTGGGAATGGGTAGCTATCTTTAAGGTAAGCCTTGTTCAAGTCCGTGAATTCTACGCACATTCTCCATTTTTCGCTAGCTTTCTTGACCATCACTACATTGGCTAGCCAGTCGGGATAGTATACTTCTCTTATGAACTCTGCATCTTGCAACTTGCAAACTTCTTCCGCTATAGCTTTGTATCTCTCCTGAGCAAACACTCTTTTCTTTTGGTGGATAAGGGAAAAAGAGGGCGACACGTTTAACTAGTGGACCATAACTGAGGGGTCGATCCCAGGCATGTCTTTGTGGCTCCGTGCAAAGACATCCTGGTTCTTTCTAAGGAAGGTTGTGAGTGCCTAACGGATGGGTGAACTGGCGAGGGTGCCAATCCTGGTTATCTACTCATGTTTGGAGTCATCAAGGAGTAACTCCTCCAACTCTTCAATGGGCTCCGCAACCGTCCATTGTTCTTCTATGTTTAGGGCCTGCAGGTGGTCGTCCATCTCCAACATTGCTATGTAGCATTCATGTGCTGCCACTTAGTCTCCTCATAGCTCTCCCACTCCGTAATCGGTGGGGAACTTGATCATCAGGTGATAGGTTAAAGTTATGGCCTTCCATGAGTTGAGCATGGGTCGGCCTATTATGACATTGTATGTGGATGAATAGTTGACGACAAGGAAAGTCACATCCTTGGTGATCTGTTAAAGGTAATCTCCAATTTTCACAGGTAGTATGACTACCCCGATAGGTATAATTTCATGCCTCTGAACCCAACAAGTGGTGCGTTGGTCAGTATGAGTCATCCTCTCTCGATTCTCATTTGCTGGAATGCCGGGTAGTACAGGATATTAACCGAGCTTCCATTATCGACTAGGACCCAATGGGTGTTGTAGTCTCCCACCCATATGCTAACAAGGAGAGCATCATCGTAGGGGTGGTGGAGACGTCGGGCATCTTCCTCTAAAAACCCAACTATGGGGTTTTCCACCCGTGCCACTTTTGGGACGGAACCCGTCAACTAGACGTTCTGAACCATCCTAAGGTAGGTCTTTCGTGCCCTCCTAGTCAAGCCATATGCTGCGGTGCCCCCTACTATCGTCCTTATGTCCCTTAAGGGCAGCCTGGGGCACTTATCATTCCTCCTACTAGCTTGCTCTTGCAGCTGGTTGTTATCCGTTTTTCCTTACTGACAAACCGTTGTAGCCTTCCCTGTCTTATGAGGGCCTCGATCTGTTGCTTCAAGTCATAGCATTCAGATGTGTTGTGACCATGGTCATAATGAAAACTGCAGTACTTGTTTTTGGATCTCCTGTTAGGATCTTCTTTTAACTTGCCTATCCTCCCGCCAGTCTTTGGTCCTAGTCGTCTTCCATCCCCTTTCCTGTCGCACATCTCCCTGCCTATCCCTCTTCCTAGGTCTTTCCTCGTGAGCCAGCAATACATCTTCTACGTTCATGTACTTGGTGGCTCGATAAAGTACCTCCGACATGGTCTTTAGGTCGTTTTTGTATAAGGAGGACAAAAATCTCCCCTTCCGTAAGCCATTAGTAAAGGCAGCAACAATATCTTGTCATTAGCCTTATTTATCGAAAGGGCTTCTTTGTTGAAGCGTGCAATGTAGGACCTTAGTGTTTCGACCTCCCATTGCTTGATGCTCATTAGGCACGCAGTGGATTTCTTGTACCTATGCCCCCTATAAAGTGCGATGCAAATTGCACACTTAGATCTATGAAGGTACTGATAGAGTTAGGTGTCAATGTTGAACCATACCCTGGCGAAACCTTTCAGAGTGGTGGGAAAAGCTCCGCATATGACCTCATCTAGAATGCCCTATAGAATGAATGAGGGTTTTGAATGACTCCAAGTGGTCTAAGGGATCCTTAGACCCATCATAGGCTTCTATCTGCGACATACGAAACTTTGTTGGAAGGGGGAACGAAGTGCCGGGTGCTGTAAAGGGTGAATCTGTCCAATGGACCAACTCATTGAGGTCGTTCGACACCCGTCCCTTGAGGGTTTTCATCATGAAGTCCATCCTTTCCTTCATCATCTGCATTTCTACAGCAATGTGTGGAGGTGTCGTGTCAGCGATAGACGGGCAGAAAGTGTCTTGTCGCTCTTGTCTGCTTAGGGCACTGCTGCCCTCTGGTCCTTCTCGATCTCACCTTTCGGCAGTGTGCTGGGGGCTAGTACCCTCTTGCTCCTTTTCCTGATTATTGGGCCCAGCATTCCTTTGACAGAGCTGTTCTTCCAGATGGTGGTTTTGCTTAGTAAGGTGTTCCACAGTCGCAAATAGAGTCTGTACTTGCCTTTTGAGGGTAGTAATGCGTGGTTCACCTTCTTGATTGTTGTTGGTTGCCATTGAGTGTGTGAGGACCATAAAACTCTTTTTTCAAGAAGCAGTAATATGGCTACTATTTCGTATTTCCACAAACGGCACCAACTGATGATGCTCTGAAATTGTCAGTGAGCTGTAGGTTCCAAAGCACTCCTATGGGTACCTGTGGAATAAGAACAAATAAAGCAAACAGAAGGCACCAGTGTGGTACCGGTCAAGGACCCTCCAAAAGTCAAGTTAGTGAATGAGAAATCTTCAAGAACTTTGTAATGAGAGAGCTAGGGATTTTTCGCGTACCTGTTGAATATGGAGGTCTAGTGTTTATAATGGCGAGTAGAGAACCAAGATCCCTTAGAAGTAGGGATCTTTCCTTGTAGATGAGATTTGGTATTAGGGTTTCTAAGATTTTAGGATGCCTTTTCATATGGAGATGATATGATAGCGTGATAAGGTCTTTCTGCGTGATGTGCAAGGTATTTCCATTCATAAATATTCGTGAGGACCAAGTAAGGCCACGTAGAACCCGTCAGTCTCTCCACCTCGTCAACTTCATGGTTACCCGTCTGTTTGTAGGGAAACACATCCGTTGGCCTTTGCGGGGGCGTCACCCATTGAGAGTCCTATCAGTATGTTCCCCCTGTCTGTCCTTCTAGCGCTTTCGTTAGTTTGTAAAGCCGACGGTCTCGTAAAGGCCGTTTGCTCCCTTATAAGTTACTCTGTCAAAAATAGCCCCATCATATATAATGTTTTAATTAAACCATGTATCATATGGGCATTATACTAGTTATATAAAAATAAAAATAAAAAGTTTAAAAGCCACAATAAGTAGGCTAATATCTTGTACGGGAGGTTTGAAGTTCCCATATGCGGCACCATGGTCATCCATGGGGTTGGAAGACTCACTTTGGATGGTGCTCGTGGAAGGTTGACTAGGAGATATATTGGATGAGTCTATTCTAGAAAGCATCAAACAACTGATCAAAGGGGAGAAAATCTTATACTCATCAAATACTTGGTACATTTGGTGGGAATGACTATGCGCCTAAGGGCAACATGATTTGTTGGTTAGGGAACTCAAATGAAAACCCCCCTTGCACACGCGCACACACACACACACACACACACACACACACACATATATAATGATGACGAGATTGTCAGTAGTTGGGTTCGTCCAGAAGACTTCCAATACAAGTTCGTTCAAGTTCTTGCAGGGTTAGGGGAAAAGACGGGTATCCTCTCAGGTGGTCACTGGTGTGGTGCTGGCCATAGAGTCTCTAATGATAAAGTCAGTGAATGGAGCTCATGAAAATAGAGAGAATTCAATAATGAGAGTGAAAAATGATCGGTGTCTATGTACCTTGTCTGGAATTTGGTAGGTCCTATAAATAGGCTCTTCTTACTAGCCGTTGTCCTTCTTAAATGGTGACTTGAAGGCTCATTTGGTAACGTCTTAGGCCTATTTAATTTGGTTTTAATGGAGACCCCAATGGTCTCATCCATGATACGTAACCGTCGGGGCATTAAGTACCCGTCTTTGTGGCGCTCTATATCATTGACCTGTGATTGTGCATTCACAATTAAGGAGCGCCCCTAGCTCAAGAGTAGATATAAGAAGCGCGTCCAAGTGGCCACTGAATATGCGAAGACGATCAACAATTTTGACGACCTTGTCGATCCCCAAACTTTGGCTCGTCATTTCCTTGGTCCAGAGTCTTCCCCTTTTATCCTATACGCTATCGAGATCGAAGAAAAAAGTGAGTTTTTTTTTGAGTTTTTCCCGTTCTCTTTTATATATATCATTTCTGTCACGCAGAGATGACAACCAAGTTTAATCAGGAGATGTACACCAAGATGAAGGCCAAGAAGAACGAGCCCCTTCAAGTCTAAGAAAGAAAGTGGTTCAGGTCATTGAGAAGGGGACTTCAATCACCCTGGCTACCTCTATCCCTAAAGCCACAAGGATGGCTTCTCCTATGACTTCCCTGGAAGAGCTCACTCCTCGTCCAAAGAGGAAGAGGACTCTAGCAAAGGGAAAGGAGAAAGTGGGCTCCCAGGCGTCCAATGTCTGGGATGATGCTGGAATTTCCCTGGCAAGGGCCCATTCTGTTGTTACTACTGAAAACCTTAAGGCGCTTTCTAACGTTCCTTCTCATAAGCTTGTGAACCGCCATATCCACAAGCTCGTCTAGGTAATTCTCTTTTCATTTTGCATAAATTACAGTCTAGGATGGTTCTCATTGTTTTATAACTCTTCCCCCCTTATGGCTTTCAAGCGCTAGGAGAGGTGATCCACATATCTGTTGAGTACCTTGGTTAGGAGGAGAAGGCTGTGGTGGCAGGGTCCAAAGTGGAGGCTTTGGAGGCTGAGGCCGCGAAGCTGAGGAGAGACCTCATTACTACCATGGACGATACCAACACAGCTAGGGTGAAGGCCAAGGCGTTGGCTGGCGAGCTCAGGGTCGAGAAGTAGTTAACATTGCAAAAGGACAAATAGCGCCTAGTGTGACTATAGGTTGACAGTGGGTCTCATGCATGTATGTTTAATTACGAAAATGCTAGGAAAACTGAGTTTTGATAACTTGAAAACACTTAAAATGTTTTTTCATTTTCCATGACTCATAACTCATAACTCAAAAATCAGAGAATTGAGTGATGGAAACAAAAACTGGAAACACATTCAAACACACTACTCAGTCGTGGGACCCACTAATTTTGAGTTATGAGTGATGGAAACAGAATTATAGGTGATGAAAACTGAAAATTCAAACAACCCCATAGAGATTCTAAATAGTATAAAAAATAAAACAACAAAGTGCAAAGAGTCAAAGACTCACCTATGATGGGATCTGCTGGCGTGTTACCTATTTGATATCTGTTCAGATGCAGATCTGCTGTGTGGCTAGTGATTTTTCTAGAAAGAAGAAGAGATATTCCCACCATAAAATCTAAAAGTGCAAAGCCCAAAGTTTTTTATGAAAATAGAGCAAAAATTAGAATCTTATTTTTTATTTTTTGAGTAGCTATAATATTTCACAACAAAGTTTAGTGGTAAATTATTATTGGTTTTCATTGGGTCTATTATTAACATCATTTTTTTTTTTACCTACTTACACCTAGACTTTATTGTGAAATTGCTGTAAAGATATTGTGTTTCTAAGCTTTTTTTTTTTTCGATATTAATGTTTTTTGAAAATAGGACATTTTAAATTTTTTTTTTTTAAATTATCTCAATTTCTTATTTTTGATATCAACCTTAATAAATAAATAAAACTATTTCTTAGCTTACTTTATTTAATTTAGCATACGATAGAATTGTTTATAAATAAAAAATTTCAAAAAAAAATTGTTAAAACAAGTAATTTCCCCTTACGCCCCTCCTACTCAACTAACATTAAGGTCCATTTGGATACTGCTTATTTTGCTGAAAACTGAAAACACTGTAGTAAAATAATTTTTAAATGTGTGAATAGTGTCGTGGAACCCATTTTTAATATTTTTTCTGAATAAAATAGTTGTGGATCTCGTAAACAGTACATGAAAAGTGTGTGATGTCTTCTGAACAGTGTAATCCACGTGCATTAAAAATAAATTAAAAAAATTAAAAAAATTAAATAAAAAAAAGAAGAAGAAAGAAACACCAAACGCAGACTCTGGCTTTTCATTCGCGACCTAACCATTGGTCAACTGTGCACGTTAATTGACAAAAAATTATTAAAATATTAAATTGCCCTGAAATTTAAATTCATCGTTCTCTATAAGTAGTAACTCCCCAGACCATCTTTGTCTTCATAAGTTGCTTCCTTCTCATAAAACAATTCCGGGCAAAGATGTGGGTGTTTGTGGCGTGCCTTACATCAATAACTCTATATATTCAAGTTTTTTTTTAATTTAAATTTCTTAATAACCCTCTAAAAATGAAATATTTGGAGCCTATGTATAGAATACATGAAAGATCGCTATAATAGAGACTACACTTCTTAGACAATAAAGGTATCACAAGGCACATATATATATAGTCATATAGCCTATCATATAGTCATATGGTCAGTTTTTTTTTTTTTTTTTTTGGCTGAATGGTCTGTGTGTTTCAACCATGGCTCCTTCCTTTGCTCCATCCTCATCAACCCCAAAATTGACATATGAATATGAGGTTTTCGTAAGTTTTCGTGGGGCAGATATCCGCACAAGATTCATCAGCCATCTCTTTGCCGCTTTAGAACGCAAAACGATTCATGCCTATAAAGATGACATAAACCTCCCTAGAGGGGAAAAGATTGGGCCTGAGTTGTCAAAGGCAAGTCGGTTGGGTAATATATAAAGACAATATATATTAAGTTTTTGAAGGTGCCGCATATTGAAGAATAGAGAAAAAGGATTGCCGCGCAAAGAGCAAAGGTGAGAGTAGCAACAAGGATTGCCACACAAGAAAAAAGCCCACATATGGGCTTGTATTATTATTCCATCGCTAGCAGGTAGTGTTATAGACTCCAAATTCAAGTGAATTAGAATTTGTGTGCTACTAGGAGTGTGAGTTGGTTGGATAATATATAAAGACAATATATATTAAGTTTTTGAAGGTGCCGCATATTGAGGAATAGAGAAAAAGGATTGCCGCACAGAGAGCAAAGGTGAGAGTAGCAACAAGGATTGCCGCTCAAGAAAAAAGGAGAAAGCAAAGTGTTGCTGCCATTGAGAAAGATAATTAGTGTGCATGTGAGAGCAAAGAAAATAAGAGAGATTTTTTCTTTAGCGGTGAGATATACACAAGAATTATTATAACTGATTTGATAATAGTAAAATTTGGAGTTTGTTCCGTGGATTTTTCCTTTAAGAAAAAAGGATTTTCCACGTAAATATTTGTATCCTTGTGTGTGATTATTATTTTAGATTGCTAATATTATTGATAACATTATTTGGGACCCAACACTATTCTACTCAAACAACCAAATGTGAAAGTCATCTTGTACTTTTATATATAATTTCATATTGGCTTATTATTTCTTCTTGTAGACATAGTTGTTATATTTATATATTTAATTTCTTGAATGGTTTGAATTGTGGTTTTTTTTTTTTTTTTATTATACAAGATAGAATTTTACTCTAACCTAATCTAAGTGTATTGTGGTTGTTAAAAAGACTAAAAGAAACTTAGAAGAGAAAATGAACTTAAGATACTTAATTGGTCATTTAGTTTTGTTAAGCGCTTATAAGAATTACATTGATTAAACTAATGCACAAAAACACATATGTAGCATTTTGAGTTTTTCTTGAATTGTGACTTACTATAGTTTAACCTCGATCCCCCAAACCAAAATTCCTAGCTCCGCCTCTAATAATAATATTAGGGCGAACTCTGTTAGACAAACCTAATAATTTTTCTATTAATTCTACTCCAAGCACCAAAAAATTCACACATAATTTCACACACCGTCTCACGTAGGATTAATACTATCCCTCCCTTATTTATTGTCACTACAACACACTGAAAAGTGAGAGTGTATGGAATTTTTTGTGAAATTTGTGGTGCCTATATACTTATTTTTTCTCCATTACCAAATTTGTCTTAGCAACACTCCTATACATCTTTGGGTATTATATCCAGTAAAGTCTTTGACACCAATAATTGAAGATTTTATTGGTATTTTTGTGTGAAGTTGCTGTAAATCAACGAAAATAATCAAAACGGTTGCTTAGGAGTTAGTCACGTACTAAGATTAATTCGCGCAAAGAAGTCAGTCACGTACTAAGATCCATTCAAAGAAGAAGGTTTTTACAAGATCAAGTTCAATTAGGGGTTGGAACAAAGGTTCTATTGCAGGTAAGTACTTTGGGATAGGACTGAAGAGTAAGATTCCCTGTACCTGTAACCACTTGATTCTTAATTAGCGAATTCTTTGGGAGTGGCGACTGGAAATTCACCCAGTGGGAGTTTTTGCCTACGAAGATTTTCCCCATTCGTAAACAAATCACCGTTTCAAATTTAATTTTCGCTACACTCTAATTTAGATTGGTGATTTATTTGTGTCCTATTTTGATTTGCATGTAATTTGACTTAAATAATTAACTTTGATAATTAGCTAATTAATTGAGGTCAATCTATTTTTAACCCATCAATATTTTTTTTGGAGTAGCTTGACAAATTAAATGACAATACATCAAAGATATCAACAAAAAAAATAAAGATATTAGGTATCACCCACGGTGATATCCTCTTAAATAAGGTTGGCCCTCCAAATAATCACAAGAAAATTAGTGGTAGAGCCACTCTACAAAGTTTGCCCTATATAAGCATGTGGAGCTTACCCCTGAATATGAGAGTTTACGTCGATATTAATTTTTTTTAGAAAATGAATATTTTTGGAAAATTTTTTCATTTTTCCGTATTTGGTACAATTTTAAAAATGAGTTGGAAAAGTATCTCTTAACTTTCTTTATTTAACTTGACATGAAATTTTTTTTTTTTTTAGTGAAAAACAACTTCTAAAAAAATAAGCCATATTTTTAATAGGATTTTTTGTTGACCATAATAATTTTTATTCAACTTATTTTTTCTAATACTACTAAATACAAGAGGGCACAAAAAAATTGTTTCGATCAAAGCAAATAATTTCCCCTTAACGCAGTGGTAGAGTCAAAAAAAATTTAGGAGGGCCAAACATACCTAACCAAAAAAAATGATGACTAAAAAAAGTAGAGGTCTTAATTTCATAGTTACCACAATATTGATCCATAGAATTTTAGAGTATCTCATAGGTATGAAATGAAATAATTTAATCAAAAGTTATGACACCACTTTCGTAAGTATTTAAAATAAAAATGAAAAGGTTATACCCTACCTTCTTTCCTATTACTAAAATTATTTATAAATAAGTACACATATTACTATTTCAAATATAATATATTTTGTTTCTCAAAAAAAAAAAATCTTAAACAGCAATTGACAATAATGACCTTTTTTTTAATTTAACGATAATAATAACTTAGTTTGATTACTAAAACTACAATCAAAAGTAAATATAAATTAAAATAATATAGCAATAGTGGAAGGTTTAAAAACCTATGCAAGGCTATCAAACCTATGCAAGACTATTATCATTTATAAAAACTAAAAATAAAATAAAATTATAATATGTGCAAGCTGTAAACCACAACAAAACTGATAGAAAGTTGTAGAAGATTCAAAAGTCACAAACATAAACTGATAAAGTATATTTTAGACTAATACGCATATATCTCAAACATAAACACGGAGAAAGAGATAGCTCTGCAGTCTGTACAATAAGGTTGGATCTTAAAAGCCTAAGTGGAGTTTGGCTTCAGCTTAGGCAGTGATTGGAAGTGGAGAATCGGCATGTTGTGGAAGCAAATGAACAATTCCAGGTTAGAGACAGCGGCAGTAACATAAGGGATGTACATTTTAGTTCTAATTTCTAAATAGATTTAGGTCTTTTTTTTTAGTAAATGGGTGATACTTTAGTTTTCAAGAGATTGGATCGTTTGGCAATGTTATTTTAGTAACGTTGTTTGTATTTTTTGAAAATACGTGTAATATTTTTTAAAACACTAAAAATTGTTGCTCAAAACACCCAATAAAACAACCCCAAGGGCCTATTTATTAGTATTGTTTAAACGACAGTTTTCGTTATTTAAAAAACGCAATACGTATTTCTATAACACTTTTTCATTCGCACATATTTTCACAACACTTAAACAACATTACCAAACAAGTCCCTAATTTACAATAATATTTGCTGATTTGAGATTTGTTGAAGTTTTTATTGATGTTTGTATAATTTTGGACGGGGTATGGGCAATGAATGGGCTGGATTTATTTTTGGTAAAGGGTTTATATGAATTAATTTTAAAATTTGAGGGCTGCCCAATGGATTTAAAGAGAAGAGTAATTCTTCGAAATGAGTAATTAAACCCAGTCCTTTTTTTTTCTTCAAAATCCTGGGGAGGCCAATAAGTAAAATTAGTGAGAATTTAAGATAATTTTTAGTTTTAATAGCACTATTAGTAGGAATTTCAAAAACTTAGGGTGTGCCATGGCCCCCTCTAGCCCCCCTTTGGTTCTGATGGGACTGACGAAATCAACTACTGAGGAGACTAAGGCATCTGATGGGACTGACGAGATCAACTACAAACGAGACTAGGGCATCTGATGGGACTGACGAGATCAACTACAGATGAGACTAAAGGTATCTGATGGGACTGACGAGATCAACTACAGACGAGACTAAGGCATCTGATGGGACTGACGAGATTAACTACCGACGAGACTAAAGGTATCTAATGGGACTGACGAGACCACTCTTTGAGACGAGCCTAAACAAGTATACACGTCACTGACGAGGATATCAGGATCATTCAATGCCACCAATAATACCCCGGACGGTTACAGAACCAGCTGGACGAATCGTTGAATGCATATTAAAACCCCATTACTCAGCAAGAAGCGTTACTGAAAGAGGCATTAAAGCCACAATAACTGCCACAACGGCTAGAATCTGGAACAACATATATAAAGCCCACGCATTGCCAACAGAAGGTAGGAACACAGTTACAAGATATCCCTAATCATTTTTATAGTCTATTATTATAAACTCCTTGTACTAACTTTGGCATCGGAGACGTTGTGGCGAGGCACCACACGGTGACCATTCCGGAGAATTTCTTCTTCGTCGCGACACAAGCGGACACTCTAGTCCCGTCTGGACGACCTCACTACGACCCGACAAACTCGTGATTCATCACTGGTCCCGTCCGGACGACCTCACTACAAGCGACGAACCCGTGTTTCATCGGTTTGGCGCCGGGATCGTGGGAACGACATTTTAGTACTAACCGTTAGAAAGATTAGTTTCTACCTACTTCAATATTAAGATGGAGTCCAACCAAGATTCAATGGCCTTATCCCAGCAATTCAAAGCTCTTGCGGCCACCGTTGAAGAACTCACCGGGCGAGTCGGGAGATGAGACAACGCCAAGCATAAGGAGAATCGGTCTAGAGTTGTACGGGAGGATGAAGGAGACGCCATGGGAGAAGCGACCGACGAAGGACCACTACTCCGGACGAACAAAATTCGATCTTCTTCAAGAGATGAGGAAAGAGATGGACGGGCGAGAAATGCTATTAAGGAGAAGACAGATCGAGCCTAGATAGAATGGTCGGGGCAACAGATTCTCCTTTCACCGTGGCGATCTTGGAACGACCAGTGCCGGCGAAGTTTCGGTTGCCTCAGCTTGAGCATTTTGACGGGCTTAAGGACCCCCAAGATCACCTTAATACCTTCAAGACGACATTAGGCCTCCAACAGCCCCCTGATGAAATAATGTGTCGTTCCTTCCCTACCACACTTAAGGGAGCTGCAAGAGAGTGGTTCATAAAGTTACCAACCTCATCCATTGATAGCTTCGAACAGTTGAGTAGCGCCTTTCTGCGCCATTTCGTCGGAGGGCAACGTCCTAAGAGACCAGTGGACCACCTACTCACTGTTAAGCAACGGGAGAAAGAAACCTTGCGGTCATACGTGAAACGCTTTACCCGAGAAACCCTGGAAGTGGACGACGCTGACGACAAAGTACAACTGACGACCTTTAAAGCAGGGCTGAAGTCTAGAGAGTTTATGGTTTCGCTAGCAAAAAATCCACCTAAGACGATGGCAGAAATGCTCTTAAAGGCGCAAAAGTACATGAATGCTGAGGATGCGCTAGCCGCCATTAAAGATATGGAGAAAACAGAAGAAAGGGGAAAGAGGGAGGACGAACGTAAAGGACGAAAGAGGGAGCATCCAGATCGTCGATTTACTGACGAAGACAAAAGATCATCGAAAATGGCTAGGTAATAAGATTCCGCCTTGACGGATGTACATTACTGACGAAGCCAAAAGATCATCGAAAATGGCTGGGTAATAAGATTCCGCCTTGACGGATGTACATTACCGACGAAGTAAGTAATAAGATTCCGCCTTGACGGATGTACATTACTGACGAAGCCAAAAGATCATAAAAAATGGCTAGGTAATAAGATTCCGCCTTGACGGATGTACATTACCGACGAAGCCAA
The DNA here is from genome assembly GCF_040712315.1 of Castanea sativa. Taxonomy (NCBI): domain Eukaryota; kingdom Viridiplantae; phylum Streptophyta; class Magnoliopsida; order Fagales; family Fagaceae; genus Castanea; species Castanea sativa. The sequence continues at coordinate 55,364,644 of NC_134018.1, forward strand.
AAGATCATCGAGAATGGCTAGGTAATAAGATTCCGCCTTGACGGATGTACATTACTGACAAAACCAAAAGATCATCGAAAATGGCTAGGTAATAAGATTCCGCCTTGACGGATGTACATTACCGACGAAGTAAGTAATAAGATTCCGCCTTGACGGATGTACATTACTGACGAAGCCAAAAGATCATCGAAAATGGCTGGGTAATAAGATTCTGCCTTGACGGATGTACATTACCGACGAAGTAAGTAATAAGATTCCGCCTTGACGGATGTACATTACCGACGAAGCCAAAAGATCATCGAGAATGGCTAGGTAATAAGATTCCGCCTTGACGGATGTACATTACCGACGAAGCCAAAAGATCATCGAGAATGGCTAGGTAATAAGATTCCACCTTGACGGATGTACATTACAGACAAAGTAAGTAATAAGATTCCGCCTAGACGGATGTACATTACTGACGAAGCCTCGTGATAAGATTCCGCCTAGATGGATGTATACTACTAACGTAGCCAAAAAATTTAAAAAAAAAAAAAAAAAAAAAAAAAAAAAAAAAAAACCTTTCATCTTCTATGGTCGTCATGGAACATCATGACGACCACAGAATCCGAGGGCATCTGATGGGACTGACGAAATCAACTACTGAGGAGAATAAGGCATCTGATGGGACTGACGAGATCAACTACAAACGAGACTAGGGCATCTGATGGGACTGACGAGATCAACTACAGATGAGACTAAAGGCATCTGATGGGACTGACGAGATCAACTACAGACGAGACTAAGGCATCTGATGGGACTGACGAGATTAACTACCGACGAGACTAAAGGTATCTGATGGGACTGACGAGACCACTCTCTGAGACGAGCCTAAACAAGTATCCACGTCACTGACGAGGATATCAGGATCATTCAATGCCACCAATAATACCCCGGACGGTTACAGAACCAGCTGGACGAACCGTTGAATGCATATTAAAACCCCATTACTCAGCAAGAAGCGTTACTGAAAAAGGCATTAAAGCCACAATAACTGCCACAACGGCTAGAATCTGGAACAACATATATAAAGCCCACGCATTGCCAACAGAAGGTAGGAACACAGTTACAAGATATCCCTAATCATTTTTATAGTCTATTATTATAAACTCCCTTGTACTAACTTTGGCATCGGAGACGTTGTGGCAGGCACCACACCGGTGACCATTCTGGAGAATTTCTTCTTCCGTCGCGACACAAGCAGACCTCTAGTCCCGTCTGGACGACCTCACTACGACTGACGAACTCGTGATTCATCAGTCTGGTCCCGTCTGGACGACCTCACTACAACTGACGAACCCGTGTTTCATCAGGCTCCACCACATCGCTCCTTAAGATGACTCAGCTAACAGTCTAACACCGATGAACTGTATACATAAATTGACCCCCCAAAAAAAATTATAAAAATATTAAATTGCACTAGAATTTGGCTTCATCAGTCTCTATAAGGGTCTATTTGGATACCACTTATTACTGAAAACTGAAAATTTATTGCTAAAAATATTATAGTAAAATAATTTTTAAATGTGTAAATAGTACTGTGAGACTCAATTTTAAAACAAAATTTATTTTTTCGGTACTTACAAGTCTTGTAAACAGTTGGGATCTAGAGAGAACAATAAAACGCAAATGCGGAAAACGTCACTCCTATTGCTATCCAAACTCACACTAAATAGTAATTTCCCGGTCCATCTTTGTCTTCATAAGTTGCTTCTTTCTCATAAAACAACAAACACCCACATCTTTGCCACGTCACTCCTTTAGATGACTAAGCTAACACCGACGAACTTTTCTGTCCATCCTGAACCGTTTGACATTGAAGTTACCTGTAGAAAGCGTCTATACACCGACGAACTGTATACGTAAATTGAAACCCCCCTCCCAACAAAAAAAAATAATAAAATATTAAATTGCGCTAAAATTTGGCTTCATCGCCTTTCAAAAAAAAAATTGGCTTCATCGGTCTCTATAAGTAGTAATTTCCCGGTCTATCTTTGTCTTCATAAGTTGCTTCTTTCTCATAAAACAACTAATTCCTGGCAAAGATGTGGGTGTTTGCGGTGTGCCTTACAGCTTTACTAGTTAAGCTCGGCCATTGGATTTACACACAGACGAACCGCAAGTCCTGCAATGGGAAACTACCTCCTGGTTCAACGGGCTTTCCCATCATTGGCGAAACCATTGAGTTCTTCTCTCCCTATTCTTTGCATGATATTCCACCTTTTGTCAGGAAAAGAATGGCGAGGTATCAATATAGCTCTGCAATATTCTCATTTTTCTCTTAGAATACACAGGAACTTTTGGAATTACTTGGTAGGTTGATATGCCATGGCAATGTTTCATATGAGTAATGCTCGCGTTCTCAAAAGCATAGAGACAAGGGGATCTTTATGACTTTATCAATTAGTACTCTCTTTATACTTCTTTTTTTTTTTTTTTCTTTTTCTCTTTTTGGCTAATCTCCTTTTATACTCTTTGTTGAGGCTATGGTAGGCTCTTTATATACTGAGTACAATCACGTGCAGTATGTTCATTAATAGGATATTATATTAATAGGAATATAATATCCTATTAATGAATCAAATTGTTCGCAAAATAACCCCAACTTAGTTGAAGAAAAACTTATTTATATTCATTTCTTTAACAAACTACTCAGAAACTGGTGCAATATATATATATAAAAAATAAAAATAAAAAAAGTTCATCATAATATGAATTTTATTACCATTTTATGTTCTATCTTAAATTTGACTATTATATGCTTTAATTTATTATGATTATATATATTCTAGTACTATGCATATGTCATGATTGTGCTTCTATATGGAATTAAATAGCACTGTTTCAAGAAAATATAATGTAGTAAGATTCTAATGGAGTGTTTAAAAGATTAATGAAATTCAAATTCAAATTCAAATTATTTATTAGAATTGTAACATGTAAAATTGTTAGATTTCAAAAACTTATGTGGTATAATATTATGAGGTCAACCAAAAATAAAATGACTTTTATACATAAGCTAAGCTAAGGCTCAACTATTACACAAGTTGACCTCGAATATAATAATATGATTGTGAACCAATTTGTGAATATGAAAGTCAATTTATATGTGTATGTGTGTATTACATTATATGTAATTATGTATACATATAAAAATTTTATAATTAATTTATCAAATTATAATTTGTAATTTATTGATAATATAAATAATTCATTTACAGTAAAAAAAATATATAATTTTTAATTACAAGATTAATTAATCTAATTTTTATAAGTTCATAAATAAAAATAATTAAAATTCAACTTTACTAAATACTAATTACTAGTTGTGAAGGATTAAAAATTGTATTAATAGTGTATCGAATCAAAGAAAAGTATTAGACACATTTACGCTACACTAATTTCTTGTAGATGTTTGTAAAACCCAAGTAAACTTAGTATATGTCCAAAGTAAGACTCAACACATACCCACACAATATTCAATCAATTTGGGCCCACACCTCCTTGTCAGGGATCGCCCTCTGGGGCAGTGTTAAGCCCGCATAGGGTTACAAGGTAGGCTTTGATACCATTTGTAATGACTTGGAAAAAAATGCAAGTTACATTTGTGTTATATTTTTAAAATGATTAGTTTAATTATAAATAAGATTCTTTACAGTCATTTATAAAGCCCAAGACAATCTAATATATGACTAATGTGATACTCAACAAACACTCAATCAATATTCAATTAATTAAGGGCATCACACATAGTGTTTCTATATATAGGAAAAGAACAAGTTAATCCAACAGCTCATAAACTAGCTCATGCTTACTCAACAAAAAAATAATCGAATTTAAACATATTCTAGTTTGGCAATGAGCTCTATGTTCGATTTGTGTTCGAAAAAAAATTATAGACAATTATAAATTTCTTAGTTGCCAATTAAGCTCGTTTATAGGTCTAATAGCCATCTTTTGGATAGAATATCTAAATCATAAATGCACTATTTTAATGCGTGAATATTTCATGAATTTTATAAAATAATAGATGGCCCCAAAAGTATATGCATATAATATAATATATATATATATATATATATATATATATATGATTTGTCTTATGGGTCTGTCAACTGTTTTGAATTTCTTCTTTTTTTTTTTAGATAAATCAGGAAATGTGTCTTTCATTCGTTTCTTTTTTTCCCCTACTAGATATGGGTCATTGTTTCGAACCAATTTTGTTGGTCGGAACGTGGTGGTATCAACTGATCCAGAAGTCAATCGTTTCATTTTCCAACAAGAGGGGACGTCTTTCCTATTATCGTACACAGAGAGTTTTACAGAAATTTTTGGGCAACAAAGCCTGGTCTCGTGTCATGGAATGGTTCACAAATACCTCAAGAACCTGATACTACAGCTTGTTGGCCCTGAAAATTTAAAAGGAAAGTTAATGTATGAAATAAATGAAGCAACTCGCAGACACCTTGGTTCATGGGCTAGACATGGCACTGTGGACATTAAAGAAGTAACCTCAGAGGTAAATCATCTTCATTCTTGGGAGAGTTAATTCTCTAAAAATAGACTTCGGCGGGAGGCTTACAAAATACTCTTTTTTACAAGAAATAGTGAAAATTTCCGGATAGAAATAAAACTTGATGGGGATAACGATGATTCTCTCACACTCATTATTGCATTTTTCACCTTTTAAAATGTGTATGTTAGCACATACAATCAAGAATGTTGTATAAAAGAGTACATGTAAAATGAACCCAACACTTATTTTCATTCATGCTTTACCAAAGTGGACGACCTACATCTAAGTCCACAAAGTGGACGACATGCTTATAAGTCCACAAAGCGGACGGCCTACGTCTGTGTCCACAAAGTGGACGGCCTACATCTAAGCCCACAAAGTGGACGACATGCTTATAAGTCCACAAAATGGACGGCCTACGTCTAAGTCCAAAAAGTAGACGGCCTATGTCTAAGTCCACAAAGTGGACGGCCTACATCTAAGTCCACAAAGTGGACGACATGCTTATAAGTCCACAAAGCGGACGGCCTACGTCTGTGTCCACAAAGTGGACGGCCTACATCTAAGCCCACAAAGTGGACGACATGCTTATAAGTCCACAAAATGGACGGCCTACGTCTAAGTCCACAAAGTGGACGACCTACATCCAAGTCCACAAAGTGAACGACCTGCTTATAAGTCCACAAAGTGGACGATCTACATCTAAGTCCACAAAGTGGACGGCGTCATAAATAAGTCCACAAAGTGGACAGTCTTACACCTAAAATGACGGTGTCATGTTCAAAATGACGGCGTTATGTTCAAAGTGACGGCGTTATGTTCAAAATGACGGCGTTATGTTCAAAGTGATGACTTAATAACAGCGTTATGTTCAAAGTTAGCTGACGGCATTGTTCATAGAAAAAGGGGCGCATTGCCAAATGGATACACCAAGCCAGATTAGCTGAAAGAAAAAGGCTGACGCCGTTAGAAAACTATCGGGCATGCAATTAAGTTATCAAATGGCGACGCCCATGAAACTGACGGAATGATAAAAAATGACCCTGAGTTTTCATGGAAAAGAAGCTGACGCCGTCATCAGTTCTAAAATTGAATTGAAAGAGAAAAACCCCGTCGCCCCTAAGCTGACGAAGCTCATCACGAACATAATTCTGACTTACAACACAAAACACACATAATTGAAGCATAAAACGACATTAAAATTAAAGTAGACAATGTCTGTACAAAGGCCCAGAAAAATGGGCTTCAATTATTACTACTCCGTATACACTTAAAAAAAAAAAAAAACAAAAAAAAAAAAGAAAAAAAAAGAAGAAAACTTTAAGTTCTAGGGGAGCGTCAGTGTCCTCCATCGTCTTCGACATCAACAGGCTGGGCACATGAGAGAGAAGGGCTGGCGGCATTTGGGTCGCCATTATGAGGATTTGCCGGAGTCAGAGTGACGGAGTGGTCCGCTGCTGGCTGAGCTAGGACGACGCGGTGACCTCCGGCGTTGGCGTCAGGCTTCTTCGGGAACGGCGTCACTGCGGGGGTTGACGGGATGGACTCATCCATTGAAATCCTTGACAAATCCAAGTCGGGATACGCCGATTTTACTTGCTTCGAGCGGGGTCCTCAAACCCGTCACCATAGTAGGCGGCACAAGCGTCTATGAAGGCTGACGAATCTTGAAACTCCTTCACAGCGTCATTCCTAGCCGTGTCCACCTGGACTCGGATGGACCTTAGCTCCTTTTCTGCCGCCACCTTGGCCTCCGTCTCCTGCTCCCGTCGACGGGTTTCCTCCGTCGACTTCTCCTTATAGTCTCTCGGCTCCGTGCCCAAAATTTTGTTTGCCTCTTTTGTTGCGCTTGACCGTCGGCTAGGTACTTGACGCGCTCGTTCGGACGGGTGATCACCCCTCCTTGGCAAAGCACCTATTCGACAAGGCCTCCCCGCGAACCATCGCCTCCATTAAAACAGATAGAACAACGTCAGGATGATTAAGCCGGGACAGACACCAACCGGAAAGAAAAAGGAGGCACATACCCGAGTGCGGTCAAAGAGGGCCGACGCCCCTATCTCGTCGATGGTTTGCTCCGCACAAGGATCCGTCTCCTCATCCTTTAAAATTGATTCGATCACCTCTACGCATAATCCTTGTGGGTCGTGACAGACGGCGTACGGATCCTTGGACAATGGGCCCCGACGAGGTCATCGGACCCTTGCTGCCAATGAGCGAGGCCTAGTGAGGTGACGGCCTCCCGGATGACTGGTCCCTAGGAGTGGGGGCAACCTTCTTCCCGGACGGTCTACCCCGCCGTCGTGTTTTCTCTTGGCCGCGGGCGTCTCAACGGTTCAGGGGCCGACGGTGGGGTTAACTCGCCCCCAGCCTTTTCTTGTCGTTTTTTCTTAGCCGCATTGCGGCTTGCCGACCCTTTGCTTAGCCGACTCCATTTCTGCAAAGGATAAGGGTTAGAAAGGAACAACGTCGGGATAAAGACAAGAAGTTGAAGGACAACTCACGTCGGCGAGAATAGGCGTTCAATTTGCAAGCCTCCTCCGTCGGTTTCAGTGGCCACCACAATATAAGTGAAGGGTGTCTAACGTGATTAGATCCCGACACTTCCTCGTCCAAGGGAATGGCCGTCACTCGACGAATGAAATCCTCTTGCTCCGCGGTGATACGTGGACGGTTGTTAAGCTGAGTGAAAAGTGACGGGTTAAGACGGCAAATAAGTAGACCCGAGCGAGAAGGGCCGACGGTATTAACCCGAATCTCTAACGTAAGCCCATGTGTTATCAAAACCATTGGGCATTGACTCCCACTCCTCTTGACGACATACCCAATTTGTCCCTTCTACGAAGAAATATCGCCCTTCCACTTCCTATTGGAGTCGGGCATCTCGATACTAACTTCAACTCCTTATCCCTCACTCGCAAAATGATACACTCCTTTGACGAGGAGATGTGCCGAGGACGATAACACCAAAAGAACTCGTCCAAGGTCGGTGACGGTTCCCACCACTTTAGACTACCCCCACAAGATCTCGGCACCAATGAAGGTTCGCCAAGCATTGGGGGCTATCCGGCCGACTCGGAAATCCTAGAAAGTTAGCCGCCTCGACGGTGTAATGCCGTCGGGCACGGGCAACCTCGATCCCCGCCGCGAACATGGCGTCATACATGCCGACGTCCGCGGTTCGTCCCTGAAGTAGCACCTCTCACCCTCCTCGTGCGGGGACGGATGGGAATGTCGTCGGGTATTTGGTAACGGGGCCGCAAACTTTTGAAAACATTCTCCGACATCGTCGGGAGAAAATTGTTGACGGACCACTCGGAGGGTAAGATGAAGGGACGATCATCACCAGAGGATCCCGAGGTGCTCACTGAGCCTTCCTCATCACCGTCACTCTCACCCCCGTCATCGCTACCTTCCCTTCCACGAACCCCTTGGTCTTCGTCGGCTACCCCTTCTTCATCACCGTGCACCTCACTTCCTCTAGAACTCTCTACTTCACCGTCAGAAGGAGTTGACGAGTCTCTTTCTGACGACCAGGATAGGCCCTCCGCGGGCTCACGACCTAATGGAAAAACTTCGTCATAACCCGCTCCGTCGCGGATTGACGATGGATCACTCGGCGTCTCCCTAGACATCAGACTACCTACAAACGACGGGTTTTCTAAGATCCTAGGCAGACGACTTCACTAAAGGGCGTCACTAGAAAAAGTAAAAAGGTAAAGTAAAGAAAACTTACGTATAGGAGGACGGTCTCAAGAAGGTGACGGTTGCACGATCGACGGTGTGGTAAAACTGGCAATGACGAATTTTTTCTCTCAAGATGAACAAGGCGAAAAAGTGGAAAAAAGGTAAATAGTGAGATATATATAGGAGAGAGGAGGCGCGAAAGACGAAGCGACACACTCGTCCAGACGCGAAGCCAATCTGCTTATGACATGTGTCCCACCATTTAATGAACATGGCACGAATCACCATGCAAACACCATTTCCCCAGTAACACCAACTCCATGACCCGTCGCCCATAGCTGACGGGATAATGGAGTGGGGGGCAGCTGATAGTGACGTTATTACAAGGTGACGGCACATTAAGAAGCTGACGGAAGTTCATCTGTTACATACTGAATGCACGTTAAGAAGCTGACGGCGATACGCTATCCGTCAACTACTTTCATTGACACATCTCTAGCATTCATGGCCATGCCCCTTACGCAGCAACATTAAGCTGACGGATCACGTGGACGAGTCAGGGGTGACGACCTGGGCTGTAAGGTCTTTGGCTGATGTCCTTGGCTGACGGACCATGTTGGCGTACGTAAGTTGACGACAGTATAGGAGTTACACGTGGGCCGACGACCTTGGCAGGTGAAGGCTGAAGGAATAACCCAACTTTCATTTTTAGCCTATCTTGACCTCTGCTTATGTGAGCATAAGGAAAGTTCTTGCGCTACGCGTTCGACTTAGTTAATAAGATTCCTATAAGGAAAGGGCTCAATACAATAGGCAAAGATCCGCGAATTGCTCTCTTAAAAAGGAAAGTGCTTCTTCACCAAGGCGCATATTTCGGCCACACACCACTATATATACCCCAAGACCCTCATGACCCAAAGGTACGCACAATTACCTCAACTCTGGCACTCTAGGGTTGTTTAAAAGATTCTAACTTGATCGTCGGAGGGTCTTTGGCCGGCACCACACCGGTGCTCTCTGTCGATCACCTACTTTTTTCTTCGCAGGCGTTGCTTCGAATCGGGAGAGTACTAGCAGCTTACTGTTGATCTTTTAGGCATCATCAAGGATATTTTAGAAGAGAGGAAGAAATCTACAACACCTCACCAAGATTTCTTGAACCTTATACTTGAGGAAGTGAGGAAGGAGGACAAAATTTTAAATGAAGCAATCGCTGTGGACTTGATCTTTTTGCTTCTTTTTGCTACTCACGAAACTACTTCCTCGGCCATGACATTACTTATTAAGTTCATTTCTGACCATCCTGAAGTGCTAGCAGAATTAGTGGTTTGTGTTACATAATATAAAACTTGTTTATCCCCCAAATAATAATAATAATAAATACCAAAAACATGGTAATAATTTCTTAATCACATTAATTGTAGAAAGAGCATGAGACCATTCTTAGAAGCCGAGATAATGATGACGGTGAAATTACATGGCAGGAATACAAATCGATGACATTCACACATATGGTAAGTTGGATTAAACCTGAAAACTATATATATATCTAGGTTTAGGATTTCTAGTGTCTCTTTTATTAGTAAATTTGCTTTGTCACTTTGGCAGGTAATCAATGAAACAGTTAGGTTGGCAAATATTGTCCCAGGAATTTTCAGAAAAGCCCTAAAAGATGTCGAAGTGAAAGGCAAGTTCAAGTTTCTTATGATCAAATGGATGGTGTTTGATTGAAATTTCAGAATAGAATCATGTTGCATTTCTATTACACATACCGAACACAGTTAAAAAAGATTGCATAAATTAATAGAAAAATAAAAAATAAAGTTACATAGCATAAGCCATAATTAAGGAACATATCAAAAATCCTTTAATTTTCATTTGACATGTTGTCCCTGGTGTAACCAAAATCAACAGATGATGAATAGAGAATTGTAATTTTACAGGATATACAATTCCAGCAGGTTGGACTGTTATGGTGGTTCCATCAGTCCTTCATTTGAGTCCAACAGAATACGATGACCCCCTTGCATTCAACCCGTGGCGATGGAAGGTAAATTTATATAAGCATTTCTTCTTAGAGTTTTTTCTTAATCTATTAAATTTTTAGTTTTCTTTTCTAGTTCTAATTGAATGTTATGGGGGGAAAAGGGAAAAGACTTGCATGCAGGGTCTAAAACTTTCATGGCCTTTGGTGGGGGAGTGAGACTTTGCGTAGGAGCTGACGTTGCCAAGCTGCTGATGGCCAGTTTTCTCCATTACTTAATTACAAAATACAGGTATTAACTATTAACAACAGTTTTCCTTTTCATGCCAATTGATCAAACCAAAGGTGTCAAATTTTATTCATAAAAAGGAAAAAAGATCAAATAAACTATTTAATTATCTACCTTTCTCCACACACACACACACAAAAAAAAAAAAAAACCCAAGCTAATATCTCAAACCGATACCAAAAAAAAAAATCAACTACACACAAAAATACCAACATTATGTGGAAAACTCTGTCATCTGAGGCCCAATTGACCTGCTGTTTAAACATTGTGTGTTTTGGTTGGTTCTAATACAATTTTTGCTCATTCATCATAAGAAAAAGAAAAAATAAAAAAGAAAAAAACAAGCATGGACCAACTTCAAATAAATTCACTACAACTAAATAATACTAGGCTAACATGGACCAACTTCAAATAATACTAAGCTAACATCTCAAACCGGTAAGAAAACAAATCAACTACACACAAAAACACCAACATTACGTAGAAAACTCTGTCATCTGCTGGTTAAGGCCAGATGGGCCTGTTGTTTAAACATTGTGTGTTTTGGTTGGTACTAATACAATTTTTTACTCATTCATCAAAAGAAAAAGAAAAAGGAAAAAAAAACATGGACCAGCTTCAAACAAATTCACTGCAACTAAATCGGTTTATATCCAAACTTGAGTTCATAGCAAATAAAATAATATCCCTTCTTTAGGAATTAATACAAACTCACATAAGATTCATATTAAATATTACAACTCTCTATGGTTATAATACCCAAAAAACCTTCCAAGAGAAAACCCCAACTTGTTCCACATGTGTCTCATGGTCATTCACCTCAAATTAGCATATTGATTGTAAGGATTTTTGTAGTTTGGTGCATAATACAAATACCTCATAATTTTGATTTAGAAGGAAGGATGTACACTTCAAATTAATTTTGAATTAAGACGTAATTGCAAAATTTTCAAATTTATAATACACATTATATAAATGCTATCATAATTTACAGTAAATAGTAGTGATTGACCCAAAACATGTTGAATTCAAAAGTTTAAATTCAAATGCTATGAAAAATGATTGTGTAAATGGTCTTCTTGAAACCATTAGGTGGACTGTGACCAAAGGAGGGGACATAATCAGAAAACCTGGTTTGGTGTTTCCAAACGGATTGTATATCAAAATCTCCGAAAAATAGAAGTGACGACTAGTGATAAATAAAAGCAAATGATCACTGCAACAAAATGATTATTTAGTGTGAAGAGTGACTACCATTACAAGGATATATGGCTTCCTCCATCATTGTCAATTAGGATTTTATTTTTTCAATAATAGGATGTGATCTACATCTTATATATGTATGTATATATTAGACTTTCAGCTTTGTTCCTATGCATGGTTGTGGACACGGGACAATATTACCATTTAGTGCAGTATGTAAGTGAAAGTCTGAAAGACTATATTTTAAACTGTGTAATAAAGTACAAGAGTCTGTCTTATAGAGAGGTAGCCAATGTGTAGTGTACAAGTAATCTACAATTATAGACCTAAGCCCATTAGGCCTATACACTAACACTATTCTAAAAATACTAGTGAAACACATGTAAAAGCGAATTAACCATCTTATTGAGTGAAACACATGTAAAAGCGAATTAACCATCTTATTGAGCAAAATTGCTTGTTCATCATTAATCAATGTGCCTAACATTTGAAGTAGCAATTTTTTTTTTTTTAATAATTTGAGAGTTACAATGGGCTAAAGGATTTGAAATTTTAAATCCTAGATATTTCTATTGAAAATACGAAAAAATATTAGTTGAATTACAATGATTATAACATAGCGTGTAAAAAACTTAAAAGAATGTTACTATCTTGTGCAAGTACAAATGTATATGCTAATAATGGCTAATGCTACGGTCAATGACCATTGACCAATTAATATACAAATGTATATGCTGATAATGCCTAATGTTACGGACAAGGACCATTGACCAATTAATATCTTTTGTGCATAACTGCATAATAAGAGATACCTTTCTTTGATATTTGATATAAAGAAAAGTTAATAAATGATCTAAAGGAAATGATTTATAAAATATTTTTTAGAAATTTTTTACAAGAAAAGAAAAAAAGTAATAAATTTGTTTGACGGTTTTTTATACTTCCCATAAAAGTAATATCAAAACTTTCTTAAAATAATCTATTAACAAATGCAGACCCCCATTAACCAGACCCTGTGATATATTGTATATATTTATCATATTAACATCTCACTAATGTCACATGTCACCGCCAATGAACCTAAATCAAAGTATTGTATAACTTCATCAATGAAGAATCCAAAATTTAAACATAAAGGAACAAAATCAAAACAATCCCAAACTTAAAAGTTGGAAACAAGATTAGATCAATATATATATATATATATATATATTTTTTTTTTTTTTTTTGGGTAATTACATTCAACTCCCTTGAGGTTTGGAACAATATTAACGACATTTCACCCCAAAGTTGAAGGGAAAAAACATTCTCATGTCTTGAAATTTGAAGAAAATAACACCTCTCCATTCCGTTAATATTAGTAACGTAATATTTCATCTTTTTAAAAGATTATATTTAACAAATTTTAACCATAGCTAAGAAAATATAAAATAAAAACATAATTGATAAATTTATAATAAAAAAATTAAAAATGCTAAGTTTATCAAGCACTAAAAGACTTGCTATGATCTCTCCACAACCCATTGAAAAAAAGAAAAAAAAAAGAAGCAAAAGTCATATTAAATATTTTTAAATACTATTTAATTTAAACAATTACTTTTAGATTTAGAATTGAGTAACAAAAGAAAATTTAATCTCTCTCTCTCTCTCTCTCTCTCTCTCTCTCTCTCTCTCTCTCTCTCTCTCTATATATATATATATATATATATTAATAGGCAAAACTCAGAGAAAATCAAATTAGATTTTAATTGGATTCTCAATTTTGTGCCACATGCCTTATTTAATTTTTAAATTTGTACCAAGTGAATTATTGAGTGTAAAAATCGAAGAGTCCAAATCCAATTAAATTCTAAATTTGATTTCAGTTGGAGTCAAATTTTTTGCCATATGTCCATCTAAATTTTTAATTTTTGTGGCAGGTGAATTATTGAGTGCAAAAGCTTAAGCTAATACCATGTATAATTTGAACCTCCTCCATTAAAAAAATATATATTTTGAACTTTTTAATTGTACCGTGCATGTATAATTTTTTATCGCCTCGCTTTAACAATGTTTCGTCAAAATTAGTGTTAATGGGAAGTGTGGGGGGGCCGAGGGTCGAGAATGAAGATCAATCGTCGAAAGTAGATATTAGTGGGGATGAGGGCCGAGAACCCGAGGACGAAGGTTGCATGGAAAAGTACAAAGAGTAGATTGGTGATGTATGGTTGAGAAAGAAAGTATCTGGTTTGGGGGTAGGCAGCCTGTGGAATCCACATTGAATGCTTTGCACCTAGTTTCCTAGCCGCATTAAATGATGAACAACAGCTTTTTCAGCTGCATTGATGTGAGGTGAGTTGAACAGTGCAAATCACAGCTAGGCAGTTTCTTTCCACCACCTTCTACAAGCAATCGTACAAATGTCAACGAAAGAAAGGGGTTAGGTGGGAGATGGACGGTTGAGATGCAAGAAGGAAGGAGTATAGATAGGGATGAAAGAGGCTAGTGTTAAGGGGATGAACACTGTAAGTGCACAATTGTACCCGGACCCAAAAACAAGTGTTGGGCTCAGGCCCAATGTGCCTTATACAATAAAAATTGTAGAGTATGGATTTGAAATCTAGGTTCGGGATGTTGGAAGTCTGATTAACAGACTATAATGCCATAATCTATGCAAACGGTAAATGAATATGACAAAGAGACCTTCTCGGACGTAAGCCGAGGACGATTTGTATAAATATTCTCTCTCTATGCCAAAGTTTACAATTCTCAATTCCTATTTTTCTCAGCAAAAAGTGCAGATCCCTCCCTCTTTCCTCTCTTGTTTCCTTATATACTTCTTCCTCTTCACTGGTTCTTCCACGTGTCATACAAATCTTTCCCTTGGATACTCGTCCCATCCACCACCTTCTTGAAGTTTTCAAATAATAGCAGGAAGGCTGAATTCTACTGTTTAGAGGTCATTTCCCATTAATACGGCCAGGGAGGTAGATGCTGAGCTTTTAATGTGGTGGTAGCAGCATTTTCCTCCGATATTTCTCACATATCCTTGCTTTTAAATGGTGCTTGGATCACCCTTTTACCCATTAGATCTTCCAGCATTCTGCCTTTAACCCATTTAGCAAGTCCCAGGGTCATTGATGGACCTGTCCGAGGAGACACTCCTCCTCGGACTACTACAATGCAGATTGACTTGTGAGCCTAGAGGCCCTGATCAAAACAGACTGGTACCAACCGATCAGGCCCAAAGCCCAGACGTTTATTCAATAGCTGTTACCACCCACAAACACGACTCTGAGAATTGAATGAACAGGAATATTGGAGTGTAATGGATTCCTCACCGAGAAAGCCTGTAGAAGAATGTTTCCTTCTCTTTTTATTTTGAATGGAATCCTAGGAACTAAGCTGTCCTTTGTTGTTTTATTCTCTCTCTACAAATTCTTTATTTTGGGCCCTGGGTGATTGGATCCACTTTCCGTTCTAAGTGGGCTTTAATTCCTAGTGCGATTTTTGGTCCTTACAATTGGCGCCGTTTGTGGGAACAATAAAGCGGGTGGTTCTGCCTTGAGGAGGTATGGCTAGCGCAAGCCAGGATAGGGAAGAGTCGATTGATTCACAGAAGGAGAACCAATCTGTACGCATGCAGCGAGGAGGTGAGAGACAGCGCACCCCAAGCGTGGTAATGGAGTTGTATCACAGTGATCGTGCAAAGCGGAGTCAGTCATACACTGGAAATCATATTTCTCATGGTCAAGAGTTACAGAAGTTGCAGTCAGAGATAGATCATTTGCGTAGGAAGCTGAAACGAAGACGGAATAACAGAAGGAGTCCTCCTTCTTCATCTAGTGGTGGCTATGAGGATGGAAAGGGTTGGGCTGATCATCATAGGTCCAGAACTCCACCTAGTGAATCCTATTCTGTTGCTACTTTTATGGATAAGTTTAGGAAAGGTGTGGGTAAACAAGTAGGGGGATCGTCGCATTAAGGCACAGGGAACGATGCTATAAGTAAGGCGTTAAGACAAATTTCTAATTCACCTTTCGTAAGGAGGATAAACAAGGCAAAGCTTCCCCATCGTTTCTCTCAACCTACGGTTACCGTCTATAACGGCAGAACTGACCCCGTGGAGCATGTTAGCCATTTTAACTAGAAGATGACAGTTCATTCGAGTAATGAGGCTTTGATGTGTAAAGTTTTTCCTTCTAGCCTTAGGCCGGTAGCTATGCGTTGGCTTGATGCTTTAGAGGAGGGATCATTAGGGTCTTTTAAGGAGCTAGCGTTTGGGGCTCGGTTCATAATGTGTAGCAGGGTCCCTAAGCCTTTAGATTCGTTATTATCTATGGCAATGAGGGAGGGAGAGACTTTTAGAACTTATTCAGATAGGTACTAGGAAACCTATAACGAGATTGATAGGGATGTTGAGGAGAAAATATTAAAATAACATTAATTTTCAAACAATATAATTAGTAGTTAAGTTTTACAAACTATATTTTTTACTAGCATCTCGAGTCTAAAAGACTCGATTTTGGGGCTATAAATCGAGTCTTTAATGCTCGATTTTTATGGTCTGATTCTGTCTGATGTGACATTTTTTCCACGTGGCGACTACTTGGAAATCGAGTCTCTAAGACTCAATTTACAACCAAAAAAAATTTCCATTCCCAGAGCAAAACCCACCGCAAAAAAAAAAAAAAAACACACTCAACCCACCTGGGTCGCGCGACCCAGGCCACCGCGCGCCCAAGCAGCGCGCCCAGGCCGCGCGACCCAGGCCACCGCGCGCCCAAGCAGCGCGCCCAGGCCGCGCGACCCAGGTGGGCTGAGTGTGTGTATTTTTTTTTTTTTTTTTTTGCGGTGGGTTTTGCTCTGGGAATGGAAATTTTTTTTGGTTGTAATTCGAGTCTTAGAGACTCGATTTTCAAGTAGTCACCACGTGGAAAAAATGCCACATTAAACAGAATCAGACCATAAAAATCGAGCATTAAAGACTCGATTTATAGCCCCAAAATTGAGTCTTTTAGACTCGAGATGCTAGTAAAAAATATAGTTTGTAAAACTTAACTACTAATTATATTGTTTGAAAATTAATGTTATTTTAATATTTTCTCCGGATGTTGAGCATGTCGCTGTGAGGACTTTTAAGGTGGGGCTCCCTACTGAGCATGATCTAAGAAAGTCGTTGACAATGAAAAATGCCTCAAACATGCGTCAGCTCATGGATCGCATAGATAAGTATAAGCGAGTCGAGGAAGATCAAATTCAGAGTAAGGGAAAAACAAAAATGTTCCCGAAAAGAAAGGATCTTCAAGGAAGGGGTTATCAAGGGAATCGCCCCAGGAGAGAAATCCCATGTCACTCACCATTGGCGGGGACTCAGTTGATTAATTCATTGTTCAAAGAGCCGGTGTATCAAATACTGGAGAAAATACAGAATGAGCCCTATTTTAGGTGGCCTAATAAAATGAGTGGAGATGTATCCCTGAGAAATCAAAGCCTTCATTGCCATTATAATTGGGATAAGGGAAATACCACAGAGGAATATAGGACTTTACATGATCATTTGAACCAGCTGGTAAAGGCAGGGAAGCTCAGCCATTTCTTACGTTAGCCGGGAGGACAGTTTGAGCATTCTGGGGCTGGCTCGCATCGGGGCAATACTCCCCAACAAGCGTTGGGCACCATTAATGTAATTTTAGCAAAGTCAGGGGGGAGACCTTGGGACATCTTCCAAAGTCACGTCCATGTGGGGAGGCCTTGAAGATGAGGTCGTGGAGACTGGTAATCAAAGTGCTAAGAGGGTTAAGTTGTTGGCTATTCCTACCCTAGGTTTCTCTGAAGAGGACAAGGAGGGAACATGCCAACCGCATGATGATGCTTTAGTAGTTACTGTACGGATTGGGGGGTATGATATGAAAAGAGTCCTAGTTGATCAGAGAAGCGGAACAGAAATTATGTATCCTGACTTGTTTAATGAGTTAAATTTGAAAGCCGAGGACCTTGAAAGGTACGATTCACCGTCGATGGGCTTCGATGGAAAAACGGTGGTTCCTCAGGGAATGATTAAATTGCCTGTACAAGTTGAGAACGAGGAAGTACAGATCAACTTCATAGTTGTAAAGGCCTACTCACCTTACACGGCCATCTTGGCTAGGCCATGGCTTTACGCCATGGGTGCAGTCTCATCGACTTTGCATTTAAAAGTCAAGTATCCCACCCATGGAAGAGTAGGAGTGTTACTTGGCAATTAGGCAATGGCCAGGCGGTGTTTAATGTCTGCAATCACTAGGCTGCCTGAGAGTCTGAAGATGGGGGCAGTTGGGAAAACTCTATAGTAATTAAAGAGCCCTGCATAGGGGCATGAGGCCGAGACATGTGAAGAATCGTCTGAGGACCTAGAGAGGGAATTAATAGAGAACGATGAGGAAAGATATTTCCAAGTGAGGTCCTATTTGCCAGCTTTGGAGAAGATAGAGTCAGTAAAGTTTCTAGAGGCCAACATTGATGTTTTTGCTTGGACGACGTATGATGTCCCAAGGGTTGATCCTGAGTTTATTTGTCATCAGTTAAATGTCAATCCCAAGGTTGTGCCTCGTAAACAACCTCCTCAGCATGCGTTTTAGGACCACGTCGAGGCTGTAAAGGTAGAGGTCAACAAGTTGAAGCAAGCTAGAGCTATTAAAGAAATCTTCTATCCTGGGTGGCTGGCCAACACTGTGGTAGTTGAAAAGAAGAATGGGAAGTGGAGAGTTTGCGTAGACTTTACTGATCTAAACAAGGTGTGCCTAAAGGATCCCTTCCCCATTCCTAGAATTGATCAGTTGGTGGATGCTACTGTGGGACATCTTCGAATGAGTTTCCTGGATGCCTTCCAAGGTTATCATTAGATACCCTTATTACTATCTAATCAGGAGAAGACAACTTTCCGCACCCCCAATGGCAATTATCATTATCGGGTAATGCCTTTCGGTTTCAAGAATACAGGATCCACGTATCAGAGAATGGTGACTCGAATGTTTGAGTCACATATAGGGTGGAATATGGAAGCTTACATTGATGATATGGTGATTAAGAGCAAGAGGGTAGAAGATCATTTGGCAAACTTAAAAGAAACATTCTCAATTCTGAGAGAGCACAAGCTACGTCTAAATGCCTCCAAGTGCTCTTTTGGGGTCAGTTCAGGGAAGTTTCTTAGTTATATGATAACGCATCGGGGAATCGAAGTCAATCTTTACCAGATTAAGGCCATTGTTGGCTTACATCCTTCTTGGAATCCCAATGAGGTGCAAAGGTTGACTAGTATGGCGGTCGCTATAAATAGGTTCATCTCTCGATCTGCAGATAGGTGTCTTCCTTTCTATCAGCTCCTTCACAAGTGGAAAGATTTTCAATGGACCAAGGAATGCGCATTGGCCTTCAAGGATCTAAAGCAATATTTAGCTAGCCTACCCATACTTTCTAGACCTGAGAAGGAGGAGGTGTTGTATGTCTATCTAGTAGTCACAGATTATGCTGTCAGCCTCGTACTCGTTAGGAATGAAGATGGAATCCAAAAGCTTGTTTATTACATTAGCAAATCTCTACAAGATTCTGAAATGCATTACCTACCCCTGGAAAAGGTAGTGTTAGCTATTGTACACGCCACGAGGAAACTTCCACATTATTTTCAGGCCCACGCGGTAGTAGTGCTCACCCAACTCCCTTTACAAGCACTTCTTGAGGAAATCAGATTACATTGGTCGAGTGGCAAAATGGGAAACAAGACTTGGAGCCTATGATGTCAATTATATGTCACGAACAGCCATTAAAGGACAATTCCTCGCAGATTTCATGGCGGAGTTCACTAAGGATAACCTCAAGAAATAAGCAGTGATCCTAACAGTGATGGCTGCTTTACCCATCAACACTCCCCTATGGGAAGTTTATACAAATGGAGCACCTAACCGAAAGGGAGCAAGAATTGGAATTGTGTTGATTACTCCCGAGAGGTTGATCATGGAAAAATCATTATGGTTAGGTTTCATAGCCACTAATAATAAGGCCGAGTATAAAGCCCTTCTAGCAGAAGCCATAATGGTCAGACAGTTGGGAGGAGAAGTTGTAGAATTATATTGTGATTCCAGGTTAGTCGTCGGACAAGTCAATGGAGGATTTGAAAGCTAGGGATGAGAGGATGCAAGGGTACCTCAGTAGGGTGAAGTGTGCTTTAAACGGGTTCAAGAGTCTTGTATTAAAGCAAATCCCTAGAGGACAAAATGCTCACGCCGATTCATTGGCTATGCTTGCTACTTCCTTAGAGTCGAAGCTTCTGCGGGTGGTTTTGGTAGAAGATATGATAAGCTCCAGTCTTGTAAACGTACCGACGATTAGGGTTCACAGTATTCAGGTAGGACCGAGTTGGATAGATCCTATTGTGACCATTTTAAAGCAAGGTATATTGCTCGAAGACAAGACTAAAGCAGAAAAGGTACGCAGAAGTGCTCCTCGTTATTGGCTATCTGAGGAGCAGAAGTTATATAAGCGCTCTTATTCGGGTCCGTATTTATTATGTGTACACCCTGAGGCAGTTGAGCCCATGTTAGAAGAATTGCATAAAGGCATATGCAGAAGTCACACTAGTGGTAGGTCTCTGGCTCACAGGGCTCTAACCCAAGAATATTGGTGGCCAAATATGTAGAAAACTTCTCAGGATTACGCTAAAAAATGTGACCAATGTCAAAGGTATGTACCAAATATCCATCAACTAAGGGGAGTCCTAAATCCATTATCTAGCCCATAAATGTTTGCTTGGTGGGGCTTAGACATCATCGGACCCTTTCCCCGGGCAATTGGTAATCAAAGGTGGCTCCTTATCGGCACAGATTATTTTACTAAATGGGTAGAGGCCGAGCCACTGGCTAACATCAGAGATGTAGATGTAAAGAGATTCATCTGGAAGAATATTGTTACTCGATTTGGAGTCGCACATATGCTAATCTCAGATAATGGTCTTCAATTTGATAATAAAGCCTTCAGAAGATATTGTGGGGACTTAGGAATAAAAAATGGGAATTCGACACCAGCTTATCCTCAAGGAAACGGTCAAGCCAAGGCCACTAACAAGGTTATCTTGCCTGAATTAAAGAAGAGGTTAGATGATGCTAAAGGAAAATGGGTAGAAGAGTTGCCTCATGTGTTATGGACCTATCGCACTACCCCCCGTAGATCGACAGGTGAGACACCCTTCTCAATGACATACAGGGTAGAAGCTGTAATCACTCTGGAGTTAGGATTTCCAACCTTGAAATCTGATCAATATAGTGCTGAAGGAAATAATCACATGCTCCTCGATAGTCTTGATACCATCGAGGAAAGAAGAGAGGTAGCAAGTGTGAAGATGACCAGTTATCAATAATAGTTCAAGCAAACATATGATAAGGGAGTGAAATTGAGGCCGTTAGTTCCAAGAGACCTTGTACTAAGAAAAGTAGTGGGGATAGCAAGGAATCCTGCCTAGGGTAAACTGGGTCCTAACTGGGAAGGACCGTATAGGATCACGTCTGTAGCAGGTATTGGGACTTATTACTTAGAAGTTTTGGATGAAAATGTAATCCCTCGCCCCTAGAATGTAAACAATCTGCGGTGTTTTTATTATTAATAATGTATTCTCTTTTTTGCTGTTTATGTTGTGATTATATCTTGCTTTACTATCGTTTTTAGATGTATTGAAACAATTAACATGGTTGCAAAATCTTCTAAGTGTTAAATTGAACTTATACTTTGTTTGGCTCCTCGTATCACAAGCCTAGGGAAAATTAACATGGTTGCAAAATCTTCTAAGTGTTAAACTGATCCTAGGCCTTGTTCGGCTCCTCGGGTCACAAGCCTAGGGAAAATTAACATGGTTGCAAAATCTTCTAAGTGTTAAACTGAACCTATGCCTTGTTCGGCTCCTCAGGTCACAAGCCTAGGGAAAATTAACATGGTTGCAAAATCTTCTAAGTGTTAAACTGAACCTATGCCTTATTCGGCTCCTCGGGTCACAAGCCTAGGGAAAATTAACATGGTTGCAAAATCTTCTAAGTGTTAAACTGATCCTAGGCCTTGTTCGGCTCCTCGGGTCACAAGCCTAGGGAAAATTAACATGTTGTAGAAACATTCGGAGTATAAGGCGTAATCTGGTCTTAGTTCAGATTCTTGGGTCATAATCCTGAAGTGTAACCTATTCGGATGGGTCCAAGTCTAGCTTCAAGTAAGTATTATGCAATAATTTGATTAAATTTTATAAGTTAAGGTACTAGTGAAGTTGTGGCAGGATGGTAAAGCACCATGGAGTGATTGCCAAGCAAGAAAGACGGTAACAAAATATGTAAAATGACGAAGATGAAATCAAGAGGAAGAAGAGAGTGTGTATAAAACAACCCATAATAATAAATAATGAAGAATGATTTCAACATTTTGTTTTTATTATTAAAAGTAAGGACAAGTACAACGCAAAAACAGGGCATCACTAATACATGGACCCATTTCAAAATGTCTTTGTGTCCCTCTGGCTAAAGGTTCAAGCAGCTGACTCTTTTTCCTTAGTCTCTTTTTTTTTCTTGCTCTTTGTCTCTTTTCCTCTTTTTCGATTGCACTACCTCGACCATTTCCTCTTTAGTCTCTACGACTACTACATCATCTGGTAGTGGCACGTCTTGTCCTTTTTCTTTGCCTTTGTAGAGGTGGAGGAAGGATTTTGTTCTGGATGAACTGTGGAAGAAGGGAGAACGGAGCTGGGGTCAGCTGGACGCTTTGGGGGAATGGGTGCCAGACGTAATGCAGGAGGGTAGTATATTTTGTCTGGAGCCCGAAGCTCTGACTCGGTAGATACCCTCGCAGCATCCAAGGCCTGGCCCCACACCTCCAGGCAAAAGGCACGGGCAACATCCTTGAGCTGGGCAGTGAGGTTCTCCGTTGTTTTCTTCATGCCGGCATCATATGCTGCCTGCTCAGCCTCAGCTCTCTCCTTATCTTTAGCCTCCAGTTGTTTCTTCGTTTGTTTCAGCTCCACCGCTGTAAGAGCCATTCTATTCTGGGCCTTCTTTTAGGCCTCCAATGCGTCAGCCGCTTGTTTCTCGTAGCTCTTTAGCGCGGACTCCGCATTCCTATGAGCCTTCTTAACCTCAGATAACTGGACGAGGGTGTCTTTCAGCTTTTGCTTAGCTTCAGATTGGGCCTTTACTGCAGCTTCCTGGCCATTCTCGACCTTCCTTGCCACATCCAAGGAATGGTAGTCTACCCACTCCTTGGCCATAAAGGCGGCTTGGACAGCCTACAAAAGATAGAGATAGTAAACGGAGCAATAATGTAAGTGCCATACACATAGAGATGAAATCATTTATACTAGTGCATAAACAGGGTGTGATACCTTGGCTAGGTCTTGTTTCAAAGACAGGAAGACCTTTTTTTTCCTGAAGGACCTCAATTCAGCCATGTCTTCAGGCAAGCATAGCGCCTTCTCCAGGCATTCTGCCACCAAACTTGAGTTACCCTTCTTGGGGTCCCTCATGTTGGCATCATCAAGCACTAGATTGCTTAAGCTCAGGGTGAAGATGGGTCTCCAGATTGAAGCTTTCCTAGATTGCTCTCCGCTTATCTCTTTAGAAGTCCCAGTGTGTGTAGACTTCTTTTGCTGCCCTTTTCCTGCTCGGGTTTCTTTGGTGGGTGGCTCGGCGGTCTCTCCTCCTTCCATTTCCTCAAGGCTCTTTCCTCCCTAACCATGTTTCCTTTTCTTATCTATGGCCTCGGTAGGCGAGGTGCGCATCATGACCGGAGTGGCGGGTTGGGGTAGTACCAATACAGCTGGGGAAGAGTCCCCAGCATGGGCTTTTAGCAAGGCAAGGAGGTCTGGTTCTTTCTCTTGAAAACTCATTTCTCCTGAAGAAAGTGTTGTGGAAGTCCCGGGAGCGTCTTCGCGATAAAAGACTTCAAAATCTTTTAATGTCACCTCAGGGTGGATGGGCTCGGGTGTAGTCCCTCTCTCCTTGTCCTCAGAAGGGATAGAGGGTTCTTGGGAATGAGTCTGGTTGCTAAGGGTGCTGGAAGCTGGGCGTCTTGGGTCCCTTCTAGAAGAGGCTCAGTCAATAGGAAACCCGGTGCGACCACGTCAATTAAAGCCAAACGCAGATCCTTGGCTCTAATAACATTTTTGGGGCTTTAAAAACGCTTGGTAGAGGGTTTGTAGCTGAGAATAACATGTGCCGCCCTAAACTGTTCGTCCTTATGTAAAAATATCTCCAACCTGAGGATCCTATTCAGGTTTTGGAAGTTCACCAAATGTCTGGCTGGAGCGGTGTGATATTCATCAGCCATAAAAGGTGAATATCATTAGTGAAAATTATTCAGTGTAGAATTACTACACTAATAAGGTTGACTAAAAATCCAAAGTATTGCTCCGGTTATCAGGAACCCTATTTGGCTCCCCTTCCTGGATAGGGCAGTGTAATCCGTTGTACCAGTCCCTCTAGAAAATAAGAAAATCCTCGTCCATGCCCTTGCTCAAGTTAGGCAGGCAGGAGATTAGTCTAACTGCGGGAACCCTACACTTCATATAGTATTTAGTTTTCTCTCCTTTTTGGCAGTTGTACACCCAGTTTACGTCGTGCTAGGTAAGATTAGTCCCCATCTTACGGTTTATGGCATCTACACACCCCAAAATCCTAAAGATGTTAGGGGAACATTGGGTTGGAGTTAGTCTATAGTTTAGGAGGTAGTCTCGGGTTACCCTCCCCATAGGGCGTTCCATCCCACCTTCAATAAAGGCGATCATTGGAATTACCACAGACTTGTAAGGCCTTGGTAGGACTAGCCACTCCCCCTCCTCACAGTGTCGAATTTCAACACCGTCAGGGATTCTATATTAAGCCCTAAAAACTGCCCTTGCCTCAACAGTATCAACTAACTTAGTATATCTACCCATTAAGCCTTATGGAAAGAATAAAAAAAAAGAATCAACGAGAAAACCAACACACCTCTGAATGAACTCTAAAAGTGCTCCTCAGGAGGTTTCTTTCCTTTAACTCAGATTGTCAAAATGCTCAAAATGAACCTCAACTAGCCCCATGTCTTGTTTATATAGGGGCAAAAATGCACGATAATTTTCCTGCTCATAAATGAGGGAAAAATCAGAACCGTACAATTCTGATCGAGACATAGAACATGGGGAGACAAGGAGCCGCCTAACACCATAAATGACCGATCATGGATTCCAAGCGCTAGGAACATGTCATAGGAAGCGAAAAGACATTGCCACGTGAGAAAACAAATGGCACGTGGGTAGTTGGTTTGCAAAGTTAAAACTTGGCTTTTAGTTCGGAATTAATAGCACAAGTTTTAAGGGGCTATTATGGGGGGCCGAGGACCGAGGATGAAGATCAAGGGTCAAAAGTAGATATTAGTGGGGATGAGGGCCGAGAACCCGAGGACGAAGGTTGCATGGAAAAGTAGAAAGAGTAGACTAGTGATGTATGGTTGAGAAAGAAAGTATCTGGTTTGGGGGTAGGCAACCTATGGACTCCGCATTGAATGTTCTGCACCTAATTTTCTGACCGCATTAAATAATGAACAACAGCTTTATTAGCTGCATTGATGTGAAGGTGACCTGAACAGTCCAAATCACAGCTAAACAGTTTCTTTTCACCACCTTCTACAAGCAATTGTACAAATGTCAACAAAAGAAAGGGGTTAGGTGGGAGATGGACGGTTGAGATGCAAGGAAGAAGGAGTATAGATAGAGATGAAAGAGACTAGTGTTGGGGGGATGAACACAACTCTGAGAATTGAATGAACAGGAATGTTGGAGCGTAATGGATTCCTCCTCGGGAAAGCCTGTAGAAGAGTGTTTCCTTCTCTTTTTATTTTGAATGGAATCCTCGGGACTAAGCTGTCCTTTGTTGTTTTGTTCCCTCTCTACAAATTCTTTGTTTTTGGGCCCTGGGTGATTGGATCCACTTTCTGTTCTAAATGGACTTTAATTCCTAGTGCGATTTTTGGTCCTTACAAGAAGAAGTTTTTTTTTTCCCCCCCCCAGGTTTGGAGTAGAGTGTCAATTCTTTAAGAAGAGAGTATAATTATAACAATAATAATAATAATTAGTCGCTAACCCGTGTGATGCACAGAAAAACTATTGATTCTGAAAAAAAAAAATCAAACAATGAGTAAATAGACATTCTGAAAAAAAAATTAATTGAAATTAATCTAAATAAATAATTAATCAATAAAAAATATAGCTTTTAATAAGAAAACAAAAAATTACATGAACCTAAATAAAAAGCATTTGAGGTGATGAATTAAGATCAACCTACTCACACGCAAATACCAAAAACCCCAAGACTTAAAACTTCAAAATTTATAGAATCCTCAAATTCTACTTCAGAACCAAACCAAATTCAACAAATTTATATATAACATACCGAATAAAAATTTATCAACCCTGTACAATAAAAAAATAATTAGTAGAAATGTCAACCCAAAAACCAAACTCACTATTATCAACGTAAATCTTTTTTTTTTCTTCAACATTAGTCTCTTTTTTTTAGTCCTATTATAATTTATGTTTTTATATAGATAAGTTTAAATTGGATTTGATAGAGAGATAGAGTTTCACTCTTTGTTAAGTTTTGATTAAACAAAAATAATTTTATTCTAAAAAAATGATAATGATGAGTTTGAGTTTAAGTTGAACTTATTAAAGAGATAGAGTTTCACTTCTAACTAAATTTAAACTAAAAATAATAATTTTATTTAAATATTGTGCTGACGTGAAAAATTGTGAGAGTTTTATAAGATTCAGTTTTATATATATAAATATTATTTTTAAGTGAAATTTAATTCACAATGAAACGGCAGCGTGTGGTGCTAATTACCATGTACAAATGTTGCACGTGCCAACCCAACTCTATCTCCTTCCCCTCAAGCTATACAAAACGCACAAAAATATCACTATTGCTACCAAGAGACAGAGAGACAGAGAGAGAGTCTGAGTAAAACCCCCCCCAAAAAAAAAACAAACAAACAACAACAATAAACAGATTACTGTCCCCAGAAAAACCCTAACCCTAACCCTATTTCCTAAAATCCTACATCCTCAACCATGGAACCGGAGGGCTCGCCCTCGCGCCCAATGATCGACGAGATCCACTCCAATGGCGGAATCAACCTCTGCGACGGCGACGGCGACGGCGACGTCGACGACGAGCCGAGCATCGACGACTCCACCACCACCACGACCAACAATCGGCGAATCATTAGCAGCGGCGAACAGCTTGACGTGGAGGCCTACGGAGGCCTCTACCAGGGGCGGACGAAGATCATGCGGCTCCTTTTCATCGCCGAGAGCTGCGAGGGCAACCCTGCGATGCGATTGGAAGCTCTTCGCATGGCTCACGATGAGATCAAGAAAGGAGAGAATACTCAGCTTTATAGAGAAGTGGTCCAGAAGATTGATGGCAAGCTCGGCTCTAACTATGACATGGACTCCACCTGGTGCGACTCTGTTGACCGCAGGGCTGACCAGAAGAAGGAGAAGCTCGAGAACGAGCTCAATGCCTATAGGGTATTTTTGCTTTTTGCTTTTTGCTTTTTATTTTTCTGTCTTATTGTTTTTTTGTTTGTGTAATTATGTTGTGCATATCTGTGTATGTATTTATGTGCGTGCTTGTTATATTGGTAAAGGGTGTGCTGTTTGTTATAGAGTATTGTTTGGTTTTGTTTTAGGTTCTGTTTAATTCAAATAAGTATAGCTTGTGTTTCTATATGTTGTGTTTCAATTAAGGAAGCAATAGAGACTTTGGCTTTAGATAGAATAGAATGGAGGAAAAGAATACATATAGCCAACCCTAACTAATCTGATGAGGATTCGTAGCCAACCCCAAATAAATTGGGACAAAGGGCGTTGTAGCCGATGTTGTTGTTGTTGAATAGTAATCATGGTTTGCTCTTTGATATCTCTCAGGGAGTGAGATTTCTCATTTTTTATATTGAAGTTCAACCATGATCTAAGATACAAAATGTTGGCGACATTGTCATTAATTCAGTATAGCTTGAGTTTGGATGTTGACATTTGAGGACTCCCAAGTTTGTATAAGAAAAAAAAGGTAAGGATTTTGTGAAGTAATACAAATTTCAGGGTAAGAGAGGAGTAAAGGAGATAAAAATGAGGTTTGGCTTTATGCAAATAGCATAAAAGGAAAATTAACAAGATGGGGGCCACTAGTCTGTGTCAGTCTATATACATCTTCAGCCCATAATGAATGTTACAGTCGCCTGTCTTATGCGTTCAAGCCATATTGATTAAATGTTCTTGTCAAATGTTAAGTAAATCTTGTTACTTTGTTAGTTCTAGATGGGGCTTATCCGTGTAAGGAATCCTCTGGATAGTAGTGTGTCACTTCATGGTAGTTTTTGTTTACCCTTATATTCCAAGAAAGTTAACACTGCATGCTCTCTCTATCTGAGAGTTTTGGTACCCATGGACCAGCCTTTCTGTTATGTTCAAACATCATAATGTTAGATCAATTTTTTGATCAATTCTTTTATTGTTCTGCAGTATTGCTTTCCCTGATCTCTCAGTTCCTCCATTTACTTTCTTTGCAGACAAATTTGATCAAAGAAAGCATAAGAATGGGATACAATGATTTTGGAGATTTTTATTATGCTCATGGTGCACTCGGGGATGCTTTTAAGAGTTATGTTCGTACTCGTGATTATTGTACTACATCAAAACACATCATCCATATGTGTTTGAGTGCAATTCTGGTCAGCATTGAGATGGGTCAATTCACCCATGTGACAAGCTATGTCAGTAAAGCAGAACAATCACCAGAGGCCCTTGACCCAATTACAGCTGCAAAGCTACGGTGTGCTGCAGGATTGGCTCACTTGGAGGCTAAAAAATACAAGCTTGCTGCTCGTAAGGTTTGTTGGCTTATTTACTGTTTTACTATTAATATAAAAATGGTGCTTGTTCTTGCTTGTGGCTTTAATAAAGAGCATACTGGTCTTGAAAACTGTTTTGTATGTTTATTAGTAATTAGATGTGTTGTAGTTGTTGTAGTAAATGTTGTAATCGTTTCGTTGTTAACCATAATATTTGGTGAAATCATGCATTAATTGATATCTTGAAACTGAGTTTAAAAAAAAAAAAATTGAATGGAAGGGAAAGTGATTAGTTGAAGCTTTTAGCCATGGTACTTTTAAAAATCTTTACAATTTATTTTCTCATGATATTTGGGTTCCATGGTGTAGTGCTTTTTAATATTTTAAACTGGGCTTTGGACTCGATTGATGTTTTGATGATGCAAAATCACATTCACCATTTTGGCTATTATCTATTGGAGAAGTATTTTTGAATTTAGGAGCATTATAGAGAACAATGTATCTTAAGATGGAAGATAAACTGTATATTCTGTTCTTCTCAAAAGGTGTATATAACTTTTTTGTTAAGTGGAGATGCCAGGGATTGAACCCCAGACCTAAATCCATCACCAGGGTGGAGATGCCAATAGGCCTAAGGGCCATTGGCCAAGTAAAAAGGTGTATATAACAAAGATATGTTGGCAATGATGCTGGCTTTGTCATTATCCAGACCTTTTGTTAAAATCAAGCTGCACTTATAGTTTGCCTACCTATATGAATTGTTTGTTCCCTATTAAAATTGTCAACTTTCCCAACTGTGCATAAAACTTGGCTGTTTTTTTTTGTTTTTTGTTTGGGTTGCTTTCTTTCTTGTAGAGGCTGTTCTTCCCAAAAGATGTAAGTAACTTTTTAGTTAAGTAGACATGTTAGGGATTGAACCCCAGACTAAACCCACAACAAGGGTGGAGGTGCCAATAGGCCAAAGGGCCATTTGCCAAAATTTATAAAAAAAATGAATAAATAAATAAAAAAGTGTATATGACAAAGTTATGTTGACAATGATGGTGGCTTTGTCATCATCCAGACCTTTTTGTTAAAATCAAGTTGCACTTATAGTTTGCCTACCTATATGGATGTTTCATTCCCTATAAAAATTGTCAACTTTCTGACCGTGCATGAAACTTGGTGCTTTTTTTCCCCCTTATTCAAAAGCAGTTAATAGAATTTGCTGTGGAGAGACTATTCTGTTTTAAGTGTTACTGTAGTCAGAATTTCTACTTATCAAAAAAGTACACCACAGAATTTCCATATGCTCGGTGTCTGAGGTAATGGATGTCCATTCTTTCACTATATATTTCACTTGGTAAAAGAGGATAAAATGGAAGGGCAGGTCTAGGTTCTAATCTTGCCAATAGGGGTCAGAAAGTACAAGAAAGATGGGTTCATTCTTTAGCTTGAATTCAAATGCTCAGTAATTTAGATGAAACCATGTGTGCCTTTCTGCTTTCTGTAGGTTTTTTTTTTACTTGGAAAATCTGCATTCACAATGATTTTGAGTTTGCCTTTTATCAATGTAATATATACTTAAAAATAAATTACCGTATTATGTGTATGTTTGCATTTACCATTGGCTGTATTACCTTCAATGTGGCATTTACCATCTTGTGTATGTTTGCAGTTCTTGGAAACAGGTTCTGAATTGGGAAGTCACTACAATGAAGTCATTGCACCTCAAGATGTTGCAACATATGGTGGACTTTGTGCACTCGCAAGTTTTGACAGGGCAGAGTTGAAGGTATCTATTCTGTTTCTCCATCTTTTTCTTTTTCCTTTTTCTTCTTTCTACAATTATTGTTTTTCAAGGTCATCATAATGAACCTTTGAGAGCAGTTTCTTATTGAATGCTTTCATCTGGCAGAGCAAAGTTATAGACAACGTCAACTTCCGGAACTTTTTAGAGTTAGTGCCTGAAGTAAGAGAGCTTATCAATGATTTCTACTCAAGGTAACTTGATATGTTTGGACAGGGAGCATTTGGCACTATGCGATGTATGCTAGATAAATTTTATTAAGGATAGCTGATAGCCATAAATGTAGATTTCAACCATATAGAAATGTAAATTTTATAAAGGATAGCTGATAGCCATAAATGTAAATTTTATAAGCATGTTCACAAAAATATTAGAACTAATTATTTTCTTAGAATTGGCTGTGTGATGGGTCAATTATCAACCCATCCCAACCTGGATTGTCTTCTTTTTGGCTCATCTAACAAAATTATATCCCTTGTTATTGTAGCCACTATGCCTCATGCTTGGATTACCTTGGAAATCTCAAAGCAAATTTGCTGCTTGACATCCATTTGCATGACCATGTTGAGACGCTATATGATCAAATCCGTAACAAGGCCCTCATCCAGTATACACACCCATTTGTCTCTGTTGATTTGCAAATGATGGCAAATGCCTTCAAAACAAGTGTTGCAGGGCTGGAGAAAGAACTTGAAGCTTTGATCACAGACGACCAAATACAGGTTAGGTCTATTGTCTTTTTTGTTCAGATCTTTATATTGCTTGAACTAATTGTAATTAATGGCAAATGTAAGTCTAAGGTTCCATACATAGTGATCTAGCTGAACTTTGCTCACCGGTTTAGACTTGATTTAAACTATATAATAAGATCAATTTCAAGTCACCAAGTAGAATCAATCTATTTAAAGAATTCAGGTCTATATGCTGTGAAACCAACTCAAGTTCAACCCTTCCATACATAAACTATTTAATTTTTACTAATCAAATATCATGCCCCTGCAGGCTCGGATTGACTCACACAACAAAATTCTGTATGCACGTCATGCAGATCAAAGGAATGCAACTTTCCAGCGAGTTTTACAGACTGGCAATGAATTTGATCAGGATGTTAGGTCAATGCTGCTGAGAGCAAATCTTATTAAGCATGAATACAATCTTAGGGCGGCGAGGAAACATTGAATTTCAGTTTCAGAAGAATAGGGTAGTATGACCAAGACTTTTCTCTTTTAGGTTTTTTATAAATTGTGCTTGGTCGTTTAGTATGATTAAGTGGGGTTCTAAACACCCTAAACAAGATGGGCTTTGTGCTGGTGGTGGTTTGCATTTTCCGGAGTCCAAGATACAAATTTATTCCAACAATTTATAAATATTAATGGTTACTGTTTTGTATATGCTCGAATTTATCTTATAAAGCTCTCCCAGGGCCTTTGGCCATGAGATGAAAGGTTCTTTCTGCTGCTGTTAATTCTTCAATGGTTTCTTTTTCTCTTTTGGTTTGGATGTTTCCTACAATATTTTGTACACTTAGTCTGCGTTTGGCTCCATGTAATTAAATTTTCGAGCATAAAATAATATCTGGGGAAAATATTTTACGAAAATGAAAATATTTTTAGATGTTTGTTTTGGATTGTAGGAAAAACACTGGAAAAGTATTTTTAGTGTTTGGTCGTGCATGTATATATATATATGTGTGTGTGTGTGTATATGAATATGTAAGTTTCGTCAGAGTTGGGCTTTGAGTGGGGGTTTGAGAAATGGGTTTGCAGAATGGTGGGTTCGTCGGAGTGGGTTTGAGGAATGGGTTTTCTGGGTTTCAAGGATGGGTGTGGTGGGATGCAACCAAATTGGGTTGAGTTTGAACAAGAAAAAATAGAGGGGACGACGAAGTTGGAGGGGACTTCAGACGATGCCTTGTGGTTTGAGCATTGCTCGACGAAGATGGAGGAGACTTCTGACGAGGGTGGGTTTGAACAGATGGGTTTACGCAAGCAACTAAAAGGAAGGAAGAGGAACAGAGCACTCACTGTCGCGTGGAGGGGACAAGGACGGCGATCTGACCGGTGAGGATGAGCTTCAGGTAGCGTGTGCTTGAGCTCTGTCTCAGTCTCTCTCTTCTGGGTGTGGTTTCCAGAAAATGGTTGAAGGTAAAATCAAAGCGGAAACAATTTTACGCTTTGGCTGGGTTATTTTACGGTCAACGGGTTGTTGATTTTCCGTTGACCTTTTTTCTGTGGGTGCCCAAACACACACAAGGGTGTAAAATAGTTTCCTAAAATTGAAATCATGTGAAACAAACACAGCCTTACTAGACACATTAAATGTGACCTCTGATTAAATGTGCGAACAGAACTTGAGACCATAGTGTTCAAAATCTGTCTTGATTTTCTGTTCTTTTTTCATTTGATTTGCATACTATCAAATGCTCTTTCAAGAGAGAGAGAGAGAGAGACATGAGGTTACTGCTATTGTTAGTCAACCGTACTAAATGTAGGTTCAAGAGTTCTGGCCTAGTTTTTGTTAGCATGGTTCTGATGGGCAAAGTTCTCCAACGAGCTTAATAGTGGTTGAGGCAAATTGAGACTTGAGTCTGGTAGAACATGGTTTTTTGGCAATGGCTTATCTGGTGTTTTGCTGATTTATATGTTTAGTTTTTGGTTGAAAGTAGGTTAAACCAAAAAAATTAAAAACTTTAAGTGAGGTTTTACCTCCCCACGGTTCCTCCTCCTTGAACAAACATGTATAGTTGCGACTTTTTGTCATCATGGTCATTGCTAGCATGCATTGTTGATCACAGAGGGGACTTCCTGCTGCAGCAAGTACTATGGTGGAGAAGGCAGATTCAGAATTTGCTGCAGAGTTTTAAATGCCGAAGAGGAGACGAGTTCCACATCTGAAACGTTGATATGGCTAGTGTGATATGGAGTGTAGTCCAAATGGAACTGTCTCTTCTTGAGTTTCATGTTTTGAACTTGTATAGGCAAACCCAAAGCAACACCACCTTAATGCCCTCTACGACAACCAACATAGCTTGTGATTGGCAACTTAAAAGTATCTTTTGTAACAATCATACGAACTTAAGCATGTAACAAGTCCAATTTGTGAATAAGAGGTAATTTTTTTTTTTTTTTTGGTTAACAGGCAGAATATATTAAAAACAAACAAACTTACAAACTGGCCATAGAGGCCAAAGTAGTGGCTACCTGCCTATAATAATACAACCCATTACAATCATAAATAAGCAGTCTATCTAATTCAGCAGAGGGAGAGGTTTCAAAAATAACAAAATCCTCCCTCAAATAACAACCATTCTTGGCCAGCAGATCAGCACACCAGTTCCTTTCTCTATACACATGAGCTAACCGAACCTACCTGAATCTTGCTATGAGGGATCTGCAATCAAGAAGCAATGGAGAAACTTTAATATTAGTACTGTTAGAATTTTTCAACATCTCCACAATAACCTTAGCATCAAGCTCCACTTCTAAACAGCCAATACCCAATTGAATAGCAAGATTTAGCCCATCTCTCAAAGCCCATAATTCAGCCATAACACTCGTCATGTGCCCAATAGACCTCGAGTACCCCCTAATCCATCTCCCTTCACTGTCTCGGATCAACCCTCCACCACCAGCCTTACCTGGATTCCCCAAAAAAGCTCCATCAATGTTAAGTTTATGCCAACCTGGAAGAGGTTTTGTCCATTTGATAAGGATAACAATTTTTGGAGTAACTTGCTTAACCTTACTGACACAAAAATGATATTCCTTAGCTTGACTTAAGCACACCCTCTCTAGGGTTGGATTTGGAACAAAATTATCAAACACAGTAGAGTTTCTATTCTTCCATAAAGACCAAACAGTATAAAGGAAAACAGTGCACCAATTTTGTGGATCCCTTATGCAGCGCTGAACTTAATGAATTGGTCTTTAACCAAACCTCAAGACCATCAGCAAAGGAAGTAACTTGAGTTGGAGGAACCTCCAGTTTCCGCCACACATCACGTGCATAAACACAATCACGAAGCACATGAATAATGGACTCATCCTGGTTTCTACAAAGCAGGCACAACTTATCATAATTGACACCCTTATCTGCTAACACTTCCTTAACTGGAATGCTACCATGCAAACACAACCAAAGAAAATTTATAATTTTTGGTAACATATCTAATTTCCAAATCCACTGCCCACTAAACTGTGTAGCATTCTCATCACCTTGATGTGCAAGTTTGTAAGCTGAAGATGTAGAATAAGAGGTAATTGGTAACTTGGTAAGACTAATCAATCAATCATCAATATATATATATATATATATATATATATATATATATATATATATATATATATATATATATAAAAGCAAAGGCCTCATGTTGGAGAGTATGAGGTTGTGCCATGTGGCGTATTCTTTGAAATTCTCTTTATTTAGTTTTCTACTTTAACAAAGTTTGCATTTATATTAAAGTATTAGTTTTTTTTTTTTTTTGAGAAACACACACACACAAAAGTATTAGTTTATTGAATTAGCCAATAGAGAAAATGTACATATTAATTATCTATTGTTGTGCATTAGCATGACCCATATAATAAATATGCTTATTTTGTTATATTAATTATTTTAAACATAATGAAATTTTAATATCGTTTTTCTAAGATTTATACAAGAAACAATTGGTTTTTTTTTTTAATGTGAGAAACATTTGATTTGAAATATGGCATTTTTACTCAAATTTAGTTGTTTTTGAAACAATTGAAACCATGTCCAACGAAAAGGGGAAAAATTTTTAGTAACACAAAAAAAAAAAAAATGAAAGATATATTCATTTTTTAGTAGGCATGAAACATGCCTATCTATATTCACTACTATATCATGCAATTTTCAATTTGTTAACACACACACACACACACACACTATACTACTCTTAGTGTAATTTTATTTTGTCTATATATGAAATAACTAAATATTACAATTTTTTACAATGAAATTTATTGAAATATCTTTTTTATACACTGATAGTTGGGGGTGGAGATCTGAATTCTAAATGTTTCTATTGGAAATTAAGGTGTTAATCAGTTGAGTTACATGATTTTTGGCAAAACTTATTGAAATATTAAAGAAAACTAATAATAAGTTGTAACGCATATCGTGTGAGAACTCAACTAGTTATTATAACAAAAGAGTATGATTGAGTTAGTATGATTGTTACAAGGAAGAGAAAATATCCTATGGGACACTCTCTCCATGTCAGCAACTTATTTGGTGAGCCTTTCTCCTCAATGAAAACCCTGATACTATGAATGACCTTAACTCCTATGCCTAATAGATATTACCATTCAATTACAGCTGTTAATCGTTCGTAAGAATTGCTAGAGCAAAGATGATATGTCTATGCTCATATAGGATCCAACTCGTCAATGGTCATTCCTTTTTACCTTAAGAAATGACACAATTTTTGTCTTATGTGCTCGTATGAAGGGATGGATATTGGAGTTGAGTGCAAGTTGGTACGAGTCATGGCAGATTGGCAGGTGGTGTAGTAGCGGTTGGAGTGAGGGTTGTGGAGTTGCATTAAAGCATTTTTGGGTTGTTTAAAGATGATTTGTTCTCAATTAAGATTAGCTATGGAGAAAGGAAATTTGGTTTTGAGTACTAAGTGTGTGTTTGACCAATTTATTTGCAGCCAACTTATTTATTAAGTCACATTTTGTTTCACCATTAAGGAAATAAGTTGGCCAAACACATGTTTAGAAAGCAAAAAGTGATGAAAGAGGAAGAGAGATTTGGAAATAACACATGTATAGGAGTAATTTGTAAATTAAAATTTGAGTACTCAATTCTCAACTAAAATTCCGTTTAAAAATTAAAAATTCATCTAACATATCCAAACAATGAATTTTATTTAACATAAATTTAAATTCTCTCCACCTCAAATTTTTTATTTTACAAAACGAGTAAAGTCTTTTATCATTAAAATAAGAGATGAGTTCAAATCTCACCTACATTAAAAGAAACTAATTTGTGTCTTACCGTATCGGTAAAGAATAATCATTCTTGATGGATACATCTTTCCTACTTTATATTTGCCTACTTCAAAGAATCTTTGTCCAAAATAAAAATGGACGAGTTCACTTTGGGAAAGGTACAATCCTTTCGGACAAGTGGACAAGTGAGCAACATCTATGCAATTGCGACATTCCAACTAAAGTAACTAAAGGGAATCTTTTTTTTCTTTTTCATTTTTTTTTGAGAATGAACTAATGGGAATCTTGGAAGTAACATTCAGATACCTTATATTAAACGCTAAACGCAAGGTATGCAAAATAATCCTAAACACTTGACATTTCGTTTTACGGAATTAGAGTGCTAACTTAAGCATACGAGGAACTTGGGGCAGCACCATACACCATACCAATGTTTTTTTTACTCTAACCCGTTTGGATGAAGGGGGAAGGAGGGAGAGTGGAGGGGAGTAGAATAAAATTATCTAAAATAATTTAATTTTGAGCTAAATTTATTCTACTCTACTCTACTTCTCTTCCCTCCCCCTCAATCCAAACGGACTATAAGTTTTGTATATACTTGTTTTTGCGAGTCTTTGAGAATTCATTGTTTTGAAATCTGGACCGAACCGTATGGTCAGATCTGGTTAACCAAAAGCCATTTACCAAAATTATTTTTTTAAGTTTAAAATCCGTTCTATGCAGAATAGTCAGTGAATCGTTCGAATCAAAGTTGAACCGTTTGAGTTTAAAATTGTGGACGGTTCTCATGTTTCAAATCAGTGCTTGAAAAAGAATAAAAATAATACTCACAGTAGTAACTATAGCTCATATCCATTGTTAAGAAAACCCCAAGAAAAATCAATCAATACAAAGAACTAAAAAGAAAATCGCAGTGTAAGAATAACTAAATCTTTAATAATATGCCCCCACACGAGTTTTATAATGGTCTGGATGGTTATATATCGGTCAAATTTTTTTTTTATCATAATTGGTTAAATATCGGTCAAATTTTTTTATCATAATTGGTTAAATATCATTATTATTATTCTTCCTTACTTTAGCATGAACAAATGAGTCATATAAATTTCTTTCATGTCAAGAATCTTATAACTTAATTAATTAATATATTTTAATTTTTTAAGTTTTAACGTAAAAGAGTTCAAATTTCTCACTTTGCCTCAAGTTTTTAAGAAGGAGAAAAAAAAAAAAAAAATTCATGAAAGAGAAAAAAAGAAAAAGAAAAAAGATCTAAAGCTTTACTCGCAAACAAATCACGCGTAGGCATCAAACTTCACTGCCCTGGCATCATCAAACCAAAGCCTCATGATCATCAAGTTCCTATTCTGGCTATTCCCATCTCTCGACAGCCGTAGATATTAATAATTTAGTAGTATATATTACACTTGCAGTTGCAGTATTCATTCACAGATCCTTCACAGCCATGTCAATCTAATCCTCTGCACCAATCTCAATCGTCGTAGGATTGTGTTAACAAGCATTGTAACAACAGCTTTTTGCACATTTCTTTTTTTATTACTTTTTGCAGTTTTTATTTATTTATTTTTTTTACAATTTTTTTTATCCTTTTAGGTAATCCTTTTAATAACGTTAACATTTCCAATTGTTATAATATCCCCGTTCGGCCATTCCCCACCACAATTCTACAATAAACAAATCCACTGCTTCAAAAACACACAGTACCATTTCAATAAAATAAATACACACATACACACTCTCACAGTGCATGTGCAAACTGCAATCCCAAATCTAGTATCTCTCCCCAAACCCCAAAAACAATAAAAGAACATTTGCTTCCAGTTCCACTTCTTACACTCAAAATCTCTTTTCAATCTCACCAACCCCATCTAACCCCTAAAATCTTCACACCCCAATTCTACAAAACACTTCAAAAAAAAACCTCTCTTTCTCTCTCACTCACAACCAAAAACAACAAAGTTCTCAGATTTTCTGAAAACAAAGAAGAACCCAACTCAACCAAACCCCATCTCCATCTCCAAATGCCCATTTGATCATCAGATCCAAGAAAATGGGTCATCTAAATCTGCCCATATCGAAACGAAGCCCCAGACACTGGCGACTCCTGGACTTAGTCTCCGCCGCGTTCTTTGCCATCGTTTTCATCTTCTTGCTACTAATCTTCACTCCCTTAGGAGACTCTATGGCCGCATCGGGACGCCAAGCCCTCCTCCTCTCCACCTCCGATCCGGGTCAGCGCCACCGCCTCGCGGCGTTGGTGGAGCTGGGGACTCAGCCGGTCACCATCGAGCCTTGCTCTGCAGACTCAGTGGACCACATGCCATGTGAGGACCCAAGGAGGAACAGCCAGTTGAGCAGAGAAATGAACTTCTATAGAGAACGACATTGTCCTCTACCGGACGACACGCCGCTTTGTCTGGTCCCACCTCCTAAAGGGTACGAAATTCCGGTGCCGTGGCCCGAAAGCTTGCACAAGGTAATGACTTTTTTTGTTGTTTTGATCTAAAGGTTGGAATTTTAGGTTGTTAAGTAAAAGTACATGTGATGTTTTATTGAATACATAAGATGTGGATTTAATGATAATGTATTAAAGAAGTACTGCCAATCGTCATGTTGCTCATGACTGACACCTCTCGATGTTTCCAATATTGGAAACTGAGACGATCGGGATTCAAATCACGATCCCCATTGTAACTATCTAACTTAAAAAACAAAAAAAAAAAGTATCAAAGAAGTGGTTATGGGATTTATTGTTTTCTTTATGGTGTAATAACTATAAACTGGATGTCAATAGAATTTGAAAAAACCTCACTTTAGAAGGGGTGATGGAGATAGTCTAGGGTCTTGGTTATCATTTAGATAGATAGATAGATAGAGATTTTAAGGCTTCAAACACTAATGGTCAAAAAACTTTGAGACAATGACCTTGGGCTCAAATGACAGTGTAAGGTAGTGGGTTCGAGACTTACTAGGTACATGTTTAAGTTACCAATTAAAAAAAAATGCTCAACAAACTTTGAAATTGATTCATTGAGGTTCTCACTTGAATTGTGGATAGGCTATAAAAATCTAGCCCCTATAAGCTTAAGTAGTAACAAAAGGAGTATCATTATAAATAAGTATTGAGGATTGTCAATCTCAATTAGATATTGTAACCTGGTGAAGCTCAGCTCATTCTTGGATCTTATGTTCTTAAATTTGAAAGTCAATCTTCAACTGGGATTTTGAGGCTGGTGATGGACAAAGTAGCCATATTTGGATTGCTCACAAGAAAATTATCAGATTTTTTTTTTTTTTAAACGTGAAGTAGTGTTTGGTTTTCTTTTTGGAACAATCTACATGCAAGAAATAATTTGCATATGTTGGTGCTCAATATAAGATTATTTGTTCCATGTTGTTTCAAATGCCAAGACAGATGTATGATGCCAATATTTTGTCAGAAATTCATTAGTTACTCTATTCATTTATCCTGAAGTATTGTTGAGTGCTTGTGCAGGTATGGCATAGCAACATGCCACACGACAAACTTGCAGAAAGGAAAGGTCATCAGGGATGGATGAAACTGGAAGGTCCATACTTCATTTTCCCTGGTGGTGGCACAATGTTCCCAGAGGGTGCAGTACCTTATATCGAAAAGCTTGGACAATATATCCCTATAAGTGGTGGCATTATAAGGACTGCTCTCGATATGGGTTGCGGGGTAGGAGCTTAATTCCTGTATCTCTCCGAGACCTTACTAGAATTTATACTTTTTAAGATCGTAAAGTCTCATCCTCATGCAGGTGGCCAGTTTTGGGGGGTATCTGCTAGCTGAAGACATTTTAACCGTATCATTCGCACCAAGAGATTCACATAAATCCCAGATACAGTTTGCACTGGAGAGAGGGATTCCTGCTTTTGTTGCTATGCTTGGAACTCGCAGACTCCCATTTCCAGGATTCTCATTTGACTTGGTGCACTGTTCTCGATGTTTAGTCCCTTTTACTGCTTATAGTGAGTTATTTGTCACATTTGGTCTCTCCTATATAACACTATTGCTAGTTCCTGCCACTTGTATTTATCATAAAAATTCTATCTTTGCAGATGCAACATATTTCCTCGAAGTGGATCGGTTGCTTCGACCAGGAGGATATCTGGTCATTTCTGGTCCCCCTGTACGCTGGGCTAATCAAGACAAGGAATGGGATGATCTGCAGGCTGTGGCTAGATCATTGTGTTATGAAATCATTGTTGTAGAAGGAAGCACGGCCATCTGGAAAAAGCCTCTAGGAGATTCATGTCTCCCCAACCAAAATGAATTTGGTTTAGAGTTGTGTGATGAATCAGATGACCCAAGTTATGCCTGGTAACTGTCCTGGAACAATTTTTCTTATTTGAAAGGATTTTTTTTAGCATGTGGAGGGGTCAATCGTTTATTTGTTGCCATGCCATACACTGTTGTGCTTGTATGTGATGGATTTCTATCTGGTTTATTTCAAAAACAGTACTATTATCAACGGGGCCTGTATATGCAAAGATTTTCAGGGAATTGTAAAAAAGTAAGCTCAATTGTTTTGCAGGTACTACAAGTTAAAAAAATGTGTAAGCAGGACCTCTACTGTCAAAGGAGAACTAGATCTTGGGACAATTCCAAAGTGGCCCAGCAGGCTGACAAAAGTTCCTTCAAGAGCCGCACAGATGAAAAATGGCATTGATGTGTATGAGGCTGACACCCGGAGGTGGTTAAGACGGATTGCTTACTACAAGAACTCATTAAATATAAAGCTTGGAACTCCAGCTATACGCAACGTCATGGACATGAATGCATTTTTTGGAGGCTTTGCAGCAGCTATAAAATCTGACCCTGTGTGGGTAATGAACGTGGTACCTGCTCGCAAGCCGCCAACTTTGGCAGTAATTTATGACAGAGGCCTTATTGGTGTCTACCATGATTGGTGGGTGACTTTTACTGTCTTGCTGATCCTTTAAAAATATATTCCTGTTAATAGGCCCTCTCTCTTAGAATAGATGAAGTTTCATGAATTCTTCATATTACTCTTGAAGTGACCATCGTATGACTCGTATCTTCTTTAGAAGCATGCATTAATCAACAATCAAACATTTCATTTCAATTTTTAAATGGCTACATGTTAAAATGCCCTTGCTGCTGTTGTCCTGAAGTAATACACAAGATCTTCCTGTTGCTTTGTGTTGGAGCAGATAGAATTGATATCTGGTCAAATTCCTTCTTGCCTTTATGGTTATTTATGAGTTAGTTAACTGGAGATTTTCACCAATATCCACATCTTCTAATATGCCAATATATCTATAAAAAAAATTCTTATAAAAAATAATCCATGTAAAAAAAGACCAGGTTTGTTGGTCCACTGGAATTATCTTCCAGAAAAGAACACATCTGCTCTGTTCTGCGGTTTAAACAGCTTGGATTCCCTTTACCAGATTTATAGATTTAATAGTACAGTTAATTATATGTTCCTCCTCCCTCCCCCCCCAAAAAAAAAAAAAAAACACACAGACACAACTTTCTCAAGTTTCTTGGTCCTATTTTAATTACCTTCTGGAAAACAGCATATCTACTCTGCTGTACAATTCAAACCACTTGGATTCCCTTAGGATTTTGATGAAATTGATTGTGTGATGTCCCAAAAAATGAATCCTTGGGAAAGGGAGAATTGTTTGCATGGAATTAACTCAAGAATGCCCCACCCCCCACCCAGCACACATAAATTATATGAGTCGTTCTTTGTAGTCAGGGGTCCTGCTTTAGCTCCATTTCACATTTTCAGCTGTTAGAGGGAAGTTTATGACCTTCCAATAATCCAATGAAACAGCATTCATTACATATATCTTCTTCTGTGATCCATTTCATGTACGCTCCAAGTAGTTATCAAAAGGCCTTTACAAAGGGAACGGTTTTTCCTTGGAACCTAGCAACCTTCCAATTCCCAGTCATCAGCCACATTGGCCTAGTAACATTACTCTTTTGATAGCTTCAATAGTTTACAGAAAGTCTTTGGTGTAATGAACTGCAAAAGCCCTTATGGCTTGATTGCTATATCCTCTTATTCTTTATTTCACATTTGTAATTGTAGAGGGTGGTTTATGACCTTCCAATATTCCAATGTAATTGCGTTCATTAGATATTTCTTCTTCTGTGATCTGTTTCATGTAGACTCTAAGTGGTTATCAACAGTTGTTACCTAGGAACCTTGCAACCTTCCAGTTCCCAGTCACTGACCTAGTAACCTTACTCTTTTGAAGTTTTGGTAGCTTCAATGGTTCATTGAAAGGTAAAAGCTTTTGGTGTGATGAACTGCAT
The DNA here is from genome assembly GCF_040712315.1 of Castanea sativa. Taxonomy (NCBI): domain Eukaryota; kingdom Viridiplantae; phylum Streptophyta; class Magnoliopsida; order Fagales; family Fagaceae; genus Castanea; species Castanea sativa. Next base: position 55,407,341 of record NC_134018.1, read on the forward strand.
GCCCTTTATGGCTTGATTGGCGTATCCTGTTGCTCTTTGTCTGAAATTGGACTAAAGTTACCAATCCAGGCATGCTAATTTCCTCCCCCCAAGAAGCCCATACCTTGTATGGCAGCCATTCACGTATATATTAACTCCATTCTTTATTTTCTGTAGGATTTGGAGCCATTATCAATTTTACTAGAACTATAATGGCTTCATGGAGAACTTAAATGGATGAACTAATGTATTAATGGTTCCAGGTGTGAGCCTTTCTCAACATATCCTAGGACCTATGATCTCATTCATGTAGCTGGCATTGAATCACTCATAAAAGATCAAGGCAAGAACAGGTATGCGTAACGTATAACCTCTTCCTTTGTTGATAGTTTCTTATCTGTTTCCTGTTTTTCCTGGCTTCCTTGGAGGTTTTTTTAATTTATAATAAAATATAGTAATATGAAGCATATTTCGTGATATTGAAAAGTACTTAGAAATAAATAAAATCCTGATATTTTGCTAGGCTGATGATATTGCTTGGCTGCTTAAACCTACTCTTTTATTTTTTATTTTTTTTATGATGAGGAACTCCCTCAAGGTATGGGCCAGTGGGACCATCCTCGAGGGGTAAACCCAGGATGCCTACACACCCCCACTGAGTATGCATCGGGTAAATTGCTAAATGCCTTAGCTAGGAGTCAAAACAGAGACTTCTGCATTTACAATTAGCCTAGGCACTCTCCCTTACCGCTAAGGCACCTGGGCAGGGGCTTAAACCTACTTTTTGTTGTAACTTTTATAAATAAAGGCTCCTAAAGATAACTTGGTTTTACTTGAAGTAGAACGAGAAGTAGATATGGCTTCATTTGACAAAACTGATATGCTATTATCAAAATTAGAGTATTCGTGTCATTACTTTTGTATTATTTGCTCTATAATTTATATTTAATGCATTTATTTATTTATTATTGGAGAGAAAATACATGCACTCTGTGGGTTCAAAACCCACTTGCCCTACCCTATACCCTTTATTTATTATTAATATTTCTTTTTTGGGGGGGTGGGGGGAGGAGAAGGTGCCATTGAGCTAGAGCTCATTGGCTATATCTGTTATGCATTGTAATTCCTTGATAAAATCGCGAGTTATTATCCCCCATGGGCTATTAACTGGGCTTTTGTCCCATGAAAGGTTTGTATATGCAGAACTTGACATTTATGTAATCATTACATCTCTCATCCGTATCATAAAAATATAATATTGTTTACTAAAAAATGGTATAATGCGCATATATTTGTGAGCCACCATGCAACTTAAATTTTCTCTCTCTAGAAGTCCTTTCTGAATTTGCTTGTTTCTACACCTTATCCTTGCTGGTTTCTAAGAGCTGAATCCATACAAGTGCAACATGATTTCTCTTCAATCCAAAGGAGATGTTAACCTCTATTTATTCAAAGAACTTGATAGGTTGCTTTTCTGTAATTAAAGTTGAGTGCCTGTGCTCATTGCAGGTGTAGCCTTGTGGATTTGATGGTGGAGATGGATCGAATTTTGCGTCCACAGGGAACAGTTGTGATTAGAGATTCCCTGGAAGTTATTGATAAAGTAGGTCGTATAGCTCGTGCTATTAAATGGACAGCTATCATACATGAGAAAGAACCTGAATCACATGGGCGAGAAAAAATACTTGTTGCAACCAAAAAATTTTGGAAGCTTCCTTCAGCATCCCACTGACACAACCTTTGTTCTTTGTAATGTAGGTATTTTCTTTTTGTTCCTTCTCTTTTTATCTTTTTTTTTTTTTCCCTCAAAACCAAGATGTCATCTCAATGCATCAAATGGATGCAGTTTTCTTTCATGTTCTTCATCTGGTATATTTATATTAGGAGATAGTAGAGTTATAATGGGAAAGAATTAGAAGGATGCAAAGACATGTAGTTTTATCTAAGAATACACATACTACTGGGAATTATATATATTCATGTCTGCTTTAATTGTAATTTATTCTATTATTCATCACTGATTTGATGACTCTGCACTATTCTCCTTATTGGCATTCTCTAAATTCTCTTATACACACTTGTGTGCTATTGTCGACTAATTTCACATGATCCATATAGCATTAATGCTTTATGCAAAACAGAGCTAATTCGGATAAAAATTTCATAAGATTGACATCAATGGTACTATGTATGGTACACACAAGGTTATATGGGGGAAAATGTCCAAGAAGTTGTGAACTTGTGCTATCTTATTACTTGATAAGTGACGTATGAATTGGTTAGTATTAGTTAATGCTCAAAAAAATCAATCCTCCCTAGTTTCCAGAACAGGAGCTGGGAGAGAGAGTTTGTTACTACAAAAGGGGGCCAGAGAAGGTAGAGCAAACTTACAGAGAGCATGGTTTGGCCATGCCTTGAAAAATAAAGTGTTGGATACTACTTCCTCCATCTCAATTTGTTTATCCTGTTTGAAAAGTCAAATTTTTTAAGAAAACATCATATATTGTTTTGTTTGCTTTATAAAAATGTATAAATTTACAAGGCTACTCTTAAATAAATTTATCAGCTTTTTTTTTAAAGGATTATTCTTAATGAGGCAACTAAAAAGGTGCAGTAGTTAGATTGATTTTTTTAAAATATTTGTTAGTTTTCTTTTCAAATAGTTTTGAACATAAAGTAGGGGTATAATAGGAATATTAGTAAATTAATGATTTTTATTTTTTGAAACAGGACAATATTTTGGGACATCTTAAAATGAAATAAAAGACAGACAAACTGGGACGGAGAGAGTATGATATTTAACAGGAAAATTAGTCTACGGAACAAGAAGAGCTTAGTAGGGTTGTTGGGTTTGGGGTATTTTTTAGAGCAATCCACGGTCGCTCTAAACACAAACCCAATGGTTTTGGGTTGAGTTGGGGCATGGTTTTGGGCAATTTTGTTAGATCTTAAAAAAAAATGTTGTGTTTCATTTCTTTATTTAGCCCAATAATTTAATAATTGAATGCAATTTACACAGTTGAGCCTAATATTTCAACTTCATCAAAACTTGGCCTCAACATACCAAAATGAATCCAATTAACAATTTAAAATATATCTTAAAATCCAAATAAATCATACTAGGAACTTTAAAATGCATTTATTTTTAAACTTGTAATAGTTCCGGGTTTAAAAGGATAGAGTGCAACCCAGCCCATTAACCCATGAAAACCAGTTTGAGAATGCACACCCTTGAAGCTATATCATTTTATATTTTACAGAGTTTCATTTAGAAGAAATATGTTAATTATTTAAATATACTTTTACCATGTCACATGACGGACGGGAAAAAGTGGGCATCCACGTGATGTAACCACAGCACATATGATATAACTTAATATTATATGGTATATAATATGATATTATGACTTATACATAAGCTTATATAATTTGAAATTTGATTGTGAATGTTTTGGTGATAATAACTAAATAATTAATTATTATATAATACTTTTTTTTCCCGTTTAGCTAGGTTTTTGTCACAACTTATAGGAAGGTATGTCCTTGAAATGAAATGAAACAATTTTAAAAATTAGGGTTTAATTTCCTAAAATATAAGAGAATTATGTAATTTATTCAAGTTTTTAATAACGTAGTCATTTGGTGATGGTAGAGTGTAACCACTCGTTGCATAAAGAAGGTGAGACACTTAGTGACTTAGTGTAACCACATCTTCCATAATCCATCTTTATTTTTATTTATATATATATATATATATATATATATATATATATATATATATATATATATATATATTTGTGGTATGACAGGGTGGGGTAGGGAAAATATGTCCTCGTCACTGTTTGTAGGATGGGTTAAGCCCACATGAGACAGAAGTCACAGAACAAGGCTGATCGGGTCAAGGCGATAGAGATATTTTTGCCATCTTTACCCATCATGTAAGAAATGCAACCCTACTTCTTCCTATCTATTGAATCAGTGTGGTTTATGGTTTTGTTACCAAGAATCATCATTGTTATAAAAATAAAATGTTATAAAAAAGTTCTATTGGTATATTTGGTCTGTTATATAGACAATAATAAAAGGTTTTGGTATGCTATTTCCATCAAGAAGAATGTTAAATTTACTATACATTTTAGTATTAAAAAGAAAGTTTATAAACCGATATGGTAATGAATGTTATTTGTGTCACATCAACAATATAATTAAAAAAATCCTTAATTATGTTTTTGTTTTATGTTTAAAAGTTGATTGATAAGAGCATCCACAGCAGTGGAGTTAAAATTTTAGCAATTTAGCTCTACAAAAAGTTAATTTATCTATTTTACCTACTCATTTTACAAAACATGCTGCAGCAGTGGATCTATTTTAGCTTTCAACACAATAAAATAATATAAACATCACAATAAAATAATATATCTACTACAATAAAATAATATATCTCACTACCCAAAAAGAATTCAACCACAATTTAATTGGAAAGGTGAATAAATTTTTTTTTTTTTTTATAGCTCTCAACTACAGTGCTCATGTATTCTCATGTATTGATACATGAGCACTGTAGCACTTTAGCTAAACTTTTTTATTTTATCTCCACTGCTGCAGGAAGATTTTTTGTGTTTGAGTGGAGTTAAAATAGCTATATAGCTATTTATCTCCACTTCTGTAATTGCTCTAAGTTTATAATGTTTATATAATAAATTTGTAGGATCTATAAAATCACTTTTTCACCAAATAGACGCATTAAATGATTGGACTTATAAGACTTGGACTAGGAGTCCCAAAATCAATTTGGTTCGTTAGATGGCTGAGATTTGTCTCACTTCCCTATGTGGGTCGATTTCATGAAATCAAGAACTATATAAATTAATTTGATACAGTAAAAGACTTGGATCAACAACCCCATTAATCATATGTGAAACTAAAAGGATTAGTTCCATTTTTTAGGAATAAGAAAAAGTAAGTGTGGGGCCTCTTTTTTTTTTTTTTTTGGTCCATTTTATTTTCTCGGGAGTTTGTCTACGTGGGGTGGATATATGCCCCATTTGACATTGTTGTAGGAAATAGAGGCAGTAAAGCTTTAACTGTAAAACTTTAATTGTAGAATTTTAATTGAAAATCTCTATAGTGTTTTGAGTAATTGGAAAATTACTTTGAATAGTTATTTAACACACTGGATATATAAAACATGAATAATAAATTGGAGATTTTATCCTTAAAAATCCAAATATCAAGTTTAGGGTCCATTTGCCTTTTTACATTTAGTAGCCATAAAGTACTTTTTGTGCTGAAATGCACTTTAGGCCAAAAATTGGGGTGTTTGGCAACCCACTAAAAAAGTGCTTTTAAGGTATCTTTGAAATTGAAATTTCAAGATTTTAGGAAAAATGATCTAAAATTCACTATTTATGCTTGAAAAATCTAGAACTATTAGTTTGTCAAACACTCAAAACACTGATTTTTTTTTTTTTTTTCAGTTAAAGCTCTATATTGCAAAAACTCTTCTTCTTGGTTCTTACCGAAATGCTAAACAGACACTTCACCTTAAAGTTGTTTTCAACTTTAGAGCCCCTTAAAAATCTTTTTTAGTGGGTTGTCACACCTCCATTTTGTCTCTTTCAAACAGCCCTATATTTTGATTAGGTGTCCCCCCCCCCCCCCCCCCCTCCAACAAGTGTGTGTAAGAGTCGAAGAGATTCAAATAGAAGATAAGTGAGTAATGCATCATAAGACTCTTGGCTTCTTTGTGTAAATAATGGAGCACACCTATCATGTAGTTAAGCTTAATTTATAGTCTAGTATTTTAGCAAGTTATAAGGCATACGGGATCAAATCATTTGGAATTTAAGAGTAGATTGGGGCGAGTGTCCTTTGATTGTATAGTTTACTCGTAGAACTTGCATTATTGTCTGAATTTTCATTTGATTAAGATTTCTTGACAATCTCTACATCCAAATGTAGAGTACTAACTTTTTATATTTACTTCTGGTTGGTATCACTAGCTCATCCTTTACCAAACTCGTCAATTTTCAATGTACTACAAATTCAATTCACCATCACCGGCTTCATTCAAAATTTCTCTCCTCTAGAAAGTTTAATAGGCCTTACAACAAGGTCAATTATATTGGAGTACCTGAGAAAGTTTATAGGAAGTAACTGTTGCGTGTTTGTTGCGTGTTTGAAGCGCTCTAAATAGGAAAGGTTGTCCTTGAAATAGGGTGGGGTCAACAAAAGGTCTAAGACCATGTAATTGCTGAGGCTTTGACACAACTTAAACGCGTAATAAGTAATGATTGAATTACATTTTATTAAGTTCCAAAAATAAACTCGTAGGTAAATAATATAATACAATCACACATTAATAAATATGCAAGTTGTGTTAAAGCGCATATGCAAGCAGTGTCAAAGCTCGTATGCAAGAGTGTGACCGTAGAAAAACTGGTTTCGAGCATAGAGCATAGTTATCCCGTGTACGCGTCGCCCATGCAAGCAAGGCTCTCAAGGGCCCCCACCTATTCTTCCCATTTTATGGTGGGGTGGCAAACCAACAATTCAATGAATTCAATTCATTGGTGAAGATAGAATAGAGCGGGGACCTGATATGTACTGAGACTAGAGGTTGAGATGTTCAAGAGAGAGAGAGAAAACTCTCCTTTGCAGTTGAGGTTGATTTCTTGAGGATGCTGCAATGGGGCATGATCACAACCGGGAGTTATATCTATTAAGAGCATTCACATTGAATGGGACAAAATTTTAGTTGAATTTAATCCATATAATTATTTTTTTTTTCCTTATTTTAGCTGGTCTATCTTTTCATATAGATCCGATCAAACTTTCTACTTTTTAATTTTAAATAAATATTCTTTATTATAATTTTTTTTAATCTTTATTACTTCTCTCATTGTGGTGCAATGACAAATGTATTTTATCCAAAATAACATATAGTGAGTTCGAGCATACAATCAAATTTAATTATGAATTATAGCTAGCCAAAGAAAATAAAAAATGCTAGCTACAATCTTCCTCATTTTTTTTTTAGTTTACTATAAATTTTAGTTGTTCATTAATGCGATTTTACCTAATTTTATTTCTAGATTTACGTATCTATAGATTCTCCTAAATATTTTATTTGTTAATGTTTGTATTAATTTGTATACCCACCAAGTTTTGTAAACTTTCTTTGTGAGACAAGTCATAAAACACAATCTGGGCTCATTTCTTCCGCATATATCTCTATTTACATCATATGTTTGATAGTTTTTGTGCCCACAAAAAACTTTTAAAGAATATATAAATTTTTTAATAACATTGTGGATCTTTATAAAAAAGAGTTTTTTGGATTCACCTCTAACCAGTAAAACCTACGAGCAATTGACAAAAAATTATTGGAACATAAGTGTTATTAAATCTAGAACAATAAGTACCATACGGGATATAACTATTTTCACGACGGCTAACATAGTTTGTCTTGATTGGTATATAGTAAAAATAGTCACAGTGATAAACTTAAATGAAAGGGTGAGTCCAAATTTCAACATAAAAACGACCCATGAAAGAGGTGTTTACTAATTAATTCTTGATGACCTTTTTCATGTGCACAAGAAAAAAAGGAGACAGAGGCAAAAAGAGAGTCGGCTTGCAACAAGGTGCGGTTAATGTAAACGAAGGTGGTGGGGGGGGTCTGAAAAAATGGGAATGGCATTAATGCAACAGCAAAAGCAAGTGTGTACGTGGTGGCCCAGTTGGTCCCTCTTTCTCTCTCACTCTCAAAGTCTGAATAACCTGGAGGCTTGACTATTGAGAGTCATGAAAATGGAGTCCATGAATGGACAGGAAAATTGAAGAAGTGAATGGGGGTTGGGGTCCCATTTCGCTAATTGATGAGTGTTGAGAAATATTGTCATGTGGGGTGTGGGTCTGTGGATGGTAGCATAACCCTTTACCCACCTTTGGCTTTACAATTTCTAATAAGTCCGACCTTGTCCATGCTCTTGGTGTTGGTGTGACTTGTTCTACATACGATTTTTCAAACCCCAAACCAGATTTATCTCTGACTCAGTTTTTAGAGTTTTGACTCTCATCCCATTCGAATGGTGTAGTTTGCACAGGGGCGGCACTGTGAATAGCCAAGCCCATTCACAAGGAAAAAATTATTAGATGTTTCGGAAATACAATAACATCGTATTTTGGTTTTATTAACCTTTCATTTTCAATTGATAAACATTTAATTTTCTAGTGAAATATCGATCTTATTCTTATTTGGCACATTCATAATTAAAATAAAATAATAAAAAAAAAAGATTGAGGTTTCAAATGGACTATTGACTCAATCTTTTAGGGACTTTCTAGAAGATGAGAGAAAAAATGTAAAACTTATTTATATTTCTCCTTTGAAAAAATATCATTTATCATTCTACAAATTTTGGAGCCATTTGTTAATTTAATTGAGGGCCTTAGGACCTTTTCAAATTTTTGAAGCAAGGGAGCTTTAGGTCAAGGCTTAGAGTTGGTCGTGCATATGCTTAGTAGTATTATTTTTAGGACAAAACCTAAGTACAATTTCTTGTGCAATACATTAGATTCTTTAATTAAACACATGGTTGCATTGACTAATAAAGAAAAAAAAATGTTGTTTTTTCTAAAGATAATTAAGTTCAATGTAACTATGCCTTCTTAATTTAAATAGAGAATTTAATTCTATAATGTACTACAATTAAAATATTATACATAAATTTTATGGTAATTTTTATCTTATTCATGCTAACAGAGTGTCCAAACCCATAGATGTATCACAATGGATTTAGTTAAATTACTGGATGATTCACTTTGTTTCTGATTGCAACTGTTTAAAAACACCTACAAAACTTATTGAAATGAATATAATGGATACTTTCTTTTTGGGTGATTGTCAGGCTCCTTTCAACTTGTTTGCAATAAAAGTTTCCTGATGAACTTTTAACTACTAGGTGTTGTCATAGGCATCTGAGTACATGATTAGTTGGTATTATAAAATGCCTATAATGCCATGATTTTTCAGTAGATTTCTAAGTCACAACAACTTCGATCGATGATAGTAGTCGTCTAATCTAATGTGTAGTTAATGTTCTATGTTTGAGTCGTTGCCATGTGGTTATAATGGTTATTGCGTTCCCTATATATAGTTTGACACCTAACGCATATTGGACATTGTTTCCATGTTACATTAAGGGATGAAGGTTTGGTCTGGTGTTGGCAGTTTGCTTAAATGAGATTACATCACAAACAAAAAGTTCCACAAATCTTGATACATAATCAAACTGTCTTATCTATTGGAGGTATATCTAAACTCTAAAGCCTCCATCACATGTGTTAGTTTGGATAGGCTTAAATTTTTGATAATTTATTTGCTTAAAGGCCTATTATTATTTTTGAAACTGAGAGAGAGAGAGAGAGAGAGAGAGAGAGGTAGAAACAAATAAAAAGAATGAATTGATAGATGATAGATCACCATATGTAAAATTAGTAGCTAGGAATGCTTAATATATAGATCAAAGACCTAAGGAATAGTAGCAAGTTGAAAGTTGAAACAAGTAGAACAAAGGAAAACATTATATGTTAACTAGCTATGCTTTAATTATCATCATCCATTTGTCAGTCAAGTAGACAAGGCATGTGGCCTCTTAAATAAAAAGTAGTCTACAGGTAGAACAACTACAAGAGAAACACTGTCTCAATGTTGAGTGATTTGCAAGAGCAGTAGTACTGTTCTCTCCTTTCTCTCTCTTCCTTGAATTCCTTTCCTCCATACTTGCCTTCATTGCACTCTTTTATGTTTGTGGTAGCTAACTGTGGCCATCAAAACGATTAGAAAAACCACCCAAAAAAAAAAATCTTGGAAACAGGCAAGTGTTCGATTCAATTGTATTTGCGAAGTGAACGTAACAAGGGTATTGGGAAGGCAAACTAGCAGGTTGATCTGATATAATTTGAGGTTTAAAACCACTAATTTAAGAGTCACTGATTTTATATTTGAATATCAATTAAATAATATTTATTTAATTTTTTTTCTATATTATAACTTTGGAAGAGACACACAAACTCCTTGTGATTTCTCTGTAACCCATAGAACACCAAAATTTTTGGTATAACTCTTGGACCACTTGTGATATTAATCTACATGTAAAATATTAAACATCTATGAAAATAAACAATGTATTGCTTATAGGGTCATGCTAACGAATACTTTTAGGGCATTGGTTAACAATTCAATTTAGGAAAGTTTTGACACCATTTTTATGGAAAATGAAAAAAACTGTCAAAATATTAATTGTTTTATTTTCTTTTCCCATAAAAACTTTCTTTAAATGAATTATTAATCAATGCCCTAAGGGCATTCATTAGCATTTTTCTTGCTTATATTATAACATATCTATATTTAGAATTGCATTTTTCACATAAAACAATTATGTTTCACTCAAAAACCTCATGGGAGTTAGTGTAACACAAACAATGTTTTGCACATAAAATAATACCACAAGAGAGTCAAGTGTTATACTCTAAATGTTATGTGTTTTACGAAGAAACCACAATGGAGTTTTGTGTATTTTTCACTATAAAATTTTGTTTTAAAATCATTTTCCTTACTTTTTTGGGATGTAAAAATACTTACTAAGTTTTGCACTATCCACTTTATTTATTATATATATATTTGAAAGCAATTAGTTTTAGATAATTTTGTGACTTTTTGGTTATAGGGGCCTTAAACTTAGGCCTTGATCCGACCTGCAAACTAGACAAATTATTAAGTCCAAGGTTAATAGTCTCATGTAAATATCAAAATAAGATGTAGGAATATGTGTGATTGACACTACCAAGGATCTAATTTTCTATATGTGTGTGTTTGGGGGGGGTTGTGGTAATGGGGGTGTGGTGAGATGGATTACGATTATAGGTGAAACAAAGTAGGGATGATAATAACTCCTGCTCGAATCATTTTAGCTACTATGCAAGTAAAAAAAAAACCACCTCATGAATGG